>NC_092041.1:23936920-24625393 GCF_003086295.3 Arachis hypogaea | reverse complement strand
TAAGTTTTCAGATGAAAACAGAAAGAGATAAGAAAAAGGGGAAGTTACAGCAAAAAGCAAGAGAAAAAGAAAAACGTTCCTTGAGAAGTGAAATTCAAAATAAAAGCAAAAAAAAAACGGAGCATCAAAAACCAATTAATGAGGGCATTAAAAATCCTCGCGCATTCCCAAGGCTAGGACACTAATGCAAAAGCGCGCGCTTTCAGAGGAAACGGAACAGAAACATTTCGCATTCAAAAAGGAACTCTACAAAGATAAAATCGACGAAATGCTCGAGTTCGGTTTCACCCAAGAAGGATCGAAGTCCTAAAACTAAAGACTCGACCTCAAAAAGGAAGACCGAGCTCGAGCAGGGGCACTGTTCATACCCTGGGTCGAGCTGTCCGACCCAGGATGTTCTACCGACAAAGCGACCAACCTCTTCAGCTCAGGACAATCCGACCTCTTCTCAAAGAGCTCGGCCAAACTACCAGGAAAGCCCAATAAAGGGCCCAAATAGAGGAACACGACCCGAATCCATGGGCAGCCCAAGCCTACAGAGATAAAGGTGGTTCCCTTAAAGATAAGATGGCCTCTCTCGAAGATAAAGATAAGATAAGATAACTAACTTATCTTATCTAAGGAAGGTCTCTCTACACCAGTATAAATACACTGGAGCATACAGGTATAACTCATACTCTGATTCTACTCAATACCTGCTTAATACCCTTGCTAACTTAAGCATCGGAGTCCCTTGCAGGTACCCCCACCCTCCGGGGACGAAGGAATCAGCACCACCATCAAGTCCAACAAATCGGATACAACCATTCCGACCAGCACAGAAGATCTCATCCGAGATCGACCTACAGTTTCAGGTAACCCTCAGAACACTATCTTTTCAAAATCTTTTTCAAAATCAAATCTTTTTCATTTTTTTATTATTTTCGAAAATTTTAAAAATTGATTTCAAAATCTTTTTCTTAATTTTATTTCATAATTTTTGAAAACTTTACTAACAATTAATGTGATTGATTAAAAAATTTGAAGTTTGTTACTTTCTTGTTAAGAAAGGTTCAATCTTTAAATTCTAGAATCATATCTTTTAGTTTCTTGTTAGTCAAGTAATCAAATTTAATTTTAAAAAACAAATCTTTTTCAAAATAAATTTCAATCATATCTTTTTAAATATATCTTTTCAATCATATCTTTTCAAACATATCTTTTTCAAATCATATCTTTTCCAAAATCAATTTCAAAATCTTTTCTAACTTCTTATCTTTTCAAAATTAATTTTCAAATCTTTTTCAACTAACTAATTGACTTTTTGTTTGTTTTACTATTTCTTATCTTTTTCAAAACCACCTAACTACTTTCTCTCTCTAATTTTCGAAAATCACCTTCCTCTTTTTCAAAATTCTTTTAATTAACTAATTGTTTTAAATTTTAATTTTAATTTTATCTCTTCTCTTAATATTCGAATTTTAACTAATAATTAAAATAAAAACAAAAATATTTTTCTTTCTTCTTAATTATTTTCAAAAACTCCTCTCTCTCATCTCCTTCTATTTATTTATTCATTTACTAACACTTCTCTTCATCTTAAAATTCGAACCCTCTCTTCTCCTCTGTATTCGAATTTTTCTCTTCTCCTTCTTCTATTCTTTTCTTCTACTCACATAAAGGAATCTATATACTGTGACATAGAGGATTCCTCTTCTTTTCTGTTCTCTTCTTTTTCATATGAGCAGGAGCAAGGACAAGGACATTCTTGTTAAAGCAGATCCTGAACCTGAAAGAACTCTGAAGAAGAAGCTAAGAGAAGCTAAAGCATAACAATCTAGAGAAAACCTTACAGAGAATCTCGAAAAAGAAAGAGACATGGTCGAACCCAACAACAATGCAAGGAAGATGCTTGGTGACTTTACTGCACCAAATTCCAACTTACATGGAAGAAGCATCTCAATCCCTGCTATTGGAGCAAACAATTTTGAGCTAAAGCCTCAATTAGTTTTTTTGATGCAACAGAATTGCAAGTTTCATGGACTTTCATCAGAAGATCCTTTTCAGTTCTTAACTGAGTTCTTGCAGATCTGTGATACTGTTAAGACCAATGGAGTTGATTCCGAGGTCTACAGGCTTATGCTTTTACCTTTTGCTGTAAGAGACAGAGCTAGAACATGGTTGGACTCTCAACCTAAAGATAGCCTGAACTCTTGGGATAAGCTGGTCACGGCTTTCTTAGCCAAGTTCCTTCCTCCTCAAAAGCTGAGCAAGCTTAGAGTGGATGTTCAAACCTTCAGACAGAAAGAAGGTGAATCCCTCTATGAAGCTTGAAAAAGATACAAGCAACTGACCAAAAAGTGTCCTTCTGACATGCTCTCAGAATGGACCATCCTGGATATATTCTATAATGGGGATCATTCTGCAGGTGGATCTATTCACCTGAAGAAAACGCCTGCAGAAGCTCAGAAACTCATTGACATGGTTACAAATAACCAGTTCATGTACACTTCTGAAAGGAATCCTGTGAGTAATGGGACGCCTAAGAGGAAGGGAGTTCTTGAAATTGATGCTTTGAATGCCATATTGGCTCAGAACAAAGTGTTGACTCAGCAAGTCAATATGATCTCTCAGAGTCTGAATGGATTGTAAAATGCATCCAACTGTACTAAAGAGGCAACTTCTGAAGAAGAAGCCTATGATCCTGAGAACCCTGCAATGACAGAGGTGAATTACATGGGTGAAGCCTGTGGAAACACTTATAATCCCTCATGGAGAAATCATCCAAATTTCTCATGGAAGGATCAACAAAAGCTTCAACAAGGCTTTAACAATGGTGGAAGAAACAGGTTTAGCAATAGCAAGTCTTTTCCATCATCCTCTCAACAACAAACAGAGAATTCTGAGCAGAGCCCCTCTAGCTTAGCAAATATAGTCTCTGATCTATCTAAGGCCACTCTAAGTTTCATAAATGAAACACAGTCTTCCATTAGAAATTTGGAGGCACAAGTGGTCCAGCTGAGTAAAAGAGTCACTAAAACCCTTCCTATTACTCTCCCAAGCAATACAGAAGAGAATCCAAAAAGAGAGTGCAAGGCCATAACCTTACTTGGTGTGGCTGAACCTAGAGAGGAGGAGGAGGACGTGAATCCCAGTGAGGAAGACCTCATGGGAGGTCCTCTTGACAAAAAGGAGTTCCCATTTGAGGAACCTAAGGAATCTGAGGCTCCTCTAGAGACCATAGAGATTCCATTGAACCTACTTCTGCCATTCATGAGCTCTGATGAGTATTCCTCCTCTGAAGAGGATGAAGATATTACTGAAGAGCAAGTTGCTAAGTACCTTGGAGCAATCATGAAGCTGAATGCCAAGTTATTGGGTAATGAGACTTGGGTGGATGAACCCCCTTTGCTCACCAATGAACTGAATGACTTGGTTAGGCAGACATTACCTCAAAAGAAATAGGATCCTGGTAAATTCTTAATTCCCTGTACCATAGGCACCATGACCTTTGAGAAGGCTCTGTGTGACCTGGAATCAGGCATAAACTTAATGCCACTTTCTGTAATGGAGAAACTGGGAATCTTTGAGGTACAGGCTGCCAAATTCTCATTAGAGATGGCAGACAAATCCATGAAAAAGGCTTATGGATAGGTAGAGGACGTGCTAGTAAAGGTCAAAGGCCTTTACATCCCTGCTGATTTCATAATCCTAGACACTGGGAAGGATGAGCATGAATCCATCATCCTTGGAAGACCCTTCCTAGCCACAGCAAAAGCTGTGATTGATGTGGACAGAGGAGAGTTGATCCTTCAATTGAATGAGGACTACCTTGTGTTTAAAACTTAAGGATCTCTCTCTGTAACCATGGAGAGGAAGCAAGAAAAGCTTCTCCCAATGCAGAGTCAAACAAAGCCCCCACAGTCAAACTCTAAGTTTGGTGTTGGGAGGCCACAACCAAACTCTAAGTTTGGTGTTGAACCCCCACATTCAAACTCTAAGTTTGGTGTTGGGAGGTCCCAACAATGCTTTGAATATTTGTGAGGCTCCATGAGAGCCCACTGTCAAGCTATTGACATTAAAGAAGCAATTATTGGGAGGCAACCCAATTTTATTTATCTATGTCATTTCCTTTTTTTTAGATTGATGATCATGTGGAGTCACAATAACAACTGCAAAAAAATCAACAAAAATAAAAAACAACATTAAAAATAGCACACCCTGGAGGAGAAACTTACTAGCGTTTAAACGCCAGTAAGGGTAGCAGAATGGGCGTTTAGCAGAATGGGCGTTTAACCCTCATTATACTCAGCACACAACATGCATCCCCACACAAAGCTTCACTGCTCTGCTCTCCACAAGAGCAGAACAGCCTCCTGGGAGCAAGATGGGCTGAATTTCACTCAAAAATCCAACTTAATTCATTTTTTCACCAAATAAAAAGCCCACATCATCACTCAAAGGCACAAGAACAAGCTAGAATTAAGATTTTCATTTAATTTGTTTTTCATTTCAATTTCATTTTATTTTGTAAAAAGCCTATATAAAGGCATCATTCTCATTTTCATAGGAAGGCTAGCTCTACTAGGGAGCATTAGGAGTAGTAGTAGAGAGCTCTCTCTTTTAATTTTCCTTTCTGTTTGAATTTTGGATTGAGATTGAAAAAAATTCTGTTTTTATTCTCCATCTGCAACATCACTGCTTTGTTCTTCTGCATAATTCAAGAAATTAAGGATTTGAATCAAAACTCTCTTACTGCTTTCATCTTTCTTTCTTTTTCAATCTGCTTTCTACTTTGATCAAGGAAGGAATTGAGATCTAGACTCTTTTTCTAGTCTCATTGATTCCCTGAGATCTTGTCTCTTTAAATTTCACAATCGAGCTGAGTTACATTTTGTGTTGCTTCTTCAAGAAATTTTACCTTGCTCTTTACATCTGCTGCTTTTATTTCATCTGCATTTTTACCTTTCTGTTCCTATTGCTTCCAATTTACTTTTAAGCAATTTAATCTCCCTGCAATTGTTCTACACTTTGCTTTACTGCTCTCTTTAATTTTCAGCACCCTGGCCCCCTTTACATTTGATGCAATTTACTTTTCTTGCAATTTAAGTTTTAGCTATTTTACTTTCTTGTTATTTAAGTTACTTGCAACTTTACTTTCTGCATCTTTAAGATTTCTGCAATTTACTTTCTATCGGCTACATTTCACACAATTCCCTCCATGTTAGCTTGGCTAAACTAATCACCCACTAAAGTTGCTTGATCCATCAATCCCTGTGGGATCGACCTCACTCTAAGTGAGTTATTACTACTTGATGCGACCCAGTATACTTGCCGGTTGGATTTGTGTGTTGGAAATTCATTTTTCCACAAAAACACCATCAAGTTTTTGGCGCCGTTGCCGGGGATTGATTAGATCAACAATGATTAAGTGGGTGAGAAGTCTAGATCAAGCATTTTTTTATTTTTATTCTCTGTTCTAAATTGAAATCAAGGTGTTTGAGCTATTGCCTTACTCAGAAGTTCTTCTCTGAGACATGAACTTCAATTTTCCTTTGTGTTGTGTTTTCCAAAATTCAAATGGAGTTCAACTCATCTTATGATCAAACAAATTTTATGGGATATTACCCACCATCACCAATCTCTAATGATGGTTGCGAATATCACCAAGAAAATACAAATTCTGAGCACTCCAATCCATGGAGATTTGCTTCAGAGACACAAGATGAGCAAGAGAATCATATGGGATATTTTCCTCCACCACAAAATGATGCAAGTTGCTATTCTAATAGTGGATGGGAGTATCACCAAGAAATGATAGATGATGAAGCAATTCACATGAGATATGATCCAGGACCGCAAAATGACTTATATCATTATCCTCATGGTCTTTGTGTATATCAACAAGAGTGTGAACAATCAAGAAAAATGAATTTCCTCCCAGAGCCACAAAGTGAACCATGCTGTTATGACACTGACACAAACTATGGTTGGGAAGGGAATTTTAATTCTCCAAATGCTATTCATCAAGAGACATCATCTCTTAATTATGCTTTCAATAAATTCATGCAAGATTCCTCACAAGGAGCACAAGATTGTCCATACTATGATAATTTCAACAATTCTTCAAGTTGTGCCTGGGAGGAGCAAAACCAGAAAGCATTTGAGAGCCCATATTCTACTTATCAAGAGCCATCTTCACTTGAACGTGCCTTCAATTCACTTCTGCAAAACTGTCCAACCTCACCTCCTAGTTCTTCATTTGAAAACTCTTCATCAATTGACTATCCCATGACACAGAATCTCTTCCAAAACTCACAGTCCACACAAACTTCCATGAACCAAAGCCTCTCACGGCTTGAAACCATGCTTGAAAGCTATGAAAGGGAAGCACAGAGATCCTGGAAAGAACGAAAAAATTCTCTCACAAACATGGAAGTAATGTTAGCTCAATTGGTGAGTGCAACAAAGAAAGAGGAAGGGAAAGATGAGGAAGCCTCTGTATCAAGTGAACTTTCAATGAATAATGAGGTTGTTGAAAATGAAACTACACCTGAGGTGACAAAGGAACATGAACATTCATAACCCTCACAAACTTCCCTTGAATCTGTGATCGACAAATATGAAGAGGAGATGAAGAAATCTTGGGAAAAACAACAAACATCCTCCCTGAAAGAGCTATTAAGTCAAATGTTGAGTACAAAGGAAGGAGTGGAGGAGCAAAAAAGTGAGGAAGACACTCAAGAGAAGTCACACTCAAGTGAAGCAGAGAATTACATGAAGGAAGAGCTCACTGAACCATCAATTTAAAAAGCTCTTGATGAAGAAATCACTCCAACAATCACACAACCACCAAGTCTTGAATCCAAAGAAGTGAAGGCAACTAGCAAGAGCACCAATCATGTCCCTGGTCCAGCAAGCAAGATCAATCAAGCCATGTACAAAAGGAAGCTTGCTGAAGAGAGGCCAAGACAAGGGACACTAGCTGAAACTTCTCCCTCCTTGAGGTCATTCCTCTTAATAAACTGGAAAAAGAGGAAGAAAGTGAAGAACAACATGCTAACAGTAGGTAACGTTTCTCTTTCTTGCTTTGTTTAAATTTCAATAAATTGGCGTATGATTACATTCTAAGTTTGGTGTTGCCTTGCAACAATTTGTTTTCAATTCCTTTGGATGATTGCATCAATTCTACATGAAAGTGTCACACTAAGATTCTAAGTTTGGTGTGCCACTTTTTCTATGCAACTCATCCAGCAACATCAATTGTCTACATAATCATATTGCCTTTGCATTGTTATTTTTCGTTTGTTGTGACATTTCGTTTGCATTCTCTTTGTTTTAGTCACTTCTTTATTTTTTTTATGTTTTTTTTTTGGTTAACTGTGTTTGTTAATACACCACCAAAAGAGCTTTATTCATGACAAGATTCTTGGCTTGGTGATTATATTTAACATACAACAGTTTCATTTAGTCTTATTTCAAATAAAATGGACATAGGATTGCATTCTAAGTTTGGTGTTGCTATGCAACAAAAATTTGTTTCCAATCTTTACTAGATACTTGCATTAATTCCAAGTGAAAGTGTCACACTAAGTTTGGTGTGCCACTTATCTTTTATGCAATGTATTGTGCACACCTTCTTATCTATGCAATCACAATGTCTCTGTCCTTTGTGCCTTGATTTTTATCTTTCATTTTGCTTGCTTAGAACACATGTACTACTAACATTTCATTGTGTAAGACATTCATGATCCATCTTAGCCCCATAGCCATTGTTCTAATTGTTGCTTGAGGATGAACAAGCACTCTAAGTTTGGCAAGGGAAAGGGAAGAATTGGAGAAAAAGGACAACAATAATGAAGATGAACTACAAGGTTGTAGAGTTCCTTTTCTTTTAATTTGTTTCCAGCACTTAAATTGCATGATTGTCTTATTATCTTCTCTGTTTACATGTGTGTATGAATAAAGCAAAGCTTGAATCTTAATTTGTAATATGTTGCTGTGGCATTATAACTACCAACTTGAATTCTGTGAGTTCAAAAGCAATAAAGTATCATGATCATAAACAAACAAGGCATTAAAGAAGAATTTAGCATGTGCATACAAGTATTGGAAAGCTAGTATGTTTGATTGTTGCTCAATTGCATTAGATTTTATTTAATTGAAGTTTTCATCTAGTACATTTTGTGAAATCTTTTGAATCATAAAAACCTTGAAAAAAAACAAAAAAGGGCAAGAAAAAAAAAGGGAAAGAATGAGAAAGCTGAAGGCTCTGAGTACCAATGGCAATTTATTTGCTAAGTACTTGTGGTGTTTATGTATCAAGCCAAATGCTTGAAAATAAAACACTTAGAAGTCAAGGCTAGGCTCAAGTGCAAAAGCACTCCCTCAAAGCTCAAGGCTCTGAGCATCAATGATTAGAGAGTTAAGAAAAGAAACAAATGAGCTTAATGAAGTCCTCTAATTAAATGCTTGTGGTTCTTATGTATCAAGTGGTAATACTTGAAAATAAAGCATTTAGAAGTCGTAACTTTGTTATCAACTCATGGGGCAAAGCACCCAAAAGGAGAAGCTAATAAGAAAAACAAAAGCTTGTTTCAAGGAAGAAATATAAGAAAAAGATTTCATAAATTGAGCTAGATAGAAGCATCAATCATTTACATCCCTTTTGTGATTGTAGCATGCTTAGAAAACTAGCTATATGATGACATGTCATCATATACCTATTTTTCTATGCTTTTTCATACAAGAAATTGATGATTTGTGATTAAATATTGAATGCTTTTATACTTAAATGATATATTTTCTTGATCTTTTAATTTTATAAATGTTGTAGGAAATAAGAAGAAAAAGAAGCAAAGAAGCACAAAATAAGCTAAAAAGGAGAAAAAAAAAGAGCTTTGGGGAACACTTTGAAGTTGGAGCACACTTTAGAGCCTTAGGCCACACTTTTAAAAGCGTGGCCCATGACCAAATCAAAGAAGGAAGCAACCAGCACCCACATTGCTCTGCCCTTGCCAAGGGCAGGGCAATATCATGATGAAACAAAATGAGGTTGGAAGCAAATTTTCGCTAAGTTAAAATCTGGGCGCTCACAGCCTGACCATGCCTCCTTCAAAGGGCTATAACTTGAGCTACAGACATCCAATTGATGTGCTTTCAGTTGCGTTGGAAAGATGACATTCAGAGCTTTCCAACGATATATAGCAATCCATATTTGGCGTACAATTGGGGCATGAGTGAAAGGCATCTTTAAGGGCCAAAAATAAGTGAAAATAAACCAAAGTGCTTCCACCAAGGCTCGAAGAGGGAGACACAAGGAAACCAAGGAAGTCTGCCCTCAAGGAGAGCAGAGTGCTCTCTTGGAGGGCAATGTTGTGCACTCTTCATAAAAATTCAAGAAAAATTGTTTCCCCAAATGCTTTCACCAAGGCTTGAACTTGGGACCTCCCCTTGGAAGCACCAATGCGCTGCCCACAAGGAGAGCAGAGCAACATTCCTTGGTGCATGGCACGCATGCTTGGCGCACACAAGGGAGCTTGGGCGTGCGCATCACAGCACGGGCAGAGGCAAGGCGCGCACAAGACACCACTGCCCCACTCTCCACAAGAGCAGAGCAGCCTCCTGGGAGCAACATATGGGCCAAAATCAACCAAAATTCAATTAAAATTTCATTTTAATTCAATTCTCCACCAAATCAAAAAGCCCACTCAACATGACTCAAAGGCACACAGAGAATCTAAATTAGGAATTTCATTTTGTGAATTTGTTTTTAATTTCAATTTCATTTTGTAAAAAGCCTATATAAAGGCATCATTCTCATTTCAGAGGGGAGCTGGATAAAAAAAGGCTGGCTCCACTAGGGAGCATTAAGATTAGAGAGCTCTCTCTCTTCTAGTTTTTCTTTCTTTGAATTTGAACCTTGGATTAAGATTGAAAGGAATTCTGTTTTCATTCTCCATCTGCAACATCTCTGCTTTGTTCTTCTGCATAATTCAAGAAATTAAGGATTTGAATCAAAACTCTCTTACTGCTTTCATCTTTCTTTCTTCTTCAATCTGCTTTCTACTTTGATCAAGGAAGGAATTGAGATCTAGACTTGTTTTCTAGTCTCTTTGATTCCCTGAGATCTTCAATTTTATTTTGCAATTGAGTTGAGCTCTTGGCTACTCTTTTGTTTTTACTGTTTCATTGAAATTGTTGATTCTTCTTCTGGAATTTCATGCATGATCTAAGTCTTCTTACTGGTTTCCTCTTCTGCTACATTTACTTTTCTGCAATTTCCTTTCCTGCATTCTGCACTTTCACATTTCTGTTCACATTGAGCTTGATTTAATTTCCTGCACATTTACATTTTCTGCAGTTTAAATTTCTAGGTGCTTAATCTATTGCTTTCTTTAGCTTAATCTATTGCTTTCTTTAATTTCCAGCACCCAACCCCCCTTTACTTTTTCTGTAATTTACTTTTCTTGCAATTTAAGTTTCAACTCTTTTACTTTCTTGCTCTTTAAGTTTCCTACCATTTACATTCTGCAACTTTAAATTCACTGCAATTTTACTTTCTGTTGGCTACAATTTCACCCAATCACTCAATGTTAGCTTGACTAAACTAATCAGCCACTAAAGTTGCTTGATCCATCAATCCCTGTGGGATCGACCTCACTCTTGCGAGTTATTACTACTTGATGCGACCTGGTATACTTGCCGGTTAGATCTATGTGTTTGGAAATTCCTTTTTCCATAAAAACACCATCACTAACCATTAACTTTGAGTTGCTATTCTTCTTACCTTGGATTGTCAATCTTTATTGCATGATTCTTTTCTTGCTTGGGGACAAGCAAGGTTTAAGTTTGGTGTTGTGATGACAAGTCATCATATACCTATTTTTCAATGCTTTTTCATACAAGAAATTGATGATTAGTGCTTAAATATTGCATTCTTTTGTGCTTAATTAGAATATTTCCTTGATCTTTAAATTTATAAATCTTGTAGGAAATAAGAAGAAAAAGAAGCAAAGAAGCACAAAATAAGCTAAAAAGGAGAAAAAAGAGCTTTGGGTCACACTTTGAAGTTGGAGCACACTTTGGAGCCTTAGGCCACGCTTTTAAAAGCGTGGCCCGTGACCAAATCAAAGAACGAAGCAACCAGCACGCACATTGCTCTGCTCTTGCCAAGAGCAGGGCAATATCGTGATGCAAAGTGAGGTTGGAAGAAAATTTTCGCTAAGTTAAAACCTGGGCGCTCACAGCATGACCATGCCTACTTCAAAGGGCTATAACTTAAGCTACAGACGTCCAATTAATGTGCTTCCAGTTGCGTTGGAAAGCTGACATTCAGAGCTTTCTAACGATATATAGCAATCCATATTTGGCATGAAATTAAGGAACGAGTGAAAGGCATCTTTGAGGACCAAAAATAAGTAAAAATAAACCAAAGTGCAACCACCAAGGTTCGAAGAGGGAAACCAAGGGAAGCCAAGGAAGTAGCGCTCCCAAGGAGAGCACAATGCTCTCTTGGAGACCAGAGCATTGTCGTGCTTCTCTTCATGAAAATTCAAGAAAAAAAATGCAGCAACTTCCTCCACCAAGTTTCGAACC
The DNA here is from genome assembly GCF_003086295.3 of Arachis hypogaea. NCBI lineage: Eukaryota > Viridiplantae > Streptophyta > Magnoliopsida > Fabales > Fabaceae > Arachis > Arachis hypogaea. The sequence continues at coordinate 24,613,816 of NC_092041.1, read as the reverse complement.
AAGGATCTCTAGGAAGCCAAGCCTTAGGCGCTACTTTGGGGCCAAGGAAATCAAGAAAAAAAGGCAGCGTGCTTCCCCCACCAAGTTTCGAACCAAGGACCCCCTTGGAGACAATGTTGTGCTGCCCACAAGGAGAGCAGAGTGCTACTCCTTGGCACGCAAATGAGGCGCGCTTGACACGGCCAGGACGCAGCTTGGACGCACGGGCAGGAGCGCAATTGACACCACTGCCCCGCTCTCCCCAAGAGCAGGGCAGCATCCTGATGCCTCACTATACTCAGCACGCAACATGCATCCTCACACAAAGCTTCACTGCTCTGTTCTCCACAAGAGCAGAGCAGCCTCCTGGGAACAAGATGGGCTGAATTTCACTCAAAAATCCAACTTAATTCATTTCTTCACCAAATCAAAAAGCCCACATCATCACTTAAAGACACAAGAACAAGCTAGAATTAAGATTTTCATTTAATTTGTTTTTCATTTCAATTTCATTTTATTTTGTAAAAAGCCTATATAAAGGCATCATTCTCATTTTCATAGGAAGGCTAGTCCACTAGGGAGCATTAGGAGTAGTAGTAGAGAGCTCTCTCTTTTAATTTTCCTTTCTATTTGAATTTTGGATTGAGATTGAAATGAATTTTGTTTTCATTCTCCATCTGCAACATCTCTGCTTTGTTCTTTTGCATAATTCAAGAAATTAAGGATTTGAATCAAAACTCTCTTACTGCTTTCATCTTTCTTTCTTCTTCAATCTGCTTTCTACTTTGATCAAGGAAGGAATTGAGATCTAGACTCTTTTTCTAGTCTCATTGATTCCCTGAGATCTTGTCTCTTTAAATTTCACAATCGAGTTGAGTTACATTCTGTGTTGCTTCTTTAAGAAATTTTGCCTTGCTGTTTACATCTACTGCTTTTATTTCATATACATTTTTACCTTTCTGTTCCTATTGCTTCCAATTTACTTTTAAGCAATTTAATCTCCCTGCAATTGTTCTACACTTTGCTTTACTACTCTCTTTAATTTCCAGCACCTGGCCCCCTTTACATTTGATGCAATTTACTTTTCTTGCAATTTAAGTTTCAGCTATTTTACTTTCTTGTTATTTAAGTTACTTGCAATTTTACTTTCTGCATCTTTAAGATTTCTGCAATTTACTTTTTGTCGGCTACATTTCACACAATTCCCTCCATGTTAGCTTGACTAAACTAATCACCCACTAAAGTTGCTTGATCCATCAATCCCTGTGGGATCGATCTCACTCTAAGTGAGAGTTATTACTACTTGATGCGACCCGGTATACTTGCCGGTTGGATTTGTGTGTTGGAAATTCGTTTTTCCACAAAAACACCATCACCCCACCTCTCTCTCTCCCCCTCACACATCTCTATAACACTCTACCCAAATACACGAACCTACCTTTACCCCCACTCCTATATAAACCCCTCCATACTGCTTCATTTTCACACATTACCAACACTACTTCTACCCCTTGGCCGAACCACATACCACCCTCCATCTCCTCCATTTTCTTCTTCTTCCCCTTCTTTCTTTCTTCCTTTGCTCGAGGACGAGCAAACCTTTTAAGTTTAGTGTGGAAAAGGCATTGCTTTTTATTTTTCCATAACTATTTATGGCACCTAAGGCCGGAGAAACATCTAGAAAGAGAAAAGGGAAGACAAAAGCTTCCACCTCCGAGTCATGGAAGATGAAGAGATTCATCTCAAAAGCCCATCACTAGAAAAATGATGGAGAAAACAAGAGAGCCCATTCATGGATCTCAACAAGAGCATGAGGAATTCCCTCATCAAAAAATCCTTGAGATACCTCAAGGGATACATTTTCCTCCACACAACTATTGGGAGCAACTAAGGATATGAGCACCAAAAGCACTAAGGATGGAGCAACAAAGGCAAGAAAGAGACATAGAGGAGCTCAGGCGTTCCATTGGATCATCAAGAGGAAGAACTAGCTGCCATCACTAAGGTGGACCCGTTCTTTAATTTCCTTGTTCTTATTTTTCTGTTTTTCGAATTTGATGCTTTATGTGCTATCTATGTCTGTGTCTTCACTACATGATCATTAGTATCTAGTGTCTATGTCTAAAAGCTATGAAGAATTCCATGAATCCTTCACCTCTCTTGAATGAAAAATGTGCTTAATTACAAAAGAACAAAAAGTACTTGGATTTCAAATTTTATCTTGAAATTAGTTTAATTATTTTGATGTGGTGGCAATACTTTTTGTTTTCTAAATGAATGCTTGAACAGTGCATATTTTTTATAGTGAAGTTTATGAATGTTAAAATTGTTGGCTCTTGAAAGAATGATGAACAAAGAGAAATGTTATTGATAATCTGAAGAATCATGAAATTGATTCTTGAAGCAAGAAAAAGCAGGGAGGTCAGAATCCAACAACATCTGCAGTCCTTTTTCAGCCTCTGAATCAGATTTTCGCTCAGGTCCCTCAATTTCAGCCAGAAAATACATGAAATCACAGAAAAACACACAAACTCATAATAAAGTCCAGAAATGTGAATTTTGCTTAAAAACTACTAAAAATATAATAAAAACTAAATAAAACATACTAAAAACTACCTAAAAACAATGCCAAAAAGCATATAAATTATCCGCTCATCACAACACCAAACTTAAATTGTTGCTTGTCCCCAAGTAACTGAAAACAAAATAGGATTACAAGAAGAGAATATACAATGAATCTCACAATATCAATAAAACTTAGTCCCAATTAGATGAGCGGGGCTAGTATCTTTTTGCTTCTGAACAGTTTTGACATCTCACTTTATCCTTTGAAATTCAGAATGATTGGGATCTATAGGAACTCAGAATTTTAGATAGTGTTATTGATTCTCCTAGTTCAGTACGTTGATTCTTGAACACAGCTACTTTATGAGTCTTGGCCGTGGGCCTAAGCACTTTGTTTTCCAATATTACCACCGGATACATAAATGCCACAGACACATAACTGGGTGAACCTTTTTAGATTGTGACTCAGCTTTGCTAAAGTCCCTGATGAGCGGATAATTTATACGCTTTTTGGCATTATTTTTAGGTAGTTTTTAGTAAGTTCAAGCTACTTTTAGGGATGTTTTCATTAGTTTTTATGTTAAATTCACATTTCTGGACTTTATTATGAGTTTGTGTGTTTTTCTGTGATTTCAGGTAATTTCTGGCTGAAATTGAGGGACTTGAGCAAAACTCTGAAAAAGGCTGACAAAAGGACTGCTGATGCTGTTGGAATCTGACCTCCCTGCACTCGAAATGGATTTTCTGGAGCTACAGAACTCCAAATGGCGCGCTCTCAACGGCGTTGGAAAGTAGACATCCAGAGCTTTCCAGAAATATATAATAGTCCATACTTTATTCGAGAATTAACGACGTAAAGTGGCGCTCAACGCCAAGTACATGCTGCTGTCTGGAGTTAAACGCCAGAAACACGTCATAACCCGGAGTTGAACGCCAGAAACATGCTATAACTCGGCGTTCAACTCCAAGAGAAGCCTCAGCTCGTGGATAGATCAAGCTCAGCCCAAACACACACCAAGTGGGCCCCGGAAGTGGATTTATGCATCAATTACTTACTCATGTAAATCCTAGTAGCTAGTCTAGTATAAATAGGATAATTTACTATTGTATTAGACATCTTTTGATCACTTTAGATCTGAGGAACATCTGGGGGCGCATAGTCCTTAGACCATGGGGGCTGGCCATTCGGCCATGCCTGAACCTTTCACTTATGTATTTTCAACGGTGGAGTTTCTGCACACCATAGATTAAGGGTGTGGAGCTCTGCTGTACCTCAAGTTTCAATACAATTATTATTACTTTCTATTCAATTCTCTTTTATTCTTATTCCAAGATATACGTTGCACAACACTTTGATGAATGTGATGATCCGTGACATTCATCATCATTCTCACCTATGAACGCGCGTGATTGACAACCACTTCCGTTCTACTCTAGGCCGGGCGCATATCTCTTAGATTCCCCAACAGAATCTTCGTGGTATAAGCTAGATAGATGGCGGAATTCATGGGGATCCGAAAATGTCTAAACTTTTCTGTGGTATTCCGAGTAGGATCCCGGGAATCCGGAAAGTCTAACCTTGTCTGTGGTATTCCGAGTAGGATTCCGGTATTGAATGACTGTGACGAGCTTTAAACTCCTGAAGGCTGGGCGTGATGACAAACGCAAAAGAATCAATGGATTCTACTCCAACCTGATTGAGAACCGACAGATGATTAGCCGTGCTATGACAGAGCATTTGGACCATTTTCACTGAGAGGATGGGATGTAGCTATCAACAAGGGTGATGCCTCCAGACGATTAGCCGTGCAGTGACAGCGCATAGGACCATTTTTCCGAGAGGATTAAAAGTAGCCATTGATGATGGTGATGTCCTACATACAGCTTTCCATGGAAAGGAGTAAGAAGGATTGGATGAAAGCAATAAGAAAGTAGAGATTCGAAAGGATTCTAGCATCTCCACACGCCTATCTGAAATTCCCACTATTGATTTACATAAGTATTTCTATCCCTTTTTATTTTCTATTTATTATTAATTTTCGAAACCCATAACCATTTAATTTGCTTAACTGAGATTTACAAGGTGACCATAGCTTGCTTCATACCAACAATCTCTGTGGGATCGACCCTTACTCACGTAAGGTATTACTTGGATGACCCAGTACACTTGCTGGTTAAGTTGAATGAAGTTGTGATCATAAATTCCAATAGAGCCAATTTTTAAATCTCATGCAAATACAAAGAGGATCACAATTTCGTCCACCAAGTTTTTGGCGCCGTTGCCGGGGATTGTTCGAGTATGGACAACTGACGGTTCATCTTGTTGCTCAGATTAGGTATTCAAAAATTTTTTTCAAAAATCTTTTTCAAAATTTCTCTTTTCTTTTTCGTTTTTCGAAACTTTATTTTCGAAAAAATTAATAAAAATCCAAAAAAATTAATAAAATCATAAAAATCAAAAATATTTTGTGTTCCTGTTTGAGTCTTGAGTCAATTTTTAAGTTTGGTGTCAAATGCATGCTTTAAAAAAATTTTTCTTGCAGTTTTCGAAAATTCCATGCATTCATAGTGTTCTTCATGATCTTCTAGTTGTTCTTGATAAGTCTTCTTGGTTGATCTTGTTGATTTCTTGCTTTGTGTTGTTTGTTGTTTTTCATATGCATTTTTTGTTTGTTAGAGTCCATGCATTAAAGATTTCTAAGTTTGGTGTCTTGCATGTTTTCTTTGCATCAAAAATTTTTCAAAATTATGTTCTTGATGTTCATCATGATCTTCAAAGTGTTCTTGGTGTTCATCTTGACATTCATAGTGTTCTTGCATGCATCTTGTGTTTTGATCCAAAATTTTCATGTTTTGGGTCATGTTTGTGTTTTTCTCTCTCATCATTAAAAATTCAAAAAAATCAAAAAATATCTTTTCCTTTTTTCTCTCAAAATTTCGAAAATTTGAAGTTGACTTAGTCAAAAATTTTCAAAATTAGTTATTTCTTACAAGTCAAGTCAAATTTTCAATTTTAAAAAAATCTTATCTTTTCAAAAATCATATCTTTTCCATTTTTTCCTATTTTTCGAAAATTTCAAAAATCTTTTTCAAAATATTTTCAAAATCTTTTTCTTATCTTTATATCATATTTTCGAAAATTCACTAATAATTAATGTGATTGCTTCAAAAATTTGAAGTTTGTTACTTTCTTGTTAAGAAAGGTTCAATCTTTAAGTTCTAGAATCTTATCTTGTAGTTTCTTGTTGGTGAAGTAAGTAATTTCAAATTTTTGAATTAAATCTGTTTATCTTTTATCATATCTTTTTCAAAAATTTTATCTTTTTCAAAATTTGATTTCAAAATATCTTATCTAACTTCTTATCTTCTTATCTTTTCAAATTTGATTTCAAATCTTTTTCAATCAACTAACTAACTTTTTGTTTGTTTCTTATCTTTTTCAAAATCACCTAACTACTTTTCCTTCTCTAATTTTCGAAAATATCTAATCCCTTTTTCAAAAATTCTTTTTTTGTTTTAAATTTTAACTTTAATCATATCTTATCTTTAATTTTCAAAAATTACTAACCCCTATTTAAAAATTATTTTCGAATTCTCTCCCTCTTCTCTTCTTCTATTTAATTAATTATTTACTAACACTTCTCTTCACCTCTCTCCATCTAAATATCCGAACCCACTCTCCTTCACTCTTCTCCCCTTTCTGCTTCTACTAACATAAAGGAATCTCTATACTGTGACATAGAGGATTTCTCTTCTTTTCTTGTTTTCTTTTCTTTCATATGAGCAGGAACAAGGAAAAAGGCACTCTTATTGAAATTGATCCTGAACCTGAAAGGACTCTGAAGAGGAAACTAAGAGAAGCTAAATTACAACAATCTAAAGGTAACCTTTCAGAAACATTAGAACAAGAGAAGGAGATGGCAGCCGAAAATAATAATAATGCAAGGAGAATGCTTGGTGACTTCACAAAACCAACGTCCAAATTTGATGGAAGAAGCATCTCCATTCCTGCCATTGGAGCCAATAATTTTGAGCTTAAGCCTCAACTAGTTGCCTTAATGCAATAAAACTGCAAGTTTTATGGACTTCCATCTGAAGATCCTTATCAGTTTTTAACTGAGTTCTTGCAGATCTGTGAGACTGTAAAGACGAATGGAGTTGATCCTGAAGTCTACAGACTCATGCTTTTCCCTTTTGCTGTAAGAGACAGAGCTAGAATATGGTTGGATTCACAACCCAATGATAGCCTGGACTCCTGGGATAAGCTGGTCACTGCCTTCTTGGATAAATTCTTTCCTCCTAAAAAGCTGAGCAAGCTGAGAGTGGATGTTCAAACCTTCAAACAAAAAGATGGTGAATCCCTCTATGAAGCTTGGGAAAGATACAAGCAGCTGACCAAAAGATGTCCATCTGACATGTTTTCAGAATGGACCATATTAGATATATTCTATTATGGCCTGTCTGAATTTTCAAAAATGTCATTGGACCATTCTGCAGGTGGATCTATTCACCTAAAGAAAACGCCTGAAGAGGCTCAAGAACTCATTGACATGGTTGCAAACAACCAATTTATGTACACTTCTGAGAGGAATTCCGTGAATAATGGGATACCTCAGAAGAAAGGAGTTCTTGAAATTGATGCTCTGAATGCCATATTGGCTCAGAACAAAGTGTTGACTCAACAGGTTAACATGATCTCTCAAAATCTGAATGGATGGCAACATGCATCCAACAGTACTAAAGAGGCAGCTTCTGAAGAAGCTTATGATCCTGAGAACCCTGCCATGGCAGAGGTTAATTACATGGGTGAACCTTATGGAAACACCTATAATTCATCATGGAGAAATCATCCAAATTTCTCATGGAAGGATCAACAAAAGCCTCAACAAGGCGTTAACAATGGTGGACGTAATAGGCTGAGCAATAGCAAGCCTTTTCCATCATCTTCTCAGCAACAGACAGAGAAATCTGAACAAAACACTTCTAATTTAGTCAATCTAGTCTCTGATCTGTCAAAGGCCACTTTCAGTTTCATGATGGGCCAGCTGAGTAAGAAAGTCATTGAAACTCCTCCCAGTATTCTCCCAAGCAATACAGAAGAGAATCCAAAAGGAGAGTGCAAGGCCATTGATGTAATCAATATGGCCGAATGCACAAGGGAGGAGGGGGACGAAAATCCTAGTGAGGAAGACCTCCTGGGACGTCTCTCAAGCAAGAAGGAGTTTCCTATTAAGGATCCAAAGGAATCTGAGGCTCATATAGAGACCATAGAGATTCCATTAAATCTCCTTCTGCCATTCATGAGCTCTGAAGACTATTCTTCCTCTGAAGAGGATGAAGATGTGACTGGAGAGCAAGTTGCTCAATATGTAGGAGCTATCATGAAGCTGAATGCCAAGTTGTTTGGTAATGAGACTTGGGAAAGTGAACCTCCCCTTGCTCATTAATGAACTAGATACCTGGATTCAGCAAACTCTACCTCAAAAAAAAACAAGATCCTGGCAAGTTCTTAATACCTTGTACCATAGGCACCATGACCTTTGAAAAGGCTCTATGTGATTTGGGGTCAGGGATAAATCTTATGCCACTCTCTGTAATGGAGAAGCTGGGGATCATTGAGGTACAACCTGCCTTGTTCTCATTACAATTGGCAGACAAGTCATTGAGACAAGCTTATGGAATAGTGGAGGACGTGTTAGTAAAGGTTGAAGGCCTTTACATCCCTGCTGATTTCATAATCTTAGACACTAGGAAGGAAGAGGATGAATGCATTATCCTTGGAAGACCTTTCCTAGCCACAGCAGGAGCTGCGATAGATGTCAACAGAGGTGAATTAGTCCTTTAATTGAATGGGGACTACCTTGTGTTTAAGGCACATGGCCATCCCTCTGTGACAAAAGAGAGTAAGCATGAAGAGCTTCTCTCAGTTCGGAGTCAAGAAGAGCCCCCACAGTCAAACTCTAAGTTTGGTGTTGGGAGGCCACAACCAAACTCTAAGTTTGGTGTCAAGATCCCATATCCAAACTCTAAGTTTGGTGTTGGGACTATACAACATTGACCTGATCACCTTTGTGGCTCCATGAGAGCCACTGTCAAGCTATTGACATTAAAGAAGCGCTTGTTGGGAGGCAACCCAATGTTATTTATCTAATTTTTATTTTATTATTATTTTGTGTTTTATTAGGTACATGATCATGTGGAGTCACGAAAAAAAATATAAAAATTAAAAACAGAATAAAAAACAGCAGAAGAAAAATCATACCCTGGAGGAAGCACAGGCTGGCGTTCAATGCCAGTAAGGTGCATCTGGCTGGCGTTCAACACCAGAACAGAGCATGAATCTGGCGCTGAACGCCAGCAACAAGCAACATTCGGGCGTTTGAATGCCAGAAATGTGCCTAAAGGAAAAGCTGGCGCTGAACGCCAGCAACAAGCATGAAACTGGTGTTCAACGCCAGAAACATGTTACATGTGGGTGTTGAACGCCCAGAATGTGCACCACTCCGCGTTTAAACGCCAGAATGGTGTGGAAAGGCATTTTACATGCCTATTTGGTGCAGGGATGGAATTCTTTGACACCTCAGGATCTATGGACCCCACAGGATCCCCACCTACTATATTCCCACCTTACCTCCTAATCCTATTTTACTCCTCCCCATGTCACACTTCCCAAAAACCCTTCACCAATCACCTCAATCTATCTTCCCAATCACCTATTCACCACTCACATCCATCCAATCTTCCCTATAAACCCCACCTACCTTCCAAATTCAAAAACATTTTCCCACCCAATCCCACCCTAAATGGCCGAACCTACCCTCTCCCCTCTCCCTATATAAACCCCTCCATTCCACCCCATTTTCACATAACACTACCCCCTCTACTATACCTTGGCCGAATCCATCTCCCATCACTCTCCTCTATTTTCTTCTTCTTCTTCTTCTCTTCTTTCTTCTCTTGCTCGAAGGCGAGCAATATTTTAAGTTTGGTGTGGTAAAAGCATAAGCTTTTTGTTTTTCCATTACCATCAATGGCACCTAAGGCCGGAGAATCCTCTAGAAAAGGAAAAGGGAAGACAAAAGCTTCCACCTCCGAGTCATGGGAGATGGAAAGATTCATCTCCAAAAGCCATCAAGACCACTTCTATGATGTTGTGGCAAAGAAGAAGGTGATCCCTGAGGTCCCTTTCAAGCTCAAGAAAAATGAGTATCCGGAGATCCGACATGAGATCCGAAGAAGAGGTTGGGAAGTCCTAACCAACCCCATGCAACAAGTCGGAATCTTAATGGTTCAAGAGTTCTATGCCAATGCATGCATCACTAGGAACCTTGATCAAAGTATGAACCCGAGTCCAAAGAATTATCTCACAATGGTTCGGGGGAAATACTTAGATTTTAGTCCGGAGAATGTGAGGTTGGCGTTCCACTTGCCCATGATGCAAGGAGATGTACGCCCCTACACTAGAAGGGTCAACTTTAATCAAAGGTTAGACCAAGTCCTTATGGACATATGTGTGGAAGGAGCTCAATGGAAAAGAGACTCCAAAGGCAAGCCAGTTCAACTGAGAAGACTGGACCTCAAGCCTGTAGCTAGAGGATGGTTGGAGTTCATTCAACGCTCCATCATTCCCACTAGCAACCGATCTAAAGTTACTGTGGATCGGGCCATCATGATTCATAGCATCATGATTGGAGAGGAAGTAAAAGTTCATGAAGTCATCTCCAATGAATTCTACAAAATAGCCGAAATGCCCTCCACCATGGCAAGGCTAGCTTTTCCTCACCCTATTTGCCATCTATGTTACTCAGCTGGAGTTATCATAGAAGGAGACATCCCCATTGAAGAGGATAAGCCCATCACCAAGAAGAGGATGGAGCAAGCAAGAGAGACCCCCCACGGATCTCAAGAGATGCATGAGGAAGCTCATCATCAAGAAATCCCTGAGATGCCTCAAGGGATGCACTTTCCTCCCAATAACTATTGGGAACAACTCAACACTTCCTTAGAAGATTTGAGCCACAACGTGGAACAATTAAGGGTGGAACATCATGAGCACTCCATCATTCTCCATGAAATAAGAGAAGATCAAAGAGCAATGAGGGAGGAGCAACAAAGGCAAGGAAGGGACATAGAAGAGCTTAAGGACATTGTTGGACCTTCAAGAAGAAGACGCCACTAAGGTGGACTCATTCCTTGTTCTTATTTCTTTCTGCTTTTCGGTTTTTATGTTGTGTTTATCTATGTTTTGTGTCTCTACTTCATGATCATTAGTGTTTAGTAACCATGTCTTAAAGCTATGAATAAAATCCATTAATCCTTCACCTCTCTTAAAAGAAAAATGTTTTTAATTCAAAAGAACAAGAAGTACATGAATTTCGAAATTGTCCTTGAATTTAATTTAATTATATTGATGTGGTGACAATACTTTTTGTCTTCTGAATGAATGCTTGAACAGTGCATATTTTTGATCTTGTTGTTTATGAATGTTAAAATTTTTGGCTCTTGAAAGAATGATGAACAAAGAGAAATGATGTTGATGATCTGAAAAATCATAAAATTGATTCTTGAAGCAAGAAAAAGCAGTGAAAAAGCAAAGGCTTGCGAAAAAAAAAATATGGCAAAAAAAAATAGAAAGAAAAAGAAAAAGCAAGCAAAAAAAGCCAATAGCCCTTAAAACCAAAAGGCAAGGGTAAAAAGGATCCAAGGCTTTGAGCATCAATGGATAGGAGGGCCCAGGGAAATAAAATCCAGGCCTAAGCGGCAAAACCAAGCTGTCCCTAACCATGTGCTTGTGTCATGGAGGTCCAAGTGAAAAGCTTGAGACTGAGTGGTTAAAGTCGTGATCCAAGGCAAAAGGGTGTGCTTAAGAGCTCTGGACACCACTAACTGGGGACTCTAGAAAAGCTGAGTCACAATCTGAAAAGGTTCACCCAGTTATGTGTCTGTGGCATTTATGTATCCGGTGGTAATACTGGAAAACAAAGTGCTTAGGGCCACAGCCAAGACTCATGAAAGTAGCTGTGTTCAAGAATCAACATGCTTAACTAGGAGAATCAATAACACTATCTGAACTTCTAAGTTCCTAGAGAAGCCAATCATTCTAAACTTCAAAGGAAAAAGTGAGATGCCAAAACTGTTCAGAAGCAAAAAGCTACAAGTCCCGCTCATCTAATTAGAATTAATATTCATTGATATTTTGAGATTTATAGTATATTCTCTTCTTTTTATCCTAATTGATTTTCAGTTGCTTGGGGACAAGCAACAATTTAAGTTTGGTGTTGTGATGAGCGGATAATTTATACGCTTTTTGGCATTGTTTTTAGGTAGTTTTTAGTAAGTTCAAGCTACTTTTAGGGATGTTTTCATTAGTTTTTATGTTAAATTCACATTTCTGGACTTTACTATGAGTTTGTGTGTTTTTCTGTGATTTCAGGTAATTTCTGGCTGAAATTGAGGGACTTGAGCAAAATTCTGAAAAAGGCTGACAAAAGGACTGCTGATGCTGTTGAAATCTGACCTCCCTGCACTCGAAATGAATTTTCTGGAGCTACAGAACTCCAAACGGCGCGCTCTCAATGGCGTTGGAAAGTAGACATCCAGAGCTTTCCAGAAATATATAATAGTCCATAATTTATTTGGGAATTGATGACGTAAAGTGGCGCTCAACGCCAAGTACATGCTGCTGTCTGGAGTTAAACGCCAGAAACACGTCATAACCCGGAGTTGAACGCCAGAAACACGCTATAACTCGGCGTTCAACTCCAAGAGAAGCCTCAGCTCGTGGATAGATCAAGCTCAGCCCAAACACACACCAAGTGGGCCCCGGAAGTGGATTTATGCATCAATTACTTACTCATGTAAACCCTAGTAGCTAGTCTAGTATAAATAGGATAATTTACTATTGTATTAGACATCTTTTGATCACTTTAGATCTGAGGAACATCTGGGGGCGCATAATCCTTAGACCATGGGGGCTGGCCATTCGGCCATGCCTGAACCTTTCACTTATGTATTTTCAACGGTGGAGTTTCTGCACACCATAGATTAAGGGTGTGGAGCTCTGCTGTACCTCAAGTTTCAATACAATTATTATTACTTTCTATTCAATTCTCTTTTATTCTTATTCCAAGATATACGTTGCACAACACTTTGATGAATGTGATGATCCATGACATTCATCATCATTCTCACCTATGAACGCGCGTGATTGACAACCACTTCCGTTCTACTCTAGGCCGGGCGCATATCTCTTAGATTCCCCAACAGCATCTTCGTGGTATAAGCTAGATAGATGGCGGCATTCATGGGGATCCAAAAATTCTAACCTTGTCTGTGGTATACCGAGTAGGATCCCGGGAATCCGGAAAGTCTAACCTTGTCTGTGGTATTCCGAGTAGGATTCCGGTATTGAATGACTGTGACGAGCTTCAAACTCCTGAAGGCTGGGCGTGATGACAAACGCAAAAGAATCAATGGATTCTACTCCAACCTGATTGAGAACCGAAATATGATTAGCCGTGCTGTGACAGAGCATTTGGACTATTTTCACTGAGAGGATGGGATGTAGCTATCAACAAGGGTGATGCCTCCAGACGATTAGCCGTGCAGTGACAGCGCATAGGACCATTTTCCCAAGAGGATTAAAAGTAGCCATTGATAATGGTGATGCCCTACATACAGCTTGCCATGGAAAGGAGTAAGAAGGATTGGATGAAAGCAATAAGAAAGTAGAGAGTCGAAAGGATTCTAGCATCTCCACACGCCTATCTGAAATTCCCACTATTGATTTACATAAGTATTTCTATCCCTTTTTATTTTCTATTTATTATTAATTTTCAAAACCCATAACCATTTAATCTGCTTAACTGAGATTTACAAGGTGACCATAGCTTGCTTCATACCAACAATCTCTGTGGGATCGACCCTTACTCACGTAAGGAATTACTTGGATGACCCAGTACACTTGCTGGTTAAGTTGAATGAAGTTGTGATCATAAATTCCAATAGAGCCAATTTTTAAATCTCATGCAAATACAAAGAGGATCACAATTTCGTCCACCAGTCCCCAATTAGAGTTGTCAAGAGTTCTTAAGCACACTCTTTTTGCTTTGGATCACGACTTTAACCACTCAGTCTCAAGCTTATCACTTGGACCTTCATGCCATAAGCACATGGTTAGGGACAGCTTGATTTAGCCGCTTAGGCCAAGATTTTATTCCTTTGGGCCCTATTATCCACTGATGCTCAAAGCATTGGATCCTTTTTACCCTTGCCTTTTGGTTTAAAGCTCTATTGGCTTTTTCTGCTTGTTTTTTTCTTTTTTTCTCTTTTTTTCGCCATTTTTTTTCGCAAGCTTGTTATTCATTGCTTTTTCTTGCTTCAAGAATCAATTTCATGATTTTTCAGATTATCAATAACATTTCTCTTTGTTCATCATTCTTTCAAGAGCCAACAATTTTAACATTCATAAACTTCACTATCAAAAATATTCACTGTTCAAGTATTCATTCAGAAAATAAAAAGTATTGCCACTACATCAAAATAATTAAACTAATTTCAAGATAAAATTTGAAATCCAAGTACTTATTGTTCTTTTGTAATTAGGCACATTTTTCATTCAAGAGAGGTAAAGGATTCATGAAATTATTCATAGCCTTAAGATATAGACACTAGACACTAATGATCATGTAGTGAAGACACAAATATAGATAGCACATAAAGTATCAAATTCGAAAAATAGAAAAATAAGAACAAGGAAATCAAAGAAAGGGTCCACCTTAGTGATGGCGGCTAGCTCTTCCTCTTGAAGATCCAATGGAACGTCTGAGCTTCTCTATATCTCTTCCTTGCCTTTGTTGCTCCATCCTTAGTGCTTTTGGTGCTCCTATCCTTTGTTGCTCCCAATAGTTGTGTGGAGGAAAATGTATCCCTTGAGGCATCTCTGGGATTTCTTGATGAGGGAATTCCTCATGCTCTTGTTGAGGTCCATGAGTGGGCTCTCTTGTTTGCTCCATCCTCTTTCTAGTGATGGGCTGTTGAGATGAACCTCTTCATCTCTCATGACTCAGAGTTGGAAGCAACTGTCTTCCCTTTCCTCTTTCTAGAGGTTTCTCCAACCTTAGGTGCCATAAATGGTTTATGGAAAAATAAAAAGCAATGCCTTTTCCACACCAAACTTAGAAGGTTTGCTTGTCCTCGAGCAAAAGAAGAAAGAAAGAAGGGGAAGAAATGAAAAATGGAGGAGATGGAGGGTGGTATGTGGTTCGGCCAAGTGGTAGAAGTAGTGTTGGTAATGTCTGGAAATGAAGGAATGTGGAGGGGTTTATATAGGAGTGGGGGAGAGAGAGAGAGAGCGGGTGGGGTAGGTGGGGATCCTGTGGGTTTTTTTTGGAAAGAGGTTAGGATTTGATAGTTGAGTGGTGTTTTGGGTTGAGTGTTATAGAGATGTGTGAGGGGGAGAGAGAGGGGTAGGGTAGGTGGGGATCCTGTGGGGTCCACAGATCTTGAGGGGTCAAGGACTTCTTATCCCTGCTCCATTTAGGCGTGCAAAAATGCCCTTGGATTGCAATTCTGGAATTTAACGCTAGACTGCTGCCTGTTTTTGGCGTTAAACGCCAGCTTTTATACCTTTCCTGGCGTTTAACGCCAACCTGTTGTTTGTTTCGGGTGTTTAACGCCAAATTGGTGCTCTGTTCTGGTATTAAACGCCAGTCTGGTGCCTATTTCTGGCGTTAAACACCCAGAATGGTGCCAGACTGGGCGTTTAACGCCCATTCTGCTATTCTTACTGGCGTTTAAACGCCAGTAAGCTTATCCTCTAGGGTATGCTATTTTTAACGTTGTTTTTGAATTTACTTTGATTTTTGCAGTTGTTTTTGTGACTGCACATGATCATCAACCTAAAGAAAACATAAAATAAAATAGATAAATAAAAATTAGGTTGCCTCCCAACAAGCGCTTCTTTAATGTCAATAGCTTGACAGTGGGCTCTCATGGAGCCTCATAGATAATCAGAGCATCGTTGGGGCCTCTCAACATCAAACTTAGAGTTTGGTTATGGCCTCCCAACACCAAACTTATAGTTTGGTTGTGGCCTCCCAACACCAAACTTAGAGTTTGAATGTGGGGGCTTTGTTTGACTCTGTGTTGAGAGAAGCTTTTCATGCTTCTTCTCCATGTGTACAGAAGGAGAACCTTGAGTCTTGAATACAACATAGTCCTCATTCAATTGAAGGACAAACTCTCCTCTGTCAACATCAATCACAGCTTTTGCTGTGGCTAGGAAAGGTCTGCCAAGGATGATGGATTCATCCTCATCTTTCCCAGTATCTAGGATTATGAAATCAACAGGGATGTAAAGGCCTTCAACCTTCATTAGCATGTCCTCTACTAGTCCATAAGCCTATTTCAGTGATTTGTCTGCCATCTCTAGTGAGATTCTTGCAGCTTGTACTTCAAAGATTCCTAGTTTCTCCATTACAGAGAATGGCATGAGGTTAATACCTGACACTAGGTCACACAGAGCCTTTTCAAAGGTCATGGTGCCTATGATATAGGGTATTAAGAATTTACCAGGATCCTGTTTCTTTTGAGGTAAAGTGTGCTGAACCCATGTATTCAGTTCATTAATGAGCAATAGAGGTTCATCCTTCCAAGTCTCATTACCAAATAGCTTGGTATTTAGCTTTATGATTGCTCCTAAATACTGGGCAACTTGCTCTTCAATAATATCTTCATCCTCTTCAGAGGAGGAATACTCATCAGAGCTCATGAATGGTAGAATGAGGTTCAATGGAATCTCTATGGTCTCTAGATAAGTCTCAAATTCCTTAGGCTCCTCAAATAGGAACCCCTTTTTGTCCAGAGGACGTCCCATAAGGTCTTCGTTACTGGGATTCACGTCCTCCTCCTCCTTTCTAGTTTCGGCCACACCAAGTAAGGTTATGGCCTTGCACTCTCTTTTTGGATTCTCTTCTGTATTGCTGGGGAGAGTACTAGGAGGAGTTTCAGTGACTCTTTTACTCAGCTGGCCCACTTGTGCCTCTAAATTTCTAATGGAGGATATTGTTTCATTCATGAAACTGAGAGTGGCCTTAGATAGATCAGAAACTATGTTTGCTAAGCTAGAGGGGCTCTGCTCAAAATTATTTGTCTGTTGCTAAAAGGATGATGGAAAAGGCTTGCTATTGCTAAACCAGTTTCTTCCACCATTATTAAAGCCTTGGTCAGTTGCTTGTATCTTTTCCAAGCTTCATAGAGGGATTCACCTTCTTTCTATCTGAAGGTTTGAACATCCACTCTAAACTTGCTCAGCTTTTGAGTAAGAAAGAATTTGGCTAAGAAATCTGTGATCAGCTTATCCCAAGAGTTCAGGTTATCTCTAGGTTGATAGTCCAACCATATTCTAGCTCTGTCTCTTACAGCAAAAGGGAAAAGCATAAGCTTGTATACCTCGGGATCAACTCCATTGGTCTTAACAGTATCACAGATCTGCAAGAATTCAGTTAAGAACTGAAAAGGATCTTCTGATGGAAGTCCTTGAAACTTACAATTCTGTTACATCAGAGAAACTAATTGAGGCTTTAACTCAAAATTGTTTGCTCCAATGGCAGGGATTGAGATGCTTCTTCCATGGAAGTTGGAATTTGGTGCAGTGAAGTCACCAAGCATCTTCCTTGCATTGTTGTTGGGTTTGGCCATTACTTCTTTTTCGAGATTCTCTGTAAGGTTTTCTCTGGATTGTTGTGCTTTAGCTTCTCTTAGCTTCTTCTTCAGAGTCCTTTCAGGTTCGGGATCTGCTTTAACAAGAATGTCCTTGTCGTTGCTCCTGCTCATATGAAAAAGAAGAGGACAGAAAAGGAAGAAGAATCCTCTATGTCACAGTATAGAGATTCCTTTATGTGAGTAGAAGAAGAAAAGAATAGAAGAATGATGTAGAGAGAAGAGATGAAGAATTCGAACACAGAGAGGGAGAGAGGGTTCGAATTATAAGAAGAAGAGAAGAGTTTTCGAAAATAATTAAAAGGAAAAGAAAAATATTTTTGTTTTTATTTTAAAGTTTTGCTGGAATTCAAAAATTAAGAGAAGAATTAAAGTTAAAATTAACATTAGAAACAATTAGTTAATTAAAAGAATTTTGAAAAAGAGGAAGGTGATTTTCGAAAATTAGAGAGAGAAAAGTAGTTAGGTGGTTTTGAAAAAGATAAGAATTTTAAAATCAAACAAAAAGTTTAGTTAATTGAAAAAGATTTGAAAATCAATTTTGGAAAGATAAGAAGTTAGAAAATATTTTGAAATTGATTTTGAAAAAGATATGATTTGAAAAAGATATGATTGAAAAGACATGATTAAAAAGATATGATTGAAATTTATTTTGAAAAAGATTTGAAAAAGAAATTTAGAAAGATTTGATTTTGAAAATTAAAGTTAATGACTTGAATAACAACAAATCAAAAGATATGCTTCTAAAATTTAAAGTTCGAATCTTTCTTAACAAGAAAGTAACAAACTTGAAATTTTTGAATCAAAACATTAATGTTAGTAAAGATTTTGAAAATTTGAAATGAAATTAAGAAAAAGATTTTGAAAAACAATTTTTAAAATTTTCGAAAAACATGAAAGAAAAGATGAAAACGGTTTGACTTTTGAAAAAGTTTTGAAAAGATAGGATTTTTGAAATTGAAATCTTGACTTGACTAACAAGAAACAACTTATTTTAAAATTTTTTGACTAAGTCAACCCAAAGATTTCGAAATTTATGAGTGAAATAAGGAAAAGATATTTTTTGATTTTTTGAATTTAATGAGGAAAGAGAAAAATCACAAAATGACTCAACACATAAAAATTTTGGATTAAAACAAATGATGCATGCAAGAACACTATGAATGTCAAGATGAACACTAAGAACACTTTGAAGATCATGATGAACATCAAAAACTTATTTTTGAAAAATTTTCAAGAAAAGAAAAATATGCAAGACACCAAACTTAGAGATTTTTCATGTTTAGACACTATGAATTCACAAATGCATATGAAAAATAAGAAATGACACAAAACAAGAAAATTTTAAGATCAAACAAGGAGACTTATCAAGAACAACTTGAAGATCATGAAGAACACCATGCATGAGTTTTCGAAAATTTTTAGAAAAATTAAAACATGCAATTGACACCTAACTTAAAAATTGACACTAGACTCAAACAAGAAACACAATATTTTTTTGGTTTTCATGTTTTATTAATTTTTTTGTATTTTTTTCGAAAATTATTTTGGGAAAAACAAAAAAGAAGAGAAAAATTTTTTGAAAGATTTTTGAAAACTTTTTGAAAATAAAATAAAGGTTGAAACAAGAAAAAAATTACCTAATCTAAGCAACAAGATGAACCGTCAGTTGTCCAAACTCGAACAATCCCCGGCAACGGCGCCAAAAACTTGGTGCACGAAATTGTGATCTCAATGGCGCCAACAACTTGGTAACACAATTGAAATCTCAACTCTTTTTCACAACTTCGCACAACTAACCAGCAAGTGCACTGGGTCGTCCAAGTAATAAACCTTACGTGAGTAAGGGTCGATCCCACAGAGATTGTCGGCTTGAAGCAAGCTATGGTCATCTTGTAAATCTCAGTCTGGCAGATTCAAATGGTTATGGAGTTTTGATAATTAAAATATAAATAAACATAAAATAAAGATAGAGCTACTTATGTAATTCATTGGTGGAAATTTCAGATAAGCGTATGGAGATGTGTTATTCCTTCTAAATCTTTGCTTTCATACTGCCTTCATCCAGTCCTTCATACTCCTTTCTATGGCAAGTTGTGTGTTCGGGTATCACCGTTGTCAATGGCTACCTCCCGTCCTCTCGGTGAAAATTGTCCATCTATGGGTTACGTAGGGCTAATCATCTATCGATTCTCACTTGTGTTGGAATAGGATCCAGTGATCCTTTTGCGTCTGTCACTACGCCCAATAGTCATGAGTTTGAAGCTCGTCACAGTCATCCCATCCCAGATCCTACTCGAAATACCACAGAAAAGGTTTAGACTTTTCGGATCTCAAGAATTCTGCCAATTGATTCTAGCTTATACCACGAAGACTCTGATCTCAAGGAATTGAAGGCTCTGTTGTCAGGAGAGGCAATCAAATGCATGGACCAGGAATCCAAGAGATATACATTCAAGCTTGTTTTCATGTAGAACAGAAGTGTTTGTCAGGCACGCGTTCATAAGTCAAGAATGGTGATGAGTGTCACATAATCATCACAATCATTATGTTCTTGTGTGCGAATGGATATCTTAGAACAAGAATAAGCATGAATTGAATAGAAAACAGTTGTAATTGCATTAATACTCGAGGAACAGGAGAGCTCCACACCTTAATCTATGGTGTGTAAAAACTCTACCATTGAAAATACATAAGTGATAATAGTGTTCATTGGCTTCGGCCCCAGAGGGGGAACCAGAATGACCAAGACGTCTAATACAATAGAGAAAAGTTCTATTTATATTCAACTAGTAACCTAGGGTTTACAGAAATAAGTAAATGATGCAGAAATCCACTTCCAGGCCCACTTGGTGTGTGCTTGGGCTGAGCATTAAAACTTTCATGTTTAGAGACTTTTCTTGGAGTTAAACGCCAGTTTTTATGCCACTTTGGGCATTTAACTCCAGCTTCTATCCTGTTTCTGGCGTTTAATGCCAGAATAGGGCAGGAAATTGGCGTTTGAACGCCAGTTTGCATCGTCAAAACTCAAGCAAAGTATGAACTATTAGATATTGTTGGAAATCCTTGGATGTCTACTTTCCAACGCAATTGAGAGTGCGTCATTTGGACTTCTGTAGCTCCAAAAAATCCATTTCGAGTGCAGGGAGGTCAGAATCCAACAATATCTGCAGTCCTTTTTCAGCCTCTGAATCAGATTTTTGCTCAGGTCCCTCAATTTCAGCCAGAAAATACCTGAAATCACAGAAAAACACACAAACTCATAGTAAAATCCAAAAATTTGAATTTTGCTTAAAAACTACTAAAAATCTAATAAAAACTAGTTAAAACATACTAAAAACTACCTAAAAACAATGCCAAAAAGCGTATAAATTATCCGCTCATCACAACACCAAACTTAAATTGTTGTTTGTCTCCAAGCAACTGAAAACAAAATAGGATAAAAAGAAGAGAATATACAATGAATCTCACAATATCAATAAAACTTAGTCCCAATTAGATGAGCGGGGTAAGTATCTCACTTTATCCTTTGAAATTCAGAATGAATGGCATCTATAGGAACTCAGAATTTTAGATAGTGTTATTGATTCTCCTAGTTCAGTACGTTGATTCTTGAACACAACTACTTTATGACTCTTGGCCGTGGCCCTAAGCACTTTGTTTTCCAGTATTACCACCGGATACATAAATGCCACAAACACATAACTGGGTGAACCTTTTCAGATTGTGACTCAGCTTTGCTAAAGTCCCCAATTAGAGGTGTCCAGAGTTCTTAAGCACACTCTTTTTGCTTTGGATCATGACTTTAACCACTCAGTCTCAAGCTTTTCACTTGGACCTTCATGCCAAAAGCACATAGTTAGGGACAGCTTGATTTAGCCGTTTAGGCTAGGATTTTTTTCCTTTGGGCCCTACTATCCACTGATGCTCAAAGCATTGGATCCTTTTTACCCTTGCCTTTTGGTTTAAAGGGCTATTGGCTTTTTTGCTTGTTTTTTCTTTTTTTCTCTTTTTTTTCGCCATTTTCTTGCAAGCTTGTTATTCACTGCTTTTTCTTGCTTCAAGAATCAATTTCATGATTTTTCAGATTATCAATAACAATTCTCTTTGTTCATCATTCTTTCAAGAGCCAACAATTTTAACATTCATAAACTTCACTATAAAAAATATGCATTGTTCAAGCATTCATTCAGAAAACAAAAAGTATTGCCACCACATCAAAATAATTAAACTAATTTCAAGATAAAATTTGAAATCCAAGTACTTCTTCTTCTTTTGTAATTAGGCACATTTTTCATTCAAGAGAGGTGAAGGATTCATGGAATTATTCATAGCCTTAAGACATAGACACTAGACACTAATGATCATGTAGTGAAGACACAAACATAGATAGCACATAAAGTATCAAATTCGAAAAACAGAAAAATAAGAACAAGGAAATCAAAGATCGGGTCCATCTTAGTGATGGCGGCTAGTTCTTCCTCTTGAAGATCAAATGGAACACCTGAGCTCCTCTATATCTCTTCCTTGCCTTTGTTGCTCCATCCTTAGTACTTTTGGTGATCCTATTCTTAGTTGCTCCCAATAGTTATATGGAGGAAAATGTATCCCTTGAGGCATCTTAGGGATTTTTTAATGAGGGAATTCCTCATGCTTTTGTTGAGGTCTATGAATGGGCTCTCTTTTTTGCTCCATCCTCATTTTATTGATGGGCTATTGAGATGAACCTCTCCATCTCTCATGACTCAGAGTTGGAAGCAATTGTCTTCCCTTTCCTCTTTCTAGAGGTTTCTCCGGCCTCAGGTGCCATAAATGGTTTATGGAAAAATAAAAAGCAACGCCTTTTCCATACCAAACTTAGAAGGTTTGCTCGTCCTCGAGCAAAAGAAGAAAGAAAGAAGGGGAAGAAGAGAAAAATGGAGGAGATGGAGGGTGGTATGTGGTTCGGTCAAGGGGTAGAAGTAGTGTTGCTAATGTGTGAAAATGAAGGAATGTGGATGGGTTTATATAGGAGTGGGGGGGCGAGAGAGAGGTGGGGATCCTGTGGATTTTTTTTTTGGAAAGAGGGTAGGATTTGATAGGTGAGTGGTGTTTTGGGTAAAGTGTTATAGAGATGTGTGAGGGGGAGATAGAGAGAGAGGTGGGGTAGGTGGGGATCTTGTGGGGTCCACAGATCTTGAGGGTCAAGGACTTCTCATCCCTGCTCCATTTAGGCATGCAAAAATGCCCTTAGATTGTAATTCTAGCGTTTAACGCCAGACTGCTGCCTGTTTCTAGCGTTAAACACCAGCTTTTATACCTTTCCTGCCGTTTAACGCCAAGCTGTTGTTTGTTTCGGGCGTTTAACGCCAGCTTGGTGCTCTGTTTTGGCATTAAACGCCAGTCTGGTGCCCATATCTGGCGTTAAACGCCCAGAATGGTGACAGACTGGGCGTTTAATGCCCATTCTGCTATTCTTACTGGCATTTAAATGCCAGTAAGCTTATCCTCTAGGGTGTGCTATTTTTAATGCTATTTTTGAATTTGCTTTGATTTTTGTAGTTATTTTTGTGACTCCACATGATCATCAACCTAAAGAAAACATAAAATAACATAGATAAATAAAATTGGGTTGCCTGCCAACAAGCACTTCTTTAATGTCAATAGCTTGACAATGGGCTCTCATGGAGCCTCACAGATAATCAGAGCATGGTTGGGGCCTCTCAACACCAAACTTAGAGTTTGGTTGTGGTCTCGCAACACCAAACTTAGAGTTTGATTGTAGCCTCTGTTCCGAGGGTTACCTGGAACTAGAGGTTAATCTCGGATTAGATCTTCTATGCTGGTCGGAGCTGTGGAGTCCGATCTGATGATGGTGGTCGGAGTCGCTGTGTCCGACTCGTTGGACTTGGTGATGATGCTGATCCTTCGTCCCCGGAGGGTGGGGGTACCTGCAAGGTACTCCGATGCTTAAGTTAGCAAGGGTATTAAACAGGTCTTGAGTAGAATCAGAGTATGAGTTATACCTGGGTGCTCCAGTGTATTTATAATGGCGGTAGGGTGACCTTCTTAGATAAGATAAATTAGTTATCTTATCTTATCTTTATCTTATCTTCAAGTGAGGTCATCTTTATCTTCAAGGGAACCGCCCTTCTCTCTGTAGGCTTGGGCTACCTTAGGATTTGGGGCGTGTTCCTCTATTTGGGCCCTTCTTTGGGCTTTCCTGGTGACTTGGCCGAGCACTTTGGAAAGAGGTAGGGTTGCCCTGACCTGAAGAGGTCGGTTGCTTTGTCTGTCGAATATCCCGGGTCAGACAGCTCGACCCAGGGTATGAACAGTGCCCCTGCTCGAGCTCGGTCTTTATCTGGAGGTCGAGTCTTGGACTTCGAGCCTGCTCGGGTAAAGCTGAACTCGAGCATTTTGTCGCTTTATCTTTGTAGAGCTCCTTTTTGAATGCGGAACGTTTCTGCTTCTTTAAAAGCGCGCGCTTTTGCATTTAGCGCTCTAGCTTTGGAAACGTGCTAGGGTTTAACACCCTCATTAATAGGCTTTTAATGCTCCGCTTTCTCTGGGTCTCTTTATTTTTAAACTTCGCATTTGAAAAACGGTTTCTCTTCTTCGTAACCTTCTTTCTCTCTTTTCTATTTTTCTCTGTGATTTTTTCATTTCCTTCTGTGACGTTTGCTTGGCGATCGTGGGTGCTCTTCTTGCTTTTGACGACTACTCTTGGACTCTTCGTCTTTACTCTCCGCGCGCTTATCCTTTTTCAGGTTGGTTCGTCTTCTCTTTTTGCTTGCATTGTTCTACTTCCTGGTGCAGTAGGGTTTTTGTTTGAGTGTATATTTGGGAAAGTTTGAACCTTTTCGCTTTTCTGTATTTTGTTGCTGCGTTTTCTGGCTTTTTCTTCTCTGATGTTCCCTTGGCAGTTTGAAGCTTCCTAAGGCTTTTGTATGTTGTTGTCTGATTCATTTGATTTTTGAAAAAGATTGTGCCTTTATTTGTTTTTCTGTTTGGCCATTTGGCATGTTCTTGCTGTTGGGTGGACTGAGGTTGTAATTTCTGTCAGTGCTTGTTTTGATGACTTTATTTGCTTTTGTTGGGATGTGAAAAGATGTAGGCTTGTAGGCTTCCCTGAATCTTCTTTCTGCCTCCAAAGGATGCCCCTGGAACCTTTTGGATTGGATCCTGGGGTTTCCTTTTCTTGCTTTTCCCGGTTTCTCTGACACCTATATGCTTTAGTTTTGTGAGTTGCCTCCGTTTATGTCTGAGTTATTCAATTAGTGTCCGAGGTGTTTTTTGAGTAATCCAATCTTCTTTTCTTCTTGTAGGACTAGTTAACCATGTCTTTTCGCAAAAATATTGTCGAGGCGTCCTCTAAAGTTCCCGAGGGAATGTCTGACTGGTTGGACTCCCTTGTGCTGCTATGTGTATCTTTGGCTAATTCGGAGTTCTGTGCGGCACTTAGAAAACACCATCGGATATGTAGTAGTGAGAATCAAGAATGCAACTATGAGTTGGTGGCACCTGACTCTGATGACCGGGTCTGCTTTCCTACTTTGACCTAGGGGAGCGTCCTTTCTTCTATGCATATGATTTCTTTTTTAGCCAAATGGATATTGCTCTTCCTTTTTCTTCCTTTGAGACCGACTTGTTGTGGTCTTGTAACGTGGCCCCATCTCAACTTCACCCGAATTCTTGGGGTTTTATTAAGATTTTTCAGATGGTTTGTCATGAATTCGACATTAAGCCCTCTTTGACTCTTTTTCTGTATTTGTTTGTGTTGACCAAACCTGGGACTACCAAAAAGAAAGCTTCTTGGATTTCTTTTAGGTCGGCCCAGGGGCATAAAGTCTTCTCCATGTATGATGAGTCTTTCCGTGATTTTAAGAATTACTTTTTCAAGATCCGAGCTGTTGAAGGAGCTCGCCCTTTCTTCCTGGATGAGAATGACGAGCCTCATTTTTCTTTAGAATGGCAGAGAAATGTAGTTGTATCTAGGTATACCTGGGAGATGCTAGATGAGGTCGAGCAGGCCTTTGTTGCTGCTTTGGAGGATATTTGGGGGGAACCTCCTCATCTTGAGACCAAGAAATTTCTGGGGGATCCGTCCTTGATTCATGCTGTGCTGGGTATTTTATAGACTGTGTTCTCCTGTCTTTGTTTTCTTGCTTTCTTTTATGGGTATTCATAAGTCGTTTGTATTTTTCTTTGTTTTTCAGAGATGTCGAAGAATAATGACTCAGTAAAGGCCTTTAAGAAGGCGAGGAAAGCTACCGCGGTTCAGAACGTCCCAGCCAAGGTGGTCGGGGAAGGGTCTTCCCAAGCTTTGTCGAAGCCGTCTGTCTCGAGCTCTCCTGGGCCAAGGAGGATGATCCCAACCCCTCGGGTTTGTTTGGTCGATCCGCCTCAAACTTCAGTTGGTACCTCTGCTCCTTCAATTGCTCCTCTTCCAAAAAGACCTCAGACTGTCGAGCCGTTTAATCTTGGTGCTCCCGACTTTGATGCAGTTAGATTTGTGGATCAACAGATTGCTCCCTATGGTGTCATGCTTACTAATGATGTATCCATTCTTTGTCATTTGGATTATATTACCCGGAGCGGTATTACGCTGGCACACATGGGAGCGACTCTATACCGAACTGCTCAAGATCTTCCTATTCATGCTACCAAGGCTTTTATGGAGGAGGCGAAGTCAGAGTTTGACCGAATCAAGGGTTTGAAGGAGGAGCTCGAGCTGAAGGTGTCCAAGCTGAAAAAGGAGCCGAAGGGGGAGAAGGCCCGGTCTGTTGGTCTCGCGGCTGCTGCGCAACTGGCCGAGGATACGGCACTAAACATAAGAATAGCTATGTTACCACTTATAAGGAGCTGATGGGTCTTAGGGAGGAGTTGGAGTCTGCCCGAGCTGATTATGCCGAGCTCCAAGGTCATCTTGTAGGCAGTGTAACTGCCACCTATGAGAACCTGATGGAGCAGTTCCGGATTGTTGCCCCTGATGCCGATTTGACTCTCGTTAGTCTTGATAACGTAGTAAAGGATGGCAAGATTGTCCCAGATGATCCTGATGATGACATTGAACCTCCTCCTGCGCCTCCTCTTAAAGCTTCTGCTATGCCGGTTTCTTCAGCCCCCTCGACCGTAGTTGAGCTAGATCCTGATTGTCAGATCTTGAATCGAGGCGACGAGACAGTGGATGCGGTGTCTCTCCAGACTCGTCCTCCTTCACCTCATGTTGATGCCACTAGTGGAGGACCTCCGAATTCTCTTTAATTATCTTTGGTATATTTTGGTATTGCCCGGCCTGTGGGCTTTTGAACTTTTTATTTTGTAAAGCCTGCTTCTGACTTTGGGTACTTCTCCAGTTGCTTTCGCTTTAGCAACTTTATTTTCGTTAAACAAAGTAGTCACCAGACTTGATGGTTTCTTGAGTTTGTTACTACAACTTGTGTTTGGATTGGACCTTTATTTGCTTTATGTTTGTAGCCCGACTTCTTGTTAAGTCTGAATCCACCTTGTGTGTTGGTCTTCTTTCTTTGTCCCGAAGTTATCTTCAACAATCTATTTCTGTTGGACCTTTTTTGAGGTCTCTCATTAGGATTTGTTTTTTGAGGTTTTCGGGTGGCCATGATGTCGAACTTTTATGAGTCCTTTCTGTAATTCTCCTACCTGGTCCTTGTTCAATTCTCTTTTTAGAGATTACTTGATAACTCTTTGTCTTTTGTGCCGACTTCGTCATGTCGGGTTCTTCTGAGTTATTTTCTGTAGCTTTATTTTTCTGGACCGACTTTGTCACGTCGAGCCCTTGTCTAGTTACTTGATAATCCTCTTTTTTTGACCTTATATTAGGTCTCTTTCAGGGATCGTCTTTTTGTAACTTTATCTTTCTGGGCCGACTTTGTCACGTCAAGCCCTTGTCGAGTTACTTGATAATCCTCTTTTTTGGACCTTGTTTTAGGTCTCTTTCAGGGACTATCTTTTTGTAACTTTATCTTTCCGGGCCGACTTTGTCACGTCGGGCCCTGTCGAGTTACTTGATAATCCTCTTTCTTGGACCTTGTTCAGGTCTATTTCAGGGATTTATCTTTTGTAACTTTATCTTTTCGGGCCGACTTTGTCACGTTGGGCCCTGTCGAGTTACTTGATAATCCTCTTTCTTGGACCTTGTTCAGGTCTCTTTCAGGGATTATTTTTTGTAACTTTTTTGTAGGAGTCCGACTTCCTCATGTCGGGTTCTTCGAAGTTATAGTAATCCTCTTTTATAGGGTTGGCCAGACCTCTTTCCAGGGCTTTACTTATAACTTAGGTTGTTGTGGCTGGTCTGACTTTTTGTGCCGGCCAGTCTTTAAGTTATTTTATAGTAATCCATTTTATTAGGTCCTCGTCAGGTCCTTTCTATGGATCACTTTCTATAACTTCTTGCATTATTCTATTTTCATCTTTGCAGACTTTGTAGAATTTGGGTTTTTAGCCCTCGTTTTTATCGTGATCGCGCAGTGAATTCGATTTTCACTTTTTGTCGATCTGTAGCTTTATAATCGGGCGATGAATGTTTTCAAAATAATATGACTTGAGCATTTGTAGAGAATCTGAACAAATTTTATTAAAGGAAAATGCAAATATACATAAGGAGTTAATTTCCTAAGTCGGGTAATTTGTAGGTCTTGGCGGGGCGCCTCGCTAAAAAACCTTTTTCAGGAAAAAGAGTGCGCCTTGTCCAAGATCTTTTATCATCCCTAGCTATAGTACCTTCTTAGGTTGCAGGCGTGCCATGATCTAGGAAGCTCTCGCCCGTCGAGTTCGGAAAGCTTGTAGTAGCCTTTTCCCAGTACTTCTATGACTCGGAAGGGTTCTTTCCAGTTTGCTGCCAGCTTTCCTTCTTCAGGTCGAGTTGTTCCTATATCGTTTCGAATTAGGATGAGGTCGTCTTCAGCGAAGGCCTGCTGTATTACTTTTTGGTTGTATCTAGAGGCCGTTCGTCGTTTCAGCGCCTCTTCCCTTATCCGAGCTTTCTCTCGGATTTCTGGAAGTAAGTCGAGCTCTTCCCTTTGAAGTTGGGAATTAACTTTTTTGCTAAAATGGATTACTCTGGGTGATCCTTCTTCGACCTCTACTGGAATCATTGCCTCCATTCTGTAAGCTAATCGAAAGGATGACTCCTTTGTCGTGGAATGTGGAGTCATTCGGTACGCCCATAGGACTTGTGGGAGCTCCTCAGCTCAGGCTCCCTTTGCATCCTATAATCTCCGTTTTATCCCTGCTAATATAACTTTGTTAGCAGCTTCAACTTGCCCATTGGCTTGGGGGTGCTCAACAGAGGTGAATTGTTGTTTTATATTCAGGTCGGCCGCTAGTTTTCTGAAGCCTGCGTCTGTGAATTAGGTACCATTGTCTGTAGTGATGGAGTATGGAACTCCAAACCTTGTGACGATGTTTCTATACAGGAATTTCCGACTTCTTTGAGCTGTGGCAATGGCTAGGGGTTCTGCCTTGATCCATTTTGTGAAGTAGTCTATTCCTACTATGAGGAATTTGACTTGTCCTGATCCTTGAGGAAAAGGTCCGAGGAGATCGAGTCCCCATTTTGCGAATGGCCAAGGTGAGGTTACGCTGATGAGTTCCTCTGGCGGAGCGGTGTGGAAGTTGGCATGCTTTTGACATGGCGAACACGTCCTTACGAATTCTGTGGCTTCTTTTTGTAGGGTTGGCCAATAGAATCCTGCCCGAAGTACTTTTTTGGCGAGTGCTTGCCCTCCGAGGTGATTGGCACAAATGCCACTGTGTACTTCTTCTAAGATATCCTTAGTGTTGGAAGTCGGCACGCATTTTAGCAATGGTGTTGAAATTCCTCTTTTGTATAAAGTATTATTTATGATGGTATAGTATTGTGCTTCCCGTTTTAATCTCTTTGCCTCTTTCTCATCTGTAAGGAGGGCCTCTGTTGTGAGGTAATTAATTATGGGGGTCATCCATCCCTGATCGCGACATGTTATGGCTAGGACCTTTTCTTCTTCTAAGATTGATGGCTTTTATAGAATTTCTTGGATAAGGCTTCTATTGTTGCCTCCTGGTTTGGTGCTGGCTAGTTTTGAGAGTGCATCGACCCGGGCATTCTGTTCTCGGGGTCTATGTCAAATCTCATACTCTCCGAGTTGTCCGAGCTGTTCCCTGGTTTTGTCCAGGTACTTTTTCATAGTGGGATCTTTGGCTTGGTAGCTGCCTGTTATTTGTGAAGTGACTACCTGTGAGTCGCTGAAGATGATAAGTTTTTAAGCTCCAACCTCCCTAGCGAGCTTCAAACCAGCTAGTAGTGCCTCATATTCCGCTTGATTGTTTGAGGCAGGGAACCCAAATTTGAGGGAGAGTTCGATCTGGGTCCCCTGGTCGCTTTCAATTATTACGCATGCGCCACTTCCCGTTTTATTTGAGGAGCCGTCCACGTATAGATTCCATTTTGTGGGGATTTCCAGTGTGTCCGTAAATTCCGCAATGAAGTCGGCCAGATATTGAGATCTGATGGCCGTCCGAGCTTCGTATTGAAGGTTGAATTCGAACAACTCGACTGCCCATTGCAAGATTCTTCCTGCCAAGTCTGTTTTCTGTAAGATTCCTTTTATGGTCTGGTTGGTCCGAATTTTAATGGTGTAAGACTGGAAATATGGGCAAAGTCGTCGAGATATTATTATGAGAGCATAAGCGAACTTTTCTATTTTCTGGTAGTTCTGCTCGGACCCTTGTAACGCTTTGCTGATAAAGTATATGGATTGTTGGCCACTGTTGTCTTCTCGGACCAGTGCTGAGGCTATTGCCCAATTTCCCACTGCGAGGTACAAGATGAGTGGTTCCCCTTCCCGTGGCCGACTTAATATACGTGGCTGTCCTAGAAAATTTTTGAAGTCTTTGAAGGCTTGCTCGCATTCAACTGTCCATTCAAACTCCTTTCCCTTCCTTAGAGTGGCGTAGAAGGGGAGAGATCTTATTGCGGATCCCGCCAGTAATTTGGACAACGCTGCCAACCGCCCGTTGAGTTGTTGTACCTCTTTGATACAAGTCGGGCTTTCATGTCGAGTACGGCCCTGCACTTGTCCGGGTTTGCCTCGATTCCTTTCTGTTTGATCATAAAAACCAAGAATTTACCAGCTTCTACTGCGAAGGTACATTTTGTGGGATTGAGTCACATGCCGTGTCGTCTTATGGTGTTGAATACTTATGTCAGGTCGGATAATAACATCTCTTCGTTTTGCGTCTTCACTAGCATGTCGTCTACGTAGACCTCCATGATCTTTCCGATGTGATCCGAAAAAACTTTGTTCATTAATCTTTGGTAAGTGGTTCCCGCGTTTTTGAGATCGATGGGCATAACAATGTAGCAGTAATTTGCCTTTGGGGTTAAGAAAGAGGTTTTTTCTTGGGCGGGTGGGTACATTGGGATTTGGTTATATCCCGAGTATGCGTCCATAAAGGAGAGGTATTTGTATCCGGAGGGGGCACCTACCAGTGTGTCAATGTTTGGGAGCGGATAAGGATCTTTCGGGCAAGCTTTGTTGAGATCGGTATAGTCGGTGCACGTTCTCCACTTTCCATTTGACTTTTTTACCAAAACGACATTAGCAAGCCATAGCGGGTATTTGACTTCTCTTATGAAGCCTGCCTCCAGTAGAGCTCGTACCTGTTCTTCCACTGCTTGAGAGCTTTCTGATCCTAGCTTTCTGTGCCTTTGTTGTACCGGCCGAGATCCTGGGTAGACTGCTAGCTTGTGGCACATTAGTTTGGGATCTATGCCTGGCATGTCTGCGGCCTTCCATGCAAAGAGGTCGGTGTTGTCGCGTAGGAACTATATGAGTGATTCTTTTATGTCCCCTTTTAGGAGTGTGCCGATGTTGGTAGTTTGGTCCGAGGTGTTTCCGATCTGGATTTTCTCTATTTCTCCTTTAGGTTGTCGGCGAAGCTCCTCCCGCCTCCGAACTCCACCGAGCTCAATTGTGTGGAATTCTTCTCCTCTGCCTCTGAGGTTTAGACTTTCATTGTAACAGTGGCGCGCCATCTTTTGATCTACCTTTACTGTGGCTATTCCTTCTACGGTTGGGAACTTCATGCATAGATGCGGAGTCGAGACTATTGTGCCGAGTTGATTTAACGTTGTCCGACCTATTAGGGCATTGTAGGCTGAGCTTACGTCAACGACGATGTAATCTATTTTGAGAGTTCTTGACTGACTTCCCTTTCCAAAAGTTGTGTGGAGCGGGATGTATCCCATTGGTTGAACTGGAGCATCTCCTAACCCGAACAGGCTGTCCGGATATGCTCTGAGTTCTTTTTCTTCCAAGCCGAGTTTGTCGAAGGTGGTTTTGAATAAGATATTGGCAGAGCTCCCCTGGTCTATCAATGTGCAGTGAAGATTTGCGTTTGCTAGTATAATAGTGATGACCATGGGATCGTCATGCCCTGACATGACGCCGGATGCGTCTTCCTTGGTAAAAGTGATCACCGGGATGTCGGGTGTTTCCTTCTTTCCTGTGACGTGGTATACGTCTTTGAGATGTCTTTTGCGGGATGATTTGGAGATTTCTCCCCCGGCGAATCCACCGTGTATCATTTGGACATGTCTTTCTGGCATCCGGGATGATCGTGCGATTGGTCCGACGTCTTCTGCTCTTCTTCTTTTCCTTTGTTCATCATCACGAGTGGCCAGGTATCGATCTAACTTTCCTTCTCGTACGAGCTTTTCTATGATATTTTTTAAGTCAAAACACTCGTTGGTGGAGTGCCCCCAGATCCGATGGTATTCATAATATTCAGCCCGGTTTCCTCCTCCTTTTTTGCCTTTGAGTGGTCGAGCTGGTGTATTTTTTCTGTGTTGCAAACCTCTCTGTAGATATCCACAAGAGACACCCAAAGAAGGTTGTAATTGTGGTATTTTTTGATTTTCTCTCCATGGCGATCTTCTTTCTTTCTGGAATCTTTATCTTTATCCCGAGAGGTGAACCTGGCCTTTGAGGTCTCTCCTAATCGGGAGTTTTCTTCCATGTTGATGTACTTTTCCACTCGTTCTTGCACCTCGTTTAGAGACGTAGGGTACTTCTTTGATATAGATTGACTAAAAGGCCCTTCTCACCGGCCATTAATGAGGCCCATGATAGCGGCTTCTGTTGGCAGGTATTGTATATCCAAGCAGGTCTTGTTAAATCTCTCCATGTAGTTACGCAGGGTTTTCTGCTCTCCTTGTCTGATTCCTAGTAAGCTCGGAGCATGTTTAGCTTTGTCCTTTTGGATGAAAAATCTGGCCAGGAATTTTTTAGCCATGTCGTCAAAACTTGAGATGGACCTAGGAGGGAGATTGTCGAACCATCTAATTGCTATATTTGTTAAAGTAGTTGGAAAGGCTTTGCAACGAACTGCATCTGAGGCATCAGTGAGGTACATTCTGCTTCTGAAGTTGCTGAGATGATGGCTGGGATCTGTAGTGCCGTCGTATAAGGTCATGTCTGGGAGTTTAAAGTCCTTTGGGATTTTTGTCTTCATGATTTCTTAGGTGAATGGGTCTTGCTCCTTTCGTGCGTTATCTTCGGGAATCGATCGGCTGGCTTTCATCTTGACATCGGCTTCAAGTTTTAGGAGTTTGGTTTCCAGTTTTCGACGTCGCCTTATTTCTCTTTGTAGATCCTTCTCAGCCTCTCGTTGACGTAGAGCGTCTTCCTCAAGTTGTTTTAACTGATCTTGAAATACCTCCAGGGTTCCCTCGTTTGGGGAGTTTTTATTGTTGATTTGGGGAGTATCTTTTGGTGTTGTGTCCGTATTTTTATGCGGTATTCTTTCTTCTAGATCTGAGGTGTGATCGTTGTCATGGTCGTCCGCCATGGTAATGGGATGACTTCCAGGTTCCCCGACAACGACGCCAATGTTCCGAGGGTTACCTGGAACTAGAGGTCGATCTCGGACGAGATCTTCTATGCTAGTCGGAGCTGCGGAGTCCGATCTGATGATTGTGGTCGGAGTCGCTGTGTCTGACTCGTTGGACTTGGTGATGATGCTGATCCTTCGTCTCCGGAGGGTGGGGGGTACCTGCAAGGGACTCCGATGCTTAAGTTAGCAAGGGTATTAAGTAGTTATTGAGTAGAATCAGAGTATGAGTTATACCTGGGTGCTCCAGTGTATTTATAATGGCGTAGGGTGACCTTCTTAGATAAGATAAGTTAGTTATCTTATCTTATCTTTATCTTATCTTCAAGTGAGGTCATCTTTATCTTCAAGGGAACCGTCCTTCTCTCTGTAGGCTTGGGCTATCTTAGGATTTGGGGCGTGTTCCTCTATTTGGGCCATTCTTTGGGATTTCCTGGTGACTTGGTCGAGCTCTTTGGAAAGAGGTCAGGTTGCCCTGACCTGAAGAGGTCGGTCGCTTTGTCTGTCTAACATCCCAGGTCGGACAGCTCGACCCAGGGTATGAACAGCCTCCCAACACCAAACTTAGAGTTTGAATGTGGGGGCTTTGTTTGACTCTGTGTTGAGAGAAGGTTTTCATGCTTCTTCTCCATGTGTACAGAAGGAGAACCTTGAGTCTTGAATACAACGTAGTCTTCATTCAATTGAAAGACAAACTCTCCTCTGTCAACATCAATCACAGCTTTTGCTGTGGCTAAAAAAGGTTTGCCAAGGATGATGGATTCATCCTCATCTTTCCTAGTGTCTAGGATTATGAAATTAGCAGGGATGTAAAGGCCTTTAACCTTCACTAGCACGTCCTCTACTAATCCATAAGCCTGTTTCAGTGATTTGTCTGCCATCTCTAGTGAGATTTTTGTAGCTTGTACTTCAAAGATTCCAAGTTTTTCCATTACAGAGAGTGGCATGAGGTTAATACCTGACCCTAGGTCACACAGAGCCTTTTCAAAGGTCATGGTGCCTATGGTACAGGGTATTAAGAATTTACCAGGATCCTATTTCTTTTGAGGTAAAGTGTGCTGAACCCAGGTATTCAGTTCATTAATGAGCAATGGAGGTTCATCCTCCCAAGTCTCATTACCAAATAGCTTGGCATTCAGCTTCATGATTGCTCCTAAATACTGGCAACTTGTCCTTCAATAATAGCTTCATCCTCTTCAGAGGAGGAATACTCATCATAGCTCATGAATGGCAGAAAGAGGTTCAATGGAATCTCTATGGTCTCTAGATGAGCCTCAGATTCCTTAGGTTCCTCAAATGGGAACCCCTTTTTGTCCAGAAGATGTCCCATGAGGTCTTCCTTACTGGGATTCACGTCCTCCTCCTCCTCTCTAGTTTCGGCCACACCAAGTAAGGTTATGGCCTTGCACTCTCTTTTTGGATTCTCTTCTGTATTGCTGGAGAGAGTACTAGGAGGAGTTTTAGTGACTCTTTTATTCAGCTGGCCCACTTTTGCCTCTAAATTTCTAATGGGGAATCTTGTTTCATTCATGAAACTAAGAGTGGCCTTAGATAGATCAAAGACTATGTTTGCTAATCTAGAGGGGCTCTGCTCATAATTCTCTGTCTGTTGCTGAGAGGATGATGGAAAAGGCTTGCTATTGCTAAACCGGTTTCTTCCACCATTATTAAAGCCTTGTTGAGGCTTTTGTTGATCCTTCCATGAGAAATTTGGATGATTTCTCCATGAGGGATTATAGGTGTTTCCATAGGCTTCACCCATGTAATTCACCCCTACCATTGCAGGGTTCTGACGTTAGGATTTTTGCTAGTAAAGAATTTTATAAAGTCGCGTTGTAAGTATAGATTCTGAACCAACAGAAATCCCTTCGTACAAATGTTTTGGTTGTCACAAGTAACAAACCCCTAAATAAATTGATAACCGAAGTATTTAAACCTCGGGTCGTCTTCTCAAGGAATTGCAGGGAGGTGTGTTCTTATTATTGGTTATGAGTTTTGTAAATTGGGGGTTTTGAGAATGAGGAACAAGTATGATAAATGACAAATAAAATAAATAAATGACTGTAAAATAAACTCTTGGCAAGGTATGAGAAATCGGAAGGCCTATCCTAGTTATCCTTATCAATGATGATGAAAATTGAATCTTAATTCCACTTAGTTAACCTCTGCTAGTGCGAAGGAAGGTCAAGTGGCTAATTAGTTTGATCTTCAAATCCTAGTTAATTCCTAGAAAAATATTGGGATTATAGAAGTTCAAGCTAATTAGCAAAGATAGCAATTATCAATCACGTTGAGTTTGATAACTCAAGAGTTACTGATTTCTTAACCAAAGCCAGGAATGTAGAAAGCTAAATTTAAATCATATATCTGAAAACATCTCAATAATTTATATTAAATAAGAGAATCAATCCTAACATGAAAAGTTCATAAGCCAATTGGGCAACACAAATCAGATACAAATAAAAGCATTAGAGTAAATAAAAGTAGAAGAGAAACATAAATTATTGAACCTGTTATGAAGAAACAATCCTAATGACTAAAAGAAATCCTAAATCCTAATCCTAAGAGAGAGGAGAGAACCTCTCTCTCTCTAAAAACTACATCTAAAACCTAAAATGGTGAGTTATGAATGCCTCTCGAGTCTCTGCATGTTCCCTGGCTTTAATCTGTGTTTCTGGGCCAAAAACTGGGTTGAAATGCGGCCCAGAATCTTTGCCAGTGACTTTTGTAATTCTGCAGATCGCGCACGTCACGCATCCGCGTCGTCCACGCGATCGCGTCACTCAGCGTTTTTTCATACCACGCGTGTGCGTCGTCCATGCATTCGTGTCGTTCGTGCAGCTTCCAATCCGCGCGGTCGTGTCAGGCATGCGAACGCGTTACTCTGATTTCTTCCATTTCGCGCGGTCGCGTGAGCCATGCGACCGCGTGACTTGTCGCTAGTCATCTCCTCAATTCCTTGTGTTCCTTCCATTTTTGCACGCTTCCTCTTTATTCTCTAAGCCATTCCTGCCCTATGAAGCCTGAAACACTTAACACACAGATCAAGGCATCGAATGGTAATAGAAGAGGATAAAGATTAGCTAAATTAAGACCAAAGAAGCATGTTTTCAATCATATAACTAACTAGGAATGAATTGTAAAATCATGCAAATCCTATGAATAAGTGGGTGAAAAGCTTGATAAAACCACTCAATTAAATACAATATAAACCATAAAATAGTGGTTTATCAACCTCTCCACACTTAAACATTAGCATGTCCTCATGCTAAGCTCAAGGAGACAAAATAATTGAGTCGGGAAAAGCAAGACTCATGCAATGCAATCTATTCTAAATGCATCTACCAAAATGAGTCATGCAAATCTAGTTATTATCCACTTATATATAAAACTTTACATGTAGTTAAATTAATTCACATTCTCAAGGAATCATATATGCATAGCCAACCTTAGATAATGTTAAGGCACTTTTACAATTGAGATGGGTAAATAAAATATTTTTCAAACTTGCAAGACAATTAATAATAGAAGTAGAGATATATGGTGATGAGCTATTGAACCCTTACTGGATTTTGTGTTTACTCTCTAGTCACTCAGTGTTTATTGGGTTAATCACTCTATTCTTCTTTTTATTCTTGTTTTCCATAATTTTGTTCTTCATCTATCCAATCAACAATTATAGAATATAGGCATACAAAAATCATGAGGTATTTGATTAAGGTTGTAATGGGGCCAAGGTAAAAGTAAGGATATATGTATAAGGCTAAGTGAGCTAATTAAGTGAATCCTTGATTAGTCTAAGATCTCACCTAACATACATATTTTGTAAAGCAAAGCTTCTTCACCTATTTTCCCATATTTCTCCCATTTTTATATTACATGCTCATATTCTGATTTTTTTCTATTTATTTGTATTCCATGTGCATCGCTTTTTTTTTTTACACATGGTAATTAATTTATTTTGACTTCACATGAGCATGCTTCCCAAATTATTTTCACATAACTTGTTTAATTTATTTTCCTACTATTCTATCATCCCATGTTCCCATAAAGTTACCTACACTTAAATTTTACACAAAATCTATCTTAAGCTAACCAAGGATTCAACTTGGGATTTTTATTTTGTTTTTCTGCTTAAGGCTAGTAATGTGGTTATAACGAAGAAGGGGATTAAAAGGCTCAAGGGAGCTAACAAGGGTGATGTAAAAGGTAGGCTAATTTGGGAGTGGTGAGCTAGAATCAAACAATGGCCTCAATCACTTTCTTGGTATGTATCTATGTTCTATAATCGGACATACAGATTAAAACAAAGTAAAGAACACCGGAATAAATAAGAAGGGCGGAACACACAGGAATAAAATATTATGGTTTAAATGTAACCATACAATTAAGCTCAAAACTCACAGGTTGTGTGTTCTCTAACTCAAAAATCATATATCACTTATATATGTCATGCAGGTAGAAATCAAGAGTTCCCATTGTTCTCAATGTAAAATATATATTGGATGGCTTTAAACTTTCAGTGTTCCTCCTTGATGAAATGTTGTTAACTAACTAACATGTAATGCTATATATACAAGGTGTGGATTGTTTTTATTCTGTTAAAGTTTCTAGCTTACTTCCTTTTTATTTTCAATCAAATCAACTATCATATGCTAAAAAGGGTAAACTATACTAATTAATCCACTTAAAATATAACTAGTAAACTAATGTGCAACTCAAGCTAAAATATCCAAGATAGTATACATATAGCTCAAAGTGCATAATGCAAAAAGTACAATAAAAAGCAAAAAGAGAAAAATATGCAAAAATACAGAAAATGAACAAAATAAGAAGAGAGTTTGTAGTGGTTCACCAAAATAAATATATGCTAGAGATGGCAACCTCCCCACACTTAAATAATAGCATCGTCCTCGATGCTCACTCAAGCTAGGTGTGAAGGAGTGTCATCTCTGGAAGGATGGGCTGCTGGTGTCTCGATGGTAGGCTGAGGGTCTGCAGTCGCTGTGAGGATCAGATGAGTGGTCTGTTGAAGCTCTGTCCGTAGAAAAATCTCCAGATCTGTAGTCTGTAGCTGGTGGTGCTCCTCACGATGTGGTGCAATGTGGCTGGGACCTCCCTGCTCAGCCTGGGTAGGTGCTTCCTCATGATCGCTCACCTCCTCTTCAGAAGTGTCGGAGGGCATGTCAGGCTCAGAGGGAATGTCACTACTAGAGCGGATCATCAGCTTGAGGTGCTCATAGCGTCGCTTGTGGCGACGCTCAGACCTCTCAAAAAATCACCTAGTGTGGCGGTCAGATCTCTCAATCTGCTGCTGGTGATGGCGCTCCATCTGATCTAGGCAGTCAAAGAGGCGGCGCACCAAATGGTAGAGGGGCTCAGGAGCAGGTGGGGGTGCAATGGGTGGTGCTGGGCTAGTAGGGGCAGAAGGGGTAGCTGAAGAAGTGGCGGCCTCAGTAGTGTCAGTGAGAAATGGAGGATGGTAGCCGAAAGCCAGGAACTTCTGACTGTGAGGGATGATCTTTCGGCACTCTGTGGCAGGTGGCTTTTCATCAACAGCCTCCCAAGGTACCTCAGCTCGGCGACCCAACTGAGTAATCAGGTAAGGAAAAGAGAGGGTGCCTCTAACATGGACCCTGGCCATGTAATGCCGGATGAAGCGAGGTAGATAAAGATCCTTACCCGTCATCACACACCAGATGAGGGTAATCATGGCAGCTGGCACCTCTGTCTCATGAGTACTCGGCATCACATAGTTGCTCAGAATCTGTTGCCATAGACGAGCCTCATCATTCAGATATATAAGCCTGATTCCCTTTGGTACCAATGTGCTTGTACCCATAACCCAAGGAACAGTAGGATCAAGGGTGATGTCCTTCTTCACTGCATCCCAATCAAACCTCATAAATCTCATATCCTCCTCAGCTCTCTGGTAACCATCTGGCTGATCTGATTTAGGTGGAAGATGGAGGATTTCTTCAATTGCTTTCATCAGTAACCAGAATCTGTTTGCCTCTGAGCTGGACTGCATCCAGGGAAGAAAGAAAGTAATTACTATAGAATTCTCTAACCCAGGATGAATTGACCTCAGTTAGGTTCCTCTCTAAGAAGAACCAGCCTCTCTGTTTGATCTGATCTGAGGTGTACTACTGAAGTTCTTCTGGAATTTTGAGAGTCCTTTCCAGGTGTAGGTTCCTGCCGGTGGCAAAGGTTGGGTATTTCACCTCACAGTATTTTTTTGTAAATTTTATCGGGTCAGCTGAAGGTACCAACTGATCAGCCTTTTCCTGTGGGGTAAAGTTCTTCTCCCGCCAGGAATCATCATGTAAAATGCACAGGATGGAACCAGAGGATTCATTTCTTTTCCATTTGCCAATGGTAACTTTGCCCTTTCCCCTGCCTTGAGAGTCAGACATCCTGAAAAACAGAATATCTAAGATATAATTGAGGAGTAAAAGCAGGAAAATAAGAAGGCAAATAACAAGATAAGCAGTAAGTGGCAAAGGAACAGTAGAAAAATGAAATGAGTTTAAGTAGATGCATATTTTTGGAATGTTTTGGAGTTTAAAAAGCTAAGATGAGAAATCACATTCCAAAATATGTTAGAAGTGGAAAGCTTGTTAAATAGAAAAACAATAATCATGCCGTGAGTGAAATTAGTTGAAAAGGAGAAATGGGAAGTGAGAAAGTTAAAAATCAGTGAGTTAGTAAAAAGGAAGTTAGAGTAAGTGGCATGAAGATTGGTGTCTAAGTAACAAGAATTACACAAATTGAAGCAACAGGCAACTCATATTCAAGCATGGATAACAGGGTATGGATGATGATTTACATAGATATAGAAGTAGTAAATAGTAGAATTACATCATCAAGAGTCTATATTAATGTTCAACAAAATAAAAATAATAAGAATGCTGGCCCAGTCATTCAAGAATTGGTTTGGTATTCGTAGAGCAAGACAAAAATGAGAAATGCCAAAACCAATATCTGAATGTAAAAGGACAAAATTAATTTGCAGAAAATTGGGCAGCATTCCAGCTAAAATTGAACGTTCCCAGAAAATAGATATCAAGAAAAATAGTTCAAATGAGATTAACAGATGCTGCAAACAGTCACAAACAGTAGGAATATTAAAGAATAGTTTAACAGCATGAACATATCAGATGAACAATACGAATAACACAGCCAGAATAAAATTGCAAAACAGGTAACAGATAATAGGAACGGTGCAATTATCAGGCCTAAATCCACTGTCCAGATCCTAGCTACCTAACCACATAGAATCCACTACAAACATGCATCTCTACCTAGCCTATTCGAAACAGAAATTGAAAAACAAACGAAAGAGTCGCAGGGATGGATCGCCGTATGGCGGAACCTGGTGCGTAAAGAGGGATGAGATGGGGCAGTGATGAGGGCGGAAGGGTGGCGGTGCTGGGCAGTACACAGCGGTGCGCCGGTGGGGCAGTGGTCGTCGGAGGCGGTGGGGAGCTCGCGGGGGTGCGAGGTAGATATGGAAGAGAGAAAGAGAGGGAGAGGAAAGAAGAGGGGGAAAAGGAAAAGAAGGTTAGGGGCTTGGCGGGTGAGGCAGCGGCGGTGGAGGTTGTGCGGCGGTGGGGTATGGGGGTGGGCGAGAGTGAGAGAAGGGGAAAAGAAGAAAGAGAAGGAAAAGAGATAAGGGGGTGGTTCGGTTGAGTCAGGGTGGTCGTCGGAGGTGCGGCGGTGATCGTGGGTGGTAGCGGAAGTGGTAGGTTGAGAGAGAGAGAGAGAGAGAGAGAGTTGCAGAGGTTAGAGAGAGAGGGGTAGGGTTTGGGTCACGCGAAGGGTAGGGTTCGCGTGACTTGGGGTTAGTGATCGTGAGTCCACGCGAACGCGTGAGGTGCGCGATCGCGTGGCATAGATGCAAAAGGGTTGACGCGATCGCGTGGAAGACGCGATCGCATGGAATGGGTAAAAGGGACGAGTGACGCGGTCGCATGAGGCACGCGATCGCATCGATAAAATTGTGCTAAACGCACAATTCTTGCCTCGTTTCAGCGCAACTCTCTTTTTGGTTTGGGGTTCAAAATATCCGCGTGACGCAATCGCGTCGCTCACGCCTTCATGTGGGATGGGTGTTGTGTAAGTGACGCGTTCGCGTCGGGGATGCGTACGCGTGTCGTGTTGGTGCTAAACACACGATAGCCGCACGATTCCAGCCCAACTTTCTAGGCGTTAGATCTTAACGTCGATATCTAGCTCACACGTTTGCGTGAGTGACGCGGACGCGTGGGAGGTCGTTTCGCAAGTGACGCGATCGCGTGGTGGCACGCGGTCGTGTGGGACAGTTGTGTTACAGGCACGCCTCCAGCCACGCTCTCGCGTGACTCTCTGTTCACTTTTCTTTTCTCCCTAATGCACCTGCGACGAGGACGCGTCAGCGACGCTGTCGTGTCGCGTGCGAATTTTTTTTTGCAGTATGCAGAATGCAATGCTTAATATGAATGCTATGCAAGTATGCATGATTCCAGGTACATTCAAAACTCAAAAACAAATGAAACAGACTAAAATGAAAACTGAAAAAGGAACGATCATACCATGGTGGGTTGTCTCCCACCTAGCACTTTTAGTTAAAGTCCTTAAGTTGGACATTTGATGAGCTTCCTGCTATGGTGGCTTGTGCTTGAATTCGTCCAGAAATTTCCACCAGTGTTTGGAATGCCAGCGTCCTCCGGGGTCCCAAACAAGGTACGTAAAGCCCTTGTGTGAGTTCAAACAGGCTTGTAGGCTCCCGGAGTTTTGAAGGGTAGAAGAGATTCCAAAATCCCAAACTCTACTTGTACACCAAGTCTCATTACCAAATAGCTTGGCATTCAGCTTCATGATTGCTCCTAAATATTGGGCAACTTGTCCTTCAGTAATAGCTTCATCCTCTTCAGAGGAGGAATACTCATCATAGCTCATGAATGGCAGAAAGAGGTTTAATGGAATTTCTATGGTCTCTACATGAGCCTCAGATTCCTTAGGTTCCTCAAATGGGAACCCCTTTTTGTCCAGAAGATGTCCCATGAGGTCTTCCTTACTAGGATTCACGTCCTCCTCCTCCTCTCTAGTTTCGGCCACACCAAGTAAGGTTATGGCCTTGCACTCTCTTTTTGGATTCTCTTCTGTATTGCTGGAGAGAGTACTAGGAGGAGTTTCAGTGACTCTTTTACTCAGCTGGCCCACTTGTGCCTCTAAATT
The DNA here is from genome assembly GCF_003086295.3 of Arachis hypogaea. Classification (NCBI taxonomy): domain Eukaryota; kingdom Viridiplantae; phylum Streptophyta; class Magnoliopsida; order Fabales; family Fabaceae; genus Arachis; species Arachis hypogaea. Next base: position 24,571,459 of record NC_092041.1, on the reverse strand, counting down.
TCTAACGGGGGATCTTGTTTCATTCATGAAACTAAGAGTGGCCTTAGATAGATCAGAGACTATGTTTGCTAAGCTAGAGGAGCTCTGCTCAAAATTCTCTGTCTGTTGCTGAGAGGATGATGGAAAAGGCTTGCTATTGCTAAACCAGTTTCTTCCACCATTATTAAAGCCTTGTTGAGGCTTTTGTTGATCCTTCCATGAGAAATTTGGATGATTTCTCCATGAGGGATTATAGGTGTTTCCATAGGCTTCACCCATGTAATTCACCTCTACCATTGCAGGGTTCTGACGTTAGGATTTTTGCTAGTAAAGAATTTTATAAAGTCGCGTTGTAAGTATAGATTTTGAACCAACAGAAATCCCTTCGTACAAACGTTTTGGTTGTCACAAGTAACAAACCCCTAAATAAATTGATAACCGAAGTATTTAAACCTCGGGTTGTCTTCTCAAGAAATTGCAGGGAGGTGTGTTCTTATTATTGGTTATGAGTTTTGTAAATTGGGGGTTTTGAGAATGAGGAACAAGTATGATAAATGACAAATAAAATAAATAAATGGCTGTAAAATAAACTCTTGGCAAGGTATGAGAAATAGGAAGTCCTATCTTAGTTATCCTTATCAATGATGATGAAAATTGAATCTTAATTCCACTTAGTTAACCTCTGCTGGTGCGAAGGAAGGTCAAGTGGCTAATTAGTTTGATCTTCAAATCCTAGTTAATTCCTAGAAAAATATTGGGATTATAGAAGTTCAAGCTAATTAGCAAAGATAGCGATTATCAATCACGTTGAGTTTGATAACTTAATAGTTACTGATTTCTTAACCAAAGCCAGGAATGTAGAAAGCTAAATTAAAATCATATATCTGAAAACATCTCAATAATGTATATTAAAAAAGAGAATCAATCCTAACATGAAAAGTTCATAAGCCAATTGGGCAACACAAATCAGATACAAATAAAAGCATCAGAGTAAATAAAAGTAGAAGAGAAACATAAATTATTGAACCTGTTATGAAGAAACAATCCTAATGACTAAAAGAAATCCTAAATCCTAATCCTAAGAGAGAGGAGAGAACCTCTCTCTCTAAAAACTACATATAAAACCTAAAATGGTGAGTTATGAATGCCTCTCGAGTCTCTGCATGTTCCCTGACTTTAATATGTGTTTCTGGGCCGAAAATTGGGTTGAAATGCGGCCCAGAATCTCTGCCAGCAACTTTTGTAATTCTATAGATCGCGCACGTCACGCATCCGCGTCGTCCACGCGATCGCGTCACTCAGCATTTTTTCGTACCACGCGTGCGCGTCATCCACACATTTGCGTCATTCGTGCAGCTTCCAATCCGCGCGGTCGCATCAGGCATGCGAACGCGTCACTCTTATTTCTTCCATTTCGCGTGGTCTCGCGAGCCATGCGACCGCATGACTTCTCGCTAGACATCTCCTCAATTCCTTGTGTTCCTTCCATTTTTGAACGCTGCCTCTTTATTCTTTAAGCCATTCCTGACCTATGAAGCCTGAAACACTTAACACACAAATCAAGGCATCGAATGGTAATAGGAGAGGATTAAGATTAGCTAAATTAAGACCAAAGAAGCATGTTTTCAATCATATAACTAACTAGGAAGGAATTGTAAAATCATGCAAATCCTATGAATAAGTGGTGAAAAGCTTGATAAAACCACTCAATCAAATACAATATAAACCATAAAATAGTGGTTTATCAGGTTCTCAGGATTATAAGCTTCTTCTTCAGAAAATGCTTCTTTAGTACTGTTGGATGCATTTTGCAAACCATTCAGACTCTAAGAAATCATATTGACTTGCTGAGTCAACATTTTGTTCTGAGCCAATATGGCATTCAGAGCATCAATTTCAAGAACTCCCTTCCTCTGAGGCGTCCCATTACTCACAGGATTTCTTTTAGAGGTGTACATGAACTGGTTATTTGCAACCATTTCAATGAGTTCCTGAGCTTCTGCAGGCATTTTCTTCAGGTGAATAGATCCACCTGCAGAATGGTCCAATGACATCTTAGACAATTCAGACAGACCATCATAGAATATATCCAGGATGGTCCATTTTGAGAGCATGTCAGAAGGACACTTTTTAGTCAGTTGCTTGTATCTTTCCCAAGCTTCATAGAGGGATTCACCTTCTTTCTGCCTGAAGGTTTGAACATCCACTCTAAGCTTGCTCAGCTTTTGAGGAGGAAAGAATTTAGCTAAGAAAGCTGTGACCAACTTATCCCAAGAGTTCAGGCTATCTCTAGGTTGAGAGTCCAACCATATTCTAGCTCTGTCTTTTATAGCAAAAGGGAAAAGCATAAGCTTGTAGACCTCGGGATCAACTCCATTGGTCTTAACAGTATCACAGATCTGTAAGAATTCAGTTAAGAATTGAAAAGGATCTTCTGATGGAAGTCTATGAAACTTGCAATTTTGTTGTATCAGAGAAACTAATTGAGGCTTTAGCTCAAAATTGTTTGCTTCAATGGTAGGGATTGAGATGCTTCTTCCATGGAAGTTGGAATTTGGTATAGTGAAGTCACCAAGTATCTTCCTTGCATTGTTGTTGGGTTCGGCCATTACTTCTTTTTCGAGATTCTCTGTAAGGTTTTCTCTGGATTGTTGTGCTTTAGCTTCTCTTAGCTTCTTCTTCAGAGTCCTTTTAGGTTCAGGATCTGCTTCAACAAGAATGTCCTTGTCCTTACTCCTGCTCATATGAAAAAGAAGAGGACAGAAAAGGAAGAGGAATCCTCTACGTCACAGTATAGAGATTCCTTTATGTGAGTAGAAGAAGAAAAGAATAGAAGAATGATGTAGAGAGAAGAGATGAAGAATTCGAACACAGAGAGGGAGAGACAGTTCGAATTATAAGAAGAAAAGAAGAGTGTTAGTGACTAAATAAATAAATAGAAGAAGATGAGAGAGAGAGTTTTCGAAAATAATTAAAAGGAGAAGGAAAATATTTTGTTTTTATTTTAAAGTTTTGTTGGAATTCGGAAATTAAGGGAAGAATTAAAATTAAAATTAAAATTTGAAACAATTAGTTAATTAAAAGAATTTTGAAAAAGAGGAAGGTGATTTTCGAAAATTAGAGAGAGAAAAGTAGTTAGGTGATTTTGAAAAAGATAAGAATTTTAAAATCAAACAAAAAGTTTAGTTAATTGAAAAAGATTTGAAAATCAATTTTGGAAAGATAAGAAGTTAGAAAAGATTTTGAAATTGATTTTGAAAAAGATATAATTTGAAAAAGATATGATTGAAAAGATATGATTAAAAAGATATGACTAAAATTTATTTTGAAAAAGATTTGAAAAAGAAATTTAGAAAGATTTGATTTTGAAAATTAAAGTTAATGACTTGACTAACAACAAATCAAAAGATATGATTCTAAAATTTAAAGTTTGAATCTTTCTTAACAAGAAAGTAACAAACTTGAAATTTTTGAATCAAAACATTAATGTTAGTAAAGATTTTGAAAATTTGAAATGAAATTAAGAAAAATATTTTGAAAAACAATTTTTAAAATTTTCGAAAAACATGAAAGAAAAGATGAAAAAGGTTTGATTTTTGAAAAAGTTTTGAAAAGATAGGATTTTTGAAATTGAAATCTTGACTTGACTAACAAGAAATAACTTATTTTAAAAATTTTTGACTAAGTCAATCCAAAAATTTTGAAATTTATGAGTGAAATAAGGAAAAGATATTTTTTGATTTTTTGAATTTAATGAGGAAAGAGAAAAATCACAAAATGACTCCACACATAAAAATTTTGGATTAAAACAAATGATGCATGCAAGAACACTAAGAATGTCAAGATGAACACTAAGAACACTTTGAAGATCATGATGAACATCAAGAACTTATTTTTGAAAAATTTTCAAGAAAAGAAAAACATGCAAGACACCAAACTTATAGATTTTTCATGTATAGACACTATGAATTCACAAATGCATATGAAAAACAAGAAAAGAAACAAAACAAGAAAATTTTAAGATCAAACAAGGAGACTTATCAAAAACAACTTAAAGATCATGAAGAACACCATGCATGAGTTTTCGAAAATTTTTAGAAAAATTAAAATATGCAATTGACACCTAACTTAAAAATTGACACTAAACTCAAACAAGAAACACAAAATATTTTTTTGGTTTTTATGTTTTATTAATTTTTTGTATTTTTTTCGAAAATTATTTTGGGAAAAACGAAAATGAAGAGAAAAATTTTTTGGAAGATTTTTGAAAAATTTTTGAAAATAAAATTAAGATTGAAACAAGAAAAAAATTACCTAATCTAAGCAACAAGATGAACCGTCAGTCGTCCAAACTCGAACAAGCCCGGCAACGGCGCTAAAAACTTGGTGCACGAAATTGTGATCTCAATGGCGCCAACAACTTGGTACACACAATTATAATCTTAACTCTTTCACAACTTCGCACAACTAACCAGCAAGTGCACTAGGTCATCCAAGTAATAAACCTTACATGAGTAAGGGTCGATCCCACATAGATTGTCGGCTTGAAGCAAGTTATGGTCATCTTGTAAATCTCAGTCAGGCGGATTCAAATGGTTATGGAGTTTTGATAATTAAAATATAAATAAACATAAAATAAAGATAGAGCTACTTATGTAATTCATTGGTGGGAATTTCAGATAAGCGTATGGAGATGCGTTATTCCTTCTGAATCTCTGCTTTCCTACTGCCTTCATCCAATCCTTCATACTCCTTTCTATGGCAAGCTGTATGTTTGGGTATCACCGTTGTCAATGGCTACCTCCCGTCCTCTCAGTGAAAATGGTCCAGCTACGGGTTACGTAGGGCTAATCATCTGTCGGTTCTCACTTGTGTTGGAATAGGATCCAGTGATCCTTTTGCGTCTGTCACTACGCACAACAGTCATGAGTTTGAAGCTCGTCACAGTCATCCCATCCCAGATCCTACTCGAAATACCATAGACAAGGTTTAGACTTTTCGAATCTCAAGAATGCTGCCAATTGATTCTAGATTATACCACGAAGACTCTGATCTCAGGAATTGAAGGCTCTATTTTCAGAAGAGGCAATCAAACGCATGGACCAGGAATCCAAGAGATATGCATTCAAGCCTGTTTTCATGTAGAACGGAAGTGTTTGTCAGGCACGCGTTCATAAGTTGAGAATGGTGATGAGTGTCACATAATCATCACATTCATCATGTTCTTGTGTGTGAATAATGGTGTGTAGAAAACAGTAGTAATTGCATTAATACTCAAGGAACAGTAGAGCTCCACACCTTAATCTATGGTGTGTAGAAACTCCACCGTTGAAAATACATAAGTGATAATGGTGTTCATTGGCTTCGGCCCCAGAGGGGGAACCAGAATGACCAAGACGTCTAATACAATAGAGAAAAGTTCTATTTATAATCAACTAGTAACCTAGGGTTTACAGAAATAAGTAAATATTGCGGAAATCCACTTCTGGGCCCACTTGGTGTGTGCTTGGGCTGAGAATTGAAGCTTTCATGTGTAGAAATTTTTCTTGGAGTTAAACGCCAGTTTTTATGCCAGTTTAGGCGTTTAACTCCATCTTCTATCCTGTTTCTGGCGTTTAACGCCAGAATAGGGCAGGAAATTGGCGTTTGAACGCCAGTTTGCGTCGTCAAAACTTGGACAAAGTATGAATTATTATATATTGCTGAAAAGCCCTGGATGTCTACTTTCCAACGCAATTAAGAACACGCCATTTGGACTTCTGTAGCTCCAAAAAGTCCATTTCGATTGCAGGGAGGTCAGAATCCAACAGCATCTGCAGTCCTTTTTCAGCCTCTGAATCAGATTTTTGCTCAGGTCCCTCAATTTCAGCTAGAAAATACCTGAAATCACAGAAAAATACACAAACTCATCGTAAAGTCCAGAAATGTGAATTTTTCTTAAAAACTACTAAAAATATAATAAAAACTAACTAAAATATACTAAAAACTACCTAAAAACAATGCCAAAAAGCGTATAAATTATCCGCTCATCAGTCAACGAGATAAGATAGAGATTTTGAAAACGATATGATTTTTTATTTTGAAAAGATTTGATTTTGAAAATTGAAAATTAAGATAAAATAAGATGAAATTTTAAAAATTAAAATCTGAATTTTTAGTTATAATTTTCGAAAATTAGTAAAAAATAAAAATAGAAAATACATTTTTTTATTTTTGAATTTAATGAGGAAAGAGAAAAACAAGTAAAAGACACCAAACTTAAAATTTTTAGATCGATGGACCTATTGTGCGAAAAATTGAGGAAAAACACCAAGGAATACCAAACTTAAAAATTTTAATATTAAAACATAAAGAAAACACAAGAACGCTTTATAGATTGACAAGAACTCCAAGAACAAGATTTAAAAAATTTAAACACAAGAACACCAAACTTAAAATTTTTGAACATCAAACATCAAATTTTTGAAAAATTAAAAGAAAAACACAAGAAGACACCAAAATTAAAGATTGAAACAAGATTTAACCAAAGAAACTATTTTTGAAAAAATTTTGAAAGAAAAATTCCAAAAACTTGAAAATTACAATAAAAATAAAAACAAAGACTCTAAATTTCGAAAATTTAACCGAGAACATAAACAAAAAGACTCAAACCAAAAACAAAGATTAAACACAGAATGCTAAGGATTCTTGAAAATAAACTCTTTGAAAAAGGTTTTTGAAAAAGTTTTAAAATTTTTGGAAAAGAAAATAGAAAACAAGTAAGACTCCAACCAAGAACAAAAATTAAACAAAGAAAAGAAACATTTTTTAAAAAGTTTTAATTTTTTTCGAAAACTAAAAGAAAAATAAAATAAAATACTCTTGCAAAAATCAGAGACAATACCTAATCTGGGGAGCAAGATAATCCGTCAGTTTGTCCAAACTCGAACAATCCTTGACAACGGCACCAAAAACTTGGTGCATGAATGACGAACGGACTCCTTGCGTGGTCTAGAATTCACAATTAAGTTCTCGTTGAAAGTATAGCTTCTAGACCGACAAAGAATCCTTTCATACAAAAGTTTGGTTGTCACAAGTAACAAACCCTAATAAAATTAATAACCGTAATATTTAAACTTCGGGTCGTCTCTCAAGGAATTGCAGGGAATTGTGCTTATAATTGGTTATGGAAAAGTGCGTTTTGGGGTTTTGGATAGAAAACAGGAAAAGTAAATGGCAATGAAATAAACTAACAACTAAAAGAGGCTCTTGGCAAGGTATGAGAACTGAAAATCCTATCCCAGTTATCCTTATCAATTGTGATGAGAATTATTCATCGCTCCCACTTAGTTAACCATCTAATTATGAAGGAAAGTCAAGTGGATGAATCAATTTGATTCCCCAAATCCTACAACTCCTAAGGAAAGACTAGCTTTAGTGGAATCCAAATCAATCAGCAACCTTCAATTATCAATCAACAAAGGAGTTTGATAACTCAAGTGTCACCAATTACTCAACCAAGGCCAAAAGGAGAAAAATCTAACTTAAAACCCTCCCAAGCATTTTATCAAACACTTGGAAGGCACAACGCAAAAGCATAGCAAAGCAATAAGAGATAATAAAATTCAAACAACTGATAAACCCCATTTGTAGGGTTTATCTTGTATTGATTTTAAGGGATTTTATGACCTTTTACCCACATTTATTCAATGAAATAGCATGGTTTCATGATTGTCTCCCAATTTGTGCTTAAGTGTGAAAACCTGCTTTCTAGACCTTAAATTAGCTAAATTTAATTCACCTTTGATTCCACTAGATGCCTTGACTTGTCTGTTAAGTGATTTCAGGTTGAAAAGGGCTAGGGAAGGATCAAAGGAGAGAAAGGAAAACATACAAAGTGGAGAAGATCATGAAAAGCCAAAGAATTGAACTCGCCCATGGACGCACGAGCGCACCAGGCATTTACGCGCACCTTGCGAAATGGCCCATAGACAGCACGCGTACGCGTCGATGCTGATGCTTGATTTTTAAGTGAATTCGCACCCAACAAATTCTCAAGGGTTGTGGGGCCCAATCTCAACCAGCTTTGGCGCCTAAACTGCTATTTAAAGCCAAGGATTGAAAAGCAAAGGACTTTTGGAGATCATTTTTTACTCATTAGGATTAGTTTAGAGTTAGTTTTAGAGAGAGAAGCTCTCACTTCTCTCTAGAATTAGGATTAGGATTAGGTTAGTTCTTAGATCTAGATTTAGATTCATGCTTTCTTCTACTTTTGATTCTCAATTCTTTTTATTACATTCATTCTTCTTCTATTCTTTTGTTGTAATTTCCTTTATGTTGTTCTTATACTTTGTTGTAGATCTACTATTGTTCCTTCCATTTTCTTTCCATTCAATTCAAGGTAATTCATAATAATTGTGTTTTTTTTAATTGTTGTTGTTAATTCCTTTCAATAATTGTTGTTTTGCTTTGCTTTCCTTTTATGCCTTCCATGTGTTTGATGAAATGCTTGGTTGGATTTTAGAGTAGAATTTTATGTTCTTGGCTTGGAAAGGTAACTTAGGACTTCTTGAGTTGCTAATGTCCAAGTAATTGACGCTTGGGATCCATTGAATCTAGTTCTCACTAATTGGATTAGTGGAGAGTTAGGACTTATGGACTAGGATTGCTATAGCTCATTTGACTTTCCTTTACTAGTTAGAGGATGACTTAATAAGATTGATCCTTGTCAATTCTCATATTGTGGTTAGTGATAGGGATAGAGATCCTTGACCACCAAATCTTGCCAAGGCCTTTTTAGCCATTAGTTTACTTTCTTGCCATTTATCTTTCATGTTTCTTATCAAAACCCCAAAAATATCTCATAACCAATAACAAGACACTTTATTGTAATTCCTAGGGAGAACGACCCGAGGTTTGAATACTTCGGTTTATAAATTTTAGGGGTTTGTACTAGTGACAAACAATCTTTTGTATGAAAGGATTGTTGCTTGGTTTAGAAACTATACTTTACAACGAGATTTCATTGGTGAAATTCTAAACCGTCAAAAATCCAATCATCAAAATGGCGCCGTTGCCGGGGAGTTGCAATGGTGTTATGTTATTAGTTATTGTATATATGTGAATAGTGTGAATAGCTTGATTTTTGGATTGCTTGCTAGTTTAGGATTTTGTTTCATTATTTCTTAGTAGCTTTTGTTTTTATTTTCTCTTTTCACCATGAATTCTCACTTTGGCTATGAGTGTGATTACAACTATGTTGTAGGTGATGAGAACTTCAATGAGAATGTGTATCAAGGATGGGATGACCAAAGGTGGGGGGAGCCATATGCATATGATCAATCTTCATGGCAACAACCTCCACCAATGCACTATGAAGAAGACCCATTCTTTGATGCATACCAATCCAATGGCTATGGTGAATCCTCTTGTGACTTTCAAGAACCACCACCATATGCCTATGAACCATATCCTCAACATAGCCCTCAACCATACTCACAAGCCACTTTTCACCAAATACCTCCTAATGACCTTGATCCATATCCACCATACCAACCACCTTTTGAGCCATGTGAGCCACATATTGAACCACCACCATTCCAACCTCAATACTTCCAAGAGCCACCTTCTCCATATTATGACCAAGATGAACCACCTCCAATGTGTGAAAACTTTCAACCACAAGATGAATTCTACCTTCCATCACAAACCTCCATGGAAGAATATCCATGTCCATCTTTCAAGGAAGCAATGGATCGACCTCAAGCAACCGTCCATGAAAAGTTAGATGCATGGGACTCATACCATATGTCCAAGGATGATTTTGGACGAGCAACCGAAGAGGGAAGCATGAAGGGGATTGTAGAATATCAACTTGAGAACAATAGATTGGAGTGTGTTGAGCAACAAATGGAATAAATGGAGTACATAGAACCACCATATCATTACTATGATGAACCACCTTCCTATTATGAACCCTTTCCCCAAAATGATGAACCCTCCCATCGACCCCAACCTCCAATGGATGACATCCTTGATGTTCTTGTGCAAGGACAAGAGAAGATGACAAAGGATGTGCAATAATTCATGACCGCATTGGACGAGGTGGTAAACCGGCTAGCATCCCAACTTTTGGACACTCAAGGAACTCCCATGGCTACATGTGGAGAATCAAAAGAAGGGCATAGCATGAAGGAGAGATTAGAAACTCCAGTGGAAAAGGAGGAATGCTACTTTGTGTTAGAACAATTGGAGGAACCTATGACTATTGAAGAAAAGGAAAAAGTGGTTGAAGACTTAGGAGATGCGGAACCTCCATGGGAACCTAGAGTTATAGAAAACCCCTCCAAGAAGATTGAAGTTGATGTTGAGGAGGTACATGCACAACCTCCAAGGCATATCCCATATGAAGACTTGGAAGGAATGGAGCAAGAATTAAGTTCCCTTGGTGATGAAGATCAAGCATCAAATCTTAGTGGTGGTAAATCCTTTGAACTTGAAGAACCTTCTTTTGATGAGATAGAAAGTGATGTGGAGGTAGATTTCTCTCAACCTCCCATTTATTATTTGAGTGATGGAGAAGAGTTAGATGAAATTGACGAAAAAAGGATTGAATTTGAAAAATCTTGTGAAGAGGTGGAAGTCCTTAGAAAAAGAAGGACGGAAGTTGAATACGCTTTATCAAGATCTTTGGAAGCTTCTTTGCCTAGGTTGTCATATATTCCTTCACTTGAGTGGGTAAAACTAATTTCTATTAGCTTTATTATCCCACTTGAGTACGGTTTATGATGAGCGGATAATTTATACGCTTTTTGGCATTGTTTTTAGGTAGCTTTTAGTAGGATCTAGCTACTTTTAAGGATGTTTTCATTAGTTTTTATGCAAAAACCACATTTCTGGACTTTACTATGAGTTTGTGCATTTTTCTGTGATTTCAGGTATTTTCTGGCTGAAATTGAGGGACCTGAGCAAAAGTCTGATAGAGGGCTAACAAAGGACTGCTGATGCTGTTGGATTCTGACCTTCCTGCACTCGAAATGGATTTTCTGGAGCTAGAGAACTCCAAATGGCGCTCCCTTAACGGTGTTGGAAAGTAGACATCCAGGGCTTTCCAGCAATATGTAATGGTCCATACTTTGTTCGAGTTTAGATGACGCAAACTGGCGTTCAATGCCAGTTCCATGCTGCATTCTGGAGTAAAACGCTAGAAACACGTCACAAACCAGAGTTAAACGCCAAACAGACGTTACAACTTGGCGTTTAACCCCAAGAGAAGTCTCTGCACGTGTAAGGCTCAAGCTCAGCCCAAGCACACACCAAAGTGGGCCCCGGATGTGGATTTATGCACTTAGACTTATTTCTGTAAACCCTAGTAACTAGTCTAGTATAAATAGGACTTTTTACTATTGTAATTTCATCTTGATCTAGTCTTTTGACCGCATCTTATCTTGGTATCTATCTTTGGACGTTTAGTTCTTAGACTTTGGGGGCTGGCCATTCGGCCATGCCTGAACCTTGATCACTTATGTATTTTCAACGGTGGAGTTTCTACACACCATAGATTAAGGTGTAGAGCTCTGCTGTACCTCGAGAATTAATGCAAAGTACTACTATTTTCTATTCAATTCATGCTTATTCTTATTCTAAGATATTCGTTGCACTTCAACATGACGAATGTAATGATCCGTGACACTTATCATCATTCTCACCTATGAACACGTGATTGACAACCACTTCCGTTCTACTTTAGACTGAACGAATATCTCTTGGATTCCTTAATCAGAATCTTCGGGTTTAAGCTAGAATTATTGGTGGCCATTCTTGAGAATCCAAAAAGTCTAAACCTTGTCTGTGGTATTCCGAGTAGGATTCAGGGATTGAATGATTGTGACGAGCTTCAAACTCACGATTGTTGGGCCTGGTGACAGACGCAAAAGAATCAATGGATTCTATTCCGACATGATCGAGAACTGACAGATGATTAGCCGTGCTGTGACAAGAGCATTTGAACCATTTTCACTTAGAGGATGGGATGTAGCCATTGACAACGGTGATGCCCTACATACAGCTTGCCATGGAAAGGAGTATGAAGGATTGAAGGAAGGCAGCAGGAAAGCAGAGATTCAACAGGGACAAAGCATCTCCATACACTTATCTGAAATTCCCACCAATGATTTACATAAGTAACTCTATCTTTATTTTATGCTTTATTTATTATTATTTTCGAAAACCATTATAATCATTTGAATCAGCCTAACTGAGATTTACAAGATGACCATAGCTTGCTTCATACCAACAATCTCCGTGGGATCGACCCTTACTCACGTAAGGTTTATTACTTGGACGACCCAGTGCACTTGCTGGTTAGTTGTGCGAAGTTGTGAAGAATGTGAGTGAACCATAGTAGTGTGCACCAAGTTTTTGGAGCCATTTCTAAGAATTGTTCAAGTTATGAAAAGAGTGAATCACAATTTTGCCTATCAAGTTTTTGGCGCTGTTGCTGGGGATTGTTTGAGTTTGGACAACTGACAGTTCATCTTGTTGCTCAGATTAGGTAATTTTTTTTTTCAAAAAGTTTTCAAAAATCTTTCAAAAATTTTTTCTTTGTTTTCGTTTTTCCAAAAATTAATTTTCGAAAAAAATTCCAAAAAAATTATAAAATCATAAAAACCAAAAATATTTTGTGTTTCTTGTTTGAGTCTAGTGTCAATTTTTAAGTTTGGTGTCAATTGCATGCTTTAAAAACTTGTGCATTTTTCGAAAATTCATGCATGTGTTCTTCATGATCTTCAAGTTGTTCTTGACAAGTCTTCTTGTTTAATCTTTAAATTTTCTTGTTTTGTGTTTTTTGTTGTTTTTCATATGCATTTTTGCATTCATAGTGTCTAAGCATTAAAAATTTCTAAGTTTGGTGTCTTGCATGTTTTTCTTTTCTTGAAAATTTTCAAAAATAATTCTTGATGTTCATCTTGATCTTCAAAGTGTTCTTGGTGTTCATCTTGACATTCATAGTATTCTTGCATGCATTAAGTGTTCTTGCATCCATTAAGTGTTTTGATGGTCATATTTGTGTTTTTCTCTCTCCTCATTAAAAATTCAAAAATAAAAAATATCTTTTCCTTATTTTGCTCATAATTTTCGAAAATTTGAGTTGACTTAGTCAAAAAAAATTTTTAAAAAAAACTTAGCTATTTCTTACAAGTCAAGTCAAATTTTCAATTTTAAAAATCCTATCTTTTCAAAATCTTTTTCATTTTTCTTTTATGATTTTTGAAAATTTTTATAATTTATTTTCAAAATCTTTTTCTTATCTTTATTTCAAAAATTCAAAAACTTTACTAACAATTAATGTGCAAAAATTTGAAGTTTGTTACTTTCTTGTTAAGAAAGGTTCAATCTTTAAATTCTAGAGTCATATCTTTTAGTTTCTTGTTAGTCAAGTAATCAATTTTAATTTTAAAAATCAAATATTTTCCAAAATATCTTTTTCAATCATATCTTTTCAAAATATCTTTTTCAAATCATATCTTTTTCAAAATTGATTTCAAAAATCTTTTCTAACTTCTTATCTTTTCAAAATTGATTTTCAAATCTTTTTCAACTAACTAATTGACTTTTTGTTTGTTTCTTATCTTTTTCAAAACCACCTAACTACTTTCCTCTCTCTAATTTTCGAAAATTACCTCTCTTTTTTTCAAAATTCTTTTTAATTAAATAATTGTTTTAAATTTTAATTTTATCTTACCTCTTCTCTTAATTTTCAAATTTTAACTAATAATTAAAATAAAAACAAAAATATTTTTCTTCTCTTTTAGTTAATATTCGAATTTTTTCCTCTCTCTCATCTCTTTTCTATTTATTTATTCATTTACTAACACTTCTCTTCATCTAAAAATTCGAACCCTCTCATCCTTCTTCTATTCTTTTATTCTTCTACTCACATAAAGGAATCTCTATACTGTGACATAGAGGATTCCAGATTTTCTTTGTTTTCTTCTCTTTCATATGAGCAGGAACAAGGAAAAAAGCATTCTTGTTGAAGCTAATCCTGAACCTAAAAAGACTCTGAAGAGGAAATTAAGAGAAGCTAAAATACAGCAATCCAGAGACAACCTTACTAAATTTTTCAAACAAGAAAAGGATATGGCAGCCGAACCCAACAACAATAATGCAAGGAGGATGCTTGGTGATTATACTACACCTACTTCCAAATTTAATGGAAGAAGCATCTCAATTCCTTCCATTGGAGCAAACAATTTTGAGGTGAAGCCTCAACTAGTCGCTCTAATGCAACAGAACTGCAAGTTTCATGGACTTCCATCAGAAGATCCCTACCAGTTCTTAACTGAGTTCTTACAGATCTGTGAGACTGTTAAGACTAATGGAGTAGATCCTGAAGTCTACAGGCTCATGCTTTTCCCTTTTGTTGTAAGAGACAGAGCTAGAACATGGTTGGCTCACAACCTAAGGATAGCCTGGACTCTTGGGATAAGCTGGTCACGGCCTTCTTGGCTAAGTTCTTTCCTCCTAAAAAGCTGAGCAAGCATAAAGTGGATGTTCAGACCTTCAAACAAAAAGATGGTGAATCCCTCTATGAAGCTTGGGAAAGATACAAGTAGATGACCAAAAGGTGTCCTTCTGACATGCTTTCAGAGTAGACCATTTTGGATATGTTCTATTATGGTCTATCTGAGTTCTCTAAGATGTCACTGGACCATTCTGCAGGTGAATCCATTCACCTAAAGAAAATGCCTGTAGAAGCTCAAGAACTCATTGACATAGTTACAAATAACCAATTCATGTACACTTCTGAGAGGAATTCTGTGAGTAATGGGATGCCTCAGAGGAAGGGAGTTCTTGAAATTGATGCTCTGAATGCTATATTGGCTCAGAACAAAATGTTGACTCAGCAAGTCAACATGATCTCTCAAAGTCTGAATAGATGGCAAAATGCATCCAACAGTACTAAAGAGGCATCTTCTGAAGAAGAAGCTTATGATCCTGAGAACCCTGCAATAGCAGAGGTAAATTACATGGGTGAACCTTATGGAAACATCTATAATTCCTCATGGAGAAATCATCCAAATTTCTCATGGAAGGATCAATAAAAGTCTCAACAAGGCTTTAATAATAGTGGAAGAAACAGGCTTAGCAATAGCAAGCCTTTTCCATCATCTTCTCAGCAACAGACAGAGAATTCTGAGCAGAGCCCCTCTATCTTAGCAAACATAGTCTCTGATCTGTCTAAGGCCACTTTAAGTTTCATGAGTGAAACAAGATCCTCTATTAGAAATTTGGAGGCACAAGTGGGCCAACTGAGTAAGAAAATCACTGAAACTCCTCCTAGTACTCTCCCAAGCAATACTGAAGAGAATCTGAAAAGATAGTGCAAGGCCATTGACATAATCAAAATGGCCGAACCTGGAGAGGAAGGGGAGGATGTGAATCCCAATGAGAAATATCTCATGGGACGTCTCCCAGACAAGAAGGAGTTCCTTATTGAGGACCTAAAGGAATCTGAGGCTCATATAGAGACCATAGAAATTCCATTAAACCTCCTTCTACCATTCATGAGCTCTGAAAACTATTTTTCCTCTGAAGAGAATGAAGATGTAACTGGAGAGCAAGTTGCTCAATATCTAGGAGCTATCATGAAGCTGAATGCCAAGTTGTTTGGTAATGAGACTTGGGAAGATGCACCTCCCTTGCTCATTAGTGAACTAGATACATGGGTTCAGCAAACTTTACCTCAAAAGAAACAAGATCCTAGTAAATTCTTAATACCCTGTACCATGGGAACCATGACCTTTGAGAAGGCTCTGTGTGACCTGGGGTCAGGTATAAATCTTATGCCACTCTCTGTAATAGAGAAGTTGGGGATCTTTAAGGTACAAGCTGCCACTTTCTCATTAGAGATGGCAGACAAGTCAATAAGACAAGCTTATGGATTGGTAGAGGACGTGTTAGTGAAGGTTAAAGGCCTTTACATCCCTGCTGATTTCATAATCTTAGACACTAAGAAGGAGAAGGATGAATGCATCATCCTAAGAAGACCCTTCCTAGCCACAGTAGGAGCTGTGATTGATGTTGACAGAAGAGAGCTAGTCCTTCAATTGAATGGGGACTACCTTGTGTTTAAAGCTCAAGGATCTTCTTCTGCAACTATGGAGAGGAAGCACGATAAGCTTCTCTTAATACAGAGTCAAACAAAGCCCCCACAATCAAACTCTAAGTTTGGTGTTGGGAGGCCACAACCAAACTCTAAGTTTGGTGTTGAGAAGCCCCCACATTCAAACTCTAAGTTTGGTGTTGGGAGGCCGTCATCATGCTCTGAACATCTGTGAGGCTCCATGAGAGCTCACTGTCAAGCTATTGACATTAAAGAAGTGCTTATTGGGAGGCAACCCAATTTTTATTTATCTATATTTTTATTGTTCTTTTATGTTTTATTAGGTTCATGATCATGTGGAGTCACAAAACAAATACTAAAATTAAAATCAAAATCAAAAATAGCAGAAGAAAAAGCACACCCTGGAGGAAGAGCTTACTGGGGTTTAAACGCCAGTAAGGAGCATCTGGCTGGCGTTCCATGCCAGAATAGAGCATGAATCTGGCGTTGAACGCCAGAAAAAAGCAGCAGTCTGGCGTTTAAATGCCAGGATTGCACCCTGAGGAAAGCTGGCGTTTAACACCAGCAACAAGCATCAGGCTGGCGTTAAACGCCAGAAACATGCTGTAAATTGGCGTTGAACGCCCAAAACAAGCATGGAAGTGGCGTTTAATGCCAGAAACAAGCATCAGTCTGGCGTTAAACGCCAGGATTGCATGCAAAGGGCATTTTACATGCCTAAAGTGTGCAGGGATGAGAAATCCTTGACACCTCAGGATTTGTGGACCCCACAGGATCACCTCAGGATCTGTGGACCCCACAGGATTCCCACCTACCTTCTCCCTCTCTCTCACACCTTTTCGTAACACTCTTCCCTAAACATCATTCACCAATCACCTCAATCTCTCTTTCCCATCACCTCTTCACCACTCACATCCATCCACTCTTCCCCATAAACCCCACCTACCTTCAAATTCAAAATTTCTTTTCCACCCAAACCCACCCTAAATGACCGAACCTACTACCCTCTCCCACTCCTATATAAACCACTCTTTCCTTCTTCATTTTCACACAACACAACCCTCTCTTCTCCCTCTTGGCCGAATACACCTATCTCTCCCTCTCCTCCATATCTTCTTCTTCTTCTATTCTTTCTTCTTTTGCTCGAGGATGAGCAACATTCTAAGTTTGGTGTGGTAAAAGCATAGCTTTTTTTTGTTTTTCCATAACCATTTATGGCACCTAAGGCCAGAGAAACCTCAAGAAAGAGGAAAGGGAAGGCAATTGCTTCCACCTCTGAGTCATGGGAGATGGAGAGATTCATCTCAAGGGTCCATAGCTCAGTAGTAGAGCATTTGACTGCACATCAAGAGAGCCCACTCATGGACCTCAACAAAAGCATGAGGAATTCCCTCATCAAGAAATCCCTGAGATACCTCAGGGCATACATTTTCCTTCACACAATTATTAGGAGCAACTAAGGATAGGAGCACCAAAATCACTAGGGATATCCCAAAGGCAAGGAAGAGACATAGATGAGCTCAAGGACGCCATTGGTCCTTCAAGGAGAAGGTGCCACCATCACTAAGGTAGACTCATTCCTTAACTTCCTTGTTCTTATATCTCTGTTTTTCGGTTTTTGAGCTTTATGTTTGTCTATGTTTTGAGTATTTACTACATGATCATTAGTGTCTAGTGTCTATGTCTTAAAGCTATGAATAATTCCATGAATCATTCACCTCTCTTAAATGAAAAAATGTTTCTAATACAAAAGAACAAGAAGTACATGAGTTTCAAATTCATCCTTGAATTTAGTTTAATTATATTGATGTGGTGACAATACTTTTTGTTTTCTGAATGAATACTTGAACAGTGCATATTTTTGATCTTGTTGTTTATGAATGTTAAAATTATTGGCTCTTGAAAGAATGATGAAAAAGAGAAATGTTATTGATGATCTGAAAAATCATAAAATTGATTCTTGAAGCAAGAAAAAGCAGTGAATAACAAAAGCTTGCGAAAAAAATATAAAAGAAAAAGAAAAAGCAAGCAGAAAAAGCCAATTACCCTTAAAACCAAAAGGCAAGGGTAAAAAGGATCCAAGGCTTTGAGCATTAATGGATAGGAGGGCCCAAAGAAGTAAAATCCAGGCCTAAGCGGCTAAATCAAGCTGTCCCTAACCATGTGCTTGTGGCATGCAGGTCCAAGTGAAAAGCTTGAGACTGAGTGGTTAAAGTCATGATCCAAAGCAAAAAGAGTGTGCTTAAGAGCTCTGGACACCTCTAACTGGGGACTATAGCAAAACTGAGTCACAATCTGAAAAGGTTCACCCAGTCATGTGTCTGTGGCATTTATGTAGCCGGTGGTAATACTAGAAAATAAAGTGCTTAGGGCCACGGCAAGACTCATAAAAGTAGCTATGCACATACTTAACTAGGAGAATCAATAACACTATCTAAACTCTGAGTTCCTATGGATGCCAATCATTCTAAACTTCAAAGGATAAAGTGAGATGCCAAAACTGTTCAGAAGCAAAAAGCTACAAGTTCCGCTCATCTAATTAGAACTAATATTCATTGATATTTTGAGATTTATAGTATATTCACTTCTTTTTATCCTATTTGATTTTCAGTTGCTTGGGGACAAGCAACAATTTAAGTTTGGTGTTGTGATGAGCGGATAATTTATACGCTTTTTGGCATTGTTTTTAGGTAGTTTTTAGTAGGATCTAGCTACTTTAAGGGATGTTTTCGTTAGTTTTTATGCAAAAACCACATTTCTAGACTTTACTATGAGTTTGTGTGTTTTTCTGTGATTTCAGGTATTTTCTGGCTGAAATTGAGGGACCTGAGCAAAAGTCTGATAGAGGGCTAACAAAGGACTGCTGATGTTGTTGGATTCTGACCTTCCTGCACTCGAAATGGATTTTCTGGAGCTACAGAACTCCAAATGGCGCTTCCTTAACGGCGTTAGAAAGTAGACATCCAGGGCTTTCCAGCAATATATAATGGTCCATACTTTGTTCGAGTTTAGATGATGCAAACTGGCGTTCAACACCAGTTCCATGCTGCATTCTGGAGTAAAACGCTAGAAACACGTCACAAACCAGAATTAAACGCCAAACAGACGTTACAACTTGGCGTTTAACCCCAAGAGAAGCCTCTGCACGTGTAAGGCTCAAGCTCAGCCCAAGCACACACCAAAGTGGGCCCCGGATGTGGATTTCTGCACTTAGACTTATTTCTGTAAACCCTAGTAACTAGTCTAGTATAAATAGGACTTTTTACTATTGTAATTTCATCTTGGTCTAGTCTTTTGACCGCATCTTATCTTGGTATCTATCTTTGGACGTTTAGTTCTTAGACTTTGGGGGCTGGCCATTTGGCCATGCCTAAACCTTGATCACTTATGTATTTTCAACGGTGGAGTTTCTACACACCATAGATTAAGGTGTGGAGCTCTGCTGTACCTCGAGAATTAATGCAAAGTACTACTATTTTCTATTCAATTCATGCTTATTCTTATTCTAAGATATTCGTTGCACTTCAACATGACGAATGTGATGATCCGTGACACTCATCATCATTCTCACCTATGAACACGTGATTGACAACCACTTCCATTCTACTTTAGACCGAACGAATATCTCTTGGATTCCTTAATCAGAATCTTCGTGGTATAAGCTAGAATTATTGGTGGCCATTCTTGAGAATCTGGAAAGTCTAAACCTTGTCTGTGGTATTCCGAGTAGGATTCAGGGATTGAATGTCTGTGACGAGCTTCAAACTCGCGATTGTTGGGCGTGGTGACAGACGCAAAAGAATCAAGGGATTCTATTCTGACATGATCGAGAACCGACAGATGATTAGCCGTGCTGTGACTAGAGCATTTGGACCATTTTCACTGAGAGGATGGAATGTAGCTATTGACAACGGTGATGCCCTACATACAGCTTGCCATGGAAAGGAGTATGAAGGATTGAAGGAAGGCAGTAGGAAAGCAGAGATTCAACAGGGACAAAGCATCTCCATACACTTATCTAAAATTCCCACCAATGATTTACATAAGTAATTCTATCTTTATTTTATGCTTTATTTATTATTATTTTCAAAAACCATTATAATCATTTGAATCAGCCTAACTGAGATTTATAAGATGACCATAGCTTGCTTCATACCAACAATATCCGTGGGATCGACCCTTACTCACGTAAGGTTTATTACTTGGACGACCCAGTGCACTTGCTGGTTAGTTGTGCGAAGTTGTGAAGAATGTGAGTGAACCACAGTAGTGTGTACCAAGTCTTTGGAGCCATTGCTAAGAATTGTTCAAGTTATGAAAAGAGTGAATCACAATTTTTCCTATCAGTTTACTTGAAATGGATGGTCAACTTAGGATGATTTGTGGGATAAAGCGTAAGAGAAAAATGTTTAGTGGATGGCGTTGCAAATCAAGGCTCATTTTGGTTGATACTTCAAAGTTTAGATGCAAGGGTTGGGCTAGTGCTCACTTGAATGGGTCTAAAAGGAGAGTTTGGTATCACATTGAGAATTCATCTTGCTTGCCACCCGGATGGATCAATGATGACCAACCTCAAGACGGGTGTGAAAATAAAGTGTGGAATCCCGGATTACAAGATGAGGACCACCTTTGGGAGCTCACAGCTTGTGAGGAACTCCACCCAAGCTTGGAGTTATTAATTTTGAAGAATGGTGCCTATTGGATACTCAAGCATTGGTGGATGTTCCAAGATGAATTCAAGCACAAGCCATCTTGAGATGAGCTCCCCATAAGTCCAACTTAAGGACAATAAACAAAAATGCTAGGTGGGAGACACCCCACCATGGTAAATTCTTTTCAATTTTTTTCTTTTGTACATAATGGTAGAATTAGTTTAATTTCATTTTTTGTTTAGTTAGTTGAGTTTATTTGGTAGTATAATATGTTAAATAAGGTTCTAGGGTGTTTTGGGTAGCTGTTTGGAGGTTTGGAATGCTTGGATTGGTGCAAAAACATAGAAAAACTTTGGAAAATAGAGCACCATCCACGCGTACGCGCACCGCACGTGTACGCGTGCATCAAGCATTTTCGTCGACATATGCGGACGCGCCATGTACGCATACGTGCGGATGCACAAATTTTACCCCCAGCTAAAAAAAACCCGAGAGATAAGCCTGCACTGTGCGAAAATTGGGCCTAAGGCACAAACCAATTCATGCGTACGCACACCTAGCGCGTACGCGCCCTTTTGGCAACTTGCGGATAGACGCGCAAGCGCATCGTGCGCGCGCGAGCCGATAGTGCCACCTACCCTCCTGGTACAATTTTCAGAGAGTTATGCCCGCGCAGCGCCAACGTTGTGCCTTTGGCACAAAACCACTCACGCGTACGCGCACATGCCGCGTACGCGCCACTCTCGAAATAATCCATCAACGCAGACGCACCCTGTACGCGTACGTGTCGCATCCCTTGCACCACCATCCGCGCGCGCGCGCCATGCGTGTGTACACGCGGATTCCCTTATTTCAAGCCTCTCATTTCTTCTCCTCTTTCCATTTCTTTCCCTCTCCTTTCTTCTTTCCTTCTTCTACCACTCATCCAATACTTCCAAACACCATTGATAACCATTTATTTTAGTTAACTAATTAGTTAGTTAGTTAGTTTATTAGTTAGTTTTAGTTAGTTTCTTATTTAGTTTTCTCTTTTTCATTGTAAGTGTTGGATTGATTACCATTAATTGCTACTGAGTATTAAAAAGGGATGTTATCTTAACATCATTATGTTTATAATCTTTGTTGGATTCTATTGTTGAGGTTATATTTTGTTACTTGGTTTTGAGTTTTTCATGCTTACCTTCTAAGAATACCAAGTACATGACATTGCCTTCAAGCTTTTACATCCTTTTGAATTGCATGATTTGGCCACCGTGTGATTTGAACCCTACTCTTTGTTTGGGCAATCTCTTGATATTGGATGTTGAGCATTTACCTTAATGCATTGTATTTCATGATCGCATGCATCCATATGTTTTAGCTTGAATGCTTTCATGCTTCTTTAATGCTTGTCTTACCTTACAGGTTCACTTAAAGCATCTCAAGCACACTAGGATAAGTGAAGTGCATGCCTCTTTTGTGACATCGATTTCATACTAATGAGTGCTCTAAAAGGCGCACAATTTAGAATTCACATCCCTAATTTCATAAATGTCACACTAATTCACCCACTCAATTCTAGTGATCATTACCTCATTCCAACAACTATGCTTCCTTGCTTTCATATTTTCTCATCTTATGGTGTTATATTTTTGTTTTTCATGATGGATGCACCACAAGCAAACATGGAAGTGGGAAGAAAAACACGCAGCAACCGGTTGACCTACCAGTTGAGGGTAGCAACCCGGAAAGTCGCCGTACCCCCTTGCTCATCTTTGAATGCACCGTGGACGGTGCAAACTTTTAAGTGTGGGGAGGTCATCCGACCGGTCGGCAATTTTGGGTGACAAATTTCTAATTCCAACACTTTTGCATTTCATTTTAGGTTTTTAGATTTTTAGTTGCATTTTCTTATTTTTGCATATATATACACAATAAGCTTAGTCAAATAATGAAATTTTTCAAGAAATCTATCTATAGGGCACCTCAATTTCTTTGAGTGAAAACTTTTCATAGAACTTGCTTGAATTATATATATTGTGGATCATGTTTTTGAGCTAAGAACACACAACCTAGTGAGATTGAGCCTAATTGCGTGGTTACATCTTATAACCACTTATTTTCCTTTTTGTGTGCATTATTCTCTTTCTATGATTGTAATCTTTGATTTGTTTGATTCTTTATGTCCATTATTTTGTGTATTCATGCATTTATATGATTGAGGCTGTC
Source organism: Arachis hypogaea (assembly GCF_003086295.3). Classification (NCBI taxonomy): domain Eukaryota; kingdom Viridiplantae; phylum Streptophyta; class Magnoliopsida; order Fabales; family Fabaceae; genus Arachis; species Arachis hypogaea. The sequence goes on along the minus strand of NC_092041.1, from coordinate 24,548,512 downwards.
ATTTCATTTAGCTCACACACCCAAATGGCCTTACCTTTTATCATCCATTGTTGGCCAATTTGAGCCTACGATTAACCCACTTGTTCTTAATTTGGCACATTACAAGCCTAAAGTGGAAAATAATAAAAATCCTTATTTGGATCTTTGATTAGCTTAGGCTAGTGTGTGTAACATTCAAGTGTGGGAAAACTTAGGACATTGGTTGAATAAAAGGGTAGTTTTGTATTGTTATTGAAAATATTGGGAATTGGATACATACTCATGTATTGATCAAATGTAAAACCTTATGCATTGATGCTCTTGTATATAGAAAGAAAAAAATGAGAAAAACAAAAGAAAAACAATATGGAAAAGAAAATAAAAAAATAGAAAAAGAAAGAAACAAAGAAAAAGAAAGAAATAAAAAGGGGGCAAAATGCCCCAAAGTAAAGTCCAATAAAGATCAATGCATAAGTGTTATGAAATGAAAAGGGATACATGAGTATGTGAAAAAGTGAGAAGAATGGGTAGTTAGGTTAGAACTTAATTGTATAGGATGTCATAGGTTAGGTGGGAAGTCTAAACTTATCAAAGATTCAAATTTCAACCTCACTTAACCACATATACAATCCTACCTTGACCCTAGCCCCATTACAACCAATGAAAAGACCTCATGATATGTGTATGCATGCATGAAATGTATGTTGATTGTTAGAAGAAAAACAAATCTTAGAAAGCATGAAATAGAGGAGAATTGAGAGAATCAACCCTAAACACTTGAGCGAATAGAGTGCAAACACATCCGGTGAGGGTTTGATGCTCAATTACATGTTCCCACCTACAATCATCACTTTTCATGCAAGTTTGTAAAAATATTTACTAACTCAATCCAATTGTGGATTAGATTTGCTAGTCCTTAGCCCTTGTACATATATGCTTCTTGGGAATTGATTTATTTTGACTAAGCAATTGTATTCATTTAGATAGTTGCATATAGGTAGATTGCATTTAGTTAGTTCCCATTGAATAAATGCCATACCCTTACTTTATTCTTAGTTTAAGCATGAGGACATGCTTGGTTTAAGTGTGGGCAGGTTGATAAATCCCATTTGTAGGGTTTATCTTGTATTGATTTTAAGGGATTTTATGACCTTTTACCCATATTTATTCAATGAAATAGCATGGTTTCATGATAGTCTCCCAATTTGTGCTTAAGTGTGAAAACCTGCTTTCTAAACCTTAAATTAGCTAAATTTAATTCACCTTTGATTCCACTAGATGCCTTGACTTGTCTGTTAAGTGATTTCAGGTTGAAAAGGGCTAGGGAAAGATCAAAGGAGAGAAAGGAAAGCATACAAAGTGGAGAAGATCATGAAAAGCCAAAGAATTGAACTCGCACATGGACACGCGCGCGCACCAGGCGCTTACGCACACCTTGCGAAATGGCCCATGGACACGTACGCGTGCTGTGCGCGTACGCGTCGATGCTGATACTTGATTTTTAAGTGAATTCGCACCCAACAAATTCTCAAGGGTTGTGGGGCCCAATCTCAACCAGCTTTGGCGCCTAAACTGCTATTTAAAGCCAAGGATTGAAAAGCAAAGGACTTTTGGAGATCATTTTTTACTCATTAGGATTAGTTTAGAGTTAGTTTTAGAGAGAGAAGCTCTCACTTCTCTCTAGAATTAGGATTAGGATTAGGTTAGTTCTTAGATCTAGATTTAGATTCATGCTTTCTTCTACTTTTGATTCTCAATTCTTTTTGTTACATTCATTCTTCTTCTATTCTTTTGTTGTAATTTCCTTTATGTTGTTCTTATACTTTATTGTAGATCTACTATTGTTCCTTCCATTTTCTTTCCATTCAATTCAAGGTAATTCATAATAATTGTGTTTTTTTTATTGTTGTTGTTAATTCCTTTCAATAATTGTTGTTTTGCTTTGCTTTCCTTTTATGCCTTCCAAGTGTTTGATGAAATGCTTGGTTGGATTTTAGAGTAGAATTTTATGTTCTTGGCTTGGAAAGGTAACTTAGGACTTCTTGAGTTGCTAATGTCCAAGTAATTGACGCTTGGGATCCATTGACTCTAGTTCTCACTAATTGGATTAGTGGAGAGTTAGGACTTATGGACTAGGATTGCTATAGCTCATTTGACTTTCCTTTACTAGTTAGAGGATGACTTAATAAGATTGAACCTTGCCAATTCTCATATTGTGGTTAGTGATAGGGATAGAGATCCTTGACCACCAAATCTTGCCAAGGCCTTTTTAGCCATTAGTTTACTTTCTTGCCATTTATCTTTCATGTTTCTTATCAAAACCCCAAAAATATCTCATAACCAATAACAAGACACTTTATTGTAATTCCTAGGGAGAACGACCCGAGGTTTGAATACTTCAGTTTATAAATTTTAGGGGTTTGTACTAGTGACAAACAATCTTTTGTATGAAAGGATTATTGCTTGGTTTAGAAACTATACTTTACAACGAGATTTCATTGGTGAAATTCTAAACCGTCAAAAATCCAATCATCAACAACCAATTGAGAGCGTCAATAACGTAAATTGAAGAAAGCAATCATAAATATGAAATATCTCAAATTACATTAAATAAAAAATCAAATCTAACATGAGAATTCATAAATTAAAGTGGATAAATAAATAAATCACCAAGAAAGGATAAACTAAAATGCTAGAATAAATAAGAGTAGAAGAGAAACTAAATTAAAGTAGAGTAGAAATCTGAAATTGAAAATAGCTAAATCTAAGAATCCTAAAACCTAAAGAGATGAGAGAGCCTCTCTCTCTAGAAAACTACATCTAAAACCTAAAATTATAAAAAGTGAGAGGTCTTATGAATGCCTCATGATTCCCCCACTCTACAGCTTCTATTCTGTGTTTTCGGGTTTGGAACTAGGCCAAAATGGATCCCGAAAATCGCTAGGGGCGATTTCTGATATGCTGAACTTTTCGCAAATGCACGCGTACGCGTGTTGCACGCATGCGCATCACCTAACTACAGGGCAACCATAGCAAATTATATATCATTTCGAAGCCTCAAATGTTAGCTTTCCAACGCAACTGAAACCACCTCATTTGAACCTTTGTAGCTCAAGTTATGACCGATTGAGTACAAAGAGGTCAGGGTTGATAGCTCAGCAATTCCTTCAATTTCTTGTATTCCTTCCACTTTTGCATGCTTTCTTTCCATCCTCTAAGCCATTCCTGCCATATAAATCCTGAAATCACTTGACACACATATCAAAGCATCGAATGGTAATAAGAGAGGATTAAAAATAGTGAATTAAAGGCCAAATAAGCATGTTTCAATCATAGCATCAATTTGGGAAGAAAATGTAAAACCATGCATTTTATATGAATAAGTGTATAAAAGATTGATAAATCCACTCTATTTAGCACAAGATAAACAATAAAATAGTGGTTTATCAATGAATCCCCACACTTTCGTTTAGCTGTACCAGCAAGTGCACTGGGTCTTAGTCAGGCGAATCAAAAGGTTATGTTTTGATGCAGTTTGATTGTGAATTTGAAAGGGATCAGTAATAGGAATATAGTTGAGGATTGGAGTTGCTTTGTCTTTCTGAATTAACTTTGGTAGCACTGTTTCCTTTGCTTGTGAATGATTTCTTCAATGGCAGGCTGTATGTGATTGACGCTGGTTTGAGCAACCGCTAATACTCTTCCGAATCTGAACCCCAGGGTTAGTGCGGATCCATTCTGATTGAGGGTGAAGCTCCTGCAGTTTATTCTCCTTGATGATTCTACTCAAAATGTCACAGACAAGGTCAAATCTTCTGGATCAGAGGATGTTGCGCCTTTGGTTCTAGCCTCAACCACAAAGACCCTAATCTTCCCGTAAATCGGCTGAACTGATGTCTCGAGAAGTTGCCAACGAAGTCGTGGATTAGCCGTATGAGAGATGTATAGTCAAGCTGGTGGCTCATCATTGTCTGATGAAAGACGCACTCTGAAGCCATGTAGAATGTGATAACCTTATGCCAGTTCAACGCATTCATATTGATGAAGAACGAATATACATCTTAGAATTAATCAAACACGGATCGAAGAGAAACAGTAATATTTTTATTATTTTATAGGACTCAGCAAGGCTCCTCTGCTTAATCTAGGAGGTTTAGAAAGTCATACTGAAAGAAAAATACAAGGGTGAATTCGAATATGGTGTGTAATGTTCGAATGATTATATAAAATAACTCTTAAATACTAAACTAATGACTAGTAAGGGTAAAATAGTCTTTTTAATGCTAAAATCTACTTCTGGGGCCCACTTGGTGAGTGTTTGGGCTGAACTTTGATGAGATCTATATGGTATGAGGTCTTTAGAGTGTGAAATGCTGGCTAGGGGTTCCTCTCTGGGTGTTTGGACGCTGGACTCTGCTCCTTGGGCGCTGGACGCCTGGAAGGGGGCAGGAGGCTGGCGTTGTACTCCAGTTTTGGGCCTTCTAATCTGAAGCAAAGTATAAACTATTATACATTTTTGGAAATCTCTAGAAGTCAGCTTTCCATAGCCATTGAGAACACTTCATTTGAATTTTTGTAGCTTCAGAAAAGCTCTTTCGAGTGCAGGTAGGTCAGATCCGGACAGCATTGACACACACCATGCCCAAAACGACCACACAATTAACATTTGATGCGATTGATGTTTTACCAAAAACTATGACCATTATGAAAAAAAACATCCACTTTTGCCCCTACGTCCACCATAGCCACGACCAAAAAGGCAATTTGAAGAAAAAAAAGTGTTTGATGTGGGAATTCAAAGATAGTTGAGTGTTGATATAGATGGCTTGGACTAGAGGAATTTCTTCCTTGTTAAGTTCGTCTTGAATTTCATCTTGAGCCATATATAAGGCTTCAAGCTCTTGAATTGTCCATGGTCGTTTATAAGCAAGTAGAATTATGGTCGAATAAAGTAAAGAAACAAATAGAAAAATTTATTGAGGACTCATAAAATGCGATTATTTTTAAATAGGAGTAAAAATCGAACAATGCATGCTAGATTTTACCTTAACATGAGGTTGCCAATCATGCCAATCCAGTTCATTTTAAGTCTGGCCCACTTAAAGTCACAAGTTATAAAAGTTAGCTCGTTTATTTTTTTATTATTCCTAGACCTCAATTGTTAGGCTCGAAGCGTATATGGTCGGCACAATGAGTTATATGGGCTTAGATGTTTATTCTTTTTATTTTGAAAAAAAATTATGATAAAAAAATTCAGTTCTAGACTAAGCAAAAAGATTTGACAAAAACTGCTACTTGGACAAAAACCTTAAACAAATAAGGGTTAATCACCAAAAATGCTCCCGAATTATTCAAACGCTGACAAAAATGCACCCGAATTTTACTATCGACAAAAATATCTTCAAATAATTTAAAAATACAACAACAATACCCAACAGTAAATATATATTTTCAAAAAATATCTTAGAGTTGAATTTTAATGTAATTTTTTGCAAGCATGATTATAAAAAGAAGATATTATTATACATAAAAATTGGTGATTTTTTGTTAAGTATATATTTTTTAATAAGTTTTTTGTTAACAATCAATAATACTTTTAAAAAAATCACAAAACAATATATACATAACAAAAAATCACCAAATTTTAAGAATAATAATATCTCATTTTTTATAATCATGCTTGTAAAAAATTACATCAAAATTCAATCTCTAATGTATTTTTTGAGAAATACATATTTAATGTTAGTTTTTTTGCTAGATTATCTAACATTAAATATGTATTTCTTCAAAAATACATTAGAGATTGAATTTTGATACAATTTTTTTACAATAATGATTAAAAAAATAAGATATTAATATCCTTAAAATTTGGTAATTTTTCGTTGACTATATATTTGTTTTGTAATTTTTTTGTTAACAACTAATAATACTTTTAAAAACTCACAAAAAATATATACCCAGAAAAAATTACCAAATTTTAAGAATAATAATATATCATTTTTTAATTATACTTGTAAATAATCACATCAAAATTCAATTTCTAAAATATTTTTTGAAAATATATATTTACCAGTGGGTATTGTTGTTGTGTTCTTAAATTATTCAAGGACATTTTTGTCGATAGTAAAATTCGGGTGCTTTTTTGTCAGCATTTGAATAATTTGGGGGCATTTTTGGTAGTTAACCCAACAAATAATTGTTGAATGAGTGGGTCGGTCTTCAGATCGGATTAGGAAAAAATTAAAAATGTAGGAATTTTTTGAACATTAAAAAAATGGGCCATTTGTTTAGCTTGCAGATTAGTCCGTTTAGTCCCCTTACTTTTTGGATTAATTGAGCTCAGCTCGTTTAAGTAGGTAAACATATTGGTCTGATAGATTTAATCCATCTGATGATCCTACCAGATCTATAATGTCATTAACTAACTTGAGTTTGTCTTGCATTCTATTATAGATTATAGACTATTTTATAGGTACTAAATTTAACGTGTTATTAATCTTACCTGACTTGAATCTTGTTAGGTGATGTGAAATTTAAAAAATAAAAGATTTAAAATTTTGAGAAACAAAAAACAAAACACTTAAATATACAATAAAAATTGTGCAATAATAAATAATTAAAATTACTAAGGTTGTGTTAGGAAGGAGACTAAGATTGAGAGATAGAGATTAGAAAAGAAAGATTAAATTAAATTTTCGTATCATATTCGGTATAAAGTACTTAGTTATGTCTCAATATCCTATTTAGTTCAAGACAAATACTGAGACTGAAATAAAAATAATTATTAAAATATTCTTATTTATTAGAAAAATAAAAAAATATATTTTCTTTTTTTCCTTTATCCTTCATCCCTTTCTCGAAGATGCAGAGACAAAACTTGTTCTATCTCCGAGGTTCTTATTATTGTAATTTGTGATTGAATTTGAAAAAGAAATTTTCATTTTTTGTTAGAAAAATTCTAGGAAACTAATTTATTATGCAGCCTACTCAGCCAACCCCCTTCTGAATTTAAAATTAAAAAAAAAATCAGTTTTGCGTCCCTTTTGATATTTGTGTTGTACAACTGTAAGCCACAAATCACTCACTATACGCTCTCCACATTCTTTCTCTCCCGCTCCTCCTCCCATCCGTCGTGCCTTTGATGTCTACCTACTCCCGCCCATCCCACCGCCGTCGTGTCTCTGGTGCACCACCCTCGTCGCACAAATCAACTCCCTCTTCCGCCTTCCGTCGCATGCAGTCGCCTTTCCCCGCGTGTCCTCTCTCGTAGCCGTTCTGCGTCGCTAGCATTTATCGCATGGTCGTCCTCTCCATTGCAACGTCGTGGGTGCGCTGCTGACATTGGTGTCATCCTCCCTATTTCCCTCTCACGTCCTCTCCCCTATCACTGCGCGATTCACAACCATCGTCATCTCTCCCACACACAGTCTTTTTCTTCTTCTTCTTTTTCTTCTTGCTTTTGGATAAGGGTGTTTAAAATGATCCAAACCGAACAAAACAGACCAACCGAACCGAAAAAATCAAAAACCAAAAAAATTGAAAAAAAATCATGTTTGCTATTTTTTCTGCAGTACGTTTCGGTTTTCGGTTCTGTCATCAGAAACCCTAATCGAACCAAACCTAACTGGTTAACTTAAAAAATCCTAAAAAACCATTACCCTACCCAACATCCACCCCCATTAGATAACCTAACTCTCCTAAGTCCTAACCTAGCGCAACCACTCTCAAAGAAACCCCATTACCCCAACCCCTCCCAGCCCCCCTCCTAGTGCCTCCCAGCCCTTCCCAGTCCCGCCGAACCAGTGCCTTCCAACCCCCTCCCAGTCCCACCGAACCATCACCTCCCAACAGCGCCGGACCAGCCACCCAGCAGCACCGGACCGTCCCCTCCCAGCAATGTCGAACCGGCGAATCCAAACCCTCTAAACACCAAATATAGAGTCTCCAAATTAGGTATTAATTTGAATAATTTCCGTTTTATGTTAATATGTTCAGTGTATTTTTATTTGAATTTCAGGTAATTATTTCTAATTTTATTTTGTTTGAATTTTTTCTTTTGTTTGAATAATTTCTGTTCTATGTTTAGTGTATTTTTGTTTGAATTTCTGGTAATTGTTACTAATTTTATTTTCTTTGAATTTCTGCTTCTGTTTGAATAATTTATGTTCTATGTTCAGTGTATTTTTGAAATTGCTGATTGTTGTATGGAGTTTATGTAGTTTATTGTTGAATGTTGTATTTTTGAAAGTTTTGTTTGAATAATTTGTTTATGCAGTTTGTTGTTCAAAGTATTTTGTTTGCTAGTAATTTTATTTTGTTATGTTTTTACTTCTAATTTTTTTTAATTGGTGCATGGGAGCTCTTGGGAGATAACAACCAAGCTGCTTACATCTTGAAATATAAAGTGTTTTCAAAAATAGGAGGGAAGTTGGCATATCTCCTCTTAATTTAAGACAATCCCATATGAAAAGTTGCTCAAGTTGAGAAAATGGTGTATCATCATCACATTCAAATGACACCAATTCCTCCTAGCAAGACATATCATAAATTGACAAAGATTTGAGAGATCGGAAGGGTATCTCCTGATGATAATCCGTTCCATCAGCCTTATAGAATTCAGCACCAAGCATCTTCACCATATCAAATCCTGAAAGCCTCAATTGCATAAGAGAGGGTAACTATCCAAGTAAAGGAAGGACCAGACAATTCCTACATCCCTTGAGCTCCAATTCAGCCATGTTGTGGTATGAACAGTGTCCTATCCAATTTGAAAATACCGCACCCGATTCTTAGCTCTTTCAACTCTTTGGGTGCATGTAGTTTGTCAAGCACATCTTTTTCGATTTGGGAATCAACAATATCACTTTCTTAAAATGATAACCAGGTCAAATATAAAGCATTCAGGTGTATTTTTATTATTATGTAACTAGATTAGAATATTTTTCTACTAGTGTTATATTATTATTATTGTTGTTGTTATTGTTGTTGTTGTTACGTAACTGTTGTTGATTTCAGGTTGGTTTGCGTAAAGAAGTTTAGCTGTTTTGATGGAGAAGACACCATAATGTGACTATCTTTTGTTAAAATTTTATATTTATTTTTGTTGTGTTGACTATTCAACTTTTAAACTTCTCTAATTGTCGTATGTTAATTTTTTTGTCGTTGAATTTCATTCGATCAAGATTTTGTTAGTTATTGTCAATTTGTCTTTGTTAATTTCAACGTTATGACTTTGTGAAATAGTATGGTAGTATTTTTTTTTTTGAATTGATTGAAAAACTGAACAAACCTAACCAAATTAATTGATTTTGTTTGGTTCGGATGGTCTCGCTAAAAAAACCAAACCAAAGCAAACCGCAGTTTAATTAAACAATTAGCTAGATCGGATGACTTTCCTCTTAAAAATCGAACCAAACCACACCGCAAACATCCCTGGTTTTGGATGATTCTTTTACAGATTTTGGATGTTTCTTTCTCCTATGTTTCGGACGTTTCTTTTTCTTTTATGTTATGGATGTTTCTTTATTTTGTTTTAGATTTTTTTAATACTTTTAGAAGTTTCTTACTTAGTTTTCGGATGTTCTTTATCCAATATTTTTGGATGCTTCATTTTGTTATATTTTAGAATTTTTTTTAAATGATTTTAGATATCTATTTTTTTAGGTTTTAGATATTTTTTTTTTGGAACATTTTGGATGTTTCTTTTTATTAAAAATTTTTAAAATAATTTAAATTTTTATTAGGTTTTAGATGTTTTTCATTATAGTTTAAATTCAAATTTTTTTCCAAAAAGATTAAAAAAATTATTAGTTGACTCCACCCATAATTAATTACTTAAAACATCACATCGATTAGTGAAAAAGGTTCTTAATCAACAGCTCAATTTTTCCTAGCAAGAAGAGATTCACCTCAAAGTCAAAGAAGAGGAAAATGAAGAGGATAAATCACTCTGCAAATCATTCTTCATTTAACCTTTTCGACTTTTTCAATGACGAAGACTCTAACTCTGTTAAAGAACAAGATATAGGTTTTTAATTTCTCCCTTCAATTTCATTTTCTTAGAAAGAAAAAAAAAAGAAAAAAGATTTTCATCCGCTTTTTTGGATTGAAAATACATATTAAGCCCTCTTAATTCTGTAACATGTCTTTTGTGTTTGGGAGTTGATTAGAAACACATTATGTGTATATTTGAGGACTTGATTTTAGTGAAGGGTTAGTGCAATATGATTTTGATTGAAATTGGAAGTTGCACGAGAGAAATACATGATTTGAGGAAAAGGAATAGTGAGATAGACTTAGAAGTTGAAAAGTTAGATGACGGTAATTTTGAAAATAAATATTAAAATCTTAGTTTTTGTTCTTAAAATTTTTAATATTTTATGTTTTTATTTTTTTAAAATATTAAAAATATTAAAATTTTATATTTTGAGACTAAAATTTTAATTTTAATCTTTTGTCACCCAACACAATACTAAATTTTAGTTTTTTCATCTCAAACTTAGTTTCTAGAAACAATCGCTACTTAAAACAAAAAGAAAAAGAAATACACAAGTAAATCAATAAAATTAGTATAACATGATTATAGTTTCTTTATACTTTTTGATAATCAAAAGTTCAGACATTAGGCAATGTGTTTTTTAATTATAACAGAACTATTTGCACATATGTTCACATGTCAAACCGATATAATAGAGTTCGAATCCACTTATGAACTAAGTCAACTAACGTAAGCTTAAAAAGGAAAAAAAAAACCCTTAAATTTTAGACTTTTATTTTATGTAAATTAATTTTTTGACGAGCCAACTCAGAACAAACTATAAATTCCTAATAAGGCTAACTAGGCCGCCAGGTTTTATCTCTATTTCTTAGATTAGTACTAATTGAGGCAAACTTGTTGGTTAGTTGAAAAAAAAAATTAAAGGACAGGGACCAAGTATAATAATAGAAAAATTGAGTGATATGGATTCTTCATGATTGATGGTTTGCGAGTTCGTGGTCCTATGGGATTTTTTATTTAAATAAATATTTTAATTATTGAAATAAATAATTATAAAACTTATTACTGAAATTCATAGGTGTAAGTTTATTTCATTTACATTATAAACAAGATAAGATTAAAAACGAATTTTAATAATAATTTTTATAATTATTTATTTTAATAATTAAAATTTATTTAAAAAAAAATCTCCTGTGATATTATGAGATTTTTTATTTAAATAAATTAAAAAGCCTAAAATTGGTTGGCCATTATTGTTGCCATTCATTATGACATTAGAAATTTAGAATCGAAGAACACAACCAATCATTAATATTTGTAATAAATTTTTACATTCAAGTTATTTAACTCATTAAATTTAACTAAGTTGCTAACGCAGAGTAGCCATCAAATTTACCATCATATTTAGCAATACAGAGTAGTCGCGACTTTACTGGCAGATTTATCAACGGGTTAGGTGTAACACTCTACCACACAGAATTTTATGTTTAGGACACAAATCAGAGGTGGCGAGGCGCTACGACCTCTAAAAGTAAAAATACGTATATAATATAATTGAAGAAAATTATTACTAGGAGCCTTGAAAGAGAAGTTAATTAAAACGAAACAGAAATTGCATTACTTACGAAAGATAAGCGTAGATGGATAAGCAAGATCGAAAGAAAGGTTTAAAAACATATACATATAGATCAGAATTTCAAATTACAGATAACAAGCTCCGACTTCGACCTAAAGGCCAGCCAGAGTATACAAATATAAAAATATATAACCCAAAAATATGAATCGAACTACATAATAAACACCTGTTTCTCCAAATCAACCTCTAAGAAGGACAAAACATAAAATATACAAATACTAGGCCCCAAAATAGTTCTTCGCTTCCAAGAGTCTCTAGAATGCTCAACGAGGTGTCTCTCGACTTGCATCTGAAAACAACAACACATGTATGGAATGAGAACCGGAGATTCTCAGTATGGTAAATGTGCTTGCATAGTTAATATAAAAGGCCCCAGAAAAGCCAGAGGCATTCCAAGAACTCTGACACTTAGATTTAAACTTAAAGGAATAACTAAAGCAGAAATTTGATATCTGTCTAAGGTTCTCAAGTTATGAATCTAATCCTAACTCAGCACTTCACTTTTGCTTCCTCCAACCCTCCGAAATACTGGTGGAACTACCCTTGTCACACCTCCGCCAAACGAGGGATCTCTCAATTGAAAAAAAAAACAAAACAGATAAGGAAAGCACAGATATAGATAGCAATTAGAGCAAGTAAAGCAAGTAGCAGATAAGCAAAGATAATACAGTTAAGCAAACCAAAACAATGAACACTCAAACAAAACATACAAATGCACATGATGTATGCTTGTCCTACTAGTCGTGAGATCACGTGTCAGTTACTTTGCCAGAACCAAACACACCCGGTAGCTAATCCGGACATCGTCTCTCTGACATGCTCCACACTCCTGGGATATAGTGCCCATCACACTCTTGGTATAGTGTTCGCCACACTAATGGGATATAGTTTCCGCTCCATTTCCCGGGATAAAATGTTCCCACACTCTTGGAATATAGTGCTTACCACGCTCTTGGGATATAGTGTCTGTCAGACTCATGAGATATAGTGCCCAACACACTTTCCAGGGTAAAATGCTCCCACACTTTTCGGATATAGTGCCCGCCAAACTCTTGGGGTATAGTGCCCAATACACTTTACAAACAGAGAGAAAAATAATGCAATAATAACAGAACAGAATATATATTCACACTTCACATTCATAATCATTGTCTACATAATCACTTTCAATCATTCTTCTTTCTCATCTCTTACCTGGAGCAAGTGGACAACACCACTGCATCTTACTCAGTATCTCAAACCACTACCCGGAGCGAATGGACAATGCCACTGCCTCTTACCCGGTCACATATATCTCATTAATTATAAATCATCATTATTCCATCATCCTTATCAATATCCTTTCTTTCAATGTTACCAGCGCCTCTTTAATTCAGGTAACACTTTGCAAAATCCCTTCCAAATATCTCCTCAACTTATTTAACATACACATCATCATTCTAAGGCTTAAAGGCTCACTTGCTCACTAACGGACCTTAAAAAAGTATAAAAGAGGTTTGAAAAGTTAGAGATTTGGTTACACATTCAAAAATAACATTTTCAGCCAAAACAAAGGTTTTGTGTACGCAACCACCCCTTTTTCCTCAAAAGCTGCAAAGTCATAAGAAATTAGTTTTCTACACCTAACTTCCAAAGTTCATAACTTCCTCCGCAAAACTCCAATTTTTAAAAACTTTAAACCGTTTTAAAGCTTTTGGAAGTATCTTTAATTTGAAATGAATTTCATTCAAATCCAAAATCCGAGCCTCAAATTATGATCCGCCAAAATTCGTTAAAAATCTATTTTTACCAAAAGAGTTCAAAACCTCTATTTTCCAAATTCTCAATTTCCAACCAAAGTTTCACACCTCAAACAATATCAAATATACTCAAAGCAATCCCATACCTATTTTATTCCTTTCACAACATTCCAATACTCAATTTTATCAATTTTCACCCAACAATTAATAGCCAACAACAACACAATTCATCAATAATTTATAGCACAACTCGTAATCATTCATCAATCCCCATTAATCACCACAATAATCAATTATCACAAACATTAACATTATTAAACTCAACATATCCACCAAATCACTAAACCTTAAAACTTTTATATAGTTCAACTTATCCTATGATCAATTAGCTTATGTTTTTACGTGACATTAAACATTAACTACGAGAAACCAAAACCATTTCTTGGTCGATTCCTTCCTAAGGCCAGAACACCTCAATTATCCACCGTTCCTCAAGCTCTAAAGCTCCAACTCCTCACCAATTGAATTTTTAGCTCCCATGATTCAATTTCAAGCTTCCAATATCCACCAATTTAACTCCAAATCACCCAATTCAATCTAATACAAATCCAAATTCACTATAATTAACATAGAATTTGCTAATTAATGATTCATAGAGGGTTAAGTAGTTTTTTACCTTATCCACTCAAAGTTGGAATGAAACCCAATAATTATCCATCGCTAGAGTCCTCTAAACCATCAAAATCACAAAGTTTCTCAATATCAAAATCCCAGAATCACAAACTAAAGAGGGGAAGAACTGGACATGAAATCTTAGATTCCTCATCAAATTGTTAGGTATGTTTTGTAGAGAATTTCAAGACGAACGTGTGACTTCTGACAGCTTGTCAATCGGAGCTCCGAATTGAACATTATGGGAAATTGAAATCGGAAGTGGGGGGTTTAAGTTTTTTTGGCGTCAATCTCTCTTCTCAACGGGTTTCATGAAGAATGGGGAAGAAGAATGGCTGATGAGCATTATATTGGTTGGGCTTTGGGTTCGGTTTAGGTCCGGTTTAACCGGTTCAAAATGTTTTTTCTAATTTTGGGCCAAAACCTTTTAAATTAGTGGAAAAATTCATATTTTAATTATTTCTAATTTTCTAAATTATCAAATTTAATTTCCTAATATTTTTAAATAATAATTAATTTATTAACCAATTATTAATTAATTTCAGGGTTTTACATCCTACCCCCCTAACAGAAACTTTTGCACTAAAAAATGTCGATCGCCGCCAGGTCCATTTACGCCTCCATCACGGTTCATAGCTTGTTCGTTCCATGCCTTCAGCTATAGCTTGAACAGCAGCAGCAATTTCCATGGCGGTATCACATCACTCGCACCCACGAGATGCCCTCTGGGTCTTGTCTATAGCAAACAATCGATATTAATATGATTAGTCTTAATATTTCAAGTTTAGTGCTTTAAATCTCCAAAAGTATGCTCATGAACATTTATGCTATACATGTCAGGCAAACATCCTAAATAGCAAGTACACATACCCAGAGTATTCTCAGAAGCATAGTTAGTCCATTCCCAGACTCTTTAAGAACGAACTGCTCTGATACCATAATGTAACACTTTACCACATAGAACTTTACGCTTAGGATGTAAATTAGAGGTGGCGAGGCGCTACGACCTCTAAAAGTAAAAATACGTATATAATATAATTGAAGAAAATTGTAACTAGGAGCCTTGAAAGAGAAGTTAATCAAAATGAAATAGAAATCGCATCACTCACGAAAGATAAGCGTAAATGGATAAGTAAAATCGAAAGGAAGGTTAAAAACATATACATATGGATCAGAGTTCCAAATTATAGATAACAAGCTCCGACCTCAACCGACGAAGTTAAGGCCGGCCAAAGTATACAAATATATAAATATATAACCTAAAAATATGACCCGAGCTACAGAATAAACACCTGTTTCTCCATATCAACCTCTAAGAGGGACAAAACATAAAATATACAAGGAGAATCTATGCAGATATATATACATAAACAACATACAAATATTAAGGCCCAAAAAAGTTCTTCGCTTCTAAGAGTCTCCAGAATGTTCAACACAGTGTCTTTCGACTTACATCTGAAAACAACAATACATGTATGGAATGATAACCGGGAATTCTCAGCATGGTAAAGGTGCCTGCATAGTTAATATAAAAGGTCCCGAAAAAGCCAGAGACATTCTAAGAACTCTGACACTTAGATTTAAACTTAAAGGAATAACTAAACTAGAAATTTGGTATCTGTCTAAGGTTCTCAAGTTCTAAATCTAATCCTAACTCAACACTTTACTTTTGCTTCCTCCAACCTTCCAAAACACCGGTGGAACTACCCTCGTCACACCTCCGCCAAACGAGGGACCTCTCAGTAGCAAAGACAAATAAAACAGATAATGAAAGAACAGATATAGATAGTAGTTACAGCAAGTAAAGTAAGTAGCAGATAAGCAGAGATAAATCGGTTAAGCAAACCAAAACAATATACACTCAAGCAAAACATACAAATACACATGATGTATACATGTCTTACTAGTCGTGAGCTCACGTTTTGGTTACTTTTTCAGAACTTGACACACCCAATAGCTAACTTGCATATCGTTTCTCAGACATGCTCCACATTCTTGGGATATAGTGTCTATCACACTCTTGGGAGTGCCAGTCACTCATGGGATATAGTGTCAATTGTATTTTCCGGGATAAAGTGTTCCCACACTCTTGGGATATAACGCCCGCCATACTCTTGGGATATAGTGTCTGACACACTTACTAGGGTAAAGTGCTCCCACACTCTTGGGATATAGTGTCCGACACACTTTACAAATAGAGAGAAAATAATACAACAATAACGGAACAGAATATACATTCACATTTCACATTCATAATCATTGTCTTCATAATCATTTTCAATCGTTTTCTTTCTCATCTCTTACCCGGAACAAGTGGACAACGCCATCGCCTCTTACCCGGTTATATATATCTCATTTAATTACAAGTCATCATTACTTCCATCATCCTCATCAATATCCTCTCATTCAATGTTACAAACGCCACTTTAATTCATCTAACACTTCGCAAAAACCCTTCTAAATATCTCCTCAACTTATTTAACATACACATCCTCATTCTAAGCCTTAAAGGCTCACTAACGGACCTTAAACAAGTGTAAAAGAGTTTTGAAAAGCTAGAGGTTTGATTGCACATTCAAAAATACCATTTTTAGCCAAAACAGAGGTTCTGCGTACACAACTACCCTTTTTTCCTCAAAAGCTGCTAAGTTATAAAAAAAACAGTTTTTTACACCTAACTTTCGAATTTCATAACTTCCTCTATAAAACTTTAATTTTTACAAACTTTAAACCATTTTAAAGCTCTTGGAAGTATCTTAATTTGAAATAAATTTCATTCAAATCCAAAATCCGAGTCTCAAGTTATGATTTGCCAAAGTTCGTTAAAAATCTATTTTTACCAAAAGAGTTCAAAACCTCTATTTCCAAATTCTCAATTTCCAACCAAAGTTTCACATCTCAAACAACATAAATAAACTCAAAGAAATCCCATATCCATTTTATCCCTTCCACAACATTCCAATACTCAATTTTATTAATTTCCACCCAACAATTAATAGCCAAAAACAACATAATTCATTAATAATTCACAGCACAACTCGTAATCATACATCAATCCCCATTAATCACCACAATCATCAATTATCACACACATTAACATAATTAAACTCAATGTATCCATGAAATCACTAAACCGTAAAAAGTTCACATAGTTCAACTTATCATACGGTCGACTAGCCTACGTTTTCACGTGACATTAAATATTAACTACAAGAAATTAAAATCATACCTTGGCGATTCCTCCCTAAGCTCGGAACACCTCAATTATCCATCGTTCTTCAAGCTCTAAAGCTCCAACTCCTCACCAATTGAATTTTTAGCTCCTAGAATTCAATTTCAAGATTTCAGTATCCACCAATTTAACTCGAAATAACCCAATTCAATCTAATACAAATCCAAATTTACTATAATTAACATAGAATTTGCTAATTAATGATTCATAGAAGGTTAAGTGATTTCTTACCTTATCTACTCAAAATTGGGTTGTAACCCGACAATTATCCATCGCTAGAGTACTCCTAAACCATCAAAATCACAAAATATTTCAATATCAAAAACCTCAAAATCAGGAACTGAAGAGAGGAAGACCTGGGCATGAAATCTCAAATTCCTTACCAAATTGTTTTGATGGTTTTGTAGAGAATTCCGAGATGAACGCGTGGCCGCTAACGGCTCGTCAATTGAAGCTTCGAATTGAAAAGTATGGGGAATTGAAGTTGGAAGTGCGGGGTTTAGGTTTTTTTGGTGTCAATCTCTCTTCTCAACGGGTTTCATGAAGAATGGGGAAGAAGAGTGGCTGATGGGAATTATATTAGTTAGGCCTTGGGCCCAATTTAGGTCTGGTTCAATTGGTTTGGCCCGTTTGGTCTAATTTTAGGCCAAAACCTTTGAAATTAGTGGCAAAATTCATATTGTAATTATTTATCCTTTTTTGAATTATCAAATTTAATTTCCTAATTTCCTTAAATAATAATTAATTTATTATCCAATTATTAATTAATTTCAGGGTTTTACATTAGGCGTCAAATTCGTCATATCAAAATATTTCCGATGGATTTACGATTCTGACGGTAAAGCCGCTGGTAATAATTGGTAGAAAAACAAAAAAAATTGGCGCATCCTCTAGGGTCAGATTTACCGGTAAAAAAATCTAATGGCAAACCCACTTAGTAAAATGCTTCATTTTGACAACCCGGAATACATTAACATTGGATTTTTTCGATGCTAAAGTTGACGGTAACTGTATTGCAAATTTGAAGTACGAACTCTCTTCCCCCTTATTCGAATTTGTCTCTCTCTCTAACCCTCTCCCCTCCCACTCTCCATTTACCCTCTCATATTCCCGGTAGCCCCTTCCTCTCCAGGAGCCGCTCTTCGTCGTTTTCGCCGTCAGTGTTGTAATTGTCAGATTCTGAATGAGCTGTTGCCCTCGCTGCCAACGCCGCTTGTTCTGGCACCATCAACGCCGTTGCTTCTGCCGCCATCTATGCCGCTTCTTCTTCTCAACTCTGGTGTTCTTCTTCAGGTAATGCTTCTGAACTTAGGGTTTTCTGAAATTCTGATTTGTTGATATAATCTATAAGGTTTATTTGCTATTTTGAGACTTCTAATTATTGTTGATTGTTTAGTTGGAAACTTAGGATGCTGAACTGTTTTGAACTTAGAATTTTCTAAAATTCCAAACTTAGGGTACTGAAGTTGTTTAGTTGCAATTTTAGTTAGAACATGTTCTGATTTTTTTTCCTTATTTAGTTCTAAACTTAAGGCATTGAACTTGTTTTGAACTTAGGATTTTCTGAAATTCTGAACTTAAGGTACTAAACTTGTTTAGTTTTAATTTTAATCAGAAGTTGTTCTAGTTTGTGTTGCTTATTAAGTTCTGAACTTAGGTACTGAACTTGTTTTGTAATTAAGGTTTTCTAAAATCATGAACTTATGGTACTGAACTTGTTTAGTTTTAATTTTAGTTAGAACATGTTTTGATTTATGTTTCTTATTTAGTATAATACCCTACCACACAGACTTTATGCTTAAGTTTGTAAATTAGAGGTGGTGAGGTATTACGACCTGTAAAAGCAAAATGCATACATAAGCATATATGAAAAGAATTTTAACTAGGAACCTTGAAGAAAAGGTCAAACAAGACAAACAGAAATCGCGTCGCACTTGAAATGGTTAAGCGTAAAAGGGATAGATAACGGCATATAGTAAAGATAATGTACATATATACATGGAGTTCCAAAAAGATACAAGTAGCAAGTTCTTAACTTGACCTGCGAAGCAAAGGCTGGCTAAAGTATAGATATACATATATATAACCCAAACCATATCCAAAAGACAAAATTATAAATTATATTTCTCCGAATTCAATTTCTAAAAGGGAAAAAATATAAGTTTTGTACAAGATGGAGAATACTACTTATATACATATAGAAAATACAAAATACAAAATCTTCAAAAGTAGATCTTCGCATCCCAAGAGTCTTCAGTACGCTCAGTGAGGTGCCTCACGTCCTGCATTTGAAAAATAACAATATATGTATAGTATGAAAACCGGGGACTCTCAGTATGGTAAAGGTGTCCATATAGATAATAAATAATGTCCCAAAAAGTTAGAGACATTCCAAAACTCCAACAACCCACATTCGTATCCTAAAGTTTTCACTAAACCAAAAATATGGTGATTATATCTAAAGGTTCTAATCTAACTCCTCGTTTTTTTTTTCTCAGGAATCCTCCAAACTCTAGGTAAAACAACCCTCAGCGCCTCCTCTACCCGCCAGAGGGATCTCTCAGAAATAAACACAAGCAAAATAGATAAGGAAAGCGTAGGTATAGATAGCAGTTATAGTAAATAGATCAGATAGCAGTTAATTACAGTTAAGCAATTATGCAAACCAAAACTTATGCATGCTCAAACAAAGTACATATGATGCATGCTGTCCTATGGCCGATGAGTCTTCTCTGTCGATTATCCAACCAAACCAGACATGTCCAGTAGTGAATCCTGGACAGTTCCTATGTGCGCACATCCCCAAGAGTCTATGCGCGCGCACGCGCACACACACACACACACACACACACACATATATATAACCATTCATTTATCATCTCATTGGGGAAATCTGGGGAGTTAAAGTGCCCGATCACATCTTACGATGGAGGGTCAACAGAGTATTGAGTCTCATCTTGGAGTAAATGGCGGCAAGCCATGGCATCTACCCAGGGAAACTTGTGTTTCAGATAAATTTAAATTCATATGCCAGGTGAATCTTTCATATCATCAATATCATCATCACAATTCATCATTATCATCATCTTCCTTATTCACATCTCATACAATATTATCCATGCATCGTTAATTCAGTTATTCACTATGTAACTCATTCTCAATATCAACTAACTCCCTCAATGGGTTTGCTCTTCTTTTGTAACCTAACACTAGCTATCAGACCTAAAACAGGGTTTATAGAGATTTGAAAAGCTAGAAGAATGGTTGAAAGCTTAAAAATTGCACTTTTTAGCAAAACAGAGGTCATGCATACGTGAGCATAAATTTAACAATTTAAAACCAAAATTCAAGCATCAACAACCCATAAATCAAAAATTAAACACTTGCAAATCAACAACAACTAATTAACCAAAACATAAGCTAGATTATCAAAGTTAAATAAAGAAAATAAAAATTAACCAAGAAAATAAACAAAACAAAGGAGAGTAAAGAGAGAAGAAGAAGAAGAAAGAAGAGGGGATGTGGCGGCGCGGTGGCAGCAGCGCCGGTGGCAATGGGATCGCCGGAAGAGGGGATAGGTGGTGGTAGGTGGAGAAGCAACAAAGAAGAAAGGGTTGGGGTGAGTAAGGCACGATGGGGTTTTCTTCCTGATTCACGTTCAGAACGTGACTTGTGCGTACGCATAATGTAGTGTGTGTATGCACACATAGGAATAAAAAAGATGTCCACACGCACAATGATGTGCGGGCACCCCCAACAGGAAGGGTGTTAAATAGTGTGCGTACACACGAAAAGCGATGTTTTTTTTTGGAAAAAGTGTCATGTGTCGCGTACGAACATGATGGTGTTCGTACGCACAAGGGTAAAAAAATTTGGGGTCTGCGCACACAAGCATGTGCGAATGCTCCCAACAGAAGGGGTGGGCTGTGCGTACACACAGAAGTCAAAATATGGGTGAGGTGTGCGTGGGCACAGGTGTGTCCATACGCACACTGTCCTGTTTTTGCAAAAATTTTAATGCCTCTAAGGCACCAACATAATTTTCAAAACAGTTTTTTTCAAGCCCCAAAACATATTAAAACCCAAAAGCATATTATTCCACTAAGATTACCTAGTAAACACCAAAATGCAACAAAATTAGGCTTAGAATTCAATCAAACTAAGCTGACAAAAGAGACAAAATTCAATAAGCAAAAGCTAAATGAAGAGAAAGGTTGGAAGGATATTACCATGGTGGGGTGTCTCCCACCTAACACTTTGGTTTAAAGTCCTTATGTTGGACTTTTTGAGTGAAGCTTGTGTCATGGTGGCTTATGCTTCCACTCATCCTTGAGTCGCCACCTATGTTTGCCCTTCAAAGCTCCTCCGGGATCCCAAATTCCAGTTTTCCGGTCATCCTCTTGTTGAATCTTGCTCTTGCTCTTGGATAGACAACCTCTCAAATTACCTTTGAAGCACCCAATTATACCTTGGGATCCTCCTAATTGGACCTTCCACTACTTATACATTGAATTTCTTTGGCAACTAATACCCATTGCTTTACCATTTAACACTCCAAGAAACACCTTAAGTTGGTGATCCGTCTCTAAGATAGCAAATTGATGTGGGCCGATGAAGCTCATTGAGGATATTGTTACCCACTCAATTTGACCTTGGGTTGGAGTCATCCTATTAAACTCTTGCATGAAAGCTTCCACTTCTTGGGTTTCTACCTCTTCTTCACCACCGTTTTCTAGCCCTTCCTCACCAACCTCCTCTAAGTTTTCTCTACTATCATTCAATCCAAACTTAGGAGGTTGTGTGAGGTCTACTCTTATATCTCTCTCAAACTCAACGGAGAAGGATTCCTCAAGATCATTGAGGGATTGACCAAGGTGGACAAAAAATCATGGATGATAGAATATACTTCTTGATCAAATTTTTTCAATTCTCTATTCACCTCTTCCGGTTCAATTATTTTACCTTCCTCCTCTTGTGACTCAAGCCTTAGCTCCACTTCTTTCACTTGAGATTCCATGTTCTCCTCCACACTACACTCCTTAGTTGATCCTCCACATTCCTCAAGGGGAATGTCTTGATTGCTTGAGCGTAGTAGGGCTAAGCGGTTCACCACTTCGGTTATGATAGCCATAAATTCCCTTACTTATTTCGGAATTCTACTTGCTCTTGGAGAAAAGCTTGAAGGTCTTGTTGTTCTTGGGGCAAGAGTTGGAGAACTTCATATTTTGGTGAAAAATAAGGTTCAATGGTTGGGAGAAAGGTTGTATAGTTGGAATGTGTGTTATGTGGATGAGGGTATTAAGGTGGTGTGCAAGGAGGTGACGGTTCATATGGTTGGTGGCAGGATGAATAAACATTAGAATTCCATGGGGGGTGGATGGTGTGGTGCTTGAAGGTTTGGTGGTTAAGAGTTATGTAAGGGTACCGTTCATATCTTTGGGTTTGGTATGCACATTGAGGAGAGTTTGGCTCGTTGTAGCATGGGGGAGGTGGTTGCCATGAGGGTTGCTCATACGCATATGGTTCCTCCCTCAATTGATTCTCCCACTCCATGATGCAATCCCAAGTTGAAGTCATTATACCCTACAATATGATCACAACCAAACTCCAAGTAACAAGGGTGATAACTCATAGAAAAAGTAGGAAATAAAGGTAAAAGACATCAATAAACGAGAAAAACAAACACCTAAATATTAACAAAAATAATCAAATAACCAAAAAGTAAGCTATTTACATATTGACATATTTACAACAACCAAAAATATCACACCAATTGCATTCTCCAGCAACGGCGCCAAAAACTTGATGTGATGAGAATTGCACCGGTTTGGATTTTTTTCCACTTAAAATAACTTCCATTGTAAGTATAGACCAAACCGGCAACCAACTCCCACCATCAAAGTTTAATTTCAAATAAAAATAACCGAGAGTAATTAAACCTCAGGTCGTCTCCCTCGAACAACGCAATTAAGATGTCACACTCTTGGTTGTGAGGAAAAAGGGGGGTTTAAAGTATAGGAATGAAAGATGAAAAGAACTAAGGAATAAAAGAACTAAGAAATGATAAAAAAAAAGGATATTAATGCAAGTTAAAAGAAAGCAAGATCAAAACTTAGTGAAAATGCTACAAATGCATAAAAAAGCCTTGACTTGGGAATGAGAATTAAGGAATCCTATCATCGTCATAACCACAACTATGGCAACTATGATGAGTCAACCTCACTTCGTTAACTCCTAACATCGAGGAGTAAGTCAAGCAAGCATAATTGACATTAATCCATAAGTCCTAGCTAACTTACCAATTAACTTGGTAAAAAGCTAGCGTCAATGAAAACAAGAGCCAAATAACTACCCAAGAATTATAACTAAATGTCAGATATTATGACTCTAGTATCCTAGGAACTCATTTCCCAAGCTAAGGTGTGAAAATCTACTCAAAATTACCAAGTGGCATTTTCACAAACACTTGGTGGGCATAAAAGCAAAACATAAGAAATTACAAAGAAAAATGAAAAATATAGCCAAACTATTCATAATATCAACAATAAACATGCAATCAAGCAAATACAAACTGTAAAACACTAAATTCATCAACCAAAACTTCAAGAAATCAAAATTACATATATTAACAAAGTAACTTGAACCATAAGAAAATAAGAGTAAATATGATGTAATTAAAGAGTACTTACAAAAGTGATGAGCAAAATCCAAGATCAAACTTGAAACTATAAAATGCTACAATGAACCCTAATTAAAACCCTAAGAGAGCATTTTCTACACTACTCTACTCCTACTCCTAATTATGTGTTTTTCTATGTCAAAGTGAGCTCTCCTGATATGTGTTCATTTCCCATTGATACAGCACTCCAAAAGGCTTCACCAAATCCAAAAATTGGGCCAAGAGAGCCCCAAATTTGTGAGCCATGTACTTTATTAATGAAGTCACGCGCTGGGACTTGTGCATACACACACTTGCTGATTTTTCACCTGTGCGTACGCACAGAGGTTGTGCGTAGGCACACTTGTTGATTTCTATACTTGACTGTGTGCTTCTCCTTTGTTTTCTTCACGTGTTCTCCCTTTTTGAATGCTTCCTTCCACTTCTACCAACCTATTCTTGCTTAATTGACCTAAAATTACTCACAGAAATACATCACGGCATCAAATGAAATAAAAATAGAATTAAATTACTCAATTTAAGCACAAAAATACATATTTTCACATTTAGGTTCAATTTAAGAATAAAACACAAAAATATGCTATTTTGGTGAATAAGTGTGAGTTTATGTGATGAAACCCATCCAATTCAAGCCAAAAGTTAGCATCAAATATGGACTCATCATCCGCGTACATGAGAATTGTGGCCAGAGAAAGGGTCCCACGTACGCATGATACATGTCACATACGCATAGGTGTAGAAATGACAAAGTCGCATACCCAGCCCTTGTCTGCGTACACGAGTGTGTGGAAGAGCCTACTAATCGCGTCGTGTGACATTGTCGCGTATCCAGCCATATCACTTTTGCCAAAAAGCTGTTAAGTTTAGAAAAATCAATTTTTCACACAAAACTTCAAACGCACATAAATTTTTTGTTAAAAATTATTTTTAGTCCGTTCTTCAATTGTTATAAACTTCCTGGAACCAATTATTATTCAAAATAAGTTTCAAAATATTTGGGGCTCCGGAAGCCAAGTTATGGCCTGTCGAAGTTGGTCAAAATTAAGTTTTTACCAAAAGCTCAAATCCTCTAGTTTTCCAAAATTCTCAATAAAATGCCAGTCAAACAACAACGAAAACCAATCCCAAACATTCACATATATCCTCAAATATTAGTCTCCTATTTATCAATCATTTAATCACCTAAATCATTAACTTTTCCTCATCAACTCATCATATATATATATATATATACACACACACACACACACACACACACACACACACACATTAGTTCCATCAAATCCAACCATTCAAAATAGTCAAGCCTATCTTGTGGTAACTAGCCTAGGTTTTTACGCAAAACCAGTCCTTGTCCGATTCCTTTCTAAGACATAAAACACCACAAAACCTCTTGTCCACAAGCTTTCAAGTCTTCAAATCAACTCAACAAGCTTTAACCACCAGAATTTTGTCCAAATCAACATGAAATTCAATCTAATTTTATACAATTCACCAAAAATCAATACTAGGTTTCACTAAATCAATAATTCACAAGGGTTTAGTGATTTATTACCTTATCCATTGAGCAATTAGATGAAACCCAGTGATTACCCCAAGCTAGTTTGACTCTAAACCATCAAAACAACGAAATTCTCAATACCCATGAACCAAAATCACAAAAATGAAGGGTGGAAAACTGGGTGAGATATTCGAATTTCTTATCACTTTTTTTAGATTGATTTAAAGAGATCGATGAGACAATCACGTGGATAGGGGAAATGGGGTTAAGGTTCTTGTATTACTTCTCCCAAAATACAGCGTGTTTCATGTGTGTTAGGGGAAGAAAAGGTTGAGTTCCTTATTTATATATTGGGCCTTTGGCCTAATACGGGTTTGATTCAACCGGTTCGGCCTGTTGATCCAGTTTTGGGCTAAAATCTTTAAAATTAGTGTTTTAATATGCATTCTAAATATTTTTACTTTTCTAAAATATAAAATTTAATTTTTTAATTTCTTTGGCTCATAATTAAGTTATTAGTTAATTATTTTATTAATTAACCGAATTTGACATTTAGTTCTGAACTTAGGGTACTGAAGTTGTTTTGAACTTAGAATTTTCTAAATTCTGAACTTAGGGTACTAAACTTGTTTAGTTTCAATTTTAATTAGAACATATTCTGATTTCTATTCCTTATTTAGTTCTAAACTTAGGGTACTAAACTTGTTTTGAACTTAGAATTTTCTAAAATTCTAAACTTGTTTAGTTTCAATTTTAATTAGAACTTGTTATGGTTTCTGTTCCTTATTAGTTCTGAACTTAGGGTACTGAACTTGTTTTAAACTTATGATTTTCTAAAATTCTAAACTTAGGATATGGAACTTGTTTAGTTTCAATTTGATGAATCCCTGTTTGACGATATATTTTGGTCTGATTTGAGTGGATTTCATCATATAAACCCACATTTATTCACCTACGTAGCATGCTTTTGTGTTTTCTCTTTAAATTATGCTTAGTTGTGAAAACATTCTATTTTGTGCTTAATTTGATCAATTTTATTCCACTTTCATTCCATTTGATATCTTGATGGTTTTTATGAGTGATTTCAGGTGCAATAGGTTGGAATGGCTTGATGAGAGTGGAGGAGAAGCATGCAATAGGGAGAAAGCATGAAGAAAACAAAGGAGAAGCACATAGCCATGTGTGCATACACACAACCATACGTGCGTACGCACAAGAAGGAAATTAGCATGCGTGCGTGCGCACAACCCTCTGTGAGTATACACAAGTGAAAATTCAGCAAAGTGTGCGTACGCACAAGTCCCTACGCGTTTCTTCATTAAAAAGTCATGTGGCTCGCGTTTAGAGAGGCTTTTTGGCCCATTTTTGATGGCTTTGGAGCATATATAAAGGGGCAAGCAACCATATAGCATTCCACATCATACTTCATAGAATACATTTTAAGAGTAGTTTTAGGGTAGTTTAGCTTAGGTTTTCTCTACTTTTTGCTTAGGGTTTAGTTAGGGTTTATCCACAATTTTGCAAGTTTCCAATTTCGATCTTTGATTCTAGCTATTCCTATTGTAAGTATTTCTTTAATTTCTCTTTTATTACACTACTTGTTCGACACTTTCTTATATTTTAATTTTCTTTGTCAATATATATATAGTTTTGCAATTTTGGATTTCTAGTTGGTTAATTTAATGTTTGATGATTATTACATGTTTGTTAGAGTTGCTTTTATTGATTTTGATCATTTGTAGTTCATAGCTTTCATCATTTTCCTACTTTTGCATGTTTATCGATAATGTCCTCTATTTGTTTGATGAAATGCCAATTTTTTATTCTATTTAAAACATGTTTTGATTATTGTTGATTTGTTCTGAGTTAGTTATTATAATTTATAAGGTTGATTTTTTGTTTGAATTTCTGATTATTGTTGATTTGTTCTCTTTGTTTGGTTTTGATTAAAGACTCCGATAATAAGTCACATTAATTTTCAATATGTTTTAAGAGTAAAAATGATAGAAATTAAAAAAAATCAAATATGAGATCATTTTAAATTACTTATTGATGACTTTTTATTTGCATACGGACAAAATTATACATGTAGTAATATATATTGCTAAATATTTGTGAGGTTGGAATGTATACTTACCTCTTTTATTTTATTTGACTTCAACGGATAATGTATTTCTTTAACTAAGTTTAACGTAGTTTATTTTTATTAAGAATTTTGAATGATGTTGTAAATATATTTAGCACATTTTTAATTGGTATGCTCTTGCAGACATGACGACAGGTAGAGGTATTGCGGATCAGCCTATTGGTCATGGTCGTGGTAGAAGGAGGGGTTCTGCTGGTACCCCTAGGAATTCTGGATCCTCTCCCTCTAATCCAACTACTCCGGTGACGTCACAGGTTGCGGATGCATCGGAACAACCATTCATCATGGTGCCAAGCCCAACTACGACCCTGCATCTACGGTGACGCTGCTGCCTCCATCCGCTCAGTAGCCCACCGTCTCAACAATGCCGCCTCCAGCAACGGAAATCGCGGCACCGGAATCCTCTCGTAGAAGCCATCCAATTGATGCCCCTTTACCACTTCACATCGTACGGTTGACGATCTGGCTTGATGGCGGAACGACGTAAGTACTACTTTAAGTTTTTTATATGCTGAAAGTGTTTGATATATCCTGATTATTGATTCTGGTTTTAGTAGATTTAGTGGATTTATGGATGTTGCTTTTGGATTATTGGTTGTTGTTTATTGATTGTTGACAAATCGATGAAACTTTGTCAAAATTTTTGAAAAAATCTCTATATATATGGTTCTTTGCTTCTAAAATTTTAATTTATATTACCATATTGGCTTGTTTGTGAATTGTTGATAGGTTTGTACCAAACAATAACACATGTACTCAGGAGATGACCAACGTCATCAAGTTGATGGATGACCATCCATGGCCGAGCTACAAGAAGATCCCCTCTGAGGCCAAAGAGCGATGGTTTCAGAAGCGGGCGGTAAACAATTAATATAGTCAAACCCTATTAGCTAATTTATATCTTCTATTTTGTTTAATACGATATATTTTGATTAACTAATTATAAAGTTTCTTTGTGCAGCTTCTCTTTATATGGGAACAAGGAACACGATGCCCTCATTAGGAAGATATACGACCATCAAATGGGTAGGCGGCTACAAAAGATGATAGAGGATGTACGTGAGAAGCGTGACCACCTCACTACATGGCTCCGACTGAAAATCAAGAAGGCTTCGTATGTTCACTGGAAAACCGATGAAGGGTTCAGGCATCGGCACAAACAGAGCTAACAGGACATCAGCCAGGCCATCCAAATATATCGGCAACTCAGCGGGCTTCATGAAGACTAAGGCCAGACAGGTATGAAGCTTCTCTAATTTTGTTATTAATTTAGTTAAACTCTTTGACATATCATTAGTAGGCATCCTAATATATTACGTCAATGCAACATGTGTAGTCAAAGTCGTTGGATCAAGACGCGACATTGGTAGAGACCTTTAAGTACACCCACAGTTTGAAGAAGAACAAGGAGAGATTTGCTTATCAGCGGTTCGTGGATCATTATGTGAGTAAACATCTAATCTTCTGATATAAAATTTTCAATTAAATATATAGTTGTCATCCAAATCATAATAACATGTGTTACACAGGAGTCATACACGCAGAGATTGAAGGCTGCAACTCAGCAATCTCAGCAAAGTGGGAAGGACGTAAATGGCTCTGTTGCTTCAGTTGTCGATCCTGATGCGATTTGGCACAAAATCACCTCCGCTCTGTACAAGAACCGCGTATACAGGATGGGGTCATTCTTCGTCAGTAGCCTCCGTACCTCCGCAATTGAGGCCATGGTCTGTCTCTGCCACCAGTCGAGCTATCGATTCTAACGAAGGCATTGATTTTAGGCTGCAAGTATAGCAGCTCACTCGAAGCCTTCACGAACAGGTTTAGGAGCTGACCGAGACTTAAGAGAGGTATCAGAGGATCCTCACAAGTATGATGAACATGAATGACCTCAGACTGGAGTGGAGGGAGCAGTCGGAGTGGCTTCAGCAGATGGAGCAGCGGATGACGGTGTACCAGGCTCAAATGCGCACCAGTGGCAGTGGCGGTGCTGATGGTAGCGGTGCTGTTGGTGGAAGACAAACATCACTGCCTTCTCTGCTGCCTCAGAAGGACGACGGGAATGACGGCGACTACTACTACCAGGATCTTTAGTGATTAGGGCTTTGTTTTACTACTTCATTGTATTTGATTTATTTAATTTAACTTTTAATTTATTTAAACATTTGATATTTAATATTACATAATTGGTTTCTATTATTTATAGTTTAACCACTAATTTTATGAAAAATAAATTTAAATAAAAAATTAAAATTAAAAAGGAAAAAATAAGAAAATTGCGTTACAATTTTTTTAAAAATTGACATTATCGTCAGATTTACCGAGGGCATAATCCGATGATAATAGTGCAAAAAATAGGATATTGTAGAATCAATGTTACCTTCGAAAAAATTCTCCAGCAACTAAATGATTTTTTGGACAAGTAATCCATCGCAGAATCTGACGGTAATTACCGTCGGACGAAAAATCCAACAGTAACTAGTTACCGGCAAGGTTTATATTATTAGATTCCTTCCGTCGAGGATTAACTTACCGTCAAATTTTTTTCATTTTTCTAACGGTAATTCTGACGGTACTCAGTATTTTTCGTGTAATGATATCAATTATTTCTCGCAACAGTAGAGGGTCATCGTGAATTAAGTTTTATTGAAAAGGATGTGAGAAATTATATTATCGGAGAAGTGTGTAATGTTTCAAACTAGAGGATGCAAAAGAATTTAGAAAATACTTATTAAGAATGAAATAGAAGAATCAAAATTTCTTTTTCGAGTTTGAAGTTGAGGTTGATCACTCAATTAAGATTGCTTTTTGGGCTGACGCAAGAAGCAGTATTGCGTGTCAATATTTTGGAGATGTTATTTCATTCGATACCAGTTACAATACAAATAGGTAATTTGCTGTTCTGGTTTATGTGTTTTTCGAAACTACTTTTGGTGTTTATGATATCTTTTTTCGATGTATACATAATTTGTTTCTGTGTTGTTGTTTTCAATTATAATTTGGTTTTTGGTT
The DNA here is from genome assembly GCF_003086295.3 of Arachis hypogaea. Classification (NCBI taxonomy): domain Eukaryota; kingdom Viridiplantae; phylum Streptophyta; class Magnoliopsida; order Fabales; family Fabaceae; genus Arachis; species Arachis hypogaea. The sequence goes on along the minus strand of NC_092041.1, from coordinate 24,517,919 downwards.
CCTTTGTTGGTGTGAATCACCACGGTCATTCAATACTTTTGGGATGTGCTTTGATGAAAAATGAAAATATTCAATCATTCTAATGGTTATTTGAATTTTAGCTTCGTTGCATGGGAGAAAATGCTCCAAAGGACATTATTACCGATCAATGTGCATCGATGCAAAGGGCTATTGAGGCTTGTACGCCCACAACAATTCACAGGTGATGTATTTGGAATATTGTGAAAAAGGTTTCATAAAAATTAAATGGCTACAAGCGACACAAAGAAATTAAACACGAGATGAGTCATGTTGTTTGGAACTCTTTTACAAAAGAAGCATTTGATAGGAATTGGAATGATTTTCTGATGAAGTATGGTATTGGCGACAATAAGTGGCTTTCAGGTAATGATGTCTTTATTAGGATTAACTGATGTTGTTACTTTTAGTGTCTAGATATTTATGTGTTTTGCTTGTGTAGTAGAGGTGCTAATCTATATGAATTTTAGTGCATTTGGTTCTGATTTAGTTATTTTCTCATTTTTTCAGAGTTTTTTGAAGATCGTCATTTATGGATCCCGATTTATCTTTATCACCACTTCTGGGCCGGGATGAGAAGTACACAAAGAAGTGAGATTATGCATATTTTTTTAACAAGTTTATTATACGCAATAGCTCACTTATCGAATTTGTCAAATAGTATGATAATTGCCTAGGAAGTAGAGCGCAGAGAGAGAGAGAGAGAGTGAATCAGATGCTATAGATTTTCATACTGTTATACCGTGTATAACAAAATCATCAATAGAAGCTCAATTTTAGCATGTGTATACTCACGAGAAGTTCAAAAAAGTCCAAGCACAATTTAGAGGAAAGGTGAATCGGATCACAAAATCAACGTAGTTTGCTCTAGGATTTACGGTATATGAAGTTGTAGAATAGGTTACTAACTCAACATTCAAGAAGTTTGTAGTTACATATGACGGAATATCAGGTGAAGTTAAATGCCGGTGTTTATTATTCGAGTCAAGAGGGATATTGTGTCGTCGTTCTCTGAGCGTATTAAGCTTTGAGCGAGTAAATAAAGTGGCACCAAGATATATATTAGAACGATGGAGTAATAACATAAAGAAGAGGCACACACATATTAAGAGTAGCCACGACGAGCTTGTATTGGAGCTGATGAGCGAATAATTTATACGCTTTTTGGCATTGTTTTTATATAGTTTTTAGTGAGTTTGAGCTACTTTTAGGGATGTTTTCATTAGTTTTTATGTTAAATTCACATTTCTGGACTTTACTATGAGTTTGTGTGTTTTTCTGTGATTTCAGGTAAATTCTGGCTGAAATTGAGGGATTTGAGCAAAACTCTGAAGAAGGCTGACAAAAGGACTGCTGATGCTGTTGGAATCTGACCTCCCTGCACTCGAAATGGATTTTTTGGAGCTACAGAACTCCAATTGGCGCGCTCTCAACGGCGTTGGAAAGTAGACATCCAGGGCTTTCCAGCAATATATAATAGTCCATACTTTATTCGGAGATTGACGACGTAACTTGGCGTTGAACGCCAAGTACATGCTGCTGTCTAGAGTTAAACGCCAGAAAAACGTCATGATCCGGAGTTGAACGCCCAAAACACGTCATAACTCGGAGTTCAACTCCAAGAGAAGCCTCAGCTCGTGGATTGATCAAGCTCAGCCCAAGAATACACCAAGTGGGCCCCGGAAGTGGATTTATGCATCAAATACTTACTCATGTAAACCCTAGTCGCTAGTCTAGTATAAATAGGATAAGTTACTATTGTATTAGACATCTTTTGACAGTATAATCTCTTGAATATTCGGTCACTTGATCATGGAGAGGGCTGGCCATTCGGCCATGCCTGAACCTTTTGCTTATGTATTTTCAACGGTGGAGTTTCTGCACACCATAGATTAAGGGTGTGGAGCTCTGCTGTACCTCAAGTATTAATGCAATTCCATTGTCTTTTATTCAAATCTCTCTTATTCTTATTCCAAGATATTCATTCGTACCCAAGAACATGATGAATGTGATGATAAGTAACCCTCATTATCATTCTCACTTATGAACGCACGTGATTGACAACCACTTCCGTTCTACATGCAACAGAGCTTGAATGTGTATCTCTTAGATTCCCCAACAGAATCTTCGTGGTATAAGCTAGATAGATGGCGGCATTTATGAGGATCCGGAAAGTCTCACCTTGTCTGTGGTATTCCGAGTAGGATTCCGGTAATGAATGACTGTGACGTACTTCAAACTTGCAAGTGCTGGGCGTTAGTGACAGACGCAAAAGAATCAAGGGATTCTATTCCAGTAGGCGCAGGAACCAACCAGTGATTAGCCGTGCTGTGACAGAGTGCGTGAGCGTAGTTTTCACTGCGAGGATGGGATGTAGCCATCAACCATGGGTGATGCCTCCAGACGATTAGCCGTGCGAGTGACAGCCGCATAGGATCATTTTCCCGAGAGGATTGAAAGTAGCCACCGCTGATGGTGAACCCCTATACACAGCTTGCCATGGAAAGGAGTAAGAAGGATTGAGTTGAAGCAGTAGGAGAGCAGGCGTCCTTGAGCCATACAGTATCTCCATTCGCTTATTTGAAATTCCCACCAATGAATCTGCATGAGTATTCTATCCCTTTTATTATTTATTTTCTTATTTCTATTTTCAAAACCATAAACCAATTTTAATCTGCCTAACTGAGATTTACAAGGTGACCATAGCTTGCTTCATACCAACAATCTCTGTGGGATCGACCCTTACTCACGTAAGGTTTATTACTTGGACGACCCAGTACACTTGCTGGTTAGTTGAACGGAGTTGTGAATTCAAATAAAGACAATTATTGAATAAATCCATACAAGTACAAAGAATAGTGATCACAATTTCGTCCACCAGGAGCCAAGAAGTAGAAGATTTGATGATTTGGTATTTTGGTCACAAAATGTTTGTGAATTTGAATCAGAATCTGAGGAGTTGACTGTGATTCTACACCGCGTTTATAATAATGTGATGGCTGAGATGCAAGAATATAAAGCCAAAAGCAAAGAAAAATATTCGTTATCTCGCGAAGATACTTCCTTGGAAAATATTAATGAGCTCCCTCCACGTGTAAGAATAAGAGGACATCCCAAAAATAGATTGGAATCAATTACGGAAAAATAGATTACAAATGCTTCAAAGAAAAAGGAAAAAAAAGCTCCAAATAAGGTAAAATTAATGTGCTTTAAATAGGGAAATTTCATGTGCTAATATATGATTTACTTTTTGCAGTTGAACCTTTTAGATGGTGGATCAGTGGTGCAATCAAATTCCAACCATTATCATTGACAAATAAGGAATTATCAGTTCAAAGATTCAAGAGAATAAGATAGATTATCGGTGTTTATCTAAAGGAATTTCGATGTTTTGCAATACAGTTTTGGTGCAATCTATTAATATTTTTATTTTTTTAATGGAAAGGAAGTTTACTTTTTATATTTTCTTGTTTTGTTCCATTTACCATGTTACTGTTTGTTTTGAAATTAGTTTCTTCAATTTTTTTCATGGAATTTGTTTGTTTTAAATATAGGCGCGGACAATTCAATAGTTAAGTAGTGTAGAAATTCAATGTACACAGTTTATATATCTCCTGATGAAATTTTACATAAAAAATTGTAAGCATTTTCTCGCTGTTTATTTGAATAATTTTGGTGTTTTCGGTTAGCAATTCAGTGTATTATATAAATTTTGCATTTTTTTCTACAATTTTGTAAAACCTATATTCATTCAGATTAATAGAATTTCAATATAGTACACATAGGCTTATAGACGTTTAATCTTCCAAAGAAATTTTATGAAAAGCTTAGATTAAATATTTACAAAGATACAAAATATGTATTTGTTAATTCAAAACTGTACACACAATTCAAAACAATATTGAAGAGATATTGTTCACAGTTTACATTATACAATCTATTGACTTTCTATATCCCCTAATGTAAATGCATAATAAGAACTTGTTAATGCAGTAGATGGCTTGGAGAGTCTGATGACTTTAAATTCTTTAATGACTTTACCTCTCAGTTGATTTATTTTATAAAGAGAATGAGTGAAGCATATTTGAGTCTGAAACGATCAACTTGCTCCTAGAGTTTAAAGAAATTTATTTATTGAACTCTGTTAATTTAGTAATAGAGAGTTATCTATTTTTAACAACAGTTGCCTATTTCCAATTTTTTCATGCATTTTTTTCTCTTTTGATCTTTTTTAATCAATTATCTCCATCTATTTCATCACATATATTGCACAATCCCAGATAAAAAAAATGATATAACTCATTAAAATAGGACAGTAACAAAAAATACAGTAAAATTTATTAAATAGAAATATTGATACCTTGTTCGTTGCCCATTGATATTAATGTATGGTGCTTTGACGCCATTATCCTTGTCTATCAAAGATTTTTCTCTGGCAAACACCTTCATTTGTGAAATCATCAAGCCCTAAAAACCAAAAAAAGTCAAATATAAGAAGCTCTATATTTTAAACTGAAATGAATAAATGATAACGTCACACAAATAAGTACTAGTGCACCTTATTTCAAACTGAAGTACATCGAATTTATTTAATGAGAGAATTTATACAACAAATATGTATTACATAAACAACTTATAACAAATTTATTAATTTGTGTTCTTACATCAGAAGGAGATGTTTTATGATATAGGCTAAGGAGATGAAATTTTTGCCTTTGAACATCTGCAATCCAAAGTCACCAATGATTTGCATAACAAACTGGGACAAATATCTGAAGTTTGGCCAGAGAGAATAATATTTTTGTCCAAAAATTGCACCTAATGAAAGAACTATTTAAGAAGCTTTAGAAATGAAAACTTACAAATGGATGGGATGTAAGCTTTTTCTTGTCCAAAAATAGCAGGTACTCCTTATATTCATTAATGTGAAAGGGCTTGTTAGTTTTTGTATCAATGTATACCTCTTTATGTTTGGCCAACATGTTATCTACAATATTTGAATAACACCGAAAGAACCAATTTTAGCACACAGTATATTTTCAAAATGCACCTTCAATGGTAGTAAAGCTTACCACAATATCAGGTGGGACATAGTATATAAGTTCTTCAAATCTTTTATATTTTCTCCTGTTCAAAATTAGACACATTACAGAGGCCACCTACGAAAAAAAAATCCAAACTTATTAGATATATGGCACAACAACTCATAAGAAAATCATTAATATTAATCTAGGATTACTAAATTTTCTATATATGATTCTTGTTTAAAAGATGTGAAGTGCATTCTAGTTCCCTCCAATTGACATTCATGATCTAGCTTGAATATAGTTTTCCACTCATTACTGGTGTCATCTTTGTAAGTCTTGATATATGTGGCCCAATGATAGTATTTTTCCTTAAGTTTCTCTGATATTTTCTTTACTGGAATTTTGAACATCTCAAGAAGCTAAGACTAGGTTGCACCTTTTCTCGTGGGAGACTTTCCTCCTTGGCATATTTCAATGCAACTACAATCCCAATATCCATTACCTCAACTAAGTTTTCCAACTCTTCCACTAACACTGGGCTGTCTTGATATTTTCCCATTTTAGCTGCAGGTGGTTCATCCTCTTGAGTAACTGTAGCTTCATCACTTGATTGACTAAAGCCAAAGCTAAATGATGGTTCACCAAAGTCATCTTTCAATCTAGCATTAACAACCATCATTATTCCAACTTTCAAGTCTTGAGCCGGTAGTCACATGATGACACATAAAAAATTGTAAGCACTTTTTTGTGTTTATTTGAATAATTTTGGTGTTTTCAGTTAGTAATTCGGTGTATTATAGAAATTTTTATCTTTTTTTTTGCAATTTTGTGAACCTAGATTCATTCAGATTAATAGGATTTTAATACATTACAGTCATGTTCATAGAATTTTAATCTTGCAAAGAAATTTTATGAAAAGTTTAGATTGAATATTTACAAAGATACAAATTAAAGTATATGTTTGCTAATTCAAAACTGTATACACAATTCAAAATAATATTGAAGAGATATTGTTAACAATTTATATTATACAATCTATGACTTTCTATATCCTTGATGTAAACCTACAATAAGGACTTACATAGAAAATATTAAAAAAAAATTATTGAGTAGAACTTACACATTAGGAGGAGCTACATGCTGAGTTTTCTTTTGGAGAGCTTTCTCATAAGATTCTTGTTGAGGTTATTAAGATTGTTCTTCCGTATATTCCTCTGTGGAAGACTTTGTAGCAGGTTGTTTAGGTTGTGGAGGACTGCAGGATTACACAAAAAGAATTATAAAAGAAAGCACCAAAAAAGAATTATACAACAATAAGGAATTTAACTAAAACTTACACTTTAAGAGGTTCTTGTGGTAGAGATTCTTTGGTTAGAGATTGCGCAATAGATTATTGTTTAGTATGTGGAAGGCTAGTAGCAGGAGTTTCTGTTAAAAGAGTAATTGCTTGTAGTGGCACTCTAATGATGGCAAACAATGAAAAAATTAATATGCAGTAAACATTAACAAATTTCAGTGCAAACTATTAACTCAATGATTGCAAAACTAAACTAAATTGAAGAACTCACATGTCTAGTGGTTCAGATTGAGAATGAGTTTGTTTTCGAAGAACAATCATTTGTTCTTTAGGATCATCATCGATATCAACAGTTGTGCCACTCATCATTTCCTGCAATTAGGTTTCTTTTTCTATTCTTGCTTCCTGAACAAGGTTTGGTACATCCAATGTTTCTTCTTGTTCTTTGAACCTATAATGCACAGAAATCATCTTATCACAACACCTCAAGCATTGAATAAAAACACAACTTCTGTGTCCATATGAAGAATTGGTGGCATATGAACCAAAGAGGATGAATGTCGGCAACAAGAAGCACTTCCGAATGAAGAGGATGAATGTCCTCTTAAATTTCAGTTGATTTTCTAACCTATCAACACTCATGCCAATCAAAGACTTTGTCAACTGTGACAAAGTACATCCTTTGAAGGTTTCAATAACTTTCTTATGCTCCTTATTAATTTCTCTATTTTTAATTTTGTTTGGATAGCATTCCCCTACAACAGCAGCAAAAATATTTCAATAATACAGAAAAATTTGATTTACAGAATAGATTACAAAATAAAATTTTTACCAAATGCATTCAAGCCAAGGACATCTTCTATTTTTTTCAGGGGTGATCTCCATTGCACCGTATCGCATGTGTAGTGTGCTATTATACAAATCAAATGAATATGCCGATTCTTTCAGGAGCTTATACAACACATTCAAGGTTGGGATATGTGTCATAGCAGCAAATTTCAATTTTTCGACAATAGCTTTCTTGTTATTGCTCATGTTGTGGAATATATCATAAATGGATCTTGTGGGGCATCTCAAATCATGAGTTTTCTGTAAATAAATAAAAATTATGTTACATAATTATATTTATACAAAAAAAATGAGTTGTTCTAACATATATATGCTTACATTATATTTTGGTCCTTCTTTTTTTGTGGTGCTCCTCTCAGCAACTTTTTTTATTGTCATTTTTTCTGTAAGGAATAAGAAATAAGTTTAATAGGTAACAACAACATCAAGTACACCTCAATTCACATTAAATACACCGAAAGACAAAACAAATACACCGCTATTATTTCTTGATTACATCACACAATGTCAGCTTAAAAAGACATACAAATCAATCAAATATGCACAAAATGACACCACAAACACAACAATAAAATTTCATGGGCTAGTTACAGCAAATCCATGAACAAAATCCCTCAAAAATGGACAAAAACACATACAAATCACTCAGACATGCAAAAAAATATCAGAAATATTACAACAATATTTTGTTGCCTAGTTACAACAAAAAGAGAACAACAACACTAAGTGCATCTCAATTCACATGAAATACACTGAAAGACAAACCAAACGCATCGCTATTGTTTCTTGATTACATCACACAATGTTAGTTTAAAAATACATGCAACTCAATCAAACATGCACAAAATTACACCAGAAACACTACAACAAATTTCTATGGGCTAGTTACAATAAATCCATGAACAAAATCTCTCAAAAATGGATAAAAGCACATGCGAATCACTCAAACATGCACACAATAACATCAGAAGCGCTACAAGAATACTCTATTACCTAGTTACAACAAAAAGAGGACAACAACACCAAGTGCACCTCAATTCAAACAAAATACATTGAAAGTTGTTGCTGATTACTATGTACGAACTCAATTCAAAACATGCAAACACTCAAACATACACAAAAACACATTCAAATCCCTCAAACACATGCAAATATAGGTTAAATTATACGAGAAATACTACGTAATATTTTTACACTAATCTAACAAAGTTATCACTAAATGAATAGTACAATGAGAACAATAATATATACTTTAACTCAAGAACACAAAATGAATATACTAAATAAACAGAAATATGACTATCTAGTGTTTTGCGATCGAAAATGCGAAAGAGAAAAGTGAAAAAATTGGACGATTAGTGAACAGTACCTTCAATAATCTTTCGTCTTCTGTTTCTGTGTTTCTTGGTGAAGATTTGGAACGTAACTTTGAGGTTTTCTTGAGTTTTCGCGAAGATTTTGAGAAATTTTTGAGAGATTTTGAGCGTTGTTTGAAGTTTGATCGTTTCAGTTTTGATCAAAGAAAAAGAAGTATTTTTCATATTAATGTCCGTGCTACTAAATAGTTACAGAAGCGCGTATTTATACGCTCTCTAATTTAAAGTTGATTTTTATTGGATTTAAGCCAATTTAATTGAATTTAAATGATAAAAAATCTTTTATGTGTAGCATAATTGTAATATTTGCACTAAAAGTAACATGCTTCCAAGGTTGTATATATACCTTATATATAATTATATATGCAAACGATTAATTACTTACGCTAACCTTTTGTCAAAAAAGAATATTTTTCTTTTAAGAAAAAAAAATATATTAGAGTAAATTACAGTTTTAACTCTAAAATATTTAGGATACATTTAATTTATATTTTTATTTTAAAACTTTTTGTATCTTTAAAATTTTGTGAACTAAAAAAATAATTTTTTATTTTTTATTTTTATTTTTTTATAAAATTCTAAAAATTAAAAATATTTTAAAAAATAAAAAATAAAAACATAAATCAAATGCAACCTTAGCTTTTGATGAAACGGTTTCCATAAGAAATAAATAACATTTTGGTCTACCTGTCAAAAAAAAAATAACATTTTGGTCTTCGATCTTAATTTAATATAATACACTATTATACTTTCACTTGAGTGGCAAAAGACTTATGAATCCAATTTTCTGTTAGAGCATTTGAAGAATTATTTGAAAGATACATACGAAAAATACAAAAAAAAATTGTTCTCTAAAATGTTTTTCTAATTTTTAAAATTTTTGTCATTCACATAAAAAAAATTGCCAAATAAATTATTATAAAACCGCCAAAATTTAAGAGATTAAAAGATCATTCTAAGCATGTCAAGCATTGTATACTAACAAAGTTTATAGAATTGCCAAAAACAGTTTGTTAGATATAGCTGCAGAGTTTTGTTAGCCTTCTTGATTTTCTTGAATAGTAACTAGTGTATATATATGCGGCACTTCTTCTCTGTAAAGAGCAGTGTCTTCTATTAAGAACTCTCATTTTTTGTAATTCAGTTTTCAATAAAAATAGACATCTTCATTTTCTCATTGCTTCCACTATTTCCATTTTCTGGTTTTCTTCTTCAATTCTTCAGTTCTTAAGAACTCTTTCAAAGCAAACTTGAAAAAAAAAACGTGTCAACAATATGATATCTAGACACATTTTTTAAGTATATTTTCTTATATTTGATTCATTTTTGTCAAACTAATATTATTTTGATCAAAATATTTTTTCTTTCAATTTTATTTTATTGAAATTTAAATCTTTTGAGAAACAAAATAGCACTTTATTCAAAAAGTTATTTAGGATTTACCGACACAAGCTTAGGATTGCTGGAGAGGTATTAAGGTTATGGTTGGTATATTACTTATGAGTGGAAAGAAAGGAAAGTGAAAGAGGAATGATTGAACATAAGAGTAAAAGTGAAATATAACACCCTAACTACTAACTAAATAAATGCCATTGTCTTTATTTTATGGAAAAATGAAGTTTATCCTGTAATGCATTCGACTTAGATATAAAATATGCTCCTTTTTGTGATTAACTCCTTTTTTTCCAATTTTAATCGCAAATATATTAAGAAATAATCGAAAATATTTTATTCTTTCATAGCTTAAATTCATGAAATGAAATTACTCTACTAGCTAATATTTTAATATTTAGATTTTTTTTTTCAGAAATAAAAAAAATCATATTTCCCTGAACACCATTTTTTAATTTTAATTCCTCAAATATGATTTTTTTTTAGAGCAGTTCGTTGCACCCAGCGAACTCTATAAAAATTATAGAGTTCCCCTAATTTTCGGCGAACTCCCTTTAATTTTTTTCAGTCTGGCGTTTTTAATCCATTATCATCATCTCCAAATAGTATATAGATCTACAAACAATATATAGGAGTATACAAAAATACACAGACAATAAGTATAATTTCTTCAAAGATTTTTTAATTATAAATTAAAAAAAAAAGTTATATTTAACAATGGCAACTATTATCATCGACTTCCGAAAAAAGCCTTTAATATTTATTCTTACCATGTCTTTTCACTTATTTCTTCTTCAGTTAGATATTTCACAGAGAATTAGTGAAAAAACAATATTCACACAGCAAATATTCTTCACTTCAATATAAAAATACGATGATTATTAATTAATTATGTATTTAAATTAGTTTTTGATTAATAAAACAAAGATAATGTGTGTTTGGTTATTAAAAAAATACTGATGTGAAAACAATATTTATTATAAAAGATGTACATTTAGCGGGATTAAAAAAATAGACAAATTAATGTTGTTTACCGTTTTCTAACATAAACTTATTTAGCCTTTTTTTTTAATAAACACTTATTTAATTTAAAACAATAAAGAGTATAATTTTGGACAATATAAGTGAGGATTGGACTATAAAAACATCACAATAAGGCTATAACAATCAAATTACCCTTAATGATATCTTCTTCCTTCAGTTTAGATCTTAATAAAAGTATAAAACTCATCCAACTTAAATTGATAAAGTAATTAATTCACCCATCCACTTAAATAAATGCCTAAAACATACAATAATATATAGGAATATTGTTAACCGTTAACAATAATTTGATTTTGTCGCTTTATTTTAAAGTTGCTTTCCCCTCAACTAATCTTAGTTTTTTTATGAACCAACTCCAACCAAATTAAATAATAAGATTTAAAATAATACTAGTTATAACTGATTTTTTTATATTAAACTAATTTGATTAGATTTAATAAACAAAAAACTTAGATATATAACATTATTTTTACAAATATCTCTGCTATCTAGTATATTATCTAATTGTTAGTTGGTAATATGAATGGGGAGGAAAAATAAAATAAAAAAATTATAGGTTTTAATTTCTAACCTTTTTTATTCTTTTGGATATATGAAAAAAAAAATCCTAAAAGGATTAGGATTAGCACCTACCGGTACTCGCAGCTGAGGTTTTATATTGTTGCATACTTGCATCCACGGAAGAATCCAATCACACTATACACTATACACTATACACAATCAATTATTCCAATTTCTTAGACCTTAAAAAGACATTTTTCCCAACAAAACTATACTATTCCTCAAGTACGATAATTGAATCATTCAAAAGTTCAATGTTTGCAACAAACGACGCGGTCCCCCTCTTCAATAGTGATCCTCTTGATGATGATTCCTTGCAGGCTTTCGTATATTCACATTCCATTCCATACAAGACAATATCATTATTGAATTGAAGTATATAATCGTTATGTATTAATAATGTAAACGATTTTATATCATCATCATCTTCATCATTATTCAGTTAAATATTTTACATTCATAAGATTTTTTTGTACAAAATGTGTTTTTAAGTTGATGACATCGTGTGCATTGCTTTGGCAACATAGTGGCGCTTATTATTTTTCTTATGCCAGTGTGTATCATAAATAGATGAGACGGGGGATGTGATTTACAAAAATTAGAGGCATCGATTTGTTTTTTAGTTGTAAGGTAGTGTTTAAAAATTGTACCGTCCAATTTACATTGTTTAACTTTCTTAACAAAAGATGACAACTGGGACTCTTCGAATTTTGTTTCCAAAAATAAAAGAACTTAAAAATTAAAATGGGATACTCCAATTTGTAACTTGTCTGCCCTAGTCCAATTTGATTAATATTAATTTAAAAAAAAACACCCAAACTTCCAATAAGAACTTACTACACGTCTGCACACATATTTAATCTATATAAAGAAAAAATTAGCCACAGGGTGGGTGCATGCATGTGGTGTCGTGAGAAAAGAGAAAGAAGGAAACATGTCTAAGGTTTTATGCTTTTACGACCCCTACCTTCGAGAGAGCCATCTTTCAACTCCTTTCTTCTCGCAAACCTTTAAAGGAAAACTTAAAATCGCCCCTGAATTGTCAAAACTTTTGATGACTGCAGTGCCTAACATTAGTGCAACAGCTATATATATAGCTGCAAAGAGCTAACTACTTTTCTTCCACGCTTCAACTTTGGTATATGTTTGTTGATTGGTAACGTTCTCGGTTTTCATTATGTATGACGATTCTGACCTATAACCATTGGGTATATATTATTATATTTGCACTCTTCTTTAGTAGTTTCTTCTAAAAGTGTCTACGTAAACGCTTTTACGTAATCATTGTTCAATCATGTAATTGATAAATTACCGATGTAATAATAAACCGTTAATGAATCATCAAGAACACGATACAAAAGAATTGAGAAATTCGAACACACTGCACGCAGATTCTTTGTCCATTCTGCTACAACATTATTCAGCACAAGTTTTCACTTATATATCATGTTAAAAGTACCAACACAGATTATGCAAGCTTAATTTCATAATTACTTTTTGAAGTATTTATATAAAATTATTAAATTTTGTAACGTTTTTTATAATGTTCACAGAAAGTACATAAATGTTTGTTTTTTGAAAAAATCGAAATGATTTTAACTTCATGAATATTAATACTCTAGCAAATATTAATTTGTTTCTCTCTCTCTTTTTTTTTTTTTTGAAGAAATTCTCCTTGTGTCTGTATGTATTTTTATAGTTGGCATTTTTATAGGTTTAGACTTCCGACTCTACAGCCAATACTTGTAGAGAGAGAAAAAGGGTAGAATTGTAATCTAAAAATAATTTTTTAGTTATATTGAAATTTTATATTCAGATCAGTTTTATAACAGATGAATCATAATAAACTTCCCATGAATGTATTGGTCTGTAAAGGTATCGGATAAAACTAGAATTTGCTTTAGGAAAGCCTTGACGAACTAAAACCAGATACCCAATATTTAATCCAAAGCTTGTTGAGTGTGGCGCACTATAAAGTCATAAACATGCGGCTTGTCACCATATAGATATATAAAGTAAATGGTTAATCAAAATATTGTTCGAAGGAATATAAGAAAATCATAAAACTTAAGGGAAACAGAAAGGTTAGATTTTTATCAGATTAAGTACAGGTTTTTAGCTGTTTACGTTTGGTCCTGCTTCACACAGATATATACCAATTGTTATATCAAAAGCCTCATCAACCCGATGGACTTAAAACCTACCATAACAACCTCCAAGCCAAGTTCATGCCGACGTTGTTTACCAAAAAAGAGGGAAAAATTGGACCATTTACGCCAGCCACTGGCCAATTATGTTGCAATCAGAGCCCTATTCCAAAGTTGCAAGTTAAGCAACGAAGAAACAGCTGTTAGCATTTACCACTGTGCACTTGATAGCCAAGAGTTTAATGAAATTAAGGGTACCCGAATTCTCACAGAACTGAGATGTGGATGACCTCAAAGAAATCCCAGCAGACAATTTCATCATTGATCAAGGAATCTCTAGGTTTTTTAGACAGGTGAAACCTACATTGACAGATGCCTGAATGCCCATTAAAGTTGGAGAAAGATCAACACTGTGAATCCTCTTCTGGAAGAAAAACAGTCGAGGGATCAAAAGCTTGATACTCTAATAGCTAGGCATGGAATTGTTAAACCTCTTTCTCTCATTATTCAATACTTGCGGCATAGGCAGGTCATTAAAGTTCCTGGCATCATGCCAACCACCCCACTGGCTATTTGATGAAAGACCATTATTGCTGAACTGTTGAGAATGTATCTGTTCGTAAATCGATGGATTGTTAGCTGGAAATTGATCAAGAAACCTTGAAGAAATTCTATATGCATCATTTTGTGGAGAAAATATATTTCCTGCATGATCTGTAACATTTAAATTCTGTAAAGGTGCGGATTGGTGCATTAACATCTTGAGTCTAGGATCATCTTCACCAGGGCTAAATTGTGGAAACGAAGTCCGCATCATGTCAAGAGATGCATTATTTACCCTTTCTGTTAGCATCCCCTTACCAATTTCCAATAATGCAAGATCATTAAATTGAACATCTCCAACCTTTCCGATATCTCCAGATGCAAGAACATGCTGTTGCGACAAGTGTTTCCCTGAAGATTTAGATGCATTAGAACTACATTGAAGTCAAGATACTTAGAAAGGGAAAGCAAAGGAAGATATGCAGAGTAAATCTTAAACAATAAAGAAACACACCATGAATACTAGAATTATATTCTACTCCCCCACCTGAAAAGCCAGGAGGTACTCTGCTGGACAATGAAAATCCCGGTGGGCTGGAAGCATGAGCCTTTGACACTGAAGAAAACAATTATACTCAAATCAGTTCTTTTGTCATACTTGGCTCGATAGTGAATGGAACTAACAGCACAAATGTTAACATTATTTGACATTTTCATTTAACAGAGGAAGATTTGATATGTAAGATTGTCTAAGCTATAATGGAAGGCCCGACAAACAGGACAGTTCAAAAGAACACATAAATAACAACAATTGAAGACAGAAGGATTTACCAATCCAGCCCATGATCCAATGGATTGAAACACTCAGGAAAAGGGCCATCTATATAGAAAAATACTCAAATAACAAAATGCCTAGTAGATAGGAACATATAAGGAGAAACAACAATAAACATCAAAGGAAGCAAAATCACCCTCTGCCATCCCTACCCCATGCCACCAGCAACAGAGAAACAGCATACTAACAGTATAAATCAATGTGAAGGAAAATTGATTGCACAAAAACTCACTTCCAAGAAATTTATCTGGTAGTGCATAATTGATCGACGGCACAGAACACGGGTGTTTCCCATTGACAGTGTTATTCGAGTATCTCCACATATCCTTGTTTTCCATTAAAGCATCTGATTCAACATTCCCTCTGGAAACGTGCCTAGTAATTCCAATCAATTGGTCCAAATCAGATGAGTCATCCACAAGTGCATCTTGTCTTGCAAAGGAAAACCTTGACTGATTTTTGTCTTGACTTCTCCACAAATTTGGTGACTTAAGGGCTTTGCTTGGTTCTTCATTTTCCTCCAACAACTTAACTAATGAGTCTTCCCATGCATCCAAATCTAAAGACAAAATATTAGATATAATGCTGCTTTCCCCCATATCTGAAGTTACCTTATTAACATTTTCTTTATCCCCTACATGCTCTTCAAATCCTGTCTGTAAGGCATCATTAAAAGATTCAGAAGGCTTGCCCAAGTCATGTTCATGACAATTTTGATCTTGTTGCCAGAGATGATGGCTTGACCGGCCTGCATTCTTATGGAGATAAGGCGAACAGATCCCTGTAGAAAGATGATTGACGCCTTTGCTGAACTTTGATTGTTCATAATCCAAGTTCAGTACATCATCCACAACATCTTCCCAAAAAGCTGGAGTGGTTGAATGTTCTTCAGGATACTCATTATCTTGCTGCAAATGCTTCCCAAGAGATGAATTATTTGAGCCATGCATATACAGTAATCTGTCTGAATCAGGAACAGAATATGGATCTTCCACGTGATTATGCAAGCTTATCGATGACAAATCTGAACATAAGCCTTCTACATCCCGATTTGAATCAAGGCCAATTGATTTGTCAATATTAAAATCACATTGTGATTTGGAGAGATTTAGAAAGCCTGAGTTTGCAGCAGAAGGTACCATATCTTGATCACTATCTACAAAAGCTGCAAATAAGTTGTGGTTAGAAAATATAGTAGAAGGGAGATTTTACACAAGTTCCATATTGTCTAACTCACATTTCTGAGAATTTCCACTATTATGATGCTTGTCCATCTCTGTAGGTACAAACATACCACCAGAATGGTCTTCTGGGTTTTTTCCAGCTTCCGCTGATTGTCCTGCATTAAGTGCATACTTATCAGTGTTATTAACTGCAGTCACATGGACCTGTCGATCATTAGATACCTCAAATTTCTATTGACCAAATTACCAGGGAACGATGAGTTTGTATCAGGTGGAAGAGAACCCGAAACACGCATGACCCTGTTACAAAAATACTTGGTCACCATTCATAAAACAAAACAAATTGTAGTACCACCCATGGGTAAATAAATTACCAGGAAGTCACAGCAGGAGGTGCAGGTGAAGTCATGGTCCCGCTACCTGAACAAGATGCCTTTATCTGGTTCTCGATTTTCTGTGATTGTTGAGGTTAAGATATGTTAACTGAGCCTAATAACGTGCAATATAGTGAACACGCTAAAAGCAGCAGAAACATTTCATCCGGTAACTCAGTTCACAACATAAGTGATTTATCTGAAACTTACATCTAAAGTGCTTTTCGAAATTAGTTTGGAGGTTGATGACATGTGTCTGGGATCATCTTCTGTGGGAGGTAAAACACACCCCGAGCGCCGATGCAAATTATTTGTAGCCCCAATAATTTGTTGGACTCTACTCCTTTAACATCCAAATTACAGACCAAAACTATAATCAAATATAACTCCTAAACATAGGCAGGAAAAATAAATGGGTGGCGGAAACAAAGAGTAAGACTAATTAGCATGATGGAGGATGCAATTTAAAAAACAAATAAAAAGAGAATATACAAATTTACATTCACAAATTCAGAACCTGCATGAAATATTTGTGTAAGGTAGAACTTATAAAATATATGGTCCATCTGATATGTCAACTAAACCATATGTTGGTTTTTCTTGTTAAGAAAAGCACCTCAAAACTACAAGAAATTTGACACGGAAGCTTTAGATACCACTCACAAATTAACATGTCCATAAGTCATCCAGCCACAAGAAGACATATGCGAGACATCATACATTCAAAATTCCAAAGAAGAGAGACGGGGCTCATACATGAGTCGGAAACCAAAAATACCTTGCAAATGCTAATACTAGCTCATCTTTGGTAAAGCTATCTTCTTGAGAGCCATAATCATGCAGATATAAGCAATCTCTGTTGCTGCAAGGCTGGACAAGAAATAAGAGTTATAAAGTAGCCCAGAGAAATTGTTATCCCTAAGTCCTAGCAAAGCATTCATTTCAGCTTATATCACCATTTACCACATTTCTCAACCATGCATGGCAATACTTTGTGGTTCCAAAACAAGCCCTGCAAATGCAAACATCAACCCATAAACATCACATCATCACAAATGTCACTGTCCAATAAAAAAGTTAAAAAGGTATGGTTCTTACCTCAAGGGTCTACCTTCTAATACAAAACAATGCACTGATTGAATACACCGAATTGCTTCTGCTTCTTTTGAGTACGTTATATACCTATGGATAAGTACTTTTATAATTAGAATTCCAGAAATACGACTTGAACTATATAACATATAAATGACAGGGTTACAAGGAACATGACAAAACCAGTGCACATATTCACACAGGAAAAATAAAATAGAATAGGAAGAAGAAAAACTAAGTTAAAAGCCAAGCTAATTTTTCTGCTTGAAACTTCGTGCAGGGTGATGACCATTGCGATACACAATAATAACTTACACACAGCAGCTGTTGTTTGCAGAATGTTGGATTATGCCCGAAGCTGTCCGAGAAATCGACACTTTCATAACTTTTCCATACCTGCCAAAATACTCCTTGCGTTGAAGTAGCTGACAAAATACAAATAAAACACATCATGAAAAAGGTAAGATAAATTAACAATTTAAAATATATGAAACAACATATAAGAGTATGACATGCACCACATACATGCATCTAGCAACATTTAGATACAGAACAACATCATTGAAGAACTCACATCTTCATCTGCAAGGTTAAGAGCCAACCCAATTATGTACACTAGGTTCCGTTGAATAACTCTAACATCAGTAAGATGTTTCCTTCCTTCAGTCGATTTGGACTTCAACTTCTGCATTTTCTTTCTATGCTTTGAATTCATTTCAGCAACCAACCTACGTAAGCAAGAAATCATTGAACTAAAGACTTGCAAGAGAATAAGAACATCATAAAAAAATAGAAATTCCCCTCAGCCAAACAACCTTTGACAATTTGCTGCCATTGCCACAATACGTTCTTTGTCGTAAGGCACACGGCAAGCTGGACAACGACCACCAGTCCCATCCTTTTCTGACATTTCCATAATGTGGTGCCAACACCAGACACAGATCTGCAGAGGAGAAGGAAGAAGACACATAAAATCAAACACATCTATCACTTATCAGTAAGGGGCAATAATTATATGTAAACAGTCACTACATTTTGCTACTAAAATATCAGATATCCCAAAATTTTTATTTCCAACAAAGTTCAACAATAAATTAAGAAATTCATTCATGCACCTCATAGCCGCATTTGCATGGTTTCAGCTGCTGATCAGTCAGGTCCATCTCCTCAGTGCATATCGGACATGATTTCCCCCCTTTGTCACACATGATTGATCCAGGGAATTTAACTATAATAAAATAATTATAAAATTAAAAATAAAAAATAAAATAAAATAAATAAACCTCAGCTCCAAGGCAAAAACATCTAGAATTAATATATATTGCGCAAATTTCTACTGCTATAACATTCAGAAGGCCATTGAAGTCCTCAGCACAATCACAAAATAAAATTTCAAAATATAAGTTGATAATCATCAATTAAAACGCGGGGGAAAGAAAAAATGGTCCACACTCCACATGTACCGAGCAATGTTAACAAGAGAAAATCAACTATCAATTACATTAAAAAGAAAAAGGGAACACCGCCTTATATCTTACGTATCCCCGTTCTATTAAAATATAGCCAAATATTTAGACAGGTCACCACAAAGAAGTGCCCAATAATAATAATAAAAATTATTATTATTATCTATTGTTATTATTATTAACACGCCGTATAATCACAGGTTTAATTTCCATCTGGTTAGGTACACAATTGCAAGTGAGCAAAGCGTAAAATTAGACACACATACTTGCTGATAAGATGAAACAAGAAAAATTGAGGGTTTAGGTTTGCGACAATGAGTGCTACTGCTAGGTATTCCGGCAAGTGAAATGATCATTGTTATCACTTCCTTTTTCTCAGTTAATTCTAGCGGCACTGTCCCTGCCAATCACTACAGTGAACGGAGAAATGAGAAAAGAAAAAGCGTTCTAAATGCATGCTTTCTACATTTTACTTTTTTTCCCCTTCGCTTATGCGCCGTAATAATCAACATTCAGCATAACATTTTTTTCAGAAACACTTAGAATCAAAGGAAATCGCTACTGATAAATTTAGCGCACCGTATTTTATCGATTTTGGAAATTTGCTAGAGAGAGAAAAAAATGAAAAACCCTAACCTAGGGGGAAGGGAATGGAAGGGATGAACAAGGGAATGGTGGAAGAGTAAAGAATGAGGAAGTAAAAGTAATAAGTTTGAGAGAGAGAGAGAGAGAGGTTAAGTGAACTTACGGAGCGGTGAAGAGGAAGATGAAGATAGTGATGAAGATAGTGATGAAGAAGAGGCAGAGGAAGGTGCTAGAAGCGGAAGAGGAGGATAATGCGAAACATGGAATCAGAGATAGAGAATAGAGAGAGAAAGGGGAAAGAATGGGAATGGGAATGGGAATGGGAATAGGATGGCTTTGGTGTACGTGGTGACTGCTGAGGTGACTCGCTCAAATTCCGAGCTTTCTTCAATACAACTCTCATTTTATTTATGCCTGGCCCTTTTTTTCTTCTTCCAATCTTTTAATTATCCATTCACATTTTTTTTAATTTTTATTATATAAAAATATTTAATTAACCAAATCATATTTTTAAAAAAAATAAAATAAATTCATTTCTTCTTAATTATAATTTATAAGATAGTCTGTATTGTCCAACTTAGTTGCTCTACTAATGATAAGAGTTTGAATACTTCCACTATATCTTCAATCCTCCATCAAAACCGATGAACCATTGTTACATAGTACAATGAATATTTGAATCAATCTATAACAAATGGTTAATGGCTGTCATTCTTTTAGGATTAGGTTGACAAATCATAGACGGATATAGCATAAAGTTATTTAGTTCCTTTCTTTAGGCTATGCCCCTCCCTTCTCTCCTTTATTTTTCTCTCTCCAAATGTGTTTTTAACCCTTTTTGGATACATAATTGGACCAGCACAATTGGGCTTGATTGTTTGTATTCAACTCTCTTCATTTTTCTCATCCATCTATTAAAGGTACTGCCATGACACAAGAAAAAAGGTACTGATGCCCATCAATTTGTAGCTCACATTGCATATCTCTTTCTCTCCATCTCAAAAGTTTTGGGTTTAAATCCTACCAAATACAACCAAAAGAAATTTTGGTAAGTGTATGAAGAGTGTGTGGGCTAAAGTGGTAAGTATTTTAGTCCATCAATCAAGATTATTAAGTTTGAAATATGAGAACATAAAAAAATCTCATTGAAAAATCTGTCAATGGAAAAGGTTGTAGGAGAAACACAACCTAAGCCTTTAATTATAGATGATTTTTTAGATAGAGATTTTTTTTGTAGTGAGCAAGACAACCAAATACACCTATCATCATGTTCACAGATGAGGGTGAAAAAGTACTATCAGAATCCTATTTTAAGTCTATTGTCATCAAAGTTCTTACCAAATACTTTAGTTATACTGCTTTAGTGCATCGGTTAAGAAACATCTGGCGACTGAAGGGTGGTTATAATATTAAGAAAGCTATATTCGGCTATTTCCTAATAAAATGTGATCTGACAGAAGATTGGGATATAGTTTTGGCATGAGGTCCTTGAATGATTGGGAGGTACTATATTGCGATTAAGTCATGGACTGCATCTTTTTAACCAAATAAAAAAACCTTTGGTTATACTCTTGTTTAGATTCATGTTGCTGGGTTAAATATCTAGGATTATTGTGGATTACTATGGTTTAATGGACTTAGGAGCTAACCTTAAGAACCAAAAATAATTAACGTAAAATAATAATAAATAAATTATCCGAAAATCGATCGAAAATTTAGAGGTGAAAATTGAATTTAGTGATTTTTTTAGTGGGAAAATGTAATTTTTTGCGTAAAATTGCGTAAAAATGCGTACCGGTAAATTAGCCGGCAGTATCGTCTTAAATCTGTCTGATACTGCGTTGCGATAAAAACAGTAGAAAAATTTAGGAAAATAATTAAAGTTGAAAATCGGACGCTAATTCTAAAGGTTTGGACCAAACAGGCCAAAAACGCTAACCGGTTAGATCGGGTCCAAATTAGGTCAAGTCCAATATATATGTGTAAAATGAACCCAAATCAACTCATAACACACTTAAAGCAAACCCTAGCAGCTGCATTGAAGGAGAAGAGAAACCCCACCATACTATTCATCCTCCCCTTCATTCGCTTATAACTCGAGCTATGGTGCTCCGATTCGCGTGCCGTTTGTGGTTATGCAAAACTCTCGTGCGAGCCCGTCAGTTCTAACTAACTTTTGCTAGTAAATTTTTGAGTTTCATACTCTCTTTCTCTATCCTAAGTGAATTTCGAATTTAAGGTTTGGTTTTTGAGTGAATTTTTATGGTTTAGTTGTTTAGATGCCAACCAATAGTAAAAAATCATTGAGTTTCATCCCCAATTTCTGTGATTAAGGTAAAATTTCTCAAAAATTCTTGTAATTTGGTATATGGTGAATTCTAGGTATTGATGTTAGTGATATTGGTGTGTATAGCTTGATATTTGGTGACTTGAAAAGTGGTGTTGGTGATTGGAAGCTTGTTAGAATCAAATTTGGTGAAATTGTGCATATTGAAAATCGGTCAAGATATGGTTTCGATTTTCTCTATATAATATGTAATATTTCGTGAACCATAGGCTAGTGGACCTTAGTATATAATTGAATTGGGTGTTGATAATTGTTGAAACGATGAGTATGATGATTTTGATTATTGTGATGATTTTAATGAACTATGATGTTGTTATTGATAAATGATGTTGATTATTGAGATTGGATTGAATGATGGTAATCATGAGAATTTGTAGTGATAGAATGATTATTGATGAATTTGTTGGTTGAGAATGATATGAGTGTGATGAATTTGATGATTGGGATTAATGATTTTGAGGATAATGCCTTATAAGTGGAGTTTTGGTAAGAATAGTGATTTAAGACAAAATAGTAAGATCTGATGTGAATTGAAGTGTGTTGAGGTTTTGAGTTGAATTGGTTTAAAGTTTTAAAAATTAGAGAAACTTGTTGGTTTTTGAAAATTTTGATTTTTGACGAACTTTGTCGAGGCATAACTTGGCCTCTTTTAGAGTACACAAGTACACCGTCTAAGTAAACTATGGTAAAGTCTACATATGAGTAAAAAATATTATTCATAATTTTTTGAAACTCATTTGGTATATTTTTTAATCTCTCGAGCATTATATTCTATTCATAATGTCCAAAAGGTACAATAAAGACTATTTTATATCTATCTTCCTCTTTTACGAATATCTGATAATATCCTAATTTTAAATCAAATTTAGAAAAAATAGTAACATTACTTAATCTTTTAATCAAGTCATTCTTGTTTGGAAGGGAATATCTTATCCATGTTAAGGTATTATTTAGAGATTTGTAATTAATTACTAATATGGAAGCTCCTCTTTTTAGGTTGGTTTGGTATGTAATAAGTAGTTATCCCATCTTTATCTACCATAAAAGGATATAGTAAAAGAATAAGGCTTAGTTTGGTAAAATTTTTACTTTTTAAAAGTAGCTTACAAAAGCTAATTTTTAAAAGATGGCTTTTAAAAAATTGTAGCATTTATCTTTGATAAATCAAATTAAAAATAGCTTTCAATAAATACAAGTAACAATAATTACGTTTGGTAAAATAGTTTTTAAAATTTAAAAATATTATAATAGACATAAATACAAGCATTAATTTTGAAAATTAGTTAACATATGGGGTTATATTAGACTTTTAAGTTTTGAAAAGTACAAGCCAAATTTAAAAAGCTCTATCTTAGTTGCTTTCAAAAGTACCCCTATCTTTTAAAAGCTGCAAGCACAAGTAATGAGCGGATATTTTATACGCTTTTTAGCATCATTTTCATATAGTTTTTAGTATGTTTTGTTTAAGTTTTATTATATTTTCATAGGTTTTAGTGTTAAATTCACATTTTTTGAATTCTACTTTGAGTTTATGTATTTTTATGCAATTTTAAGTAATTTCTGACTAAAATTGAGGAGTTAGAGCAAAAGTCTAATTCAGAGACAGAGAAAGCACTGCAGATACTGTTTGAATCTGACCTCCTTGCACTCAGAAGAGTTTTTCTAGAGCTAAAGAAGTCCAAATGGAACGTTTGCAACGACTATGGAAAGCTAACTTTCAGATCTTTCCAGTAATATATAATAGTCCATACTTTGCTTCAAAATAGAAGGCCCAAAACTGGCGTCTAATGCTAGCCTCCTGCCCTAGTCCAGGCGTCCAGCTCCCAAAGGAGGAGACCAGCGTTCAAATACCCAAAGAGGACCCCTATCCAGCGTTCAACTCCCTAGAGGCCTCATAGCACATGAATCTCAATCAAGCTTAGCCCAAACACTCACAAAGTAGGCCCCAAAAGTGGATTTTAGCACTAAAAGACTGTTTTATCCTTTCTTATGTAATCCTTAGTCATTAGTTTAGTATTTAAGGGATATTTTACATAATCTTAGAGGACTTTATGCCACATTTTCGTTTATCATTGAGTCTCTAAACCTCCTAAGTTGAGGGGAGGAGCCCTACTGAGTTTTATGGATAAATAAAAGTATTATTGTTTCTCTTCAATCCGTGTTTGATTCAATTCTAAGATATATATTCGTTCTTCAACATGATGAATGGGATGACCCATGACAATCATCTCCGTTCTTCGTACTAAGACCACGTGCCTGACAACCACCAATGTTCTTCTTGGGTTCATGTGAATACATAACTGGAAAGCATCAAACCACCAGCTTGATTATACATCTCTTAGACGACTAATCCACGACTTCGTTGTGAACTTCTTGAGATACTGGTTCAGCCGAGGTTTGGAGAGATTAGGGTCTTTGTGGTAGAGGCTAGAACCCAAAGGCACAACATTCTCTGATCCGGAAGATTCGACCTTGTATATGGCATTTTGAGTAGGATCATTAAGGAGAATGGACTGCAGGAGCTTCACCCTCAATCAGAATGGATTCACACTAACCCTGGGGTTCAGATCTTGAGGAGATTGGCGATTGCAACCGCACGGCGTTGATCACATACAGCCTACCATAGAAGAAATCATTCACAATTGAAGAAGACAGTAAGACCAGAGTTAATCCAGAAGGACAAAACATCTCCAAGCCTTAACTATCTTCTTATCATTGGTTACATTCAAATTCACAAAATATTTTGTACCCTATTTCACTTTTATGCATTCAAATCCAATAACTCTTTTATCTGCCTGACTAAGATCTACAAGATAACCATAGCTTGCTTCAAACCATAATCTTCGTGGGATCGATCCTGACTCGCTCAAGTATTACTTGGACGACCCAATGTACTTGCTGGTACAATTGTACGAAGTGTGGGGATTCGTGCATCAAATTTTTTGCGCTGTTATCGGGGATTGTTCGAGTTTGGACAACTGACGGATTATCTTATTCCTTAGATTAGGTATTGTCTTTAATTTTGTTAGAGTCTTCTATTTTATTTTTCTTTTTTTTCGAAAAAAAACTTTATCAAAAATTTTTTTCAATCTTTGTTTTTGGTTTGAGTCTTTTGTTTTTGTTCTTGTTGAAATTTTCGAATTCTTTAAGTCTCTTTTCAAAAAAATTTTCAAAATTAGTGTCTTTTGTTTGAGTCTTGTATCAATCTTTAAGTTTGGTGTCTTCTTGTGTCTTTTCTTTAAATTTTTCGAAAATAGTGTTCTTGGTTTTCAAAAATTTTAAGTTTGGTGTCTTTTACATGCTCTTGTTTCTTTGAATTCTTTGAGTTTTGTTCTTGGTGTTCTTCTTGATCTTCAAAGTGTTCTTATTTTTCTTCTTGTTTTGATTTTAAAATTTTTAACTTTGGTGTCTCTTTGTGTTTTTTCTTTAAAATTTCACATAAGTAGGTGTTTTAGATCTAAAAATTTTAAATTTGGTGTCTTTTTGTTGTTTTTTACTTTCTTCATTAAATTCAAAAATAAAAAATATCTTTTCTATCTTTATTTTAATTAAATTTTCAAAAATTATAATAAAAATCTAGATTTTAATTTTAAAATTATTGTGTTATCTTATCTTAGTTTTTAAATTTCAAAATCAAATCTTTTAAAAAATCATATCTTTTATCGTATCTTTTTATCTTTCTTTAAAATTCAAAAATTTAAAATTCAACAATTCAAAAATCTTATCTTATCTCAAAATTCAAATTTTAAAATTCAAATTCAAATTTCAAAATTTAAATTTCAAATTGCAAATTTTAAAATTAAACCTTTTCAAAATTCAAATCTTTTTTTAAATCTTTATCTTATCTTGTTTCAAATTTAAAAAAGTCAAAATTTAAAATTTCAAAATTTAAAATTTTTAATTCAAATCTTTTTAATTTTAAAACTTATCTTCTCTTAACTTCTTTATCTTATCTTTCTTGCCTATCTTACCTTTTCTATTTTATCTTCTTTTAAATTTTAAAATTAAATATTTTTTAAATCTTTTCAATTCTTATCTTAACTTATTGACTTTTTCAAATATTTCTTATCTTGTTTTCAAATCTTTCCTTAATTAGTTACTTATGGATTTGCTTAAACAAGAGTTTATTAAGTAGTAGGATTGCATTCATGGCATTTAATTCCATTGCTTCTCATATACACAAACAAAAAAAAATCAAACGCACCGTGTGGAATAAAGAAGAAAGAAGAAAAAAAAGAATTAAACAGAAGAAAGAAAATAAAAGAAAAGAACAGAATAGAAAATAAAATTAAAAAAAGATCTAAGTTAGTGATTTAACTAGGCGTATGTTGTCAATCTCAATTAATCCCCAACAACGGCACCAAAAATTTGATGAGCCAAAATTGATATGCTCGTATTATTGGCAAGTGCACCAAATCACATTAAGTAATACCACGGTGAGTGGATATTGTTTCCACAAGGATTAACAGATTGAAGTAAGCAACGTCTAATTGAATCTCTAATTAGATCAATCAAACCTTGACAAGAGGATTGTGGATCTTGAATTAGAAGCAAGAACACAGTGGAGAAGAGAATTGAGAGAACGAGAGAAGGCTTAGAGATTTTAGAGAAATAAACAAGGATTGGGAATGTTAAAGACTTTGGAGATGTTATATTCTTAGAAAACACAATGCTTGTGTTTCCTTACTTTAACTCATGCAAAAAAAATTTCATGACAAATCATTTATAATCAAATTCTAATTCTTTGACAATTTAATTTCGCTTAACTTAAGAGACGAGGTGAAGAACAGTTTCGATTTAAAGCCACAAAATTTTCAAAATTCTATTCCTAGTCAAACTAAAAATCATGAGAAAGAGTTTAGAGCTAATTCTGATATTAAATTTTCTAAAATAATAACAGAATCCAAGACAGAATTAGAATATTTTTTAATACTTCTAACCATTAAAGGTGAAGAACGAAACTCAATCTTGAAAAATTAGAAAAGCATGAATCAAAATAAAGAAAACACTTATATTACTAATCCATAAAAATAAAATAGAGCTCCTAACCTTTAGCAAGAGAGGTTTAGATACCCATAGTAGAGAAGAAAATAACTAAACTAAAGAGGTATTGGATGGCTCTAGTATAGTTCGGTCAAAGATGGTATGTCTAGATGTGCACCTTGTTCACTTATTTATATCTAACTTCCTAACTAATTGAAATTTAAAAACTAATCTTATCTTCCAAAGAGAAAGATAACTTATTCAACTTCAAATCTAATATAATCTAATCTAAATCCTAATAACTGAATCTTATCTTTCTAGAAGAGATTATTGCTAACTAATTATTTAAATCTTGAATCTTGATTTGAATTGAAGCTTCCTGGGAGTTGCACTTGATTCTGGCGCTAAGCTTCTTGATTGGGTGTTGGTCTTGATGTCCCTAGCACTGGGCTTGATGATTGGGTGTCCAAACAAGGCGCTGGGTACCCGTCCTTGGAGTTGGGCTCTGGATTTGGGCGCCCAGCTTGGAGTTTTAGGTGCTAGGCTTGACCTCTTTGAACTTGGTGCCACCAAGCTTTGTGTTTTCTTCTAAATTTTATCCTGATTTGCTTAATTATATCCTGAAAACACAACTATTCTAACACAACTTCAAACACATGATTAGTCATCAAAACTTCACTAAAACATAAGAACTTTGATAAACTAAGAAAACTAATAAAAAAAAACCTAAAAACAAATAAAGATGTCTAGGCATCACTTTCCATACTACTTATAAGTGAAAATAGCAATAAATGTAAAGGGTTTAAGGGTTAAAAGATGTGCAACCATGATATATTCTAGTTTGGTGTAACCTCTTCACCTCTGTCCAATCCTTCCCACCAAGGTACGGAGATTTTCACTATATAACCAAACTTATAAGGCGCTTGATAGAACGATACAAGATAGAAGAGCACTTGATAAACACCTCACGGTATATGATCACCACTTTGATTAAGCCACTCCACTTAGAGACTTCTTTTATAAGAACTCGAAGTAATACCAACTTCAATCGTTTTTTCTTTAGTGTTTAATAATCTTAGGTATCCTTATCGACTACAGTGTTTATCAAGCATAACCACTTAAAGAAAACGATCTCTAAGTCTCTCAACCAATAAGAAGAGCTACAAAACCCTTTTTTTACAATATGTGACAGTAAACTTCAGAAAAAATGAGCTCTCTTAAAAGAGTATATGGTTACAAATGACGCACTATGAGGAATCTCAAGCTAATCTCTCAAATGTTTATAAAAACACTTAGAAAATTTATGAAATTTGATCACAACGAAAGATTATATCATGAAAGAAAGTTGTGTATTGAAACAAAGGACCAAGACCTCTATTTATAATCTTCCATGCACCTATGAATATTAGGAGTGAGTAGAGAAATCAAATTATTCAAAAACATACGATCTTGGTAGGGTCTTGTATCCCTATGGACATATAAGATCGATCCTTAAAGTTAGGGATCGATCCTCTAGTTCAAATTTGTATGAAATATAGCATTACAATACGTGAGGATCGATTCTCCCATTTAATGTTGGAATCGATCCTTTAGACTTAAATTTCAACAAATTTAAATTTCGAGTCATGGTGCATTGTGCATGATTCGATTTGGTCCTATTCTCTATAATCCATTATAAACAGATTAGGATCATCATAACACGATCCATACTCTTTTTCAATAATGGATTTTCGAAATTATTAAAAATTTATTTTAATTTGATTAAAACATGTTTTTACTTGAGAGATAAACTTGTTTTTCTCTTGACAAATAAAAATTAAAGTCCTACAACTAAACCTTGCATAAGACTTCTTGTTATCATATGATCCTCATTTGCATGATGATTAATTCTTTGATGAGTTTTGAAGAACTGAAGATTGATGGTTTAAAAGTTATAATAAATTCTCGTTGTAAGTATAGTTTCTAAACCAAGCAATAAACCTTTCTTACAAACGTTTGGTTGTCACAAGTAACAAACCCAATAAAATTTATAAACCGAAGTATTCAAATCTCGGGTCGTCTTCTCAAGGAATTACAGGGAGGTGTGTTTTATTATTGGTTATGGAAAACAGTGTTTTGGGTTTTTGAAAAAGTTTTGAACAGGAGAAAGAGATTGCAGGAATTAATAAATTAATAACTAATAAAACTCTTGGCAAGGTATGAAAACTGGAAGTCCTATCCTAGTTATCCTTATCAATGGTGATGAGAATTATATTTTTGCTACCACTAAGTCAACCTCTAACTATGAAGGTAAGTCAAGTGGATAAATCAATTTAACTCCTAAAGTCCTAGTCAACTCCTGAGAAAAGACTAAAGTTATAGGAATCTAAATCAATCAGCAAGAATAACAATTATCAATCACGATGAGTTTGATAACTCAAGAGTCACAAATTAATCAACCAGAACAAAGAATATAGAAATCTAAATTCAAATCATAATTATCTGGAATACGTCAAATTATATTGAATGAAGATGTCAATTCTAACATGGAAAAGTTCATGAGCCAATTGGGCAACATAAATCAAAAACAAATAAAAGCTTTAGAGTAAACAAAAATAGAAGAGAAACATAAATTATTGAACCTGGTATGAAGAAACAATCCTAATGACTAAAAGAAATCCTAATCCTAAAACCTAAGAGAGAAGAGAGAACCCCTCTCTCTAAAAACTACATCTAAATTGTGAAAAAGTGTGTATTATGAATGAATGATTGATTCTGCCCCACTCCCAGCCTCTAATCTGTATTTTCTGAGTCGAGAATTGGGTTGAAATGCAGCTCAGAATCTGTGCCAGCGACTTCTGTAATTCTGCAGATCGCGCACGTCACGCGGCCGCGTCGTCCACGCGTTCGCGTCACTCAGCGTTTTTCGTACCACGCGTGCGCGTCGTCCACGCGTTCGCGTCACTCAGCATTTTTTGTACCACGCGTGCGCGTCGTCCACGCATTCGCGTCGTTCGTGCAGCTTCCAATCCGCGCGGTCGCGTCACTGTGATTTCTTCCATTTTGCACGGTCACGTGAGCCATGCGACCGCGTGACCTCTCGCTGGTCATCTCCTCAATTCCTCGTGTTCCTTCCACTTTTGCACGCTTTCTCTTCATTCCTTACGCCATTCCTGCCCTATGAAGCCTGAAACACTTAGCACACAGATCACGGCATCGAATGGTACGAAGGAAAATAAAAATATATAACTAAAAGGTCTTTAGGAAGAAAGTTTTCAATCATAGAATATTTTTAGGAAGGAATTGTAAATACATACAAATCATATGAATAAGTGGGCGAAGACGTGATAAAACTACACAATTAAATACAATATGAATCATAAAATAGTGGTTTATCAAGTTTGATACAAGAATCCTCTTGTAAAAATTCGTTATTACCCATTGTAAAATGGTAAAATCATTTTACATCATGTCTTTGTCAAAATTTCTTTTCTTTCAAAATCATGTATCAAACTTGATAGTATATAATATAACATAGGTCATCTAATAATATTTTTATTTACCATATATTCAATATAGAGATTATGTTAAAATAGAGTAAAAGATTAAGTTCGTTACTTTTCAAAAGCACTAGTTATCTTACTAATAGAAATCACATGTTGTCATTCATCAAAACATATAAGCATACATATAATGCAAGGTTAAGAATATGCATTAAACTAAAATATCATTTCCAATAGATAGAAGAGGACCTGTGAATAATTCCTTCCTCTGCCAAGAATTATTTGCATAACAAATGGCTCTAAACTTGTCAAAGTTCACTTTCATATCAGAGATGTTGTAGCTTTATAAGAAAAGCACCTAATCATCTGAAAACATGAGGTGAGAGAGGCTAACACCGCCTTGAGAAACTCTGGCCAATTCTCAATGACCCTAATCAACTAACTTGGATATAAAACAACTTAATATTTTCTTGCACAAAATGAATAAATATAGAGACATGGGTCTCCTTGACGAAGTCCTCACTTAGGTTGAAAATTGTTCAACTTATTTCCATTTTACATAATGGAGAGAGCCTATGATTTCACGCACCACATAATAATAAGGCGGATAGTAAATCGAGGAAATCCGAAAAAGAGAAACAAAGGTTCCTCCAAAAAATCCCAATCTACTCTATCATAAGCTTTTTCTAAGTCGATCATAAAAGTCGAAAGTTGTATTTTTGCCTTAGTCTTCTTCATAAAGTAAAGAACTTCCCGAGCAATCATGATATTATTTGGATTTCTTCGACCGGGTATAAATCCTCTTAAAGAGGACTGCCAATATCTTAAAGAAAAGACGTTAATCTGTTAACCACCACCTTAGTGACAATCTTGTAAATGAAATTGTAGAGGTTGATCGACCGAAAACCATTAAGCCGAGTGGGATTATCCTCCTTGGGATAAGCACCACCAGTGTCTCAAATATAAAAAAAATCCATAATATTACCCGTAAAGGCTTGGGCCTCAAACATGCAAACATCATCTCCAACAACCTTCCAATACTTCTTAAAAAAGAAAGTCTGAAACTTATCTACACTGGAAGTTTTAAAGGAATTCATACTCATCAAAGCCCCTTACTTCCTCCTTAGTAATATCTTTGGTCAACTCTGCACACACACTTCTAGAAAGTTATGGCAATGGGTATTGACCAATTCAGTAGAACAGAAAAGGTGTTTAAAAATCTTCAAGGCCTCCTTCTCAATGTCTTCATTCTCAGTGACCTAACTACCATCTTTTGAAAAGATACCCGCTATTTTGTTTCTCTTGCGCCTAATCAAAGTCTACATGTGAAAGAACTTAGTGTTTCTGTCTCCAAGCCTAACTCACTTCTTTTGAAATTTTTGAAACTATAAAATCTCGTCCTGTGCGAGAAGGATGGAGTATTTAGCCTGAAACTCCTCTTTCATCATTAGAAAGATAACATCAATCTATTTAATCTGCTGTTGGATACAAAAGGTTTTCTTCTCTAGCTCCTCTTTCTTATAGAAAAGGTTAACAAAGACTTTTTTATTGAAAATCATTGCTTCTTAACGCACTGGTGCACGAAATTGCAATCACACTTTTGCAATTCCGCACAACTAACCAGCAAGTGCACTGGGTCGTCCAAGTAATACCTTACGTGAGTAAGGGTCGATCCCACGGAGATTGTCGGCTTGAAGCAAGCTATGGTTATCTTGTAACTCTTAATCAGGATATCAATAATTATCAGGGTTGATTGTAAAAAGCAAAAGAACATGAAATGAGTACTTGTTTTGCAGTAATGGGGAACAGGTTGAGGTTTTGGAGATGCTCTGTCTTCTGAATCTATGCTTTCCTACTATCTTCTTCTTCAAACACGCAAGGCTCCTTCCATGGCAAGCTGTATGTAGGGTTTCACCGTTGTCAATGGCTACCTCCCATCCTCTCAGTGAAAATGTTCAACGCGCTCTGTCACAGCACGGCTAATCATCTGTCGGTTCTCAATCAGGTTGGAATAGAATCCAGTGATTCTTTTGCGTCTGTCACTAACGCCCAGCCTTCAGGAGTTTGAAGCTCGTCACAGTCATTCAATCCTTGAATCCTACTCAGAATACCACAGACAAGGTTTAGACCTTCCAGATTCTCTTGAATGCCGCCATCGATTCTAGCTTATACCACGAAGATTCTGATTAAGGAATCCAAGAGATATCTACTCAATTTAAGGTAGAACGGAGGTGGTTGTCAGGCACACGTTCATAGTTGAGAATGATGATGAGTGTCACGGATCATCACATTCATCAGGTTTAAGAACAAGTGATATCTTAGAATGGAAGCAAGCATGATTGAATGAAAAACAGTAGTAATTGCATTAATCCATCAAGACACAGCAGAGCTCCTCACCCCCAACCATGGGGTTTAGAGGCTCATGCCGTAGAAGATACAATGAGAAACGTGTAAAGTGTCATGAGGTACAGATACAATGTCAAAAGATCCTATTAATAGTGAACTAGTAACCTAGGGTATACAGAAATGAGTAAATGACGTAAAAATCCACTTCCGGGGTCCACTTAGTGTGTGCTTGGGCTGAGCATTGAAGCTTTCATGTGTAGAGACTTTTTCTGGAGTTAAACGCCAGCTTTTATGCCAGTTTGGGCGTTTAACTCCCATTCTTATGCCAGTTCCGGCGCCGGGAATTTTGAAGCTGATTTGCAACGCCAGTTTGGGCCATCAAATCTCGGGCAAAGTATAGACTATTATACATTGCTGGAAAGCCCAGGATGTCTACTTTCCAACGCCGTTGAGAGTGCTCCAATTGGGCTTCTGTAGCTCCAGAAAATCCACTTCGAGTGCAGGGAGGTCAGAATCCAACAGCATCTGCAGTCCTTTTCAGCTTCTGAATCAGATTTTTGCTCAGGACCCTTAATTTCAGCTAGAAAATACCTGAAATCACAGAAAAACACACAAACTCATAGTAAAGTCCAGAAAAGTAAATTTTAACTAAAAACTAATAAAAGTATACTAAAAACTAACTAAAATATACTAAAAACATACTGAAAACAATGCCAAAAAGCGTATAAATTATCCGCTCATCACGCACCTCTAACAAATATCTGGTGAAAATTGATCTACCTTTCTCCCAAGCTCATTTAACAATAATGGGAAGAGGGGATGAGAAGCCAAAGCTTCCTGAAAACAAAAAAGTTTGTTGCCATAATATGTTTTGAAAAAGCCTTGACATCTCAACAAGATTGGACAATGGTCAGAGTGAATCTTAGGGAAATTCTCAATAATGTCATTAGGAAAAGCCAAGTCCCAAGCATCATTAGCCAATGTTTTATCTAATATTTTTGAAATAAAATAATTACCTTGCATATGCCTATACCAAGTGAAACGTAGACCTTTGGCACCAAGATCCTGCAATCCACAATCTTCTAGCACTCTACCAAATCTATCTACTCTTTACTGGACAAACTTATCTTTATTGACTTTAGAAGAGAGGAAAACTTCATTAAAGTCTCCAATGACTAGTTAAGGGTTCGTGTAGTTTTTCGAAAACTCTGTCAAGAAAGCCCAAGCTTCCTCTCTTTGGCTAGGTACTAGGTTTTCATGCACAGCTATACAAGTCCAGTGAATCCCACTCTCAGAAAATTTGATCAACGCAAACTACTTGACAAGGGACAACAAGAGGCGAGGACAGTGCAAGTAACTCCCTACCAAATCATTAAGACCCAAATATGCTAACCTATTTGCCTCCTCATCAATGTGTGTCGCACTATAAACTAACCTATTCCAAAATATATGCATCTTTTTGAAAAAACGGTGAGTTTTTTTAACACAATAAAAATAGAATGTTTAAATAAATTTACTAACTGTTTAAGTTGAATATGAACCAATTTGTTGCTGGCTTCTCTCATTTTCCAAGCTATCATGTTTTCGCAATTTATAATAACTGGCTTTGGAGGTGATTGGCAGAGACACAATTAAGTTAGGTCTAGAGGTCTCTTCTTGACCCTAACTTGGCTTTTCTTCCTCTAAGATATTAATTTCGGTTGCACTCAAATAACGAGAATTGTTTATGTTCTCATCTTATTATCAATTGGCGATTTTTTTTATATATACTAAAAATATTCAATTAAATATTGTAAGACCCAAAACCTTTGAAAAGTCTTATTATGATCAAGTCTCAAATCATAGTTATTTATAGCCTTAATTTTAGAAATTATTTTATTAAAGATAATTAAGGCAAATTTTGATTTATTGAATTTAAGACGAGTTATGATTATTATCCAATTTTACAGTTATTGGATTATTTTCTATAATTGAATTATAAAGTTGATAGTTATGAAATAATAAGGATTTTAAATGATTTGGATTAAATAATTAATATTTTAAATATTAGTACTGCTATTTTGGAAAATAGAGAAATTAAGTATATTATTTCTAATTATTTGATTTGGGTATTTTATTGAAAATAATTTGTAAAATTTGATGAGCAAATTGTATTTTTTCATATACTATTAGTGTTGGATTTACATTGGGTTTCAATTACTATATTATTTCCAATTTTATGTGAAATTACTATATTATCCCTATTTTTATTTGAAATTACCTAAACTACCCCTAGCTTGACAAAAACCCTAAGTTTCAAAATGAAACCCTAGCTCCCTCAAACCCAAGCAGCTGCAGCTGCTTCCCCTCTCTACCCTAGACACAAACACTCAGCCATATGAAGAAGGAAGGAAACAGAATTTGAGAGAGAAGAGGTAGAGGAGGGGGGATCGGAAACACGACCCACACCCACGAAACATTGTTGGCCGAACGGAGGAGAGGGGAGGTGAGGAAGCACGGTGCCGGCGGGCATCACTGCCGCCGCGCTGCCGTGTTGCATCAGGGAGGGCGAGTGAGTGAGAAAACAGACACGAGAGGCAGAGGGTCGCGTTGCCACGTCGTCCAAGAGAAACGCCGGAGAAGAAGCTGCTGCGCGGCCCAGAACCGCGTTCAACTCGCAGCCGTTCAGGCTGCAGTTGCTGTCACCCTTGTGCAGGCGCCGTTGCGAGGTGGCCTTGCATCCGCCGCCGTCTTCGCGGGGCTTATGTGTGGCCGCGGTCGCTCCTTGCCGTGGAGTCCGTGTCGTCGTCTTTCAGCCATCGCCAGAGCAGAGACACGCGAGGGAGGTGGACGCCGCCAGAAGCGCCGCGCTGCTGCCGCTGCCTGTGCCTTCGTCGTCGTCGCCGGCATTCTTGAGCGCCGCCATCAGAAATGGTTCAGGTCACCATTAATGAAGCCAGCCGGGGCTATTCCAAGGCTTTGCTGCTCATCCCAATCCTACTCTGTTTTGGTTAATGCTACTGCTATTGTTCTGGCCACCGGAAAATCCTCGCTGCCGTCGAAAAACAGCCGCTGAGTCTTCCATGTTGGTAAGCTCTAACCCTGCTTTAGCTTCTCTATCCGTTAATTTCTCCATGGGCCATGAGAGTTGTTGCTAAGGCTGGTTGTGCTAGAAGTTTATCGCGAGTTGCCGTCATTGTGGTCACCGGCTGTGGCGTTGGTGTTGCCGAAACCGCCACTAGTGCAGCCGCTTCTTGGTTCCCTCGAGTACGATAAGCGTTTCGATTTGAAAGCCCTTTAGTTACCGTTCTGTTATCATACGCTGAGGTTGTGGCGTTAATTGCTGAGATTGAGTTCGGTTGTTGTATGTTGCGATTAGAGTTGTTGAGACTGTTGCGAAAGTGGCTTGGAGCTGAGGTTTTGGTTGCCATCAGTTTGGTTTGAGATGGAAAGGACTGGATGAGGAATTTGGGTTGTGGAATTGCGTTTTGAGGTAAGGGCACTTTCCAAAAACTATGTTTTATGTATTGGAATTATTACATATGGATACTAATGTGAGATATTGTGTATTTGGTGATTGTATCTGCCTTATGTATTATTTGATTGACTCGAATGATTATGGATGTTGGTTTGGATGAATTGTTGTGCGGCTTTGTGAAATGTAATGTTTGAAGTTGATTCTTTAAAGATTTGAATCTGAGTTTAATCCGTTGAGGATTGATTTGATTTGAGTTAATTATTTTGATGATTTGAAAAGTCGAATGCACTTTTGAATTCAGCCTGGTTTACTTTAATTGACTTGGTTTTGGACAAATGAATTGTTACTGAACCGTTTCTTTAAAGCTTTGGAAATAAGTTAAATCGGTTGATATTGAGTTGATTTTGAAATGGTATCCTTGAGATACGCCACTGAGGCGATTGTTGGATTTAGCCTGCTTTGAATCGATTTCTGTTTTTTTTTGTTGTTGAAAAGGAACGAGGAACAGTTTAGTTGGGATCCGAATCGGGTGGCAAAAGTCCAAGTTTTAGGGGAGGTGCTGCCGAAATTTCTATAAAATCTTAGTCTTGTTTGAAAGGTTATTTAAAAAGGGTTGGATTGAGAAATTGTATTATTTGATTTATTAAGAGGATATTTATGTTTTCAAGCTTAAATTATTTAATGAACCTTGTACGTTGAGTTCGGCTTATTTAGAACTGAAATATTTTTACCGTTTGAATCACTGGAGGGAAGAATAAAGCTCTAATATTGATTTCAATATAAAAAAGAGTTTTTAGTGATTTTTAAAGGAACCTAGACTTTTGATTGAGTAATCAAGTTTGAGGCATTTTGGAAGAGTTGGAAAAATGGGTTCCAAAAAGAAATCTGAAAGCGGTTTGATTTAAATGAACCGGTTCCGTTTCAAATGAGTTGATTTTTGGACCAGGTTGGAACTTGTGATTTTGTATGGATCGGTTTCATAATAAATTCAGTTTTATTTACTTGAACCGAGAAACCATGATTTTAAGAGTTTCAATGAATTTTTAAGGAATTGATATAAGTCGACCTTCCCTAAAGACTTGGGACTCTGCCGAAAAACTTTTGTTATAAAATCCCATTGTTGGATGGGTGATTTTGAATACTTTGAAATAAATCATTAACTTGCCACGGTTTTGGGAGTTTTGGAAAGAGAATGCCGAGAGTGGCTTTGTTTTAAAAATGGAACTCACTTTGAGTAAATTTGGCTTATGAGCCTGAGATGATTTGAGAAATGAGATCTTTAAAGCCAAGGCTGAAAAGAGTTGAAATTTAATTTCAAAGCAAAATGGCTTGAGAAAAGTGATTTATGGCTTAAATGCCGGTTTTATGAATTTGATGATGTTGAATGGTGGAAGTGCTGTTTTGTTATGGGCCGGAATGGCTATGCATGATTATGAATATTGATTGGTTCTGGATTGAACCGTGAGCCAGAATGGCTGTGTATGATATTGACTTATGGCTGATTGCCGAATGAGTTATGGGCCGTATGGCTGACTATGAATTATGAATTTAAGCCGAATAGCTG
Organism: Arachis hypogaea; assembly: GCF_003086295.3. Classification (NCBI taxonomy): domain Eukaryota; kingdom Viridiplantae; phylum Streptophyta; class Magnoliopsida; order Fabales; family Fabaceae; genus Arachis; species Arachis hypogaea. The sequence goes on along the minus strand of NC_092041.1, from coordinate 24,479,950 downwards.
AGATGGATGTTGATCCATGGCTGGACTGAATGAATCTATGCTTGAGATACCTGGGTAGTAGCAAGGGTTGTGGTTCATCCCACTTGCTCCAGGTCAGAGACTGTGACGCCTGGGTAGTAGCGGTAGTAGTGGTGAATCCACTCGCTCCAGGTTGAGCTGTTAAACACCCGCCTGGGTAGTAGCCGCAGTAGTGGTTATTGCACTGGCTCTGGGTTGAGCGGGTAGTAGCAAGGGGGTTGTAGTTCAAACTTACTTGCTCCGCGATGGGTGTTTCTGTCCATGGTTAGCTACCAGGACGTGTCGGGTTGGCTATATAACTGACAGATGATATCATCAGCCACTAGGGACAGGCATGCATCATATGCATCTATGTGACATTGTTTGGGTGTGCATATTGTACTTGGTTTGCCTATGTGATTACTTGTGATTACCTGCTACTTGTTCTACTTGCTGTAACTGTTTGTTTATGCTTGAACTTCCTATCTGTGTTTGCAACTGGGACTCTGTTGGTTTTTGGTGATTGGTTGCTGGATTGGATTGTTTGGGCCTAGGGCCGTGGATGGAATGAGATGAACCGATGGTTGATTTCGGTTGTGTTTCTGATTTGGAAAAGTATGAAAGACTATTTTGGTTCAGCATAGATAAACCGTTTTAAAAGGCTTTTGAGTTTTTAAGAATTGAATGGTTCCTCTTTCAGAAAAGATTTCCGACTTTACTATTATTGTAAACTGTTATTTTTGAAAAGAGGCATAAGACGGTTATTAATCACTGGTACGGTTTATCTTCATGTATCCTATTACATTAATTCCCAAAAACCCTCTACTGAGAACCCTTTCGAGGATGATGTTCTCACCCCCTACATTTTTCCCCCTTTCAGGATATGGGGGCAGAAGTCACGAAGAGTTTATTTTGTTATTGAGATGCTCTGTGTTGCTTTAGATTATTATTTTTGTACCCTCGCCTTTATCTTGATTTATTCTGTAAGAGGGATAGGAATTGTATTGGTTAATGTTTGTAATATTATTTATATATATGTATGTATATATATGGATGTTCTCTTTATGAGTTTTTGTAAGTTGTATGGTATCTATGGATGTACGTTATCGAACGAAAGTAATTTTCGGGAGCGGTTTAAAGTTTAAAGTTTTAAACAGACTCATATTTTAGTATTAAATAGTATAAGTGTCGTCGTAATGTCTGAGCTATCAGAGTTGCGTAGCCAGAAGTGTGAGCTTCGGTAGTTAGGGTGTTACATTATGGTATCAGAGCAGTCCTTCCTGTAGAGCCTGAGGAATGGACCAACTATGCTTCAGTTGCATACTCTAAACGTTTGTCATGTATTAGGTCTTGTCGAATGACGAGAATTAGAGCCTTATGCACATGACGATCTATTGATTAACGTTAGTCTTGCATTGCATAATTCTTGGTATTAAGTTTGGCCGGCTTAATACTGGTGAATTTTGTATATGAAAGCACTAATGAGTTATCATAGATGATATACGAGTTTTGAGTAAAGTGAATCGCGAGTTTTGGAAATGTTGGGAACTATTTCTCGAGGCTATTCAGTTGTGTGTCTTGAATTTTGTTTGAGTCGACCTATTCTTTGATGTCCTAACTTGAAGTTCTCGTTTGCTACTCCTCTTGAAAAGTAGTTTGATGCTCTAAACTATTCCTCTATTCATATGTACTCTTGTTTGATCCTAAGTGCATATGCTTGTTTGAAATCCTTGTTGTATCTGTCTTTCTCTGTTTGAGTTCTTCTTGATTCACATGTTCTTTGATATAGCTTTGAACTTATCCTATTGCGTTGTACATTTTGACTCCCGAGTCCGAGTCCATTTTTAGAGAAATTGTTGATTCAATTTTTCTCTTACTTGACAGTGATCATAGTCAAATTTGAGATTTTTATAAAAATTGCTGTTGACTAAATATACACTTATCTATATGTGGAACTTTGAAGATTTGTTATACGGTTTAACAACTATTTATTTCTAATACCTCGCCTATACTTTTACTGGTTTATGGAACTGCATTTACCTTAAATTACAATTTGACTTTCTAGTAATTTTACTGTAGTTCCAATGCACATCTTCATTTGATTATGTATTTGGATATTTTTTAAAATTTTGGAGAGAAAGAATTTTTCACTTTTGTCTCGGTTGAGTTTTGTTTGATAAGCTTTACTTAACTTATTTTGAATTAAGTTTGATTTAGCATGCTATATGGCTTATGCCATTGTTGTTCTTTTGAAAATGTTGGACTCATAGCTTTCTTCTTATGAATGGACTAAATTCTCTATTAAACCTTCCATCTCTATGAATGTCATACTTGACTTTGTTTTTAACTAATCTTTTACATTTTGTGAACATTACCATTGATCTTGGTTTTTCCTCTCTTGTGGATTTCATTCTTATATGAGTCAGTTTGATTCGTTTTAAAATAGTGCATCGTTTATTCTCTTATTGTCTTTACAAGAGTTTTTAGTCAAAGATTTATCCTTGAGAAGTTACTAATGGTTGAGTTGTCTTTTCTATGACTTTTGTAATCTTTTGAATCAATTGAAAGCTCGTTTGATGTCTCATGCCTAGTGGATCTTGTTTAAACTACTTTGATTTTAAGATCTTTTCTTGTATGGCTTGACTCCTTTTTAAGTACATTCTAATCTCCTTGAATATCCTTTTGAGATGGTGATTTCAAGAACACTTTGGAGTCTTGTTTTGAACTTTTAAAGAAATTTTGAATTCTCTTTGAATGAGTTCTAAACTGAATTTATTTTTCTGAAGATTGATTGAAATTGAAACCATGCATTGTTCAATTTTGACAAAGATGATTTGAAGTTGACATGCGCTATTTTAAATGAAGTTTTGAAAAGTATCATTGTTTAATGGAAACCTGTTCGTTTGTAATGCACCACTTGTTTCCTTACCAAATTGTAAGCAAAATTTTATCTCGGAATTTCTTTTCTAAAGAGAGTTTAACTTCCTCTTTTGTCCTCGCTATAAATGTTATACACGCTTGTTTGAATATGGATTTTGAGAATTTTTGAACGAGCATTCGATTTCTCTTTCGAGTTTTATGATGCTTTTGATTAAGATTGTACACCTAACTATCTTTCCAAAATAGTTGAGGAAATACTTTTGCTCTTAACCAAAACCTTTGTACAGTTTGTTTTAAAATTCTACATGATCTGTTTCAACATGAAGTTGTATTAGAGCAAAGCCATGTTTGTGCTTTTGTTACTCTCTTGAAGGATACTTCTTGTTTAACTTTTCTTTTAGACTGCGAAATGATTTTTCCGCAAGTTTTCGATTCTTTTACGAACAATGTATCCGTGAGTATTTTTAATCGTGCTCTTGTGTTCTATGAGCCTTGTCTTGGGTCTGAGATATTCTTTTCTATAAACCTCATACTTCTTCGACTCAGTGTGAAATTGTTTCAGACTAATGCGCTGATTTTCTGCTTATTGATCCTATTGATTTCCCTTGATCCAAGGGTTATCTCTGAAGTTATCAATTGATTTATTCCTAGCAAACTTCTTTGCTTGAGCATCCTTGTTTATCTGGAATTGGATATATTCTTTCAAATCTATGAGTACTATCCTTGATATTTGACTCTCCTTTCTAAATCTTGTATCCTTTTAAGTAAGCTCGAGAATTGTTTTGATATCATGTGCGACTTATAGACGTATACATAACGCGATGCGTTAGTTCTTTAAGACGTGATAGGTGTATATGGAAGGTGAAACGGTAGGTGTACAACGTTATGAGTTGTGGGTGTTTTGTTCCTTGCGAACGGGTTTGCGATCGTTAGGCTTATAATCGGATATGGGGATTGTAAGTGCTTGATGGAGTTGGAAGGTTGAAGCTTCGAGGTTGAGATGAGATTAGTGTGCAGATGTTGAGCACGTCATTGTAACCTCATCCTGTTTTATAACCTTCAATGCCTTGCTTTACTACCAACATGCTTTGCAGCCTTTTACCATACTAATTACCACTTTACTTTGTGAACGCCTATCTTGATTTGCGCCCTATTTTGGTACCTCAAGTTTTTGTAAAGTCTTGAGATTATGTGACCTTGTGCATTGAGCCTATCTTGTAACGTTTGCCTTGCAATCACACTCCTACCTTTGTAACTTTATGCATAAGACCACCTAAGTATTTTAAAAACCGTATATATATGTTTATATGTTGAGATATTTTTGCTTCTTCCTCAAATGTGTTCAAGGGTGAACTGTTATGAAATTTCTTTCGTTTTGTATCAATTTTCGAGGACAAAAATTTTTATAAGGTGGGTAGAATGTAAGACCCAAAACCTTTGAAAAGTCTTATTATGATCAAGTCTCAAATCATAGTTATTTATAGCCTTAATTTCAGAAATTATTTTATTAAAGATAATTAAGGCAAATTTTGATTTATTGAATTTAAGACGAGTTATGATTATTATCCAATTTTATAGTTATTGGATTATTTTCTATAATTGAATTATAAAGTTGATAGTTATGAAATAATAAGGATTTTAAATGATTTGGATTAAATAATTAATATTTTAAATATTAGTACTGCTATTTTGGAAAATAGAGAAATTAAGTATATTATTTCTAATTATTTGATTTGGGTATTTTATTGAAAATAATTTGTAAAATTTGATGAGCAAATTGTATTTTTCCATATACTATTAGTGTTGGATTTACATTGGGTTTCAATTACTATATTATTTTCAATTTTATGTGAAATTACTATATTATCCCTACTTTTATTTGAAATTACCTAAACTACCCCTAGCTTGACAAAAACCCTAAGTTTCAAAATGAAACCCTAGCTCCCTCAAACCCAAGCAGCTGCAGCTGCTGCCCCTCTCTACCCTAGACACAAACACTCAGCCATATAAAGAAGGAAGGAAACAGAATTTGAGAGAAAAGAGGCAGAGGAGGGGGGATCGGAAACATGACCCACACCCACGAGACATTGTTGGCCGAACGGAGGAGAGGGGAGGTGAGGAAGCACGGTGCCGGCGGGCATCACTGCCGCCGCGCCGCCGTGTTGCATCAGGGAGGGCGAGTGAGTGAGAAAACATACACGAGAGGCAGAGGGTCGCGTTGCCACGGTCGTCCAGGAGAAGCGCCAGAGAAGAAGCTGCTGCGCGGCCCAGAACCGCGTTCAACTCACCACCGTTCAGGTTCCAGTTGCCGTCACCCTTGTGCAGGCGCCGTTGCGAGGTGGCCTTGCATCCGCCACCGTCTTCGCGGGGCTTATGTGTGGCCACGGTCGCTCCTTGCCGTGGAGTCTGTGTCGTCATCTTTCAGCCATTGCCGGAGCAGAGACACTCGAGGGAGGTGGACGCCGCCAGAAGCGCCGCGCCGTTGCCGCTGCCTATGCCCTCGTCGTCGTCGCCGGCATTCTTGAGCGCCGCCATCAGAAATGGTTCAGGTCACCATTAATGAAGCTAGCCGGGGCTGTTCCAAGGCTTTGCCACTCATCCCGACCCTACTCTGTTTTGGTTAATGCTGCTGCTATTGTTCTGGCCACCGGAAAATCCTCTCTACCGTCGGAAAACAGCCGCTGAGTCTTCCATGTTGGTAAGCTCTAACCCTGCTTTAGCTTCTCTATCCGTTAATTTCTCCATGGGCCATGAGAGTTGTTGCTAAGGCTGGTTGTGCTAGGAGTTTATCGCGAGTTGCCGTCGTTCTGGTCACCGGCTGTGGCGTTGGTGTTGCCGAAACCACCACTAGTGCAGCCGCTTCCTGGTTTCCTCGAGTACGGTAAGCATTTCGATTTGAAAGCCCTTTAGTTACCGTTCTGTTATCATACGCTGAGGTTGTGGCGTTAATTGCTGAGATTGAGTTCGGTTGTTGTATTTTGCGATTAGAGTTGTTGAGACTGTTGCGAAAGTGGCTTGGAGCTGAGGTTTTGGTTGCCGTCAGTTTGGTTTGAGACGAAAAGGACTGGATGAGGCATTTGGGTTATGGAATTGCGTTTTGAGGTAAGGGCGCTTTCTAAAAACTATGTTTTATGTATTGAAATTATTACATATGGATACTGATGTGAGATATTGTGTATTTGGTGATTGTATCTGCCTTATGTATTATTTGATTGACTCGAATGATTATGGATGTTGGTTTGGCTGAATTGTTGTGCGGCTTTGTGAAATGTAATGTTTGAAGTTGATTCTTTAAAGATTTGAATCTGAGTTTAATCCGTTGAGGATTGATTTGATTTGAGTTAATTATTTTGATGATTTGAAAAGTCGAATGCACTTTTGAATTCATCCTGGTTTACTTTAATTGACTTGGTTTTGGACAAATGAATTGTTACTGAACCGTTTCTTTAAAGCTTTGGAAATGAGTTAAATCGGTTGATATTGAGTTGATTTTGAAATGGTATCCTTAAGATACGCCACTGAGGCGATTGTTGGATTTAGCTTGCTTTGAATCGATTTCTGTTTTTTTTTTGTTGTTGAAAAGGAATGAGGAACGGTTTAGTTGGGATCCGAATCGGGTGGCAAAAGTCCAAGTTTTAGGGGAGGTGCTGCCGAAATTTCTATAAAATCTTAGTCTTGTTTGAAAGGTTATTTAAAAAGGGTTGGATTGAGAAATTGTATTATTTGATTTATTAAGAGGATATTTATGTTTTCAAGCTTAAATTATTTAATGAACCTTGTACGTTGAGTTCAGCATATTTAGAACTGAAATATTTTTACCGTTTGAATCACTGAAGGGAAGAATAAAGCTCTAATATTGATTTCAATATAAAAAAGAGTTTTTAGTGATTTTTAAAGAAACCTAGACTTTTGATTGAGTAATCAAGTTTGAGGCATTTTGGAAGAGTTGGAAAAATGGGTTCCAAAAAGAAATCTGAAAGCGGTTTGATTTAAATGAACCGGTTCCGTTTCAAATGAGTTGATTTTTGGACCGGGTTGGAACTTGTGATTTTGTATGGATCGGTTTCATAATAAATTCAGTTTTATTTACTTGTACCGAGAATCCATGATTTTAAGAGTTTCAATGAATTTTTAAGGAATTGATATAAGTCGACCTTCCCTAAAGACTTGGGACTCTGCCGAAAAACTTTTGTTATAAAATCCCATTGTTGGATGGGTGATTTTGAATACTTTGAAATAAATCCTTAACTTGCCATGGTTTTGGAAGTTTTGGAAAGAGAATGCCGAGAGTGGCTTTGTTTTAAAAATGGAACTCACTTTGAGTAAATTTGGCTTATGAGCCTGAGATGATTTGAGAAATGAGATCTTTAAAGCCAAGGCTGAAAAGAGTTGAAATTTGATTTCAAGGCGAAATGGCTTGAGAAAAGTGATTTATGGCTTAAATGCCGGTTTTATGAATTTGATGATGTTGAATGGTGGAAGTGCTGTTTTGTTATGGGCCGGAATGGCTATGCATGATTATGAATATTGATTGGTTCTGGATTGAACCGTGACCCGGAATGGCTGTTGATGAGCGGATAATTTGTACGCTTTTTGGCATTGTTTTTAGTATGTTTTTAGTATGTTCTAGTTAGTTTTTAGTATATTTTTATTAGTTTTTAGTTAAAATTCACTTTTCTGGAATTTACTATGAGTTTGTGTATTTTTCTGTGATTTCAGGTATTTTCTGGCTGAAATTGAGGGACCTGAGCAAAAATTTGATTCAGAGACTAAAAAGGACTGCAGATGCTGTTGGATTCTAACCTCCCTGCACTCGAAGTGGATTTTCTGGAGCTACAGAAGCCCAATTGGCGCGCTCTCAACGGCGTTGGAAAGTAGACATCCTGGGCTTTCCAGCAATGTATAATAGTCCATACTTTGCCCGAGATTTGATGGCCCAAACCGGCGTTCCAAATCAGCTCAAGAATGCCCGGCGTTAAACGCCGGAACTGACACAAGAATGGGAGTTAAACGCCCAAACTGGCACAAAAGCTGGCGTTTAACTCCAAGAAGAGTCTCTACACGAAAATGCTTCAATGCTCAGCCCAAGCACACACCAAGTGGGCCCGGAAGTGGATTTTTATGTCATTTACTCATCTTTGTAAACCTTAGGCTACCAGTTCTCTATAAGTAGGACCTTTTGCTATTGTATTTTTATCTTTAGATCTTTGAATCTTTGGACATCTAGTTCTTAGATCATTGGGAGGTTGGCCTCACGGCCATACCTAGACCTTGTTCTTATGTATTTTCAACGGTGGAGTTTCTACACACCATAGATTAAGGTGTGGAGCTCTGCTGTACCTCGAGTATTAATGCAATTACTATTGTTCTTCTATTCAATTCAGCTTGTTCTTATTCCAAGATATCACTTGTTCTTCAACTTGATGAATGTGATGATCTGTGACACTCATCATCTTTCTCACCTATGAACGTGTGACTGTCAATCACCTCCGTTCTACCTTAGATTGGGTGGATATCTCTTGGATTCTTTAACCGGAATCTTCGTGGTATAAGCTAGAATTGATGATTGCATTCAAGAGAATCCGGAAGGTCTAAACCTTGTCTGTGGTATTCTGAGTAGGATTCAATGATTGAATGACTGTGACGAGCTTCAAACTCCTGAAGGTTGGGCGTTAGTGACAGACGCAAAAGAATCACTGGATTCTATTCCAACCTGATTGAGAACCGACAGATGAATAGCCGTGCCGTGACAGGGTGCGTTGAACATTTTCACTGAGAGGATGGGAGGTAGCCACTGACAACGGTGAAACCCTACATACAGCTTGCCATGGAAAGGAGTAAGAAGGATTGGATGAAGACAGTAGGAAAGCAGAGAGACGGAAGGGACAAAGCATCTTCATATGCTTATCTGAAATTCCTACCAATGAATTACATAAGTATCTCTATCTTTATCTTTATGTTTTATTCATACATCATCCATAACCATTTGAGTTTGCCTGACTAAGATTTACAAGGTGACCATAGCTTGCTTCATACCAACAATCTCTGTGGGATCGACCCTTACTCGCGTAAGGTTTATTACTTGGACGACCCAGTACACTTGCTGGTTAGTTGTGCGAAGTTGTGATAAAGAGTTGAGATTACAATTGTGTGTACCATGTTGATGGCGCCATTGATGATCACAATTTTGCGCACCAAGTTTTTGGCGCCGTTGCCGGGGATTGTTCGAGTATGGACAACTGACGGTTCATCTTGTTGCTTAGATTAGGTATTTTTCTTCAGAGTTCTTAAGAATGAATTCTAGTGTTTCAAGGTGATGTTCTTATCATCACCGAAGCTGATTGATTTTCATCAATTTAGCTCTTGAATGCAATGTCCTGCTGAAGCTTGTTCAGCCATGTCTAATTCCTTTAGACTGAAGCTTTAGACTAACATTGCATGATTCCTGGAATTCTCATTAAGAATTTTGATATTTTTATTTTTCCTCTTCACTTAATTTTCGAAAAATCCAAAAAAAAATTACAAAATCATAAAAAAACCAAAAATATTCTATGTTTATTGTTTAAGTCTAGTGTTTAATCTCAAGTTTGGTGTCAATTGCATGTTTCTGTTCTTCTTGCATTCATCCATGTGTCTTAAGTGATCTTCAAGATGTTCTTGATGATTTCATTGCTCTGATCTTTGAATTCTATTGACTTGAGTGTTTTGTGTTTCTCATATGCATTCTCATTTTGTTAGTGTCAGTAATATACAAACTGCTAAGTTTGGTGTCTTGCATGCATTGTTTATTTGATTTTAGTTGCATTTTGATTATTCATCATTATTAAAAATCCAAAAATATTTTTTAATTTGTGTCTTTTCAAGTCAATAATACAGAGAATTGAAGATTCAAAACATACAGTAGAGGAATTACACAGAAAAAGCTGGGCGTTCAAAACGCCCAGTGAAGAAGGGCAAACTGGCGTTTAAACGCCAGCCAGGGTGCCTGGCTGGGCGTTTAACGCCCAAAAGGGTAGTGCTTTGGGTGTTAAATGCCAGAATGTGCACCATTCTGGGCGTTTAACGCCAGGATGGCACGAGAAGGAAGATTTTGTTTTCAAATCAATTTTTTTTTTAGTTTTCAAAATCTTTTCAAAATCAAATCTTTTTCAAATCAATTTTTTTTCAATCAAATCTTTTTCAAAATCAATTTCTTTCTATTTTCAAAAATACTTGCTATCAATTAATGATTTGATTCAACATTTCAAGTATGCTGCCTTTTCTGTTGAGAAAGGTTTAATGTTTGAATCATATCTTTTCTTGTTAGCCAAGTTATTAATTTTTAAAATCAAATCTTTTTAAAATGTTTTTCAAATCATATCTTCTCAATCACATCTTTTTAAAACCAATCATATCTTCCTAATCATATCTTTTTCAAAATAGTTTTCAATCAAATCTTTTTGATTTCTAATTTCAAAATCTTTTTCAAAAATCACTTAATTTCTTTTCCACTCTTGGTTTTCGAAAATCAATTAGTGTTTTTTTTTTCAAAATGTTTTCAAAATCTTTTACTTAATTTTCGAAAATTACTTCCCCTCTTCTCACATCCTTCTATTTATGGACTAACATTATTCCTCAATGAACAATTCAAACTCTATCTCTCTTGATAAGTTTGAATTCTTATATTTTTGCCTTCTATTTTTCTTTTCCTCTGACACATCAAGGAATCTCTATACTGTGACATAGAGGATTCCACATTTTCTTGTTTTGTTTTCTTTCATATGAGCAGGAGCAAAGACAAAAACATTCTTGTTGAGGCTAACCCTGAACCTGAAAGGACCTTGAAGCGAAAGCTAAGAGAAGCTAAGGCACAACTCTCTGTAGAGGACCTAACAGAAATCTTCAAAGAAGAAGAAAACATGGCAGCCGAAAACAACAACAATGCCAACAATGCAAGGAAGGTGCTGGGTGACTTTATTGCACCTACTCCCGACTTCTATGGGAGAAGCATCTCTATCCCTGCCATTGGAGCAAACAACTTTGAGCTTAAGCCTCAATTAGTTTCTCTAATGCAACAGAATTGCAAGTTCCATGGACTTCCATTGGAAGATCCTCATCAGTTTTTAGCTGAATTCTTGCAAATCTGTGACACTGTCAAGACCAATGGGGTTGACCCTGAGGTCTACAGACTTATGCTATTCCCTTTTGCTGTAAGAGACAGAGCTAGGACATGGTTGGACTCACAACCTAAAGAAAGCCTGAACTCTTGAGAAAAGCTAGTCAATGCCTTCTTGGCAAAGTTCTTTCCACCTCAAAAATTGAGTAAGCTTAGAGTGGAAGTCCAAACCTTCAGATAGAAGGAAGGAGAATCCCTCTATGAAGCTTGGAAAAGATACAAACAATTAATCAGAAAGTGTCCTTCTGACATGCTTTCTGAATGGAGCATCATAGGTATTTTCTATGATGGTTTGTCTGAACTGTCCAAGATGTCTTTGGATAGCTCTGCTGGAGGATCTCTTCATTTGAAGAAGACGCCTACAGAAGCTCAAGAACTAATTAAAATGGTTGCAAATAACCAATTCATGTACACTCCTGAAAGGAATCCTGTGAACAATGGGGCTAATCAGAAGAAAGGAGTTCTTGAGATTGATACTCTGAATGTCATATTGGCTCAGAACAAAATATTGACTCAGCAAGTCAATATGATTTCTCAAAGTCTGTCTGGAATGCAAAATGCACCAAGCAGTACTAAGGAAGCTTCATCTGAAGAAGAAGCTTATGATTCTGAGAACCCTTCAATGGAAGAGGTGAATTACATGGGAGAACCCTATGGAAACACCTATAATCCTTCATGGAGAAATCATCCAAATCTTTCATGGAAGGATCAACAGAGACCTCAACAAGGTTTCAACAACAATAATGGTGGAAGAAACAGGTTTCGCAATGGCAAGCCTTTTCCATCATCTTCTCAGCAACAGACAGAGAATTCTAAGCAGAACCACTCTGACTTAGCAACCATGGTCTCTGATCTAATCAAAACCACTCAAAGTTTAATGACTGAAACAAGGTCCTCCATTAGGAATTTGGAGGCATAAGTGGGACAGCTGAGTAAGAAAGTTACTGAACTTCCTACTAGTACTCTTCCAAGCAATACAGAAGAAAATCCAAAAGGAGAGTGCAAAGCCATCAACATGGCCAAATTTGGAGAGGATGGAGAGGCAGTGAACGCCACTGAGGAAGACCTCAATGGACTCCACTGGCCTCCAATGAGTTCCCTAATGAGGAACCATGGGAATCTGAGGCTCCCACTGAGACCATAGAGATTCCATTGGATTTACTTCTGTCATTCATGAGCTCTGATGAGTATTCTTCCTCTGAAGAGGATGAGTATGTCACTGAAGAGCAAGTTGCTAAATACCTTGGAGCAATAATGAAGCTAAATGACAAGTTATTTGGTAATGAGACTTGGGAGGATGAACCCCCTTTGCTCACCAAAGAATTGGATGACTTGTCTAGGCAGAAACTACCTCAAAAGAGACAAGATCCTGGGAAGTTCTCAATACCTTATGCCATAGGCACCATGACCTTCAAGAAGGCCTTGTGTGACCTAGGGTCAAGTGTAAACCTCATGCCTCTCTCTGTAATGGAGAAGCTAGGGATCTTTGAGGTGCAAGCTGCAAAAATCTCACTAGAGATGGCAGACAATTCAAGAAAACAAGCTTATGGACTTGTAGAGGATGTTCTGGTAAAAGTTGAAGACCATTACATCCCTGCTGATTTCATAGTCCTAGAGACTGGAAAGTGCATGGATGAATCCATCATCCTTGGCAGACCCTTCCTAGCCACAGCAAAGGCTGTGATTGATGTGGACAGAGGAGAATTGATCATTCAAGTGAATGAAGAATCCTTTGTGTTTAAGGCTCAAGGATATCCCTCTGTAACCATGGAGAGGAAGCATGAAGAGCTTCTCTCAAAACAGAGTCAAACAGAGCCCCCACAGTCAAACTCTAAGTTTGGTGTTGGGAGGCCACAACCAAATTCTAAGTTTGGTGTTGAACCCCCACATTCAAACTTCAAGTTTGGTGTTGGGAGGTTCCAACATTGCTCTGAGCATCTTTGAGGCTCCATGAGAGCCCACTGTCAAGCTACTGACATTAAAAAAGTGCTTGTTGGGAGGCAACCCAATGTTATATTTTATCTATTTTCCTTTGTTATTTTATGTTTTCTGTAGGTTGATGATCATGAGAAGTCACAAAATCAATTGAAAAAGCAAAAACAGAAAGAAAAAAACAAAAAGAAAAACAGCACACCCTGGAGGAGAGCTTGCTGGCGTTTAAACGCCAGTAAGGCTAGCAGATGGGCGTTTAACGCCCAGTCTGGCACCATTCTGGGCGTTTAACGCCAGAAAGGGGCACCAGAATGGCGTTAAACGCCAGAAAAGGGCAAGAACTTGGCGTTAAACACCAGAAATAGGCACCAGCCCGGCGTTTAACGCCAGAATTGGCATGAAGAGCAATTTTGCTCGCCACTTGGTGCAGGGATGACTTTTCCTTGACACCTCAGGATCTGTGGACCCCACAGGATCCCCACCTACCCCACCACTCTCTCTCTTCTTCACCCATTCACCAATCACCTCAACACCTCTTCCCCAAAACCCCTCACCTATCAAATCCCATCTTTCTCTTCACCACTCACATCCATCCTTCATAAAACCCCACCTACCTCACCATTCAAATTCAAACCACTTTCCCACCCAAACCCACCCTCCCATAGCCGAACCCTACCCCTCTCTCCACCCCTATATAAACCCCTCTTCATTCCTTTATTTTCACACAACCTAAACACTACTTCTCCCCCTTTGGCCGAACCACAAAGCCATTTCCTTCTCCTTCATTTCTTCTTCTTCTACTCTCTTCTTTCTTCTTTTGCTCGAGGACGAGCAAACCTTTTAAGTTTGGTGTGGTAAAAGCATTGCTTTTTGTTTTTCCATAACCATTTATGGCATCCAAGGCCGGAGAAACCTCTAGAAAGAGGAAAGAGAAAGCAAAAGCTTCCACCTCCGAGTCATGGGAGATGGAGAGATTCATCTCAAGGGTGCATTAAGACCACTTCTATGAAGTTGTGGCCTTGAAGAAGGTGATCCCCGAGGTCCCTTTTAAACTCAAAAAGAGTGAATATCCGGAGATCCGACATGAGATCCGAAGAAGAGGTTGGGAAGTTCTTACCAACCCCATTCAACAAGCCGGAATCTTAATGGTTCAAGAGTTCTATGCCAATGCATGGATCACCAAGAACCATGATCAAAGTGTGAACCCTGACCCAAAGAATTGGCTTACTATGGTTCGGGGGAAATACTTGGATTTTAGTCCGGAAAATGTAAGGTTGGCATTCAACTTGCCCATGATGCAAGGAGATGAACATCCTTACACTAGAAGGGTCAACTTTGATCAAAGGTTGGACCAAGTCCTCACAGTCATTTGTGAAGAGGGCGCCCAATGGAAGAGAGATTCAAGAGGGAAGCCAGTTCAACTGAGAAGGCATGACCTCAAGCCTGTGGCTAGGGGATGGTTGGAGTTTATCCAACGCTCAATCATTCCCACTAGCAACCGGTCTGAAGTTACTATAGACCGGGCTATCATGATTCATTGCATCATGATTGGAGAAGAAATAGAAGTTCATGAGGTTATATCCCAAGAACTTTATAAGGTGGCGGACAAGTCCTCTACCTTGACAAGGTTAGCCTTTTCTCATCTCATTTGTCACCTCTGTTATTCAGTTGGAGTTGACATAGAGGGAGACATCCCCATTGATGAAGACAAGCCTATCACTAAGAAAAGGATGGAGCAAACAAGAGACCCCTCTCATCATCAAATCCCTGAGATGCCTCAAGGGATGCACTTTCCTCCACAAAACTATTGGGAGCAACTGAACACCTCCCTAGGAGAATTGAGTTCCAACATGGGACAACTAAGGGTGGAGCACCAAGAACATTCCATCCTCCTCCATGAAATAAGAGAAGATCAAAAAATCATGAGAGAGGAGCAATAAAGGCAAGGAAGAGACATTGAGGAGCTCAAGCACTCCATAAGATCTTCAAGAGGAAGAACAAGCCGCCATCACTAAGGTGGACCCGTTCTTTAATCTCCTTGTTCCTTATTTTCCTATTTTTCGAAAATTATGCTTATGTTTATCTATGTTTGTGTCTTGTGATCATTAGTGTCTTAGTGTCTATGCCTTAAAGTTATGAATGTCCTATGAATCCATCACCTTTCTTGAATGAAAAATGTTCTTAATTGAAAAAGAGAAGAATTGCATGAATTTTGAATTTTATAACAGTTTAATTATTTTAATGTGGTGGCAATACTTTTGTTTTCTGAATGTATGCTTAAACAGTGCATATGTCTTTTGAATTTGTGGTTCATGAATGTTGGCTCTTGAAAGAATGATGAAAAAGGAGACATGTTACTGAGGATCTGAAAAATCTTAAAAATGATTCTTGAAGCAAGAAAAAGCAGTGAATACAAAAAAAAGAGAAGAAAAGAAAACGAAAAAAAAAGAGAGAGAAAAAGAAAGAAATAAAGTTGTGATCCAAGGCAAAAAGAGTGTGCTTAAGAACCCTGGACACCTCTAATTGGGGACTCTAGCAAAGCTGAGTCACAATCTGAAAAGGTTCACCCAATTATGTGTCTGTGGCATGTATGTATCCGGTGGTAATACTGGAAGACAGAGTGCTTTGGGCCACGGCCAAGACTCAATAAGTAGCTGTATTCAAGAATCATCATACTCAACTAGGAGAATCAATAACACTATCTGGATTCTGAGTTCCTAAAGAAGTTAATCATTCTGAATTTCAAAGGATAGAGTGAGATGCCAAAACTGTTCAGAGGCAAAAAGCTAAAAGCCCCGCTCATCTAATTAATGCTGATCTTCATAGATGTTTTTGGAATTCATTGTATATTCTCTTCTTTTTATCTTATTTGATTTTCAGTTGCTTGGGGACAAGCAACAATTTAAGTTTGGTGTTGTGATGAGCGGATAATTTGTACGCTTTTTGGCATTGTTTTTAGTATGTTCTAGTTAGTTTTTAGTATATTTTTATTAGTTTTTAGTTAAAATTCACTTTTCTGGACTTTACTATGAGTTTGTGTGTTTTTCTGTGATTTCAGGTATTTTCTGGCTGAAATTGAGGGACCTAAGCAAAAATCTGATTCAGAGACTAAAAAGGACTGCAGATGCTATTGGATTCTGACCTCCCTGCACTCGAAGTGGATTTTCTGGAGCTACAGAAGCCCAATTGGCGCGCTCTCAACGGTGTTGGAAAGTAGACATCCTAGGCTTTCCAGCAATGTATAATAGTCCATACTTTGCTCGAGATTTGATGGCCCAAACCGGCGTTCCAAATCAGCTCAAGAATGCCCAGCGTTAAACGCCGGAACTGGCACAAGAATGGGAGTTAAACGCCCAAACTGGCACAAAAGCTGGCGTTTAACTCCAAGAAGAGTCTCTACACGAAAATGCTTCAATGCTCAGCCCAAGCACACACCAAGTGGGCCCGGAAGTGGATTTTTATGTCATTTACTCATCTTTGTAAACCTTAGGCTACTAGTTCTCTATAAGTAGGACCTTTTGCTATTGTATTTTTATCTTTAGATCTTTGAATCTTTGGACATCTAGTTCTTAGATCATTGGGAGGTTGGCCTCACGGCCATGCCTAGACCTTGTTCTTATGTATTTTCAACGGTGGAGTTTCTACATACCATAGATTAAGGTGTGGAGCTCTGCTGTACCTCGAGTATTAATGCAATTACTATTGTTCTTCTATTCAGTTCAGCTTGTTCTTATTCCAAGATATCACTTGTTCTTCAACTTGATGAATGTGATGATCTGTGACACTCATCATCATTCTCACCTATGAACGTGTGACTGTCAATCACCTCCGTTCTACCTTAGATTGGGTGGATATCTCTTGGATTCTTTAACCGGAATCTTCGTGGTATAAGCTAGAATTGATGACTGCATTCAAGAGAATCCGGAAGGTCTAAACCTTGTCTGTGGTATTCTGAGTAGGATTCAATGATTGAATGACTGTGATGAGCTTCAAACTCCTGAAGGTTGGGCGTTAGTGACAGACGCAAAAGAATCACTGGATTCTATTCCAACCTGATTGAGAACCGACAGATGAATAGCCGTGCCGTGACAGGGTGCGTTGAACATTTTCACTGAGAGGATGGGAGGTAGCCACTGACAACGATGAAACCCTACATACAGCTTGCCATGGAAAGGAGTAAGAAGGATTGGATGAAGACAGTAGGAAAGCAGAGAGACGGAAGGGACAAAGCATCTTCATATGCTTATCTGAAATTCCTACCAATGAATTACATAAGTATCTCTATCTTTATCTTTATGTTTTATTCATACATCATCCATAACTATTTGAGTTTGCCTGACTAAGATTTACAAGGTGATCATAGCTTGCTTCATACCAACAATCTCTGTGGGATCGACCCTTACTCGCGTAAGGTTTATTACTTGGACGACCCAGTACACTTGCTGGTTAGTTGTGCGAAGTTGTGATAAAGAGTTGAGATTACAATTGTGCGTACCATGTTGATGGCGCCATTGATGATCACAATTTCGCGCACCAGCTGTGTATGATATTGACTTATGGCTGATTGCCGAATGAGTTATGGGCCGTATGGCTGACTATGAATTATGAATTTAAGCCGAATGGCTGAGATGGATGTTGATCCATGGCTGGACTGAATGAATCTATGCTTGAGATACCTGGGTAGTAGCAAGAATTGTGGTTCATCCCACTTGCTCCAGGTCAGAGACTGTGACGCCTAGGTAGTAGCGGTAGTAGTGGTGAATCCACTCGCTCCAGGTTGAGCTGTTAAACACCCGCCTGGGTAGTAGCGGCAGTAGTGGTTATTCCACTGGCTCTGGGTTGAGCGGGTAGTAGCAAGGGGGTTGTAGCTCAAACTTACTTGCTCCGCGATGGGTGTTTCTGTCCATGGTTAGCTACCAGGACGTGTCGGGTTGGCTATATAACCGACAGATGATATCATCAGCCACTAGGGACAGGCATGCATCATATGCATCTATGTGACATTGTTTGGGTGTGCATATTGTACTTGGTTTGCCTATGTGATTACTTGTGATTACCTGCTACTTGTTCTACTTGCTGTAACTGTTTGTTTGTGCTTGAACTTCCTATCTGTGTTTGCAACTGGGACTCTGTTTGTTTGTGGTGATTGGTTGCTGGATTGGATTGTTTGGGCCTAGGGCCGTGGATGGAATGAGATGAACCGATGGTTGATTTCGGTTGTGTTTCTGATTTGAAAAAGTATGAAAGACTATTTTGGTTCAGCATAGATAAACTGTTTTAAAAGGCTTTTGAGTTTTTTAGAATTGAATGGTTCCTCTTTCAGAAAAGATTTCCGACTTTACTTTTATTGTGAACTTATTTTTGAAAAGAGGCATAAGACGGTTATTAATCACTGGTACGGTTTATCTTCATGTATCCTATTACAGTAATTCCCAAAAACCCTCTACTGAGAATCCTTTCGAGGATGATGTTCTCACCCCCCTACATTTTCCCCCTTTCAGGATATGGGCGCAGAAGTCACGAATAGTTTATTTTGTTATTGAGATGCTCTGTGTTGCTTTAGATTATTATTTTTGTACCCTCGCCTTTATCTTGATTTATTCTGTAAGAGGGATAGGAATTGTATTGGTTAATGTTTGTAATATTATTTATATATATGTATGTATATATATGGATGTACTCTTTATGAGTTTTTGTAAGTTGTATAGTATCTATGGATGTACGTTATCGAACGAAAGTAATTTTCGAGAGCGGTTTTGCGGTTTAAAGTTTTAAACAGGCTCATATTTTAGTATTAAATAGTATAAGTGTCGTCGTAATGTCTGAGCTATCAGAGTTGCGCAGCCGGAAGCGTGAGCTTTGGTAGTTAGGGTGTTACAAATATTTATATTTTTTAAAATTGGATATTGAATATCGGATATTACTAGTAAAAAACAAAAATTAAAAAATATTCTTAAAAAATTTGAAAATTCAAAAAAAAAATTTAATTTTTTTCACTCTTTTACACTTATTTATTTTCAAAATATAATTATATTTGTTTTAAATAACAAAAATAAAACAACCAACATATAATAATAATAATAATAATAATAATAATAATAATAATAATAATAATAATAATAATAATAATAATAATAGAAATAAAATAACCAAATATAATTTGTTTATGATTTTTTATTTTTTATTTGGATTCGCACATCAAATTTGCATATACATATCTAAAATTTACTATCTAACTCTGAGTAAATTTTTATAGTGGTCTCCGAGACTGACGCTGTGTACTAAAATTGTCCCTGAGATTCTAATTACATCAATTACATCCCTGAAATTGAAAAAATTGCACCATAGTAGTCCCTGACCCGTTTTCCGTTAACGACGTGCTGACATGGCTTGATAACGTGGACCTTTGGTGACACGTGCCACCTCATGGTTTGGCCACGTGTCACCTCATGATGACGAGTCGATCAACGACACGTAGCATGCTGACATGGATGGTATGCCATGTGTCACAATGCTATTTTGTCACGTGTCAGATTTGTCCACGTGTCGCAATGCTATTTGTCCACGTGTCATCCACTATGTCATCGTTACATGTGTACCAAATTGGTCCCTTACTTTGCATCAAATGACTCATTTTAATCCTTGAAATTGAATGTTGTGCACCAAATTAGTCCCTTCATAAGTTTTTTCTCATTTTTTTATAAATTTAAAATTCTCAATATTTTTTTATACACTAATTTTAATTATATTTTTTACTATACATATTTTATAATAAATTTTTTAATTAATAATATTAACTTGTATCATTAGAGTACATGTTAACTAAAACTAAAACTTTATTATTGTCTCTTGTGCTTATTTGTATCTATTTTAATATTGTTCAAGTCATGGTTATAATAAGTACTTATATTGATTAATAGTGTAATATATGAAAAAGCCACCTAACTAAGTTATAGATAAAATGAATTATTATAATCGACAGTATAAATCTATCTTATTAATTTAGTAAGAAGTTAATTATATGGGAAATCAGACATTTTTAAAATGGATGGGAATAATGAATTTATATTAGTTAATACTTAATAAGTGTCTTATCAAGTATTCCTAAAATATTTATTAAAGTGTTAAATATTAAAAAAATTGTATTAAAGAATATTATTATACTATTAACTTACACTCTTTATTAAATTAATATCAATGTCATATAACTCTTTTAATAAAATATTGTAGAAAAAAATTGTATAATTAAAACTAATATTTTAAAAATATTTTATAAAAATACTTGTATTTAAATAATTTGTGAAAAGATAAAATTAAAATTAGTGTCTTCAAATATATAATGAGAATTTTAAATTTATAAAAAAAATGAGAAAAAACTGATAAAAAGACTAATTTAGTGCACGACATTCAATTTCAGGGACTAAAATGAGTCATTTGATGCAAAGTAAGAGACCAATTTGATGCACATGTAACGATGACATAGTGGATGACACGTGGACAAATAGCATTGCGACACATGGCATAATCTGACACGTGGCAAAATAGCATTGTGACACGTGGCATACCCATCCATGTCAACATGTCACGTGTCGTTGATCGACATGTCATCATGAGGTGACATGTGGCCAAACCATGAAGTGACACGTGTCATCAAAGGTCCACGTCAGCATGTCGTTAACGAAAAACGGATCAGAAATTATTATAGTATAATTTTTTTAATTTCAGAGATGTAATTAATACAATTAAAATCTCAGAAACGATTTTAATACACCGCGTCAATCTCAAAGACCACCATGAGAATTTACTCATCTATTTATTTGTGAATTAGATTAGATGCATGCGATAAACGTACAGATTGGATCGTATTCGAATTAAATACATATAAAATTACCGCGGATATTATATATCAGATGCATGCTTGCCTGCATGTGATTATTCCTAGTTAATTTTATCATATTCAATTTATTTAAATTATATATAATACAATATTTATTTTAAAAATTTGAAAGCCATCACTTTTCTATGTGTAATTTTTTTTATAAACCTCGAAATAATAATTTAATCCTAATAAAATGACCAGCGCTCAAATTACCTAAATTTTGGATTATCTAAAATTTAACCAATATCATATATAAATTCATAATTACGTAACATTCTCTTATAGTAAGGTAACTTTCTTTCTTTCTTGTTAAAATACATTATATCTAAACACAATAAAGAATTGATAGATCTATTTTTTAAAAGAACAAAGACTTTTTCCTAAAAGGACAGCACTACTTAAAATGCACTGTAAATTTTTAATGCAGGCAAGACTGGCAAGTTAGTGTGTCATTTTATCTTTGATAATATCACGGAAACAATATATAAAATTATTTTATATAATATAATATTTATAATTCTGTAATTATATATTTATTATATTTAAAATTATATATTATTTTAATAATAATTGATAAATATTAAATAAAATGTAATTTTAAATTATTTGAATTAATTTTGTATTGTCTCTTAAATATTATTATTTTATCTTTAAGAAATCTAGTGTGCGATTTTTTTTTTGGGACTACCTAGTGTGCGATTAATTCTTTTAAATGAGAAGATAAGTACATACATAATGATAAATAAAAAATAAAAAGAACCCTACACTGTTTTGCCCAAAAACAGGTTAAGTAAAGAGCCAAGTCTCTAGTGGCTATGTCTATGGTAACTAGTGGTGGTTAAAACTATACTTTTAACTTAAAAAGTGTAACTCTTCACAAAGAAAAGCGTCACCTAATGGAAAAAAGTAAATTAGAAGATTTAAGAGAAGAAATAATTAAGTTATCAAAATTAATAGATAAAAAATTAATGATTTTAACTAATGTTAACTGTAATGACACCGAATTCTTAAAATCAATACAAAATGATTTTTCTCAAAATCTTTATTTTACTATAAGTTTTATTGAAGGACTTCAAAACCTGAAAAAACTTATTTTTCACACGGAATTTCTAAAAAATGTTACCATGGAAATGATTCCCCACATCTATATCATACTTTTAACCCACAATTAAATTCTATAGTAGATATGCTTGAAGAAATATTAACATCCATAAAATTTCAAAGAAATAAGGAAAAAGAGAATCCCAAGGAAGAAAAATTTCAAAACATAATTAACATAACAGATTTAAAAGTAAAACCACCACTAAAATTATGAATATTGAAGAAAAATTAGAAGAAGTTACAATGTTTTTTAAACAATTAAAAATGGCTCAAGAAAATAATATTATGGAACATGGTTTTCAGATAGAGGAAGAATTAGTAAATTCTGAAAATACAGAAAATGAAGAACACATTCTAGATTATTCAAGTGACGAAGAACCAGCTATTCCAATACAAGTAAAAAATGAAGCTGGAACATCTAAGGATAATCAATCTCAATTTAAATGGGAAACAGGTTTTGATAATTATGCTTTTAAAAAAGGGTTTATAAATAAAGATTCAAAATATACAAAAATACCATCAAAATACATTCCTAAAATCCAGGAAATGGAAGGAGAAAGAATGCTCGATTTAGACTGCAAAAAGAACGAAAAAGAAATTTTCAAAAATTGGTTGAATTCCTTCTTATTAGAAGCATTTACTAATCCAAAACTTGGTGAATTATCTAGAAGGGACATTTGGAATTACATAGAGTTTCATACTAAAGGAACTATAAGAGATTATATGACATCAATAGAAAATCAAATAATAGAAGAATTAGAAACAAAAACAACAGCTTATGATAAGATATTATATATAATGATGATTTTATATAAAGAATTTTTTGGAAAAAATATTATAGATCATAGACAAGAAGTCTATAATAAAGAATATCAAGAAGCAAAAAACCATTTAGCTAATATTCAGATATACGATTTATGTAATGTGGAGTCTTATATATGTGAATATAGAATACATTATTACAAATTAAAAGAAGAAGATAAAAATCATTATCTTAGTATGTACATAACAAAACTTCCATATCCTGCTAATGAATTTATAATGGGAAGGTTTATAAGAGAAATAAATAGAGGAACAATTGAAAATAATTTTGGTGGAGCAACATCTGCTATAAGAGAGGAAATAAAAGAACGTTGTATGCAAGAAGCAACTCAAAAAAGATTTGCAAATATAATAAGAATTTGCTGTCAGGATAATGAGGAGATACCTCAAAAATATGGTCTTAATAAAAATCTTCAAAGAAAAAGAAAATATCAATTTAGAAAAAGAAAATACTATCCAAACTGGAGAAAAAAGAGATATTTTAGAAAAGAAAATAACAATAAAAACAAAAGACAAAGAAATAACTATTGCCCGAATAAAAAAGAAAATTGTAAATGTTGGTATTGCCAAGAAGAAGGACACTACGCAAATGAATGCCCGAAAAAGAAGGATAAAAAGGATCTTACTAAACAAATAGAAATTGCTAAGTCTTGTTTCATGGAACCATTAGAAGAATCTGATGATAACTTAGACTATATTTTTGAATATGTTTCGGAAACAGATTCAGAGACTGAGCAATAATGCTACATTTATTACTATAAAAATAACAGAAAAGTTTATAAATGCTTTCATAGATTCTGGGGCAACACAATGTTTTGCTAGTTCAAGTATAAAACTTGATTGGAAAAAATTAAAGAAACCATTAAGAGTCAGAATAGCTGACAAATCAATACATAAAATTAACCAAAAAGCAGAGATGATTGAAATTTTTATTCAAAATTATAGGTTCATTGTTCCATCTATATATATGTTAGATTCTGGAATGGATTTTATCATAGAAAATAACTTTTTAAAGCTATATCATCCATTCATTCAAGAATTAACATATATAGTTTTAAAAGCTCCACACGATTCTTCAATAAATCAAAAATCAAAACGTATAAGAATACCAACTACTACTATAGATAAAATCTTAAAATTTAAAATATTTTCTATATTAGAAACATGTTATTTAAATCTATACTTTCAGATAAATATTCCAAAAAATAATCTTGAAATAAAAATAGAAGAACTCTTGGATGAAATTTGTGCTGAAAATCCTTTAGATATTAAAAATACAAATAACGAATTAGTAAGCATTAAATTAAAAGATCCCACAAAAGAGATAAATGTTCCAAATAAAATTCCTTATTCCGCGAGAGATAGAGAAGAGTTCTCATTAGAGTGTAAAGATCTTTTGGAAAAAGGAATTATAAGATCAAGTAAAAGTCCTCATGCGGCTCCAGCTTTTTACGTTGAAAACAACAATGAAATTAAAAGGGAAAAACGAAGAATGGTAATAAACTATAAGAAAATGAATGAAGCAACTATTGGTGATGCTCATAAACTTCCAAGAAAAGATTCTATTTTAGAAAAAATCAAAGGAGCAACTTGGTTTTCATCTCTTGATGCAAAATCAGGATATTGGCAACTTCGTTTAGACAAATAAACAAAGAAATTAACTGCTTTTACTTGCCCAACAAAATAATCAACAAGTGTGTTGCTTTATGAATGGAATGTATTACCATTCGGATTAAAGCAAGCCCCAGGTATTTATCAAAGATTTATGGAAGAAAATCTAAAAGAGTTAAATGAATTTGTTTTAGTATACATTGATGATATACTAATTTTTACAAAACAAGATAAAGAAGATCATCTTCAAAAATTATTAATAGTCCTAGAAAGATGCAAGGAAAAAGGATTAGTTCTTAGTAAAAAGAAAGCAAAAATAGCAAAACAAGAAATAGAGTTCCTTGGATTAATTCTATCCACTCAAGGAAAGCTAAAACTTCAACCAAATATTCTAGAAAAGGTAAATTTATTTCCTAATAAAATAGAAGATAGAAAACAATTACAAAGATTTTTAGGGTGTATAAATTATATTTCTGATCAGGGATTTTTAAAGAATATAACAGAATACACTAAAAACTTATTTCCAAAAATAAGTACTAAAAAAGTATGGAAATGGGATGAAAAAGATAGTATACAAATTCAAAGGATTAAAGAATTATGTGAAAAACTTCCAGAACTTTATATTCCAGAAGAAAATGACTACTTAATAGTAGAAACAGATGCTTCAGACATAACCTGGTCAGAATGTCTAAAAGCTAAGAAAGCTATAAAAAGTTTGTAACAAGAAAAAGAATCACTAGATTCTAAATATCCCCCAAAGGAATTACTTTGCAGGTATATTTCAGGGACTTTTACTCCAACAGAACAGAGATATACTACTCATGAAAGGGAAACTCTAGTAGCAATTAAATCTCTTAAGAAATGGAAAATTGATTTACTACCCAAAGAATTTACCTTAAGGACAGATTCAAGTTATTTAACAGGTTTCATACGATATAATTTAAAAGTTGATTATAATCATGGACGATTGGTAAGATGGCAATTATTTTTGTTACAATATCCAATAAAAATTGAATATATTAAGGGTGACAAAAATGTTATTGCAGATACATTAACAAGAGAATGGAGTTCGTCTACAACGCATTAAATCAAGAAATTCAAAAATACGAACAAGAACTCGAAAAATGCAAGCATTGTCAGCAAATAAGGACACAGATCCAATCCCTCACGAAGGCCATCGAAGCAATGAAATCAACACAACAACCAAAACCATCAGAGTTCAGCCAGCTAAGCGTGGTGGACAAATCAGGTGAGGAAAAAATTCCAGAAAATAAAATAATTGCTGAAATTATCAAAAAATCCACCCAAGATAAAAAATATTATGTAATTTATAATGGCCCCATGAAAGGAGTATATGATGCCTGGGAAAAAGCAGCACTATTTACACAGCAATCAAGGATAATTCATAAATGAGGGTTTTTAACACTGGAAGAGGCAAAGGAATCTTTTAGAGAATATGAAGCTCTTCATCCAGAGCAAACCCTAAAAAGAGCAGATAAAGCTCCAACCCAGAGAACAGGGATAATAAGAAACATTCCTACAAGGGCTGAAATCAAGGAAAAGAAAAGGGTTTGTAAATCAAATCTCAGAGAAACTCTTAACGTAGTCTTGAATTGGACTGCAGAAAAGAGGGCAATCTTGGGATATTATCCTATTGCCAAAGAACAGCTAACAAAGCTGGTTATATTTCCAGAGGCTTCCCCATCTGACACCTATTAGTTTTTCCAGTATGGATTAATTGATACAATTTTAATTTTTAATGATTTGAAAATTATTAGTGAGTTTCCTGCAGGATTTATTGATGCAGTAAAAAGATTTAAAAATATGATTGACAACGTAAATCCAAGGGATATATCCCTAAAATTTACGAATAGTCAACCTATTTTTAATGAAGAAGAAGAATGCTTGGTTCCAACACATCAAGTGATCTTCATGTCCGTCTTCCCAGGAAATTTTTAACCAATTGATCAAGTTCAAGATTTAACAATCTACAGTCATGAAGGAAGACTAGCCAGCACACTAGCAAGGGTCTTCGAAAGAACTCAAAAGATAACAAGGGAATCTCACACAAGAATCAATTATAAAAGCAGAAATACTTTGCTTGTGTCCAGTAAAAGGAATGAAATTGAAGAAAGAGAGATGAGACTCTTAGTGGAATTTGAATCAGCATTCTACAACTTATCTGGACTCTTAGAAAAGCTCCCTGAAGGGATAAAGAGGAATCTCTGCTATTTGATAAAAGACAGAGAAGACCACAAGTGCCAGCTATGTGTCTCAGAGTTATCTAAAGAAAGCAATAATAAAACGGAATCAACCCACATGATAAAGGAAGAAGACAACGCATCTGAAGGTCACATGATGAAAGAGGAGGACAGCACATCTGAAGCATCTCTCAACATTATTGCATAGTGACGTAAGCGCTTAGGTCATAGAGCACCAACAATGTAGCTGGTGCAAGATAATAAACAATGACGTAAGCAATGACGTCATAAGAAGGGTAAGGATGGGAATTGTCCATTAGACCCAACCATTATAAATAGGTTGCTTAGGCAATTGTAGAAGGCATCAAACAATAGAAAGCAGAAGGCTAAGAGTACTCATATGCTAGGAGAGCAAGGAGGAAGTGGCCGAGGCGATTCTATAGTTTGAAGAAGAATTCCCTTAGGAAAAACCAATTCTAAACTCCCCTCTGGAGTTAGTATCTACAATCTCCCCTCTGGAGATAAAAACATCTTATGTAAAATATTCTAAATAAAGGAAGTTTTTCTCCAAAAAGGTACGCCTTTATCTTAATCTCATAGTTATGAATTATTTAGAAAGTTTAGAATTAACGGAAGAATCTGATTATTATAGATTATCTGCCTTATTAGATAATGAAAAACAGGCTGTTCTAAAAACAGAATTAAATCTCAAATCAAATGAAAATTTTAATAAACAAAATCTTTTAAAAGAAGTTTTTAATAGAAAAAATATAATATACTATGGAAAAATTTAACTTGAAGCCCCTATAAAGATAAAATCTGCTAATGGAGAACTTGAAATAGCTCTGATAAATGATGAAGAATTGAGTAAACAGATTGAGAAAATTAAGGATCAACAAAAAAGATCTAAAATTGCATGGATTCATATTAGTACTATACAAGTCTTAATCAAATCTACATATATGAAAGGAATTAATTCACCAATAAGCTTAGCAATCTGTGACAAAAGAATTACTGATGACCCAATAGATCAAATAATTGGAATTGTTCATGGAAACTTGGCAAACGTAAATGTTAAATTCAATGCCCATCTTGGATATGCTATACCTTTATCAACTGAAAATCTTGGAAGATCTATAAGTTTGGCTTATAAATTTCACAGAAAGAATCTAATGGAACAAGACGATGAACCATTTTCAATTACATATGCAATAAATTATGCTTTAACAAATAGCCATCATAGTATAATATTTAAAAACAGAGAAAGAATTTATGTCGATGAATTATTTCAGAAAATTGTAAAAACATAAATACCAAAATATAAAGCTATTGAAAACCCAGTTCTTTTACTAAAAGAACCATCAGGAAAATTAGTTTCATCGAATTTTCAAATAAGAGAATCCAAAATTAATAGCCCTTTAAGTTTATCTAAGTTAAAGATTAAAGAAGAAAATTCTGAAATAAAAGAATTAACAAAAAATGTCGAAAAATTAAATGAAACCCTAAACACTAAGTTATGACAATAAATAAAGAGAAAATATATGTAACCTATCAAGACAAGAAACAAGAGCTCTTTGAAAGAGAAAATCGGTTGAATTATTTACAGTTTTCTGAAATAAATCAAAGAGCATTTGAAGCTCTAAAAATAATCTATGACAAATTGAAAGGAGAAGTTGAAGAGTTAGAAAAATTAATAGAATCTCTAGAAAATAGTGATGAATCGATGATAGAATTTGCAGAAATTCTAAGATAACTAATGAAGTATACAAAGATTGAAAGACCAGAAAACAAAATAAAAAGAAAAAGGGCGAAAAAATTAAAAAGTAAAATAAAGGAGTATAAAAGAGAATTAAATAATCTTCAGTTCGAAATTAATGACCTTATAATAAAAATGATAGAAATAAGAACAAATATAAACAAGTTGGAGCTAAACTTAAAAAATTTATAAATGCCTGGAACACCATATTATGATTTAAAAGAATTAAAGCTGTTAAAAGAAAAAATAGAGAATGAAGTTGAAAAATTAAACAGATATTTAGAAACAGGAGAAAGTGTAGAAATAAAAGAAGTTATTGAGGATTTGAGAAATTATATTAAAGAAAAAGACAAACAGATAAAAGATTTTATATACAATCATCGATGCAAAAAAGAATATTATAAACTAAAACAAGATTGAAAAGTTATGGTCAATACTTTTTATAAAGCACCTATACAAATAGAAATTTTGAAAAAGAAATTAAAAGAAAAATCTAAATTAAAAATTTGGTATCAGAGCCAAGTTAACGATTAAAGGTAACACTTTTTCTTTAAGCAACACTTTTAGTGACACGCTTTCAGTTACCAAATGTCCACAATTAATTGATAACCTTCTTTATAGTCACCATAGATACAATAAGATAATAGGTATCATAGAAGGCACCTAAATAAAGTACCAAGCTTTTTTGTGATCAGTGTGTCCTTTATTATCAAAGAATCCAACGACCGCCAGTGAAATAACTTTGGAAGGACCAATAGTAATAGATGATGTTTTTTTGTGTTGCTTTATGGTACTAAGTTGGTATAAATTAAATATATTATTTAAAATAAATTATCAAAAATAAAATATTAATTACTCACGTGATAAAAATATAGGCTAAAAATTTTAATATGAAAATATTTTTGGAGTTATATCTCAATATAAAACTGAAAAATATTATGTTTAGATATAATAAAATTAAACTTTTTCACTAACTATCAAAAGAGTAAATATAATTTTTTAAAATTCAAAATCAAAGTATCTTTGCATATAGCAGAGGATGCTTTAATTTTTTTTTAAATTCTGACAATTATTCTTGCTAATAGTGAGATAACTTTTTCTATTTTTAAATTAAAAATTAATTCATTATTTGTGAAAAGCTTGAAAATGTATATATATTTTTCTTGCTCAAAAAGTGATTATGCACAATGCAAAAAGAAATTGGTATGATGTTTTTAGTATTTCACAAAGAATAAAAAACTCACATTATCAAGTTGATTTAACAGATACAATTTTTCATTATGGGCGAAATAATAATAGTTTAATATTATTTACACCCAAAGTTTACTATCTTATATCGAAGAGTATTTAAAATTATTAATTCTATTCTAGAAGTAGATTTTACTATTTTTTTTTTCTTCAACTTCAATGTCTCGGAAATTTTTAAGTTAGATAGGTGTAACAACTTTTTTATAGGAGTAATAGAAAAGTTATACCGTATAAAATTGAAGGTATTAAATTTAGGTGGGTACTCCCATGAAGATATTATAATTGTCTTCATGTGATGATTTTTCTTTTTGACCTTTAGATGATGGAGTGTAGGGTTAGATTTTGATATGTTATAAAAGTGTTGTTTTTATTTGAAGTGTGGTCAAATCAATAAATCACACTTTTATACAAAGCATCTTCATAAAAAGATGTTTTTTGCATCTTCATTTGAGTAGCTCCCTTAAATTTATTCGTAGAAGTCCAATATGTCTTGTAGGATATTATTTAATTTGCAGAACTATAAAGTAGATTATATTAACATATACACGGTGATATTTTAAAGAGTCAAAAACATTTTATATAAGCAACCGGCATTAAATTTCAGTAGTGTAATACAATTTTGATTAATAAATATGACTGATGAAGTTACTATATTAGAGATATTAATGATTTATCGATGGAATAGTCAAATTTAGACACTGGCACTAGAGTTGTATATTAAATTCGAGTAATTGGCTATTAGTGACAAAGCAAATGAATCATTGCTAAATGAAGAGGACAACATAGAATGAAAAATAAATAGCAGTAACATTGAAAAAGAGTCTTAGCCAACAATAACATGTTAAGAAGAAACAATGAAAAAAATAAGATTAAGAACACCGAAATTCATCTTTCAATAAACATGATAGTAAGTCAACATTTTCTTGATGTGTCATATATTATGCGTGTCCTGAACCTCAAAATTATACACGTACTAAAATTTTCTGAGTTTGCGAATCTAAATATGTGATTTATTATTATTTTTTTTGTTACGACAATTTTACTCTCAAATTTTATATTTTGCTTATACATTTTAATTTTATATAGTTGTTGAATTATTAAATGTTCAAAATATATGTATTGAAAGTAAATTTTGAATGAATTTAGTTAAGAAT
Organism: Arachis hypogaea; assembly: GCF_003086295.3. Taxonomy (NCBI): domain Eukaryota; kingdom Viridiplantae; phylum Streptophyta; class Magnoliopsida; order Fabales; family Fabaceae; genus Arachis; species Arachis hypogaea. The sequence continues at coordinate 24,449,214 of NC_092041.1, read as the reverse complement.
CCAATTAAAGTGTTCTTTAAAAATGTAAGTTGTTTTAATATGATAAATTTTATATTTTACAGTAATTATTAATAAGATTTTTTTGTACCAAAAATTAAAAAAAAAGTTGTATTAATACATATACATTATTCGGTAATAATTTAATATTGATTTAACATATACGTTAATATATTCAAAATTTGTTATATTAATATTAATTTTAATATTGTATTTATTTAATTTAAATATAAAAAATCCTAAAATCTAAAGAGAGTTGGCTGAATTTGTCAACAGACTTTATTTTTTGGTGATTACGAAAAAAGTTTTTAATCTTTTGCGACTCCTTTTGTTACAGAAGTAGTCTACCATTGTTTGGCTATTATTGCATTTTAGTTCATTAGCCATAAAAACAAGAAAATGGCCTTATACTTAGATCTTAAGAAAGATCGATTATCATTGGAAATGGAACTACCATTAGAAATTCTAAACCACAAGGCGAAGACATCCGTTATTAAGAAATCAAATTGCGTGTTTGATTCCCCTGGAATCAAAAGCAAAAGTGGAAAAAAAAAGTGGAAGAATGCAACAAAAAACTATTATATAATTCTGTCATCTTTTCGAAAGTTAAAGGCTATGTGCATATGTATACCAAAAAAAAAAAAAAAAAAACAAAAAGGCTATGTGCATATCAATTTAATTTTCTTTTCGGTTGCTATTAATTAAAAAAGAAAATGGATCTATTCGTGCCTTTTCAGAAAGGTCAGCAAAACGATTCAAGGGAATAGCCATATAGGGGCATATTTTTTTAATTATTCAGGTAAAATATATCATTGTATAAAGATAATAGTTAAGATATAAAAAAAGAAAATAATAATGCTACTTGATACGACCGTTATACATCGGTTACGAGTTATAGCTCGGCGAACATCTTGATAATCGACGAATCACTTGCGCCGAGTTTATGGCAATAAACAACCTTATGATCAGTTACATCGGTTACGCCTTAAACGGTAAGTTAAGGAATATGACTGTTACAGTATCTCGGTTATAAAAAGCAATCAAGAAGAATCGGTAAAGGTAGACCTTTCTTGACTCAGTAATTTCTAAGAATAACTCTTCTAAACTGACTTGAGCGTCGGAGTACTTTTGCAGGTACTTCCCCCCTCTTCCTTTTGGCTCCGCTGGTTGGTGGTGGAACATTACAACCCGAAGATAAGCTCGGCCTCCTACTGCTCGGGAACGATTTATAGTTCGGCTATAATCAGGCAAGAACATTTGGCGCCCACCGTGGGGCCGAAACTTGAAATCTCTCTTTCTCAGGTCCCAATCATCCCGACGATAAGTAATGGCCGATGCACCTCCCCCCACGCCATCCGAGCTCCTCCGTATGGTAACCGAGCTCCAACAAGCAAACCAGCAAATGGCCGAAGCAAATGAGCGTATAAGAAACGAGAATCAACGCATGCAACAGCAAATGGAGCAACTAATCAATGCTCGCCTAGAACACGGCAACGATCATAATGAACGGAACAACGATGATGAACGCCGCACACACGTCTCGGAAACGCCTCAGGACGACGAAGGCGGAGGTCCTCGGGACAACGAAAAAAAAGCCGAGACCGATGAAAACGAGCTTGATAATTCCACAGGACCGTTCACAGCAGATATCATGAATTTCCAACTACCTAGACAATTCACTTTACCAACCACACTAACACCTTATGACGGATTGGGAGATCCGAAGCAACACATAAAGAAGTTCCGATCAATTATGATTGTCAACGGTGCATCCGATCCAATTTTATGTCGTTGTTTTCCTTCTTTTTTAGATGGTCCTGCACTTGACTGGTTTTGTTCTTTGCCTGCAGATTCTATTTCCCGATTTCTGGAGCTGGCAAAACAATTTGAGGACCACTTCGCAGCATCTGCGATATACCTACATGACTCTGACTACTTGACAACTGTCAAACAAGGCCCTCAAGAAAGCTTAAAGGACTATATCACCCGTTTTACAAAAATAGCAATGAGGATCCCTGATCTCCACCCTGAAGTCCATCTACATGCCATCAAAAGTGGCCTCCGTCCGGGAAAATTCTAGGAGTCCATCGCGGTGGCCAAACCAAAGACTCTGGCCGAATTTCGTGAGAAGGCCAAGGGTCAGATAGATATTGAGGAGCTTCGACAAGCTCGGAAGTCTGAAAAGTCGGCATCCACCAAGGAGGACGACAAGCCTCGGGAAAGTAGAAAGACCTTCAAACCAACACCACGTTATGAATCATACACCCAGTTCAATGCAAAGAGGGACGACATCATCAAGGAAATATTAAATTCCAAGTTGATAAAACCTCCTCGGAAAGCCGGGAGTTACCCAGAACCAAAAAATGCTGACAAGTCCAAGTATTGCACATTTCATCAGAAGTTCGGTCACACAACCGATGAATGTGTGATTGCAAAGGACCTTCTCGAACGTTTGGCGAGACAAGGGCATCTTGATAAATTCATTGCAGGCCACATGCAGAGTAGATCCACTCCTACAGCAGAGCCATCCTCCGCAGGAGCTTCATCAAAAGACAAGGGGAAGGTCCCCGCTCAGCCTAGAGGTGTAATTAATTGCATTTCAGGAGGCTACGCAGGAGGAGGGCATACAAGCTCCGCTAGAAAGCGCACATATAGAGCAATGCTCGCACTTGGCAATACAACCAATAACACTCAGCCGGCGCAAAAAGTGCCCGAAATGACGTTCTACCCAACTGATTTTTGTGCTCGCGATGTAAACTTAGACGACCCTGTCGTCATCTCCATTCAGCTCGGCGATTTAATAGTTCGGAAGGTGCTGCTGGACCCAGGCAGCAGCGCCGATGTTTTATTCTTTACCACATTTGAAAAAATGAAATTAAGTACTAACATTCTGCAACCATATGTAGGTGACCTGATCGGCTTTTCAGGAGAGCGAGTCCCGGTGATGGGTTCAGTATGGTTACAAACCACACTAGGCGAACAGCCATTATGTCGAACACAGGATATTCAGTACCTTGTGGTGGACAGCTTTAGCCCTTACAATCTCATTTTAGGCCGACCTTTTTTAAACAAATTTGCTGCAATTGTATCTACTGTTCATCTTTGTGTCAAGTTTCCTATGCAGGACGATACGGTGGCTACAGTTCATGGTGACTTGCAGGAAGCTCGGTACTGTTATAATACGAGCCTAAAGCCTATTAGGCGGAACAGCGACAAACGCATCAACTCCATTGGAGCTGAGCAGCCAATGCTAACCGAGTTGGATCTACGAGCCGACTTTCAAGATCGCCCTTTACCCAATGAAGAGCTAACAAAGCTCACCTTGACCGATGATCCCAACAAATTCACTTTTATTGGCACATCTATGGGAGATGAAGAAAAAGACAAGCTCATTAATTTCTTGAGGCAAAACGCTGACTTATTTGCCTGGACGTCAGGAGACATGCCAGGAATATATCCGTCTATCATTACGCATAAGCTCGCCATTAATCCGGCAGCCCGGCCAATAGCTCAAAAGAAAAGAAACCTCGGCACAGAAAAGAAACTGGCATCCATGGCCGAGGCCAAAAAGCTCATTGATGCAAACTTCATACGAGAAATCAGATTCACCACTTGGCTAGCCAACATCGTAATGGTAAAGAAACATAACGGTAAATGGTGCATGTGCGTTGATTTCACTAATTTAAACAAAGCATGCCCAAAGGACGCATATCCTTTACCTTCAATTGATTCTTTAGTAGATAATTCTTGTGGTTATGGTACATTAAGTTTCATGGATGCATATTCTGGTTATAACCAGATCTTTATGCATCCATCAGATCAAGAAAAAACAGCTTTTATCACTGAATATGGTAATTATTGCTATAACGTCATGCCTTTTGGCTTAAAGAATGCAGGGGCAACATACCAGCGATTGATGAATAAGGTCTTTGACCAGCAGATAGGGAGAAACATCGAGGTATATGTCGATGACATGGTGGCAAAAACCAAAATCGGCGAATCCCATATAAAAGACCTCGCCAAGATATTCGGACAAATCCGAGCTTACAACATGAGACTTAATCCAGAAAAGTGTGCCTTTGGTGTCCAGGGCGGAAAATTCCTCGGTTTTATTCTCACCAGTCGAGGAATTGAAGCAAATCCGGAAAAATGTCAGGCGGTCCTCGACATGCACAGCCCGACTACTATCAAAGAGGTGCAGCGACTAACAGGGCGACTAGCAGCACTCTCCAGATTCCTGCCATGTCTAGCGGCTAAATCGGCGAGTTTTTTCCAATGTTTATGAAAAAACACTGCCTTCCACTGGAACGAAGTCTGCGAGTCCGCATTCCAAGAACTAAAGCAATTCCTTTCTAAACCACCGGTCTTGCATAAACCTAAGGTTGGCGAGACACTATATTTATATTTATCTATCACTGATATAGCAGTTAGTGCCGTTCTTGTTGCAGAAAATGATAAAGCACAACAGCCAGTTTACTTTGTAAGCAAATCACTCCAGAATGCCGAGCTTCGCTACCCGAAGTTAGAGAAGTTGGCTTATGCTCTCGTCTTCTCAGCAAGGAGACTCCGTCCTTATTTTCAGAGTCACACGATCAAAGTCAGAACCTCTCAACCACTGCGACAAATACTCGCCAGGCCTGAGCTTGCAGGGAGACTGATTAAGTGGTCAATTGAACTCTCAGAGTTCGATATCCAGTATCAACCTCGATCATCGGTGAAGTCACAGTATTTAGCCGATTTTGTTGCTGAATTTACAGGATCAAGCCCAAATGAAGATACCGAAAATTGGGTGTTATTTGTCGACGGAGCATCAAACCCCCAGGGATCCGGTGCAGGGATACTCTTGGAGAACCCCAGAGGAGTTATCATTGAGCATTCTCTTCGGTTTTCCTTTAAAGCTAGCAACAATCAGGCCGAATATGAAGCCCTTATCGCAGGGCTCAGGTTAGCCATTGAATTACAAGTCCTCAATTTACATGTTTACTGTGATTCCTTGTTAGTCATTCAACAAGTAAACCAATGTTTTCAAACAAAAGACCCAATTTTGTCAAAATATCTTGAAATCGTCAAACAACTAATAAACCATTTCTCCAAATTCGACATTACACATATAGAAAGAGACCAGAATCACAGGGCAGATCTATTATCCAAGTTAGCTACCAGTCAGTCACATAATGCTTCGCTTTTACAGTCAGTTTTGCAGGTGCCGAGCATAAATATGATCGGCAAACCCCAATCCGAGGATACCTGGCAAAAACCATATATCCAATATCTCGAAAACGGGAAACTTCCGCTAGAAGTAAAAGACACTAAAAAGTTTAAGCGACAAGCATCTTTCTTCACATTGTTGAATGGCGAATTGTATCGGCGAGGTTACTCTCGACCATTATTGAAATGCTTAGACAGGTCAGAAGCCGAAATAGCCTTGGCCGAGGTTCACGAGGGCATCTGTGGAACACATTCAGGAGCAAGGAGCCTAGCACGCAAGATTCTCCGTGCTGGTTTTTACTGGCCGACCATATGGGAAGATAGTCAAAAGAAGGTCCGAAATTGTAATCACTGTCAGAAGCACGCCCCTACACTAAACATACCAGCCGAAGAATTGCATCAGACAACGGTAAGCTGGCCATTTAACAAATGGGGAATGGATATCCTCGGACCTTTCCCCACGGCACCCAGGCAGGTAAAATATTTAGTTGTGGCAATCGATTACTTTTCCAAGTGGATTGAAGCCCAACCACTAGCCAGAATTACTTCGGCATAGATGATATCATTCGTTTGGCAGCATATAATCTGTAGATTTGGTATACCTCAACATATTGTAACTGACAATGGTCGCCAGTTCATAGACCATAATTTTCAGACTTTTTTTGCAGAACTTGAAAGTCAAACAACATTTTTCATCAGTTGAACACCCTCAATCAAATGGATTGGCAGAAGCTGCCAACAAAGTCCTCCTCCAAGCTCTACAGAAAAAACTTGACGACGCTAAGGGCTTATGGGCCGAGCTTATCCCAGAGATCTTATGGGGATACAATACCTCGGTACATTCAACAACTAATGAAACACCATTCCGTTTGGTGTATGGTTCGGATGCGATGATTCCAGTCAAGATATCACAAAACTCCCTAAGAACGCAACATGAAAATCATGATGATGCCCGCCGAACCAAGCTTGACTTGGTTGAAGAGGTGAGAGCCATGGCAACAATTCGGCAGAAGGCATTACAACAACGAATAGCTCAACGCCATCACAAGAACGTTAGACCGAGATCATTTCATCAAGGCGATTTGGTGTTGAGGAAAACTGAAGTGGCACGTAAACCACCTTCCCATGGCAAGCTCGCTGCAACATGGGACGGACCATACAGAATACATCAAGTGATCGGCAAAGGTGCATATCATCTAGAAGAACTAGATGGAACAAAACTATCTAGCACTTGGAATGTTAGTTCCTTGAAGAAATACTACAGCTAGCAAAGTGCAGCACGCTAGTACTCTTTTTCCTACCTTGATATTTTTCCCATATAGGGTTTTGCTCAAGAAGGTTTTAACGAGGCTAGCTTACCTATCTCAATTGTAAAGGTACTGCACTAAATAAAATTTGCTCTCTTATACATATCTATACATAATTTCACAGCACATACTTTATATCCATTGTCTCTCACCACGATCATACAACATATATACACATATATACACCATCAGTCGAACCTAAAGTCGCATTGATAACTCATGCGCAAACAGCCGCTGATAAAACCTCAATCAGCACATCAAATTAATCAGACCCTAATATTGGAACACATAAAATTAGGACTAACCATATCCTAATTTAACAGATATATCAATCACGAAGCAAACAATATCAAAACCATAGTCATTAAAACGACTATTCAAAAGAAACAGTTTTTACAGGAATAAAGTCATTCCATTTTAAACAAACAACGAGAAAGATAGTCCAAATTACAACCTAATATCTTAGTCAGCTAAATTATCGTCACCCTCTTCAGCCCCATCTTCATCATCAACTAATTCACCATTCCGAACCACTTTACTCGGATCCATGGCAGTAAAATCGTTTCCAGGAAACAAAAACTTAGCCTGGAGTACCGCACGTTCAAAACCTTCTGCGAAGGCATCTAGGATATCAGCTTCTCGACTCGATTCCATCTCCTTCAGCTTCATTGTAACTTCGACAATTCTTTCACTCATCGTACTCAATTCACCTTTCTTCTTCTCTAAAGCCTCAGTAACACTCTCATGCTCTTCCTTTTCAACCTTCAATTTCTCTTTCACAGCAGATAACTCCTTCTCAAGCTCGCCAAGCATAGTTTCTTTCATTTCAAGCTGACCCTTTAGCTCCGTGCTCTCAGACGCACATTGTAACATCTTCCTATGCCTCTTTTCCTGACTCCGACCAATGCTGGCCAACCGAAAGCCCAAAACCTATATTATTACAAACCTAATTAATTTTTTCAAAAAAAAAAGAGAGAAGAAAAGAGAGGAAAAACACAGTATAACAAAACAGCCATAGCTGACCTGCATAAATTGATCTATACCAAGATCTCCGACTTCATCAATACGAGTAACGTCAGAAGCAGATTGCACAACCTCGTCCGCCACAACGTTAAAAGGGAAATTCCTGTCCCACAGTGACGAACCATCACCCTCTTGCTCAAAAGAGTGGAGTTTTTCTTGCTTAACAATAAAATTCGCCAACTCGTCAAGCTCAATCATTTTCTTCCCCTCCTCTAAGTTTTCGGACTTTCTCTTCTTAAACACAATTCCTTTCTTCTTCGGAATCGGTTGATTCACCTCAACCTCCCCTTCCACCTTTTCCAGGTTAGAGGAAGACCCTTCAAAGTTTTTTAACTTAAAACGAGCTCTCATACTCGATGCAGAAACCCCAGGATATCTCCCACCTAAAAACAACAAAACAAACTCTTAGCAATTAGAGTTCAACGCAAAACAGATAATAAATAAACCCTTACCCAAATATTCCACTACCGAAGCCCTATTTTCCTCCCAAGGCAACAAGTTTGATACAGATATCAACCCACCCCGATCAACCATCTCCATTAAAAAATTTATAATACATTCATTCCGCGGCGAAATCAATTCGGGACCCAATATATGATTAGGATGACAACACCAATAAAGGGGAAACTGTTCGCCGAGATGCTCGTCCAAATAGAACGGAAATTCCTTTTCTACTGATCTCACTTTGAAAAACATTTCTTTAAAGTCTTTGAAAGAAGATTTGTACAATTTAAAAACAGTAAAACCAGGTGTACTGTTTAGGTTTACCCAGAGGCCCTTCCAAACACCTTTTGCCTGGAAAAGTGAGAAGAACAGCTCTACCTCAGGTTCAATCCCTAAGAATTCCATTAATACCTCAAAACACTTTATAAAAGCCCATCCGTTAGGATGAACCTGAGACGGAGCACAGTTCATCTGCTTCAATATATTACATTCAAACTTTGTAAACGGTAATTTCACAAACAACTCCTCAAGAATACAGCTATACAAATAAAAACTTTCAAAATCCCTTTTTCGATGATAAACCCGATCCGTACGGTTGCATGGAATCAATTCAATGTGAAAACCGGGCCTCGTTATTTTTTCTAAGGTTATTTCTTTAACGCTTTCTTCATCAAAAAACAGAGAGGCCCTTATTTTCACATCCTCACCAACCCACCCATATGATCCATCGTCTTCTACCTTAGGCAGTAACTTCACTTTCGTATCACTCATTTTCTCTATCAGACGAAGGAAAAACAGAAAGGAAAAGAAGTGAGAGAGTAGAACTTCTAACCTCTTTTGCTCATTCTTTAAAACCCCCTGCAGAAGACAAAAAGACTAGAAACTTTAAGCCCTCACACGAAAGTAACTCAACGTCACTTTCTAGCCACTCATTTAAGAAAACGTTTTCAATTCCAAGTTAAAATCTTGACCCTCCGTTTAAACCCACTTTCAACGGCATAAATGTCACTTTGGAACTTGCACCTGCATTGAAAAGACAGGCATCATCATTAACTGTTCAGGTAACTTTTCCTATACTATAATAAATACACCCCACTCGATACGTCAAGTTGAACTGGGGGCTCCTTACGCCGAGCTATAACTCGGTCAAATCAAATTTCAAAGCTCAACCTGCCCTATCTACATCCAGGCTAAGCTTGGGGGCTGTGATACGACCGTTATACATCGGTTACGAGTTATAGCTCGGCGAACATCTTGATAACCGATGAATCACTTGCGCCGAGTTTATGGCAATAAACAACCTTATGATCAGTTACATCGGTTACGCCTTAAACGGTAAGTTAAGGAATATGACTGTTACAGTATCTCGGTTATAAAAAGCAATCAAGAAGAATCGGTAAAGGTAGACCTTTCTTGACTCAGTAATTTCTAAGAATAACTCTTCTAAACTGACTTGAGCGTCGGAGTACTTTTGCAGGTACTTCCCCCCTCTTCCTTTTGGCTCCGCTGGTTGGTGGTGGAACATTACAACCCGAAGATAAGCTCGGCCTCCTACTGCTCGGGAACGATTTATAGTTCGGCTATAATCAGGCAAGAACACTACTTTTAAATTGATAATGTTATTCTCTTTTAATTATATTTTTTTAATCTTCTCTTAAAATTACTCTCAACCTTTATTTATCATATTAAAATTTTTTTATATTTTTTTGTTATATCCATAAAGATTGTGGATAATTTTAAAAGAAAATAAAAATTAAAATTAAAAAAGAGTAATTTTATCAATCTAAAAGTAATATCATTATTTTTATATAAAAAGTATTTTCGTTAAATTATTTAGTAAATATATTAGTTTATTTAATAATTTTTAATTATTATTTTCACATCAAAAAATATTTATGTAAATAGACACTATTTTTGAATGTGTATATTATTTTTTCTTCATAAAATTCTAATCTTTTCTCTTCTTTTATTTTTTTTAATTTTTGATTTATTAACTTCCTCGGCTTCTTTAACTTGTTAAACTTTCATCGTGGTAGGATTTCTTTAAAAAAAAAAATATTAGTGACTAATTAAAAAGCAATCAAATGGAACACACTTCGTCTTTGTGGACACAAGCGATTAAAATCGAATTGGTAATTGACCCAACTAAAATATTGAGTCACTAAGTTATTAGTTTAATTGTTGAATTATTAGTTAAACCAATTAATTTTATTATAATTATATAATTATATAAAATTATATTCTGCTCTTTTTTATAATAATTATTTTTAAATTTTATTTTTTATTAAATTAACTATTAATTTTGAATTTTAATAATTCATCAATTAATTTATATCTTTTATATTATAACTAATAAAAGGTCTTTTTATTTTTTTAATTTGTTCATATTTAATAAATTTTTATTTATTTTAATTATTGTGTTATAATATAAAAATAGTTAATTGTGAAATAATGAGTACAAAACTAATTGTATACAACAACAAAACCTTGTCCCACTAGATGGGATCGGCTACATGAATCAAACGACGTCATTGACCTCTATCATGTATCATGTCTATAAAGATTATTTAAATGTAGATCTCGTTTGACCACTTCGCGCGCGGATGGTCTTCCTCTGCCTTTCACCCCTTGTCCATCTTCCATCTCATCCACCCTCCTGACTTGGTGCTCTGTCGGTCTTCTTCTCACATGTCCAAACCACCTGAGACGCAATTGTACTATCTTTTCCACAATAGGTGCTACTCCAACTCTTTCTCTTATATCTTCGTTCCTTATTCTATCCAATCGCGTATGACCACTAATCCATCTCAACATCTTCATCTCTGCCACACTTAACTTATGTTTGTGCTCCCTTTTGGCCGCCCAACACTCTATATCATAAAGTATAGTCGATCTGATAGCAATACGATAGAATTTACCTTTAAGTTTTAAATGCATTTTTTTGTCACATATAAAATCAGACGCACTCCGCTATTTTGACCAACCTATTTGGATCCTATGATTTACATGCATCCTGTTCAATCTCTCCATTATCCTGTATGATACACTCAAGATAGTTACTTAAAACTTTTAACTTTTCATAGGATGTTTTCTCCAATCTTCACCTCTTTATTAGGATTTTTCCTTCGGCGGCCAAACTTACATTCCATATATTCCGTCTTACTACGGGTCATGTGCAGACCATACACTTCTAGAGCTTCTCTCCATAAATCAAACTTCTTATTTAGGTCTTCCCTTACCTCTCCCATAATGACGATATCATTGGCAAAAAGCATACACCATGACACAGGCTCTTGGATATGCTCTGTGAGTACTTCCAAGACTAATGTGAAAAGGTATGGACTTAAGGATGATCTCTGGTGTAATTCTATACCAATAAGAAATTCTTCTATCACGCCACCTTGAGTCTTCATACTAGTTATAGCCACATTATATATATATATATATATATATATATATATATATATATATATATATATATATATATATATATATATATATATATATATATATATATATATATATATATATTTAATTATACGAATATATGCGATCCTTACTCTCTTCCTTTCCAAAACCTTCCATAAGACTTCCCTTAGCACCTTATCATATGCTTTTTCCAAATTAATAAACACCATATTTAGATCAATTTTATTACTACGATACCTCTCCATCATCCTTCTTAACAAGTATATCGCTTCAATGGTGGATCTGTCTGGCATAAAACTAAATTAGTTCTCTGTTACTTGTGCCTCTTATCTCAACCTCCATTCAATCACCCTTTTCCATAACTTCATGATATGACTCGTGAGCTTGATCCCTCTATAGTTTTCACAACTTTGTATATCCCTCTTAGTCTTGTAGATAGGTACTAAGGTGCTCTTTCTCCACTCATCTGGTATCTTCTTTGACCTTAAAATCTCATTAAAAATCTTGGTTAACCAAATGACGCCTTTCTCTCCAAGGCCCTTCCAAACTTTAATTGGAATATTATCGGGTCCTACTGCCCTACTATTTTTCATCCACTTTAGAGCCTCTTTTATCGGGTCCTTCGATAATAATCGAAGTGTTGATCTTCTTCCCTCGTGCATAACCGATCAAGGCTCGGAAGAGTCTTCTGTCCTTAATTAAATAACTCGTAGAAGTAGCTCTTCCACCTTTTATTGATCTTCTCCTCTTGAGCCAAAACCTCTCCGTCTTTATCCTTTATGCACTTAACTTAATCCAAGTCTCTTGTTCTTCTTTTATGGCTCTTTGCAATTCTATATATACCTTTATCTCCTTCCTTTATGCCAAAAGACTGGTAGAGACCCTCATATGCTCTTGTTCTTGCTTCACTTACAGTCACTTTTGTCTCTTTCTTAGTCGCCATATATTTTTTCCAATTATCTACATTGTGACAGAAAGACCACTCCTTAAAGTGCTCCCTTTTTGCCTTTATATTTTCTTGTACATCCGCATTCCCCCATTAGGACTCCTTGTCTCTTGGTCCTATCCCTCTAGATTCACCAAAACTTTCTTTTGCTGTTCTTCTAATAACTTCTGCCATCTCCCTCTACATCTCCTCCATGCTTTCATTCCCATCCTATTTTGCCTCTTCTCCTACCTGTCTTAGGAAGCTTCTTTATTCTTCACTTTTCATCTGCTTACACCTTATCCTTGGATTCTTCGTATAATGTTTTTTCCTTAACTTTTGCTCAACGCAAAATTCATGATGAGCATCCTATGTTGTGTTGTTAAACTCTCTTGGAATAATTTTACAATTAATGCAAAATTTTTGGTCGACTCTCCTCAACAAAAAGAAGTCGATTTGAGAGTTTGTTATGCTACTCCTATAGGTTATAAGATCTTTGTCTCTCTTTTTAAAATATATATTTGCAATGAGAATGTCAAAGGTTGAGAAAAAGTCCAAAATAGTTTTGCCCTTGGTATTGACCACCCAGAAACCATGGCCGTCGTAAATACTTTCATACCCAATCACTTCTCTTCCAACATGGCCATTTAAATCTTCACCTAAGAAAAACCTATCTTCCTAAGGTATGTCTTTGACCAAACTCTCTAGATTCTCCCAAAACCTTATCTTGTATTGCTCGTCCAAACCCACTTACGGTGCATAGGTGCTAATCACATGAAAAGTACTTCCTTCCACCACAAGTATGATAGAAATGATCCAATCTCTCACCCTCTTGACATCCACTATGTCCTTCTTCTACTTCTTATCCACGATAATACCTACCCTGTTCCTATTCTTCACCTTTTAACTCCCTAGCTTACGCATCGACCTATTTTGTTTTTTGTAGGCACATAATATTAATCTTCCTCATTGTCATGGTATCCACCACCTATGGATTAATCTCAACCTTCTGTAATTCCGACCTTTATCTTTACCTTTTTCTTCGTGAACTAGCTTATTTACCCTCATCCGTTTACTAAAATATGGGAACTCTTACTCATTTAACACTACATTCGGGCACTGATGTAGCGGCTCTTGCTCATTTGACACTGTACATGAGCCATCAGTGCGTTGCTTCTGGGCAACGACCTAGCTTTAGCACAATAATATCTTTGATCCATGTCATGAAGATTTGACTAACTTTTTATGTTGGCTGTCAAAGGCCTAATATATATATATATATATATATATATATATATATAATAAGTATGATGATGCACTTTTTATTTTTTTATATGAAAAAAGAAAAAAAATTGAAGTTCTCCTATTTTTTTACAATGGGAAAAAAGTATAGAGTTAAAATAACTCACTTAAAATTCTTTTTAAAGGATTACATGGTAAAATTGAATCAAAAAAGTCCTTTTGGAATAAATATTCAGCTGCTTGTGAATCTTTGGATATTGTCTTATTCGATATTTGTTAATTACTCTTTTACCTGCAAATGTAATCTAATTATCAGGGTGGACAATAATGATACCCAACATGGTGAAACTGGTGGTCACCCTACCAGTAGTAAGAGATATAAGGATGGATACATAGAATAACCTTTTATTGTTTTAAAACATATAAATCAAAAGATATTTTATCCATACGTTATGCTTAGACTTCCTTCTTGCATATGCGCTCTTTCGGATGCACATACTAGAATAAAAGGTAAAAGTTAATTGCTTTCATGTTCGCCCAAATAGGTTATTTTCTCACCTAATACGGATCCCATACTATCCTCCATAAACTGAAAATCCATTATCCTAATTACTACAGGAATCTCATTTAGTTGACCTGTACCTATTTGAAAACAACCTCAGTTAATCCTATCCTTTTTAATAAGAGTCCATACATTTTTTTATAGAATTGCTCTTCTGAATGAAATTCAATGGGATCCGCAGAGACCATGTCTTCTTCCATAGGATTCCAAGTACCTGGATCAACTGAAGTTTTGATTCTATTTGAACTGATCTTTTTCAAATGGTATTCACAATGTTCACACCACAAAAAATGCTGAGTTACCATCGGATTAATCAAATAAATCTGTCGTTAAATAGATTATCGTTGGATTTATCGTTGTCCTTGGTTTGACGGTATAAATATCACCGGAACCTGCTTACCATCAGATTTTTCGTCGGTCTTTTCAATGGATTTGGCGTGGTTTCACGTGTTTAGGCACCATATTATCGTCGAATTTATTTGACGATAAATCCTACGGTAATGTTAAATATAATATTTAAATTTTTGTGGCACAATGAAGCCATAATTAGTAGACTCTTGTTAACAAAATTGTTAGTAGAAATTTAACATTGCAAAAAATCAAAAAATTATTTTATTAAAAAAATAAATGGCCTAAAAGAAATAAAATATCACAAATATAGAATACAATAAAGTAGATAAACAAAAATGCATAAACCTCTAAACCTACAGATCCAGGTAATCTTTGTTATCGTCAGCGGTGGCATTGTGGTCCCCCTGCTGAGGCGGCGGAAGAGGTGCTATTATCAGTGCCCTACTAATAGCGTCACCGCTGGAACCAGCAACGCCATTGTCTCCAGCGCACATCTGCTGTCGCAACCAATTGAGTTGTTCCAACTTCTCCATTAGGTCCGAGCTGACGGCAACGCGTGCAAGAATCTCTCGATACTTCTACTCAAACTACTCTGCTTGTTGGTGAAGCTCCTGTATTAATTGCTGCACCTCCTCTCTCAGGTCGACAACTTTCTGAGGATCAGCAAGGCTGGTGGCAGAGGCAGAGGCAGAAGAAGCTGCCAACTGTGGAGGAGTGGAGGCCACTGGCAAAGAACGATCTCAACTTGATGCGGCAATTCTTGTAGAGTTCAGAGGTGGTCTCGTGCTAAATCCTATCGAGATCTACCACTGAAGTCTCGGAGCTGGCTTCGTCGGCCCACTTAGCAGTTAAAATTGTTGGGTCGCGATGTAAACCCCGAGTAATTAGTGAATAATTAGTTAATAATTAATTATTAATTAAATAAATTAGAAAGAGAAACCATGAATGGAAAAGATAATTGAAATGGATAATGAATCATGAAGAGTGTACGACGAATGGGCTTCGTGCCAAACTGCTAATGTGGAAGTGCCCGCTTAATTGATAGCCTAAGGTTGCTAATGCGAGAATGTCCGCCTAACTGATAGCATATGGAATGCGAATGGGCCTTGTGCCAAACTGCCAATGCGAAAGTTTCCGCCTAATGGATAGCCTGAGATTGCTAATGCGGGTATGTTTGTCTAACTGATAGCACTGTTCCTTACTGTGATACACATTGAAATGTTATTATAATGAGGCCTAATTGACACGGGTAACTGTGATGCCAAGGTGTCTAATTGACACAGTAAAGGGACCATATTTGGGATTCACTCCGAGTAATGTCGGGTTGCGGGTAGACAACCGACGCATGAGCTCATGACCTGCGTTAGGAAAGGCATGCATCATGTGCATTTGTATATTTTGTTTGAGCGTGCATTGTCTTGGCTTGCTTAATTGTTTATTCACGTTAATCGCTAATTGCCTACTTGTTATATATGCTTTCTGTATGTGTTTGACTTGTCTGTTTTGTCTGTCTATACAATTTTATCGGAGTTGGAGGAACGGAGGAAAGGCGAAGAGATTGAGGGTTTTGATTAGATGTTGATCAAGTTTAGAACCTTAGAGACCTACCCTCATTTATGATTTTAGCTTTAGTTCCTTAAGATTTATAATCCGATTTTCGACATTCTAGAATTGCCTTTGGCTTTCTCAGGACCTTACTTATTATATATGTGGGCACCTCAACCATACTGAGAACCCCCGGTTCTTATCCCATACAATATTGTTATTTTTCAGATGCAGGTCAAAATGCACCTCGGTGAGCGTTTGGAGTTCCCTTTGCAAGCGAAGTTGGTTATCCTGGGATTACTGTATTTTGTTTTATACTTTGTATATATGTATATAGATTCTCCACCCTTGTATTTTATATTTTGTCCCTCCTAGAGGTTGACTTGGAGAAACAGGTGTTTTGTCATATACTTGGGGTTACTCTTTTGGGTTATATTTATATCTATATGTATATATTTGCTTTGGCCGGTTCTAGCTTCGTGAGCCGAGTCAGAAGCTTTGCTATATGTACCTTGGAATTCTTCTCTCATATTTATCTCTTACGCGAGTGATGCAATTTTCTGTTTAACACCTTGCTTATCTCTTCTTCACAGGTTTCTAATTAAAATTTCTTTCAACTATTATATATATATATATATATATATATATATATATATATATATATATATATATATATATATATACTTTTAGAGGTCGTAATATCTTGCCACCTCAGCTTTATGACTTAAGCATAAGACTCTATGTGGTAGGGTGTTACACACGGCCTCCAACCTCTGTGTGTACTCCTCGTGCGTCACACACGTTAGTTGTGATTAGGATAAGAGTTAAATAATTGACTTTAAACCAAATAAAGTTGAAACTTAGGATTAATTTAAACTCACATAATGGGCCGCAGACCGCTTGTCAGCAAATCTCTCCTTGTTTACCTTCAAAGTATGGGTATACTTGAAGGTTTCCGCCAATGTCGTCTCACGATCCAATTACTTAGACTACAAATTAATATATCAACCAAGTAATAAAATAACAAACAAATTAAACAATGACAGACAAATATAAGTATGAACCAAAATATAAAAAATCTTATGAAAATTTTAATAGATTCTCCCGTAAAATTTGGATTTAGTCACCCTTGAAGGGTTCCATCCAATATTTTCTAGCAATCTCAGAACATAATCTAACATATTCTAACATATTTTAACCACCCAAATCCACTAAAACAAAAAATTAAACTAAAATTTACTCAACTAACTAATTAATTAACTTGATAATAAAAAAGAAAACTATTTTAACTATTTCAAGTAACTACTGAAACATTAAACAATGCAAAAATTCTTACCAGTCTGGTCTTCGTCTTCAAGAAGGTCTCCGACCTACTTGTATACCTCGACGACCTAGGTGAAGTCCTGTTAGCGATGTTCGTCAAACAACGACGCTTGAACCCCTTGTTATCTCTAAAATAGGCCTCCAATTCACGCTTGATGTTTGAATGGATCTACGATGTTAGGTGGTCTTTCCCCTGATAAATGCCGCTCATCATCTGTTGAAAACGTTTGGCTATCCAGTGGTCATAGATCTTCCCGATCATGACATTGTGTTCTGCATTCCATATGAATTTAAACTTCACATAATGATTTACCAAGATTAGTTAGTTGGAATAAAATACAGTTCCTATATAGTTAAGTAATTCAAACGAAGTTGGGTTGTTACCACCTACTTTTGAAACCAATGCTCTCTCACATTACCTGGAATTTGCGTGTACATCACCCACGGGTGGCCGTACATGGATTTAACGACCTCGAACATCTCTTGTGTGCAAACATTGGGGGGGTTTGGTACAAACATGTTAGAGAAAAAATCTCACATTAACAAACACATAAGATAAACAAACTTAACATAAACAAACTTAAGATAAACAAACTTAATGTTAAAAAAACAAAACTCATGATGGCATGCTACTCGGGGACATTGAAGGAATCACCCACCGCAGGCTCTGTCGACATTGTTGCTGCATCTGCAAGAGGCGTAGCAGAAGGAGGTATCCAGTTCGAGTTTGGGACTATGATGAATTGTTAGTCCAATGGACCCACTTGTGATGTCACAGGGGTGACAGGGCAGCCAGGGTAGAGGGCGATGACTATGCAGCCCTGGAAAATTTGGTGGAAGCCTACCCTCTACCACAATCATATAACCTGCTCGACCTATCTTTGCTACCTGCCGTCATATCTGTACATCAAATATGTTAGTAACATACTAATAACATAGCAAACATCAATAAATAATAACATAAGAAGAAACTCAAGAAATAACAAATAATTCTAAAAGTGTTTTAGTTTAGTAAATTAAAATAAAATAAAAAATGAATATATACATATATAATTCTCTTGTAAATACCATAAATATTTATCATAACACCAACTTAACAAAATCAAAAACATAAACTAAGATCAAAATAATTAGTCAAATTAACAATTTCACAAAAATACAGTAACCCAACAATTAATTATAACAATTTCAAAAAAACAATTTTAATTTATTTGATTTCACTGAATATCTTATAAATATTTTGGCAGAAACTCCCCTAACATTCGAATTTTCCCACCTTTTAAGGGTTCTATCCAAATCAAATATCCCTCAACCCTTTTCAACCGATTAATTTTTTCAATCATTATTAAGGTAACATACAAACAGCTCAATCATTATTAATGCAGTCAAGCATTTTTCTAACATTCAGTAATAGAAATTAGCAAATAGCTCAATAATATAACAGTTTTCAGCAATCTCAGAGTCTAATTTAACCTATTCTAACCTATCTTAACAACCTAAATCCATTAAAATAGAAAATTAAACTAACTAACCTCTACTAACTAATTAATTAACTTGATATAATAGAATTTGAAATAACTAGAGTTCAAACAAAAAACCTTGAAGAAGGGTGGAGGTGCAGTGGCAGCAGAAGCAAAAGCAGAAGTAGCATGGGCATTGAAGTAGCGGGGGCAGGGACGTTCAGCAGCGGTGGTAGCACCTTTAGCAGTGGCGGCGGTGGAGGAGGTTGACAGAGAGGAGAGATAAGAAGGTTAGAAAAAGTGGAGGGTGAGAGAAGAGAGAGAGAGAGAGAGACTGAATTCAAAATGGAGGGGGAGGGGTTTGCGATTCTAATTCAGGGCACGGTTATTGTTGAATTTACCAGCGGATATTTCCGATGGTAATAAGGTGCGGATCACCAAAACGCATCTACATTAAATGTCTCTACCGGTAACTCCGATGCTAAAGTTTGGCGTTAATTTGTTGTGGTTTTCCACCAAAAGTTACTAGCAGATTTACCGTCGGAAGCGACTATCTATCGGTAACTATTTGACATGACAAATTCCTCATCAAACTCGTCGCTAAATCCACTGCTAAATCCGATGGTAAATTCAACAGTTCTCAGCATTTTTTGTAGTGTCACAAATATTCATTTTCTATCTAAGAAATTTTCTATAATTTAATCCACAATAATTTTTGCATTCAATCCATAAATATTTGTATTTTTTAGTTTCATTAAGATCTTTAGAATTCTCTCTTTTAGTTAAATTCTTATTCGTGATAGTTGTTTTTACTGGAAGAACTCTTACTTTTACTACTATTTCTGTCTTTACCACAAATAAAAATATAAAAATAATTATTATTATATTTATCACTTTCACCTAAAATGTGACTAATAATATTGATTTGAGAACGAAGATAACTTTCAATACACTTATAAATGCTATTCTTTTAACTCGATTTAGTATCATACATATATGATTATGATGTCTCTTAGAAACTTATTCAGATAGCTACAATTCTTTTTATAATTATTCGAAAAAAATTTTGATTCACTTAGGAAAGAAGGATAATTAAAAATTTTCAAAAATTAACTTTCAATATCAAAATATATGAATAACGGTTTCTTTGACTATTGTTATCCTAATTAAAAGAATTTTATTAAATAAATTTTTTTTAATGTTTTTGACATCAACTAAATAATCAATATTATTCTAACTAAAATTGTCATTGTTATTCTAGCTAGAAAAGTCTTTTTTCATATCAATCAAAATTGGGTCTTCACTTGCACTGATATTTTTAACGGGATCAAAACAATCTATTAAGTTATTTAATCCACACTTGTATTCTAAGTACCTATAAAATAACATAGAATTAGACCACTATTTTTACACATAATATTTTTTTATTATTATTAAAATATAATAGATGAATAGTCATTGGAAAAAAATTATTAAACAAAATTATAAAATATTTTGAATATTTTCACATTTCTTTACTAATATATATTTTATCATTAGGATTGGTAACTAATAATAAGTTAATAACGAGTGAGTGGGTATGAACAAATTATTCTTTTTGTAAGAACATATAGTATTATTTAACTATGTATATCACCATATGTGTTAGAATTCCTTTTCATCAATTCTAGTTCCCATCTTTTATTGTCGCATATTTCTTCTTCTAATCTAATCCTTTTCTCTTCATTGTATTTAATGGAAGTAATTGAATTATTGGAGTAACAGAGTTAATGTGACAATTTTAAATTGGTATTTATTTAATCTACGATCTTTCAGATTTTTCTTGAATCATTAGGTTTAGATATTACTTAAAAGATATCAAATTTTATTTTTTCTCTTTTCCTATTAAAAAGATACTTAATAAATTGTTCTAATATATTTTATTAATTTTTTCTACCCTTCCATACTTCTTTATGAGAAAACAAAAATCACATCGATCTGAATCGTGTATTATTTAGATTATCGATCAACTCCTCTCCAGTGAAACAAAACAAATGATGTTAAGCCAAGAGCACTCCTATTTTTATATACTAAAAGAAAAATAGTAGATAGAAAAATTCAGAACTAATCTAATCATGTCTTTTAAGTTACACCTTACTTTTATCGTTCTGAATCAAGTTTTATTTGGATCCAACATGTAATTAAATTGATTCAATTATGAAATTGTGAAAATTTTTTTATTCAATCAATACATAATAATTCATCTTTTTTATTTCTTGGTTTTATGAAAATGGACCATTTCCAAATCTAAAAAAGAAAGTAAAAAAGTACAAATTCATTTGATATCGTATAAATAAGATTCATATTCAATTCGATAATTTGCTTTGTAAAAAAAATATAAATTTTGAATTGATATTTTTTCTTATATTATTATACCCATCATAGTTGCTTGGCTCACACTTGACCTTAATGAGGGATTGCTCATTGAAGAGGCCTCATGTTAAAAAGAATTGGATGAGGCTTATTTGTGTTCTTCTTTTTGGTTAACTTCTTGCTGTTAGAGGATCAAATGTGTATTAAAAATCTAAGAGGTGGCGTTATTGCTGTTGATTGTGTTAAATGTGGCATCATTATAGGTGAAATAATTGGTGCCATCTATTTACAAAGTAATTAAATTCCATCGATAAGAATTAAAAAAATATGAATTGATAAAGTGCACACTAAATCACAAGCCAAGATGCTAAATTGTGTTATTTTTGCTAGGGTGTTGCAAAATGCAATACCTATTTTATATTGTTATATTGGTGTTGGGATGTGTTCTGGATCTACTACAAGTGCATTCTATCTTGGTGTAGTAATTGGCACGACGACTGGTGCTGTTATTTATGCTGCTATTATGTCATCCTTCTTCTTTTGATAATTTCTAGTGTTATGTCCAATTTGAAATTGAAAAAAATATTAGTGATAAGGAATTCTCAAACAGTTTTCATCAAGCATATTTAGAATACAATCATATATAAGCATACACCAAGACAAGTGCAAATGATTTTTTCATATTTTTGCTTGACACTGTGAGGATCTGATTAAGATTCTTATTTCTTATACATCATTTTTATTGTCTCTCTTCTTCTTTGATCTTCCACTCGACCTCTTGTAAAAAGGGTGGCAAAAGGATTAGGAAGTTGTGCTTCTTTCAAAACTCTTTGGTCGAAACAGATTGAACCAAGATTTCGGGTTTATTTGGGTGAACTTTTAAAAAAAGATCTTTTTTTGAGTTATCTTTTTTTTAAAGATCTTATAAAAACAATAAAAGTAATTTTATGTTTGGGTATCTCATATAAAAAGATCTTTTTATTTATCAATTATTTTGGGTATAACAATATAAAAATACTTTTTGTTTATTTATTACATAAAAATATCTTTTTTTAAGGAAAAAAGATCTTTTAAAAATGATGTAAATTACAGCTTCTCAAAAAAGATATATTTTTATTTTTCTAGTACTTTTACTTTTACTATTAAAAATTTGCCAAACATAATAAAAAAATCTTATTTCATTGAAAAAAGATATTGTTTTTCCTAAAATAATGGCGCTCAAACAAGCACGAATATGTTTTGTTATAAGTTTCAACAGTTAGGAAATTGTACGCATAATTCTCAGATCTTCTATTCTGATAAGCCAAAGCAACACAAGCATGTTTACATGGAAGGTTAGTTTGTTGCCAATGTTGCAGCTACATGTTCCTTTTCCCCAAGTCTGCACTGACCTTTACTAGCAAGCGTTGAACCTTAGATACGTTCCAAACATCATCATCTGTGGGGAACAACTTCTACTGACTACTCTGCTTCTCTAATTCTAACCTACTCCATTGAACTGGGGCAAGCCTCCCCATGAACCCCACTAGTTTATGCAGCAATAAATCAACATATATAATGAATTAGACTATAATATTCAAGTATCTAAGTTCGTGTAAGTGCTTACTGGTGGTAATCAGTGGTTAAGAGAAGGAGGTTGAATCTTGGCTTCCTTTTAACTTGTAACATTGATTTTTGTTGAGATAATACAAGAGATACTTTGATTTTATTTCCTTACATGGAAGGAGCCAGAATAGAGTTGCTTGAGAGAATTATAATAGAAAAGCATTGCCGAGTGGAGAAATCAGGAGATACTTTATTTTTGTTTCCAATGTAACAGAACCAGTAACAGATAAGAGTGCAGAGAGTGACACACAGATGTATAAACCAGTAACAGAACTAGTAACAGAACCAATAAACCTTGATTGTTCACCCTTATCACTACAAGAGAGGCGGAGGATACTGGCCAAAAATTGCCGGCCGTTCAATCAATTACCGCAAATAACAGATATACCAACCATTGTAATTTTACTGCCGCATCATTTGATTGATTAGCGGCTACTGCATGAAGAATCGCAGGTAATCAGAACCTTTATATCAATTTTCATTTATTCAATCTCTTTTTTATCTTATAACAAACACCCCTCTCCCAACATCTGCTGAAATCCCTAATCTCTGCTCCACTCTGCACCTCTGCGTGGTTATGGAGTCGCGCGGCTGCCATCCATCCTTCTCTCTCCGGTGTCAACCTTTTGCCTCTCCTCCACATACACAATGCGTGAAATCCCTGCTTCCTCCTCCACGGTGTGCAAAATCCGTAGTCTCCACTCCACCGTGCGATTCTGTGTCATCGTGGAGTCGATGCTGCCCATACATCCACCTCTCATCATTGTCGAAGAAGATGAAGAAGATTTCTACTTTGATGCCATGGAAGAAGAAGAAGATTTCTTTGATGAAATGGATGAAAACAGCCATGCTGATGGTGATGTTGCCGGCGATGATGCTCTTGATGAGTATGAGATGGTAACCCCTTTTCTTTTTCTGTTTCTATTTCTTTAAACCCTTTCAGTTATTCATTGAGTTCATATAAAAATCTTTTTTTTAAATTTGTTTATTTAAGAGAAAAATGGGGTATTCGTTTTCATGCTCATAAGGTGTTTGATGATTGTTGCAGCTCACTAAGGTAACTGATACATCAGCTGCACAAGCAAGGAAAGAAAAAGACATTCAAGGTATTCAATGGGATAGATTGAACATATCAAGAGATAGTTGTAGAGTTATAAGGCTTGAACAGTATAAGAATTATGAGAATATTCATACTTTTGGAGATGCTGTAAATGAGGTTTCTTTTTTTTAATATTTTTTGTTTTATCAAATCCTTTTCCTTTGGGATTATGGGGGGCAGGGAAAGATGCAGAAGTAAATTTTGTTTCTTTGTCTCTCAGGATTGCAAAAGGTCTGTGAAGGGTGGAAAATACTATGACTTTTTCTATAATACAAGAATGGTTAAACCTACCATCCTTCATTTTCAGGTTTGTTTGATTTTTCATATGGTGCTCGGACCTTGTTGCTACTTGATTTTATTCATGTTGATTTTCTCTGTCCACAGCTTATGGTTGTACGAGCTGACTTGAATCATCACTTGAAGGCCTTGAAAGACTATTTTCTTTTGGCAAAAGGAGATTTCTTCCAAGTAAAGTATGAAAAGTTATCTATACTACTAACATTTTTCTGCTGACTTGTGTTGATTCTTATTTTTTATTGATTTTTTTTTGTGTTGATTCTTATTTTTTATTGATTTTTTTTTGTATGAGGATCTTTTGTCCTCCTTGCCTTTTGTAATAACCTTTTCTAATTACTAATATTGTGTCTTCTATGAAAAAAATACTGACATTTTTTATACATGCATAATTTTCTGTGCTAGTGTTTCCTCGAGGAAAGTCACCAACTAATGCGTTTGCCACCTTGGCAATCAATTGCTGAAGCTGATCTTATGGTGCCATTTCAGCTGGTTAGTTAAATTTTGCATATGATCTTTACTTTTTAACGCGGTTCATCCTTTAACTATTTAAGCTTGTTCATGTTTTAACTACATCAATGAAAGTTGATTCCAATTCCTTGAAATGCAGGCTACGTTAAAAACTATTGGTGAAGAAGACAAATATTTCTCTAAAGTATCCTTGCGATAAGGTTTTGCCTTCATTTTTAGTTCTTCTGTTTAAGTTAGCTTGGAGCTGTTATGAAATGTGCTTTCCCTCTTCTAGGATGCCATCTTATGGAATCACAGTTAGACCTTCCCTATTAGATGTATCAAGCGCAAACACTTTAGCAGATGGAAGCTCTGGTGCTTGAGTATTCTGTCGATTGGCCTTTGCATTTGTTCTTTACTCAAGAAGTCCTCTCTAAGTAAGGTTTTACTCTTATAATATTGATATTAATAGTGGATTCTTTCTTCTTCCTGTCCTGCTTAGATATACTCGATGTGATTGAATTCCCTTCTGAAATGATAAATTTAGAAATTGTTATGGCCTCATAGATGCAAACCGTGTTATCAAGGCATATAGGAGATGTTGAATACCTTAAAGGGACCATTGGTTTATGAGAGACATCTTTTGTAAAGGATATATCTTGTGAGAGATCATTGGTTATTAATTATGAATAAATCTTGACTATGGTCTTATTTAGTTTAAATGGTCAAGATTAATGAGTTCTTAAAATAAAATTGAAAAAGTCAAATGACTTTGTCTATTAATTTTGACCATTTATGTGAGACATGCTAATCCTGTTCTTGTATTACGACAATAATATGACATTACATGGCTTAATAAAACATGATATTTTTCAATAGGTCACTAAATTGTGAGCATCTGTAATGCATCAATATCACCGTGATTTTGCCAAACGCAAAAAAGATCGAGCTAAGAGCCCAACGGCACAGCAGAAATCTCAGCGATCTCGACCAATGTGGCATGTTGGAGAACATCTGGCATTCTTGATCAGAAATCTCCAATTTTATATTCAGGTTGTTTTACATGACTTGATATTTATGCTAAAATTTTTAGATGACTGCGATAATCATTGTTAGAAGTTGTTGTGTGATCTATTACACTAGTTCAGTGCTGTTGTGCTAATTATATACTCGTGCACTTAATAACTTAAAATGCTTCATATGAGCAGAAATGGAACAAATGGTGATCAACAAATCTTGTACAATTTATGTTCTTTTCATCTCTGCATATTTCATTTTTGCACATATTTGTTCAATATATTTACAAATTTTGATGTCATTTCAAATTTGTATGATTTTTCTTCTGCTTGGGTTAGCATGAGTGATTTTTAAATGTAAATGTAAATTATTAGTTATAGGCAGATACTAATTATTAGTGATTTTCAAATTTGTAAGTATTATGTTTATCATAATCTAGCAGCAAGTTTACAATTATGTTTTTGTTTCCTACCAAAAATACTTTTTTAACTAATTTTCATTAATTAGGATTTAAGATCAATCACGCTACGTTTGTAAATTCAGCCATCCAGGTTTTGCTTTTACGAAGCAGGAAAACCAATGTAAGGAAAAACTTACCACCATCGAATATTGACAATAGCAAGGTTGGTACAGAAAAAAAAATAATATTAACTTGATAGTATTTTATAACTAAGTATCAAAAGTCATATATATCACTGGTTTAAGTGTGTGTTCGATTGTTTAATTAGACTAAAACATTGTTATTTATCCTTATGCAGATTGTTGACTCAATAATATCGCATAGATGAATTTCCTGGAAGGACAGAGTGAAAAATAGAATCCTAGGATTAGACTTATTTTTATTTGAAGCAAACATTTTTTAAAATTTGACTATGTAATTTTTAGCAAGAGATTGACTATGTTGATATTTTTATAAAGATATTATTTTGTTTTTTAGTTAATTTTATTGTTTTTACCACAAGTTTAAATTCAATAGATGAAAAATATGAAGATTTATAGCATTAAAAAATTCAAAAAAGGCCAAAAGATTTATCTTTAAAATTAAACAAAAAAATTCAGCGTTTTTCAAAAGGATTTTTTTAAATTTGTATTGAAAATAGCGGCAGTTTTATAACCGCCGCAAATAGCGATCAATAAAAAACCTAAAAACATTGCGGCGGTACATAACCGCTGCTAAAAAATGGACTAAAATCATATACTTGTATATCGCGGCGGTTTAAAACCGCCGCTAAATTAGTTGCCACAAAATTTTGATTTAGCGGCGGTTATACCAGCGGTTGCTGGAAACCACCGCCAAACCCAATCTCGGCACCCCTATCCATGGTGGTCCGGTTAACCGCCGGTATTTGATTTTGCGGCGGTTTAAAACCGCCGCTAATTAAGAAAAAAAAAACCGCCGCTAAGCAGCGCCTCTGTTGTAGTGTATTATAAATGTATTGATGCATCCATGGTTGATTTTGTGCCTCTAGAGTTTGTACTTGTTCTCCAAATTATCGATCTTGTTCTTTTACTGTTGTTATGTAGGATATTCCGTTAATTATTTAACTTTGACTTCACTGTGGGACTACATTGAAGCTAAATGAAACTTTTTGGATTCAAATAGAACACTTTAAACCTTAAGGACTAAAACAGGATTACGCCTAAATGTAGGGGACCAATTTAGTGTTTTACCCTTTAAATTATTTATGATTAGTTTTGTCTATTCGAAATCTTTCATGACTATTTACTCGTAAAGTTTTGACAAGGCAATATCAAATTTAGAAATGAGCCATTATAATATCAATTTATTCTGTTAGACTCTTTTTTCCCGGAAATTATTTTTCATATAGAAATGGAGATGGTGTTTTAGCTGAATATTGAAATTTGAAGTGTATTGCAGCATTGTGAAAATTATTCAACATCCCCCACGTGTTGCAACACACCCTCACGTGTTGGCCAAGATGTTGGCACGTGTTCAACACGCTCCCCACGTGTTGACTTTCCACCAACAAAATCCACCCACATGTAATTACATCAAATAATCCCATTTTTAATAAAAAAAACACCAATATTTTTTCCATATAAAAAAATCATTATTAAGTTACATTCTTATTTTTTACTGAATATGACATGCAAATTCTGCAGCAATAATCAAGTTATTCGTTGATAGCCAGTGCGACATTCTAATCAACCAAAGTTTGATTAGACATTGACTATCTCTTATTTCATTTTTCGGTAGTTATGAAATGAAACTTCTTACAGTAATTTCTCTATTCAGGAGTTATGGACTAAGGACATCACGAATTGAGCATATATTATATATGTATTGGATCATCCTCAAGTTAATGTCAAACAAAGTCTTCAGAGACTCACGGGAAGGGTTGATTTTAGGGGACATGGCGAGTGGCGACATAGAAAATGACCCGCTTTGCCTATCATCATCTTACTTTTTTCTTTTTCAAATCTATGATAAAATCATCTTAGTCCAGGAGAGAATTCATAAACCAACTTTTAAGGTATAGATTCAGTTATGCTATGTAAAAACTTATGGTTCGAGGCTCATGATGATGTATATAAGTATATTTTAATTTGAGGGATTCAAAAAATTTTGATAAGAAAAGCATAAAGAATGCATTGCATGAAATAACATGATGAGAAAGGCAAAACAGTGGAGACAACAAATCTCTCTAACTTCTTCTCAAAAAATAAAAGAGTTACCGCTTCATTATTTAATTTGGTTCTTTCATTTTCTCACTCTCATTACCAGGTACAATATTCATTTTTTCTCAGTTTTATTGCTTTATTATTCGGTTCTTTGCCTTCTTACGGTATAGTTATTCAACTTTTTTTTCTTCTCCTTTATTCTTATTATTCTTTGCAATTGTGTTATTATATACCATATTATTTTTGTTTTTTTTTCTTTTTTTTTTCTTTTAAGGAACATGAAACGATAGGAATCAACAACTTAAATTTATGCACATCGTGAAGAAGAATATAATAATTGAGCATTATTATATTTTAATTTAGTATGTTTGTGTTTGAATATTATTTTTTTTTGTGATTATTTTCATGGTAGTTTTTTTATTATTTTATATATGTTAATAACACATCTAAAATAATAAGATAATACACAAAATATTTTTGGTACATATCTAAATTTTATTAAGTTCATGCTTATATTTTAATTTTCTTAACATAAATGATTTTTTAATATATTTAAAATAATAAGATAATATACAAAATACTGTTAGTACACATTTAAAATTTGTTTAAATCCGTATTTATATTTTTCTTAACATAAATAATTTTATAATACATATAAAATTATAAAATTGCACACTAAATAATTTCTTAACACATCCGAAACATATTTAAAAATAATTGTATTCATTATTCTTGTTAATTAGAACCGCAAAAATCATATACAGCAGTCTTAAAATTGAAAAAATTGATTTTAATAGTATTATTTATTAATTTAGTTAGAGTTTATGTTTAATTTATTATTTTTATTCTGTTAGATTTAAATTTAAATTTGAATATTCTAACTTTATGGAGATATGAAGATTTTGAATTTTAAATATATGAGAATAAATTAAAAAAATTGAGACATAATATCTAAAAATAATTATTACAATAGATAATGACTAATTAAAAGATGAATTATGATAGATATCTAGTTACATGGAACATTTAAAAATAGGTTAAGTAAGATTTTAGTCTCTAAGGTAGGGGTTGAAAATTTTTTTCGTCCCCAATCCTTTTTTACTTACAAAATCGTCCATAAAATTTAACTTAATTTTAGAATCGTCTTTTTTATCAAAATTTTAATTTTTATTACTAAATTATCCCGAACTAAAAAATATATATATAAAAGAAAAACGGGTTACAAGAGAGGGGGAAGAGAATCACGCTGGTGAGGGGATTTAGGAAAGAAGAAGGGGAAGGAAATGTGTGGAAGAAAAGAGGAAGGAAATCCGTTGCCGCTATTTCTCGTCGTCGTCGCTTGTCGTCGTTCAATCCTCGCCGTTGGATCTCGCTGCCAGATCTCGCCGCCAGATCTCGCCGCTCCTCTTTCTCGCTCAACGTCAACTCCAGCAGCTCCACGAGAGTGGACGTCGCACGTCGCTCGCCGTTTCTTCTCCTCCTTCTCGCTCGGTCACCGGTCGTCGCTACTCCTCGCTGGTCGCCGCTGCTCCTTGTCCTCCTCGCCTGTCACTCGCCGTTGTGCTTTGGTCTTCGCTGCTATGCTTCCTAGGGTTCCAATTTTTTTGTTTTTTCTGTTAATTATATTGTTGAATTTTTTTGTTTGTGAATTTGTTGATGTTTCTGATTGCTTCTGCTTATGTTTCTTTTGTTGTTGTATGTTGTTGTTCTGATTCCATTATCCATTGTTGTTGTTGTTCTTTTATTGTTATTGTTCTTCTGCTTCTGGTTGTTTTTTAATGTTTATTATATTGTTTTATTGTTGTTGCATCTGCTTGTGCTTCTGCATCTGCTTCTGCTTCTAGTTCTAATTCTAGTTCTGCTTTTGTTTTTAGTTGATTTTGGGAAAGAAGGAGAATGGTATTTTAGTCCGTAAGACAATTTTAAAATTAAGTTAAATTTTAAGGACGATTTTATAAACAAAAAAAGTTGAAGACAAAAAAAATTTAATTCTTACCTTAGAGATAAAAATTATACTTAATCCTTTAAAAATTTAGAAACCCAATAATTTTGGGATATAAGTAGGTTGAAGCAACAAAAGATATGTTCCTCACGTACTTCTATTAAAGAGTTATTAATTTGTGTGATGTTTTAAAAAACATTTTTGTATGATACGGTTATGTAGGAACTCGTGGACTAATCCATCCCCTTGTTTAACATTTGTGAAAATAATGTACCCGTCATAATTATAATATCAGAAAATCTTAAAACCAGTCGTTTTAAGTAATTTTAGAATATAAATATTAAATTATTTTTAATAAATAAATTTTATTAATTTATATGTATAAATTCTAATAAATATGAATACAAATTGTATTAATTTATGTGTGTAAATTTATAAATATAAATATAAATTATGTATTTTATTTATGTAAATTCTTATAAATATAAGTATAAATTATTATTATTAAGTATTGGCCTAAAATAATAATATTTATTAATTATGTAATATTGTTAAAATATATTTTCCATATTAAACAGCAAAACTCTTATTTTAAAAAAATAATATGATGTTTTCTTTTTTTCTTTTAAAAAAAAACTTTTCCTATTCTTTTTATGTATGTCTCAATTTGCAATGTTTAACTTTAGCAACATTATAATTGAGAAACAGAAAAAATCTTTTAACATAAAAAATTAATAAAATAATCACATAAAAATTTAATTATTATTAAATTTGTAATTTTATAGTATATAAATTTTATTATTTTAATTTAAAAATGATTATATCTGTATTTTTTATTTTATTAATTTTTTTATGAGTAAATGCTCAATTCGGTCCCTAACCATTTGAACGATGATGACTTGCATCATCTACCTCTTTCTCTTATCTAAAAGGACCATAGAAGTAGCAAAATCTCATTCAATTGATGCAATTACTTGAACTAAATGATGAATTTTATGGTACATTGCTTTGAAAGGGATCTTGTTTGAATTTCAGGTGAAAATAACAACAAAAGAGGAAGAAACCAAGAAAAATAAGCTGGGCGTGTGTAGTGGGTGTGCCACTTGGTGCAAACGCCAACAATCTGAATAGGCGTGGCACCCAGCTATCGAAATTGTGATCACACTTTTCACAACTCCGCTACAACTAACCAGGAAGTGCACTGGGTCATCCAAGTAGTAAAACTTTACGCGAGTAAGGGTCGATCCCACGGAGATTGCCATCTTGAAGCAACCTATGGTTATCCTGTAAATCTTAGTCAGGCGGATTCAATTGGTTATGAGTCTTGATAATTGAAAGATAAATAAAACATAAATTAAAATAAAGATACTTATGTAATTCATTGGTGGGAATTTCAGATAAGCGTTTGGAGATGCTTTGTTGCTTCTGAACCTCTGCTTTCCTATTGTTTTCATCCAATCATGCGTGCTCCCTTCCATGGCAAGCTGTATGTTGGTAGATCACCGTTGTCAATGGCTACCATCCGTCCTCTCAGTGAAAATGGTCCAAGTATGGTTTTTGTACGGATAATCAACTGTTGGATCTCTCGTCTTGGATGAAAAATACCAGGCACAGCTATCGCACGGCTAATCATCTGTCGGTTCTCACTTGTGTCGGAATAGGATCTCTCTATCCTTTTGCACACTGTCACTGCACCTAACATTCATGAGTTTGAAGCTCGTCACAGTCATCCCGTTCCAGATCCTACTCGGAATACCACAGACAAGGTTTAGACTTTCCGAATCTTGAGAATGCTGCCAATTGGTTCTAGCCTCTACCACCAAATTTCTAATCTCACGGATTCGAATGCTCTGTTGTTAGGAGAGGCAAGTCATATCCATGAATCAGAGACCCAAGAGACTATACTTTGGCTGTCGTCCAACGACTACGTTGAACATCATGTTGACCGCTTGTGATTGTCAGGCACACGGATCTTGGCTAAGCGAGTAACAAAGATAGTGGGCGATTGTCACGGATCACCTTTTCATTCTGACTTAACTGAATTAAGTACGAGAGTATATCTTGGAGAAGAAGTAAGCGTGACTTGAAAGAGAAACAATAGTACTTGCATTAATTCATGAACAACAGCAGAGCTCCGCACCTTAATCTATGAGGTGTAGAAACTTCACCGTTGGAAAATACATAAGAGAAAGAGGTCTAGGGATGGCCGAATGGCCAGCCTCCCCAAATGTGAAAAATGGCATAAGCTCTTCTGAATACAATAGTAAAAAGTGCTATTTATACTAAACTAGTTACTAAGGATTACAAAAAATAAGTAACTAAGTGCAGATAGTGCAGAAATCCACTTCCGAGGCCCACTTGGTGCGTGCTTGGGCTGAGCATTGAGCTTTACACGTGCATAGGCCTTTTCTAGAGTTAAACACCATCTTGGATACCATTTTGGGCGTTTAACTCCAGTTCTGGTGCCAGTTTCGGCTTTTTACGCCAGAAAAGGGTCTCTAGCTGGCGTTTGAACGCCAGTTTGGGCCATCAAATATCGGACAAAGTATGAACTATTATATATTGTTGAAAAGCCCAAGATGTTAGCTTTCTAGTCCAATTGAGAACGTGCCAATTGGACTTCTGTAGCTCCAGAAAAACGTGTTTGAGTGCAGGGAGGTCAGAATCCAACAACATATGCAGTCCTTTCTGAGCCTCTGAATCAGATTTTTGCCCAGGTCCCTCAACTTCAGCTAAAAAATAACTGAAATTATAGAAAAATACACACACTCATAGTAAAGTCCAGAAATGTGATTTTTTCATAAAAACTAATAAAAATATAATAAAAAGTAACTAAAACATACTAAAAGCTACCTAAAAACAATGCCAAAAAGCGTATAAATTATCCGCTCATCACAACAGCAAACTTAACTTGTTGCTTGTCCCCAAGCAACCAAAAACAAAATAAGTTAAAAAAGAAGAGAAAATATAATAAATTTAAAAAATATCAATGAAGATTAGTTTTAATCAGATGAGCGGGACTAGTAGCTTTTTGCCTCTGAATAGTTTTGGCATCTCTCTATCCATTGGAGTTCAGAATTGTTGGCCTCTTTAAGAACTCAGAAATACAAATAATGTTATTGATTTTCCTAGTTAAGTTCTTTTTTATTCTTGAACACAACTACTTTATGAGTCTTGGCCGTGACCCTTAGCATTTTGTTTTCCAGTTTTACCACCGGATACATAAATGCCAAGGACACATAATTGGGTGAACCTTTTCAGATTGTGACTCAGCTTTGCTAGGGTCCCCAGTTAGAGGTGCCCAGAGTTCTTAAGCACACTCTTTTGCTTGGGATCACCACTTTTACCACTCAGTCTTAAGCTTTTCACTTGGACCTTCATGACACAAGCACATGGTTAGGGACAGCTTGATTTAGCCGCTTAGGCCAGGATTTTATTCCTTTGGGCCCTCCTATCCATTGATGCTCAAAGTCTTGGATCCTCTTTTCCCTTGCCTCTTAGTTTAAAGTGTTACTGTTTTTTCTGCTTGCTCTTTCTTTTTCCTTCTTTTTTTTTCCCGCAAGCTTTTGCTTTTTATTGTTTTTTCTTGCTTCAAGAATCAGTTTTATGATTTTTCAGATTACCAATAACATGTATCCTTTTTCATTATTCTTTCAAGAGTCAACTTTTCTTAATTCCAATTTCAAACATGCACTGTTTAAGCATACATTCAGAAAGCAAGAAGTATTGCCACCACATCAAAATAATTAAACTAATTTCAAGATAAATTTCAAAATTCATGCACTTGTTCTTTTGCAAATAAAAACATTTTTCATTTAAGAAAGGTGCGAGATTCATGGAATCATTCATAGCTTTAAGACATAGACTCCAAACACTAATGATCATGTAATAAAGACAAAAACATAAACAAAACATAAAACATAGGAAACAAAAAACAGATAAACAAATAACAAGAAAATTAAAGAACGGGTCCACCTTAGTGACGGTGGCTAGTTCTTCCTCTTGAAGATCTTATGGAGTACTTTAGCTCCTCAATATCTATTCCTTGCTTTTGTTGCTCCTCCCCTCATGGCTCTTTGGTCCTCTCTGATTTCATGGAGGATAATGGAGCGCTCTTGGTGCTCCATCCTTAGTTGCTCCATGTTGGAACTCAAATCTCTTAAAGAGGTGTTGAGTTGCTCCCAATAGCTTTGTGGAGGAAAGTGTATCCCTTGAGGCATCTTAGGGATTTCTTGATGAGGAATTTCCTCATGCTCTTGTTGAGGTCCATGAGCGGGCTCTCTTGTTTGCTCCATCTTCTTTTTAGTGATGGGCTTGTCTTCTTTACTGAGGATGTCTTCCTCTATGATAATTTCGGTTGAATTGCATAGGCAACAGATGAGATGAGGAAAGGCTAACGTTGCCAAAGTGGAGGGCTTCTCAGCCACCTTGTATAGTTCTGGAGATATGATCTCATGAACTTTCACTTCTTCTCCAATCATGATACTATGTATCATGATAGCCTGATCCACAGTTACTTCAGACTGGTTACTAGTAGGAATGATAGAGCGTTGGATGAACTCCAACCATCCTCTAGCCACGGGTTTGAGGTCAGGCCTTCTCAGTTGAATCGGCTTGCCTTTGGAATCTCTCTTCCATTGGGCTCCTTCCACACAGATGTCCATGAGGATTTAGTCCAAATTTTGATCAAAGTTGACTCTTCTAGTGAAAGGATGAGGATCTCTTTTCATTATTGGCAAGTTGAATGCCAACCTCACAGTTTCTGGATTGAAATCTAAGTATTTCTCCCAAACCATTGTGAGCCAATTCTTTGGGGTCGGGTTCACACTTTAATCATGGTTCTTAGTGATCCATGCATTAGCATAGAACTCTTGAACCATTAAGATTCCGACTTGTTGGATGGGGTTGGTGAGAGCTTCCCAACCTCTTCTCTGAACCTCACGTCGGATCTTCAGATATTCACTCTTTTTGAGCATGAAGGGGACCTTGGGGATCATCCTTTTCTTGGCCACAACCTCATAGAAGTGGTCTTGATGGACCTTTGAGATGAGTCTCTCCATCTTCCATGACTCGAAGGTGGAAGCAACTGCCTTTCCTTTCCTCTTTCTAGAGGTTTCTTCGGCCTTATGTGCCATTAATGGTTATGAAAAAACAAAAATTAGAGCTTTTTCCCACACCAAACTTAAAAGGTTTGCTCGTCCTCGAGCAAAAGAAGAAAGAAATGAGGAGAAGAAGAAAAAATAGAGGAGATAGAGGGGTGTTTTGAATTCGGCCAAGGGGGGTTTAAGTGTTTATGATGTGCGAAATTGAAGGCGGTAAGGAGGGGGTATTTATTGGGTAAGAGAAAGAGGAAATTCGTGTAAGAAGGGGTTGGGTTTGGGAGGGAAGTGTTTTGAATTTGAAAGGTGAGGTAGGTGGGGTTTTATGATGGGTTTTTGGGAAATAGTGGATGGATGTGAGTGGTGAAGAGATTATGGGGAAGAGGGTAGGACTTGATAGGTGAATGGTGCTTAGGGAAGAGTGTTATGGAAAGGTGTGAAGAGGGGAGAGAGTGAGTTGGGGTAGGTGGAGATTCTGTGGGGTCCATAGATCCTGAGGTGTCAAAGAATTTTGGTCCCTGCACCTTTCTGGCATTTAAACGCCAGTTTGCTACCTTTCCTGATGTTAAACGCCAGGCTGATGCCCCTTTCTGGTGTTTAGTGCCAGTCTGTCTGCCAATTCTGGTGTTTAACGCCCAGAATGCAGTCAGACTGGACGTTAAACGCCTATTATGCTATCTTTACTGGCGTTTAACGCCAGTCAGACACCATTTTCTGGCGTTAAACGCTAGTTTGCCTGCCAATCTAGCGTTTAACGCCCAGAATGCTGCCAGACTAGGCGTTAAACGTTCATTCTGCTATCTTTACTGGCATTTAACACCAGTCAGACACCTTTTTCTGGCGTTAAACGCCAGTCTGTCTGCCAATTTTGGCATTTAACACCCAGAATGCTGCCAGGCTGGGCGTTAAACACCCATTCTGCTATCCTTACTAGCGTTTAAATGCCAGCCAGACACTCCGCTTCTGGTGTTAAACGCCAGTAAGCTTGTCCTCCAGGGTGTGCTGTTATTGATGCTGTTTTTGATTCTGCTTTAATTCTGCAGCTGTTTTTTGTGACTCCACATGATCATCAACCTAAAGAAAACATAAACTAACAATGGAAAATGAAATGAAAAAGTAATTAACATAGATAAATAAGATTGGGTTGCCTCCCAATAAGCGCTTCTTTAATGTCAATAGCTTGATAGTAAGCTCTTACAGAGCTTCACAAATAGTCAAAGCATGATTGTAGCCTCCCAACACCAAACTTAGAGTTTGAATGTGGGGTCTCTGCTTGACTCTGTATGGAGAGAATTGGATGAAGCTTTTCGTGCTTCTTCTCCATGTTTACAGAAGAAGATCCTTGAGCCTTAAATACAAGGTAGTCATTATTCAATTGAAGGACTAACTTTCCTCTGCCCACATCAATCACAACCCTTGTTGTGGTTAGAGAAGGGTCTTCCAAGGATGATGGATTCGTCCTCATCCTTTCCAGTGTCTAGGATTATGAAGTCAGCAGGGATGTAAAGGCCTTCAACCTTCACTAAGACATCCTCTACAAGTCCATAAGCCTGTTTCATTGATTTGTCTGCCATTTCTAGTGAGATTCTTACAGCTTGTACCTCAAAAATCCTTAGTTTCTCCATTACAGAGAGTGGCATGAGGTTTATACCTGACCCTAGGTCACACAGAGCCTTCTCAAAGGTCATGGTGCCTATGGTACAAGGTATTAAGAACCTTCCGGGATCCTATTTCGTATGGGGTAATTTCTACTGCACCAAGGCATTCGGTTCATTGATGAGCAATGGAGGTTCATCCTCCCAAGTCTCATTACCAAATAACTTGGCATTCAGCTTCATGATTGCTCCTAGATACCAAGCAACTTGCTCTTCAGCAATATCTTCATCCTCTTCAAAGGAAGAATACTCATCAGAGCTCATGAATGGCAACAGTAAGTTCAGTGAAATCTCTATGGTCTCTGTATGAGCCTCAGATTCCTTTGGTTCCTCATTAGGGAACTCCTTAGTGGTTAGTGGACGTCCATTGAGGTCTTTCTCACTGGAAATCACTGCCTCTTCCTCCTCTATAGGTTCGTCCACTTTGGATATATTGATGGCCTTGCACTTTCTCTTTGGATTTTCTTCTGTATTGCTTGGGAGAGTACTATGAGGGATTTCAGTAACTCTTTTACTCAGCTGAGCCACTTGTGCCTCCAAATTTCTGATGGAGGACCTTGTTTCAATCATGAAACTGAGAGTGGTCTTAGATAGATCAGAGACTATGGTTGCTAAGCTAGAGAGGCTCTGCTCAGAATTCTCTATCTGTTGCTGAGAAGATGATAGAAAAGGCTTGCTATTGCCAAACCTATTTCTCCCACCATTATTATTATTATTGAAGCCATGTTGATGCTTCTAGTGATCCTTCCATGAGAAATTTGGATGATTTCTCTATGAAGAATTATAGGTATTTCTATAGGATTCTCCCATGTATTTTACCTCTTCCATTGTAGGATTCTCAGGGTCATAAGCTTTTCCTTTAGAGGAGGCTTCTTTAGTACTGCCGGATGCAGGTTGCAATCCAGTCAGATTCTGAGAAATCATATTGACTTGCTGAGTCAATATTTTATTCTGAGCTGATATGGCATTCAGAGTATCAATCTCAAGAACTCCTTTCTTCTGAGTCATCCCATTATTCACAGGATTTTTTTCAGAAGTGTACATGAACTGGTTATTTGCAACCATCTCAATAAGTTCCTGGGCGTCTGCAGGGGTTTTCTTCAGATGAAGAGATCCACCAGCAGAGTGGTCCAATGACATCTTGGACAATTCAGACAGACCATCATAGAATATACATAAGATGCTCCATTCTGAAAGCTTGTCAGAAGGACACCTTCTGATCAATTGCTTGTATCTTTCCCAAGCTTCATAGAGGAATTCACCTTCTTTCTGTCTGAAGGTTTGGACTTCCACTCTAAGCTTGCTCATCTTTTGAGGTGGAAAGAATTTGGCCAAGATAGCATTGACCAACTTTTCCCAAGAGTTCAGGCTTTCCCTAGGTTGTGAGTCCAACCATATCCTAGCTTTGTCTCTTACAGCAAAAGGGAAAAGCATAAGCCTGTAGACCTCGGGATCAACCCCATTGGTCTTAACAGTGTCACAGATTTGCACGAATTCAACTAAGAATTGATGAAGATCTTCCAATGGAAGACTATGAAACTTGCAATTATGCAGCATTAGAGAAACTAATTGAGGCTTAAGCTCAAAGCTGTTTGCTCTAATTGCCATAGAAGTTGGAAGTTGGTGCAGTAAAGTCACCAAGAATCTTTTCTTGCATCTCCATCATTGTTCTCAGGTTTGGCTGCCATGTCTGCCTCTTTTTCGAAATTTGCTGTAAGGTCCTCTCTGGAGTGTTGTGCTTTAGCTTCTCTTAGCTTCCTCTTCAGAGTCCTTTCAGGTTCAGGATCAGCTTCAACAAGAATGTCTTTATCCATGTTCCTGCTCATATGAAAAAGAAGAGAACAAAGAGAGTAGTGGAATTCTCTATGTCACAATATAGAGATTTCTTTATGTCTCAGAGGAAAAGAAGAATAGAAGAATGAGGTAGAGAAAGAATAAGAAGAATTCAAACACAGAGAGAGGGAGAGGGTTCGAATTATTAGATGAGTAGAAGAGAAATGTTAGTAAATAAATAAAATAAATAGAAAGATATGAGAGAGAGAATATTCGAATTTTAAGAAGAGGGAAAAGAAAAATATTTTTATTTTTATTTAATTAATTAAGTTAGTTTTGCAAATTGGAAAAAGAAATACCAGAAAATTAAAAACTAAAACAATTAGTTAATTAAAAAGATTTTTGAAAAAGTGGTTAGTGATTTTCGAAAATTAGAAGTGGAAAAGTAGTTAGGTGGTTTTAAAAAGATAAGAAATAGTAAACTTTTTTTTTAAAAATTAAAACAAACAAGTCAAGTATTTAGTTGAAAAAGATATGAAAATAAATTTTGAAAATAAATTTTGAAAAGATAAGAAGTTAGAAAAAGATTTTGAAATTAAAATTTTAAAAAGATATGATTGAAATTTATTTTGAAAAAGAATTGAAAAAGAAATTAAAAAGATTTGATTTTTAAAATTAAAGTTGATGACTTGACTAACAAGAAATTAAAAGATATGATTCTAGAATTTAAAGATTGAACATTTCTTAACAAGAAAGTAACAAACTTGAAATTTTTGAATCAAAACATTAATTGTTAGCAAGAATTTTTGAAAATATGAAATAAAATTAAGAAAAAGATTTTGAAAAATTAGTTTTAAAATTTTCAAAAACATTAAAAGAAAAATGAAAAAGATTTTGAAAAATTTTAAGAATGAAATTTGAAAATAAAAAAAATAAAAAAGAATTTATTTTGAAAAAGATTTGAAAAGATAAAGTTTTTAAATTGAAATTTTGACCTGACTAACAAGAACCAACTAAATTTAAAAAATTTTTGACCAAGTCAACTCAAAATTTCGAAAATTATGAGAAGAATACGGAAAATATATTTTTTTGACTTTTGAATTTTTAATGAGAAGAGAGAAAAACAACAAAATGAAACAAAACATAAAAATTTAAGATCAAAACAAATAATGCATGCAAGAACACTTTGAATGTCAAGATGAACACCAAGAACACTTTGAAGATCATGATGAATATCAAGAACATATTTTTTGAAAATTTTTAAGAAAAGAAAGACATGCAAGACACCAAACTTAAAAAAACTTTTGTACAAGGGACACTAACAATTCGAAAATGCACAAGAAAAACAAGAAAAGACACAAAACAAGAAAAATTAAAGATCAAACAAGGAAAATCATCAAGAACAACTTGAATATTAAAGAAGAACACAATGCATGAATTTTCAAAAATCTAAGAAAAATTAAAAACATGCAGTTGACACCAAACTTAAAATTTGACACTAGACTCAAATAAGAAACACAAATTTTTTTTATTTTATGATTTTATTAAATTTTTTTTGAAAAGAAAATAAAGGTTGAAACAAGAAAGAAGGTTACCTAATCTAAGCAACAAGATGAACCGTCAGTTGTCCAAACTCGAACAATCCCCGACAACGGCACCAAAAACTTGGTGCACGGAATTGTGATCACACTTTTCACAACTCCGGTACAACTAACCAGTAAGTGCACTGGGTCGTCCAAGTAATAAAACCTTACGCAAGTAAGGGGTCGATCCCACGGAGATTGCCGGCTTGAAGCAAGCTATGGTCATCTTGTAAATCTTAGTCAAGCGGATTCAACTGGTTATGAGTTTTGATAATTGAAAGACAAATAAAACGTAAATTAAAATAAAGATACTTATGTAATTCATTGGTGGGAATTTCAGATAAGCGTTTGGAGATGCTTTGTTGCTTCTGAACCTCTGTTTTCATATTGTCTTCATCCAATCATGCGTGCTCCTTTCCAAGGCAAGCTGTATGTTGGTAGATCACCGTTGTCAAGGCTACCATCCGTCCTCTCAGTTAAAATGGTCCAGGTACAGTTTCTGTATGGCTAATCAACTGTCGGATCTCTCATCTCGGATGAAAAATACCAGGCACAGCTACCGCATGGCTAATCATCTGTCGGTTCTCACTTGTGTCGGAATAGGATCTCTCTATCCTTTTTTATACTATCACTGCGCCCAACATTCGTGAATTTGAAGCTCATCACAGTCATCCCGTCCCAGATCTTACTCGAAATACCACTAACAATGTTTAGACTTTCCGAATCTCGGGAATGCTGCCAATTGGTTCTAGCCTCTACCACGAAGGTTCTAATCTCACGGATTCAAATGCTCTGTTGTCAGGGGAGGCAAGTCAAATCCGTGGATCAGAGACCCAAGAGACTATACTCCGGTTTTCGTCTAATGACTACGTTGAACATCATGTAGACCGCTTGTGGTTGTCACGCACGCTGATCTTGGCTAAGCGAGTAACGAAGATAGTGGGTGATTGTCACGGATCATCCCTTTATTCTGACTTAACTGAATTAAGTATGAGAGTATATCTTGGAGAAGAAGTAAGCATGAATTGAAAGAGAAACAATAGTACTTGCATTAATTTATGAACAACAGCAGAGCTCCGCACCTTAATCTATGAGGTGTAGAAACTCCACCGTTGAAAAATACATAAGAGAAAAAGGTCTAGGCATGGCTGAATGGCCAGCCTTCCCAAATGTGAAAAATGGCATAAGCTCTTCTGAATACAATAGTAAAAAGTGCTATTTATACTAAACTAGTTACTAAGGATTACAGAAAATAA
Organism: Arachis hypogaea; assembly: GCF_003086295.3. Classification (NCBI taxonomy): domain Eukaryota; kingdom Viridiplantae; phylum Streptophyta; class Magnoliopsida; order Fabales; family Fabaceae; genus Arachis; species Arachis hypogaea. The sequence continues at coordinate 24,407,630 of NC_092041.1, read as the reverse complement.
GTAACTAAGTGCAGATAGTGCAGAAATCCACTTCCGGAGCCCACTTGATGTGTGCTTGGGCTGAGCATTGAGCTTTACACGTGCATAGGCCTTTTCTATAGTTAAACGCCAGCTTGGATGCCAATTTGGGCGTTTAACTCCAGTTCTGGTGCCAGTTCCGGCGTTTTACGCCAGAAAAGGGTCTCTGGCTGGCGTTTGAACGCCAGTTTGGGACATCAAATCTCAGGCAAAGTATAAACTATTATACATTGCTGGAAATTCCAAGATGTTAGCTTTCCAGACCAATTGAGAACGCGCCAATTAGACTTCTGTAGCTCTAGAGAAATGTGTTTGAGTGCAGGAAGGTCAGAATCCAACAGCATCTGCAGTCCTTTGTCAGCCTCCGGATCAGATTTTTGCTCAGGTACTTCAATTTCAGCCAGAAAATACCTGAAATTATAGAAAAACACACACACTCATAGTAAAGTCTAGAAATGTGATTTTTGCATAAAAACTAATAAAAATATAATAAAAAGTAACTAAAACATACTAAAAGCTACCTAAAAATAATTCCAAAAGCGTATAAATTATCCGCTCATCAATAATTCTGCCATTTAGAATTCCACACCCTACAATTCTTATTGATTAGCTTGACTAATTCACCCATTAACTAAAGTTTCTCAATCAATCAATCTCTGTAGGCTTCGACCTCACTCTACTGTGAGTTATTACTTGACGACAATTTGGTATACTTGCCAAAGACGGATTCATTATAATCATTATAGTGAAATCTCGAGCCATCAAGTTTATGGCGCCATTGCTGGGGATTGAATTTAAATTGACAATGATTAAGTTGGTGGGTATTTAGATTAAGCATTTTTATTTACTTTGTTAATTACTTTAATTTCAGTTTCTTGTTTTCTTCTTTCTTTTAGCACTTGAGTTTTCAATTGTTCATTGTATATATATCCATTCTAACAAGAAGCACACTTACTGTTTGATACTTTGCATCAATCAAATTTTACTTACCCACCCTTCTTCCAAAGAGGGTGATAACCCTTGTTTTAGATTGTGTTTTGTGCTGTGTATGACAGGGAGAAGAGGAGCTACAACCTCCTACAATTCTGAACCTGAGAGGAAATTTTAAGATTGAAAAGAGAGGCAGTGGTCAGAGACAAAAGGGTAGTTGGTGAAGAAGAAGAAGAAGAGAATTCAATTCAAAACATGGAAGGTGAAGCACACAACCATCAAGATGAAGTAGTGGGCAACCATGCCCCCCCACAAGAAAGGAGAGTGCTAGGCTCTTATATCAATCCCAATCCTGGGAATTGTGGGAGCAGCATCTTGAAACCCACCATACATGCCAACAATTTTGAGCTCAAACCACAGCTAATCACTCTTATTTAGAATAACTGTTCATTTGGAGGAAATGCTCAAGAAGATCCAAATCAATATCTAACCAAATTCTTGGGAATCTGTGACACAGTGAAGGCTAATGGTGTTCACCCTGACACCTATAAACTGCTTTTGTTCCCCTTTTCTCTAAGGGATAAAGCATCTAAGTGGCTGGAATCCTTTCCAAAGGAGAGTTTGACAACTTGGGAAGAAATGGTGAATAAGTTCTTGGCAAAATTTTACCCTCCCCAAAGAGTTAACAAGTTGAGAGTTGAGGTACAAAAATTTAGACAACAAGATGGGGAGACTCTCTATGAAGCTTGGGAGAGATATAAAGAGCTAACAAGAAAATACCCTCCAGACATGTTCAATGAGTGGGTACAGCTGCATATTTTCTATGAAGGATTGTCTCAAGAGTTAAAGAAGGCTCTAGATCACTCTTTAGGAGGTTCTCTCAATAACAAGAAGACAATTGAAGAGGCCATAGACATTATAGAAATTGTGGCTAATAATGAGTATTTCTATGACTTCGATAGGAATCGAAGAAGGAGAGTGATGGAGCTAAACCACATGGATACTCTGCTGGCTTAAAACAAGGTGACCACAACCCAATTAGCAGCTCTAACCAAGCAAATGGAGAAGAATCAAGTCTCAGCAATCAACACTCAAGCACCTATACAAGAAGGAGATAACCAGAAGTTGAATGTGAATGGGAGCAAGCCAACTATGTGAACAATTCATCTAGACAACCATATGACCCCAATGCTAAAACATACAACCCAGGTTGAAAGAACTACCCAAATTTTGGGTGGGAAAACCAACAAAACCATACCCAAGATCACAAACCATACCATTCTAATAAGTACAACAACCCCAACCATCAATCCAACAATTATAGACCCTACCACAACTCACATAATGCCCCCTATCACTCCAACCAACAACCACACAGCAACCATTCTCAAAATGTATCATCCCCAATCCCACAACCATGTGATGACAGTGGCAAATTTGTAAAATTAGAAGCCATGATGGCACGGTTAGCAGGAGACATTGCCACCATTACAGATAGACAATTGCAAGCTAAAAAAAAGATAGATTCAATCCAAGAGGAGGCCAGATACAACATAAAGAACCAAGGGACAACAATCTCAAAACTGAAATCACAATTAGGGTACCTATCTAAGCATATACCAATGCCTACAAATACATTCCCAAGTGATACCATGACTAATCCAAGAGGGGAATGCAAGGCGATCACACTAAGAAGTGGGAATGTGGTGAATGAGACATCCTCAAGCCACAACTTACAAGAAAAAGAATCTACAAATGACTCAGAAACCAAAAAGGAAGAAGAGACACCTGCTCCAGTCCCACCAAAACAAGTCTTGAAGCCCTATGTACCAAAAGCACCCTACCCATAAAGGCTGAGAAAAGATGGGAAGGACAGCCAGTTTTCTAGGTTCTTGGAGATATTTAAGAGGATTCAAATCAATATCCCGTTTTCTGAAGCATTAGAGCAAATGCCACTCTATGCCAAATTCCTAAAAGAGCTCATGACAAAGAAAAGAAACTGGGGAGAAAAGGAAACTGTGGTGCTCACAGAAGAATGTCGTGCCATTATACAAAAGAAGCTTCCCCAAAAGATGAAATATCCTGAGAGCTTTCAAATCCCCTACATCATAGGGGACATAAGCATTGAGAAGGCATTGTGTGATTTGGGAGCTAGCATCAACCTTATGTCCTTGGCCATGATGAAGAGAATGAGAATTGAAGAGGCAAACCAACAAGGATGGCACTCCAACTAGCTGATAGGACATTCAAGTTTTCCCATGGAGTAGTGGAAGACTTGTTGGTTAAGGTGGGAGAGTTCATCTTCCCAACTGATTTTGTGGTGCTTGACAAGGAAGAAGAGGCTAATACATCAATCATACTAGGGAGACCATTCTTGGCAACAGCTGGGGCTATAATTGATGTACAAAAAGGAGAGTTGGTCCTAAGGCTGCGTGAAGAAAAGATGGTGTTCAATATTTTCACTGTAATGAGCTACCCAAAGGAGTCCATTGGTGAATGCATGATGGTAGACACAATGGAAAAGCTGGTTCAAAGAGTCCTAGAAGAAGAACAATGTGAAGAAGAAATAGAGCAAAATCAACAAATATCATGTGGTGAACTACCACAAGAAATCATAGAAGGCTCAATCATGCTAGACAAGGCAAACAAAAAGGAAGTGGAAGCACCAAAATTGGAGTTAAAGACCCTGCCTCCAAGCTTAAAGTATGCTTACTTGGGTGACAATGACACATATCCAGTAATTATCAACTCAAGCTTGAGTGAAGAACAAGAAGAGAAGCTCATCAATGTGTTGAGTCAACACAAGGATGCCATAGGGTGGACACTTTCAGATTTAAAGGGGATTAGCCCTTCAATGTGCATGCACAAAATTCTTCTTGAGGAGGATGCCAAGCCCTCAATACAGCCCCAACGAAGATTGAATCCAACAATGAAATAAGTAGTACAAAAAGAAATGCTGAAGTTATGGCAAGCAGGGGTGATTTATCCCATCTCAGATAGCCCTTGGGTGAGCCCGGTTCAAGTAGTTCCCAAGAAGGGGGAATCACAGTTGTGCCAAATAAAAGAAATGAATTGATACCAACAAGAATAGTGACTGGATGGTGCATGTGTATAGACTATAGAAAGCTCAATGAAGCCACAAGGAAGGACCATTTTCCTCTACCATTCATGGATCAAATGTTGGAGAGGCTTGCTGAACATGAGTACTACTATTTCTTGGATGGATACTCAGGCTACAACCAGATTATAGTGGATCTCAAAGACCAAGAGAAGACATCTTTCACTTGCCTTTATGATGTTTTTGCATATAGACGTATGCCTTTGGTTTGTGCAATGCACCTGCCACATTCCAAAGGTGCATGCTATCCATTTTTTCTAATATGATTGAGAGGTATATTGAGGTTTTCATGGATGATTTTTCAGTGTTTGGTGACTCCTTTCCTAATTGTTTACACCACCTTGCCTTGGTGCTCAAGAGATGCCAAGAGAATAACCTAGTTTTGAACTGGAAAAAGTGTCATTTTATGGTTACTGAAGGGGTAGTCCTTGGCCACAAAATCTCTAAGAAAGGCATAGAGGTAGATAGAGCCAAGGTGGAAGTAATTGAAAAATTACCCCCACCTTGCAATGTTAAAGCAATTAGGAGTTTCTTGGGACATGTTGGGTTCTATAGAAGGTTCATTAGAGACTTTTCAAAGATTGCCAAACCTCTAAGCAACTTAATTGTCTCTAATTTACCATTCATCTTTGATAGAGAATGTATGCAAGCCTTTGATGAGCTTAAAAGTAAGCTCTCCTTTGCACCTATTATAGCACCACCTAACTGGGACTTGCCTTTTGAATTGATGTGTGATGCATCAGATTTTGCTATTGGTGCTGTTTTAGGACAAAGGAGAGACAAGCTAGTGCATGTCATCTACTATGCTAGCAAGGTTCTTAATGAAGCCCAAAGGAACTACACCACCACAGAAAAAGAACTTCTTGCTATAGTTTTTGCTTTTGATAAATTCAGATCATATCTCATTAAGTCTAAAGTCATTGTGTTTACTGACCATGCAGCTCTCAAGTACTTGTTAACCAAACAAAATTCCAAGCTTAGATTGATAAGATGGATCCTACTACTCCAAGAATTCAACATTGAAATCAAATATAGAAGTAGAGCAGAAAATAAGGTGGCTAACCACCTATCAAGGATACCACATGAGGAGAATGAAGCACACAGCCCTGGGGTAAATGAAAGCTTCCCGGATGAGCAATTGATGATGATTCAAGAGGCTCCATGGTTCGCAGATATAGCCAACTTCAAGGCCATTAGAGAGCTACCTTCTAACATCAACAAGCACTTGAAAAGGAAGCTCATCAATGATGCCAAGTACTACATTTGGGATGAGCCTTACCTCTTCAAGAGGTGTGCTGGTGGGATTCTAAGAAGATGCATCTCTCATGAGGAAGGACAAGAGGTTCTTTGGCATTGCCATGGATCCGTCTATGGAGGACATTTTAGTGGAGAAAGGACTGCAGCCAAAGTGTTGCAATGTGGATTCTTTTGGCCTACAATATTCAAGGATGCAAAGAAGTTTGTAACAGGGTGCAATGAGTGTCAAAGAACTGGCAATTTACCCAAGAAGAATGAAATGCCACAGAGATTCATCATGGAATTGGAGTTGTTTGATGTTTGGGGGATTGATTTCATGGGACCATTCCAACCCTCATACTCAAACAACTACATATTGGTGGCTATGGACTATGTATCCTGTAAGAACCCGTGTTTTTACATAAAACCATTTTAATAAAATAATTTTAGTGCCCGGAATAGATTCAAAATTTAGAAGTTTTAATTTGAAAATATAAATGTGAAATTTGGTTTCAATGAATTTTTCTGAGTCAGAAAATGTATTTTTTTAGAAAAACCGAGAAAAAGCGCGAATCGGCAGCCAAACCGGCTGAACCGGTTTAAGTCTGTCTGGTGCTGTGTTTTTAGAAAAATAAGATTTTGGAAAATTGGTTTATTATTTTAAAAGGACAAAAATAATTTTTGAATTAAAAACCGGGCACTAATCTTAAAGGTTTGGACCAAAAATGCTAACGGATTGGACCGGGCCCAAGGTCCAACATATATAAGGCCAATTAATGAGCATTCATCTCATTTTGACCTAACTTGAGAGAGAGGGCCACAGATTGGAGATGAGAGGAGAAGAGGAGAATGCCACTATTCACCCTCACCTTCTTTTGCTTGTAACTTGAGCTATAGACCTCCAATTGACGAGCCGTTTACGGCCACACGAAGCTCTTGACGAGCTCTTCTTTTCTATCTAAAGAAATCTGGTAAGATCTCTCTCTTCACACTCCAGTTTCGTGCCCTAAGTTCTGCGCATTATTGGATTTAGTTTTTGAGTAGATTTTGTGGTTTTGGTTGTTTAGGTGATCTCTAGTAGCGGATAATTGATGGATTTTACCCCTAATCATGTTAGGTAAGGTAAGATTTCTCTAAACTCTTGTGTTTAGTTATTTTGTGTATATTAAGTTTTGATGTTGGTATATATATGTGATATTAGATTGAGTTTTGGTGTTTGTTGGAGTTGGTTGAGTCTTTGGATCAAGCTTGGGGGCTTCGTTTTGGTGTTTGGTGCGGTTGGAAATCGGCCAAGGTATGGTTTTGGTTTCCTTTATGTAATATGTAATGTTCATGGACACTTAAGCTAGTGGACCATAAGATAAGATTGAATTGGATGTGTGTTTGTTTGAATTAATATTGTGGTGTATGCATGTTGATGGGGATTTAAGGGATTGTATATGTTGAAGTAGGATTTATGTTAATTGATGATTGATATTGATTATTGTGGTTGATTATGATTATTGGGAATTGTGGAGTTAATGAGTATTGATGATTAGTGTTGTTGATGAGGTTGTTGGTATTTAAGGATTGATGATGAATAATGATGTTGTAGGTGCTAATTATAAATTGTAACGTTGGTTGATGTTGGTGAATGTGTATGTTGAGTGTGGTAATATGAATATGGATAATGATTGAATATGTTGAAGATAAGTGATGAGGATTTTGAAGTAGTTGTTGATGTTCAATGTTGGTTAAAGATTATTTATGATGGTTTTGGATGTTGATGAGTAAGGAATTTGATGGTATTGAGTAGTTGGTGCACGAAATTGTGATCTCAATGGCGCCAACAACTTGGTACGCACAATTGTAATCTCAACTCTTTTTCACAACTTCGCACAACTAACCAGCAAGTGCATTGGGTCATCCAAGTAATAAACCTTACGTGAGTAAGGGTCGATCCCACGGAGATTGTCGGCTTGAAGCAAGCTATGGTCATCTTGTAAATCTCAGTCAGGCGGATTCAAATGGTTATGAAGTTTTAATAATTTAAAAGATAAATAAACATAAAATAAAGATAGAGATACTTATGTAATTCATTGGTGGGAATTTCAGATAAGCGTATGGAGATGCATTGTTCCTTCTGAATCTCTGCTTTCCCATTGCCTTCATCCAATCCTTCATACTCCTTTCTATGGCAAGCTGTATGTTGGGTGTCACTGTTGTCAATGGCTACTTCCCGTCTTCTCAGTGAAAATGGTCCTCTACGGTTTCTGTACAACTAATCAACTGTCGGATTTCTCGTCTCGGATGAAAAATACCATGCACAGATATTGTATGGCTAATTAGCTATTGGTTCTTGATCATGTAGGAATAGGATTTACTATCATTTTGCATTGGTGCACAAAATTGTGATCTCAATGGCACCAACAACTTGGTACGTACAATTGTAATATCACTCTTCTTCACAACTTCGCACAACTAACCAGCAAGTGCACTGGGTCGTCCACGTAATAAACCTTACGTGAGTAAGGGTCGATCCCACGGAGATTGTCGGCTTGAAGCAAGCTATGGTCACCTTGTAAATCTCAGTCAGGCGGATTCAAATGGGTCATAGAGTTTTCATAATTAAAAGATAAATAAAACATAAAGTAAAGATAGAGATACTTATGTAATTCATTGGTGGAAATTTCAGATAAGTGTATGAAGATGCTTTATCCCTCTTGAATCTCTGCTTTCCTACTGCATTCATCCAATCCTTCATACTCCTTTCCATGGCAAGCTATATGTTGGGTTTCACCGGCATCAATGGCTACCTCCCATCCTCTCAGTGAAAAAGGTCCTCTACGATTTCTCGCATGGCTAATCATCTGTCGGTTCTCGATCATGTTGGAATAGGATTTACTATCTTTTTGCGTCTGTCACTACACCCAACACTTGCGAGTTTGAAACTCGTCACAGTCATCCCTTCCCAGATCTTACTCTGAATACCACAGATAACGTTTAGACTTTCCGGATCTCAGGAATGGCCGCCAATAATTCTAGCTTATACCACAAAGACTCTGATCTCACGGAATGGAAGGCTCGGTTGTCAGGCGAGGCAACCATGCGTCGTGGACCAGGAATCCAAGAGATACACGCTCAATCTTATGTAGAATGGAAGTGGTTGTCAGGCACGCGTTCATAGGTGAGAATGATGATGAGTGTCACAGATTATCACATTCATCAGGTTGAAGTGTGAGTGAATATCTTAGAATTAGAATAAGCATGAATTGAATAGAAGAACGATAGTACTTTCCATTAATACTCGAGAAACAGCAGAGCTCCACACCTTAATCTATGGTGTGTAGAAACTCCATTGTTGAAAATACATAAGTGATAATGGTCCAGGCATGGCCATGAGGCCAGCCCCCAAAACGTGATCAAGAGATCAAAAGATGATCAAAAGATGAAAATACAATAGTAAGAGGTCCTATTTATAATGAAAACTAGCTACTAGGGTTTACAGAAATAGATAAATGATGCAAAAATCTACTTCTGGGCCCACTTGGTATGTGCTTGGACTGAGCATTGAGCTTTACACGTGTAGAGACTTCTCTTGGAGTTAAACACCAACTTTGGTGCCATTTTGGGCGTTTAACTCTAGCTTTATGCCAGTTCTGGCGTTTTGACTTCAGAATAGGGCAGAGAAGGGGCGTTTGAACGCCAGTTTGCATCATCAAAACTTGAGAAAAGTATGAACTATTATATATTGATGGAAAGCCCTGGATATCTAATTTCTAAAGCATTTGAGAGCGTGCCATTTGGAGTTCTGCAGCTCCAGAAAATTCACTTCGAGTGCAGGGAGGTCAGAATCCAACAGCATCTGCAGTCCTTTGTCAGCCTCTGAATCAGATTTGTGCTCAGGTCCCTCAATTTCAGCAAAAAAATACCTGAAATCACAGAAAAACACACAAACTCATATTAAAGTCCATAAAAGTGAATTTTGAATAAAAACTAATAAAAACATCCTAAAAAGTAGCTAGATCCTACTAAAACCTACCTAAAAATAATGCCAAAAAACGTATAAATTATCCGCTCATCACAACACCAAACTTAAATTGTTGCTTGTCCCCAAGCAACTGAAAACAAAATAGGATAAAAAGAAGAGAATATACAATGAATCCCACAGTATCAATGAAACTTAGTCCTAATTAGATGAGCGGGGCTTGTAGCTTTTTGCTTCTGAACAGTTTTGGCATCTCACTTTCTCCTTTGAAATTCAGAATGATTGGCATCTCTAGGAACTCAAAATTTTAGATAGTGTTATTGATTCTCCTAGTTCAATGCGTTGATTCTTGAACACAGCTACTTTATGAGTCTTGGTCGTGACCCCAAGCACTTTGTTTTCCAGTATTACCACCGGATACATAAATGCCACAGACACATAACTGGGTGAACCTTTTCAAATTATGACTCAGCTTTGCCAAAGTCCCCAGTTAGAGGTGTCCAGAGTTCTTAAGCACACTCTTTTGCTTTGGATCACAACTTTAACCACTCAGTCTCAAGCTTTTCACTTGGACCTTTATGACACAAGCACATGGTTAGTGACAGCTTGATTTAGCCGCTTAGGCCTGGATTTTATTTCCTTGGGCACTCCTATCCATTAATGCTTAAAGCCTTGGATCCTTTTTATCCTTGCCTTTTGGTTTAAAGGGCTATTGGCTTTTTCTGCTTGCTTTTTCTTTTTCTCTTTTTTTCCACTGCTTTTTCTTGCTTCAAGAACCAATTTCATGATTTTTTAGATCATCAACAACATTTCTCTTTGTTCATCATTCTTTCAAGAGCTAACAACTTTAACATTCATAACAATAAGATAAAAAATATGCACTGTTCAAGCATTCATTCAGAGAACAAAAAGTATTGCCACTACATCAAAATAATTAAACTAGTTTCAAGATAAAATTTGAAATCCAAGTACTTCTTGTTCTTTTGTAATTAAGCACATTTTTCATTTAAGAGAGGTAAAGGATTCATGGAGTTATTCATAGCTTTAAGACATATACACTAGACACTAATGATCATGTAGTGAAGACACAAACATAGATAGAACATATAGCATAAAAATCGAAAACAGAAAAATAAATAGACAAGGGAATTAAGGAATGAGTCCACCTTAGTGAGGGTGACGTCTTCCTCTTGAAGGTCCGATGGTGCTCTTGAGCTCCTCTATGTCTCTTCCTTGCCTTTGTTGCTCCATCCCTAGTGATTTTGGTGTTCCTATCCTTAGTTGCTCCTAATAGTTGTGTGGAGGAAAATGTATCCCTTGAGGCATCTCAGGGATTTCTTGATGAGGAATTTTCTCGTGCTCTTGTTGAGGTCCATGAGTGGGCTCTCTTGATGTGCAGTCAAATGCTCTACTACTGAGCTATGGACCCTTGAGATGAATCTCTCCATCTCCCATGACTCGGAGGTGGAAGCAATTGCCTTTCCTTTCCTCTTTCTAGAGGTTTCTCCGGCCTTAGGTGCCATAAATGGTTATGAAAAAACAAAAGCAATGTTTTTACCACACCAAACTTAAAAGGTTTGCTCGTCCTCGAGCAAAAAAAGAAGGAAAGAAGGGGAAGAAGAAGTGAATGGAAGAGATGTAGGGAGAGAGTGAGAGGTGGGGGAGGTGGGTATGATGTGTGAAAAGGAAGGAGTGGAAGGGGGTATTTGGGGAAGAGATATGGAGGTGATTGGTGAAGGGTATTTGGGGAAGAGTGTTGTAGAAAGGTGTGTAGAGGAGAGAGAGTGAGTTGAGGTTGGTGGGGATCCTGTGGGGTCCACAGATCCTGAAGGGCCAAGGAATTCTTAATCCCTGCTCCAATTGGGCGTTCACAACACCTTAGAGTGCAATTCTAGCATTTAAACGCCAGTTTGCTGCCCTGTTCTGGCATTTAAATGCCAGTCTGGTGTCCTATTTTGGCGTTTAAACGCCCAGAAAGGTGCCAGATTGGGCGTTTAAATGCCCATTTTGCTACCCTTACTAGTGTTTAAACGCCAGTAAGTCCTTCCTCTAGGGTGTGCTGTTTTCAATGCTGCTTTTGATTTTCTTCTTTATTTTTATAATTATTTTTGTGACTTCACATGATCATCAATCTAAAAGAAAACAAAATAATATAGATTAAAATAAAATTGGGTTGCCTCCCAATAAGCGCTTCTTTAATGTCAATAGCTTGACAGTGAGCTCTCATGGAGTCTTACAGATGATCAGAGTATGGTTGAGATCTCTCAATACCAAACTTAGAGTTTGGTTGTGGCCTCCCAACACCAAACTTAGAGTTTGAATGTAGGGGCTCTGGTTGACTCTGTATTGGGAGAAGCTCTTCATGCTTACTCTCCACGGTTACAGATGGAGAACCTTGAGTCTTTACTATAAGGCATTCTTCATTCACATGAAGGATCAACTCTCCTCTGTCAACATCAATCACAGCTCTTGCTGTGGCTAGGAAGGGTCTTCCAAGGATGATGGATTCATCCTCATCCCTCCTAATGTCTAGGATTATGAAATCAGCAGGGAAGTAAAGGCCTTCAACCTTTACTAGCACGTCCTCTACTAGTCCATAAGCCTTTTTCATAGATTTATCTGCCATCTCCAATGAGAATTTGGCAGCCTGTACCTCTGGTGGACGAAATTGTGATCATCAATATTGGCTCTTTGGCATATACACAAAAACTATTGTGTCTCTTGGTTAAATTCACAACTCCGTTCAACTAACCAGCAAGTGTACTGGGTCGTCCAAGTAATAAACCTTACGTGAGTAAGGGTCGAATCCACAGAGATTGTTGGTATGAAGCAAGCTATGGTCACCTTGCAAATCTCAGTTAGGGAGATTAAAGGGTAATTGTGATTATTGGAATGAATAAATAAAAAGGAATAATAAAAAGGGATAGAATACTTATGCAGATTCATTGGTTGGAATTTCAGATAAGCGGATGGAGATGCTGTAGAGCCCAGGGACGCCTGCTCTCCTACTGCTTCTACTCAATCCTTCTTACTCCTTTCCATGGCAAGCTTTGTATAGGGGTTCACCATCAACTGTGGCTACTTTCTTCCTCTCGGGGAAATATCCTATGCGGCTGTCACTCGCACAGCTAACCAGTCTGGAGGCATCACCCATGGCTGATGGCTACATCCCATCCTCGCAGTGAAAACTAATGCTCACGCACTCTGTCACAGTACGGCTAATCACTGGTTGGTTCCCTCCCCTACTGGAATAGAATCCCTCTTTTGCGTCTGTCACTAACGCCCAGCAGGTTACAAGTTTGAAGCACGTCACAGTCATTCATTACCGGAATCCTACTCGGAATACCACAGACAAGGTGAGACTTTCCGGATTCCCAGGATCCTACTCGGAATACCACAGACAAGGTGAGACTTTCCGGATCCTCATAAATGCCGCTATCTATCTAGCTTATACCACGAAGATTCTGTTGGGGAATCTAAGAGATGCGCATTCAAGCTCTGTTGCATGTAGAACGGAAGTGGTTGTCAATCACGCGCGTTCATAAGTGAGAATGATAATGAGGGTAATCTGACTCATAACATTCATCATGTTCTTGGGTACGAATGAATATCTTGGAATAAGAATAAGAGAGATTTGAATAAAAGATAATAGAATTTCATTAATACTTGAGGTACAGCAGAGCTCCACACCCTTAATCTATGGTGTGCAGAAACTCCACCGTTGAAAATACATAAGCAAAGGGTTCAGGCATGGCCGAATGGCCAGCCCTCTCCATGATCAAGTGACCGAATGATCAAAGACTTAAAGTGGTCAAAGATGTCTAATACAATAGATAAATGTCCTATATATACTAGACTAGCTACTAGGGTTTACATGAGTAAGTAATTGATGCATAAATCCACTTCCGGGGCCCACTTGGTGTATGCTTGGGCTGAGCTTGATCATTCCACGAGCTAAGGCATTTCTTGGCGTCAAACTCCAGGTTATGACGTGTTTTGGGCGTTCAACTCCGGATCATGACGTTTTTCTGGCGTTTAACTCCAGACAGCAGCATGAACTTGGCGTTTAACGCCAAGTTACGTCGTCATTCTTCGAATAAAGTATGGACTATTATATATTTCTGGAAAGCCCTGGATGTCTACTTTCCAACGCCGTTGAGATCTCGCCAATTGGAGTTCTGTAGCTCCAGAAAATCCATTTCGAGTGCATGGAGGTCAGATTCCAACAGCATCAGCAGCCCTTTTGTCAGCCTTTTTCAGAGTTTTGCTCAAGTCCCTCAATTTCAGCCAGAATTTACCTGAAATCACAGAAAAACACACAAACTCATAGTAAAGTCCAGAAATGTGAATTTAACATAAAAACTAATGAAAACATCCCTAAAAGTAGCTCAAACTTACTAAAAACTATATAAAAACAATGCCAAAAAGCGTATAAATTATCCGCTCATCAACCTCATAGATTCCCAATTTCTCCATTACAAAGAGTGGCATCATATTTATCCCTGACCCCAGGTCACACAGAGCTTTCTCAAAGGTCATGGTGCCTGTGGTACATGGTATTAAGAATTTACCAGGATCCTGTTTCTTTTGAGGTAAATTTTGCTGAACCAATGTATTCAGTTCATTGGTGAGCAAGGGAGGTTCTTCCTCCCAAGTCTCATTGCCAAATAGCTTGGTATTCAGCTTCATGATTGCTCCTAAATATTGGGCAACTTGCCCTTCAACAATGTCCTCATCCTCTTCAGAAGATGAATAGTCATCAGAGCTCATGAATGGTAAAAGGAGGTCCAAGGGAATCTCTATGGTCTCTGTATGAGCCTCAGATTCCTTTGGTTTCTCATTAGGGTATTCCTTACTGACTAGTAGACGTTCCCTGAGGCCTTCCTCATTGGGATTCACGTCCTCCTCCTCCTTCTCAGGTTTGGCCATTTTGATTACATCAATGGCCTTGCACTCTCCTTTGGGATTCTCTTCCGTATTGCTTGGGAGAGTGCTAGGAGGAGTTTCAGTAACCCTTTTACTCAGCTGGCCCACCTGTGCCTCCAAATTTCTATTGGAGGATCTTGTTTCAGTCATGAAACTAAGAGTGGCCTTAGATAGATCAAAGACTATGTTTGCTAAGTTAGAGGAATTCTGCTCAAAATACTCTGTCTGTTGCTGAGATGATGATGGGAAAGGTTTGCTATTGCTAAACATGTTTCTTCCACCATTGTTATTATTTAAGCGTTGCTTCTGTTGATCCTTCCATGAAAAATTTGGATGATTTTTCCATGAAGGATTATAGGTGTTGCCAAAGGCTTCACCCATTGCAGGGTTCTCAGGATCATAAGCTTCTTCTTCAGAAGATGCTTCTTTAGTACTGTTGGATGCATTTTGCAATCCATTCAGACTCTGAGAGATCATATTAATTTGTTGTGTCAATATTTTTTTCTGAGCCAGTATGGCATTCAGAGCATCAATTTCAAGAACTCCTCTCTTCTGAGGTGTTCCATTACTCACAGGATTCCTCTCAGAGGTATACATGAATTGGTTATTTGCAACCATTTCAATAAGTTTCTGAGCTTCTACAGGCGTTTTCTTTAGGTGAATGGATCCATCTGCAGAGTGGTCCAGTGACATCTTGAAAAATTCAGACAGACCATCATAGAATATATCTAATGTGGTCCATTCTGAAAGCATGTCAGAATGACACTTTTTGGTCAATTGCTTGTATCTTTCCCAAGCTTCATAGAGGGACTCACCATCTTTTTGTCTGAAGGTCTGAACATCCACTCTAAGCTTGCTCAGCTTTTGAGGAGGAAAGAACTTGGCTAAGATAGCCGTGAACAGCTTATCCTAAGAGTCTAGGCTATCTCTGGGTTGTGAGTCTAACCATGTTCTAACTCTGTCTCTTACAGCAAAAGGGAAAAGCATAAGCTTGTAGACTTCAGGATCAACTCCATTGGTCTTAACAGTATCAAGATCTGCAAGAACTCAGTTAAGAACTGATAAGGATCTTCTGATGGAAGTCCATGAAACTTGTAATTCTATTGCAGTAGAGAAAGTAATTGAGGTTTTAGCTCAAAATTATTTGCTCCTATGGAGGAATTGAGATGCTTCTTCCATAGAAGTTGGAAGTTGGTGTAGTAAAATCACCAAGCATCTTCCTTGCATTGTTGTTTGGTTCAGTCATAATTGTTTCTTTTGTTGCTTCCTTTTCGAAAATTTCAGTGAGGTCTTCTTCAGAGTTTTGTGCTTTAGCTGCTCTTAGCTTCCTCTTTAGAGTCCTTTCAGGTTCAAGATCAGCTTCAACAAGTATGCCTTTATCTTTGTTCCTGCTCATATGAAAGAGAAGAAAACAAAGAAAATGTGGAATCCTCTATGTCACAGTATAGAGATTCCTTGAGGTGTCAAAGGAAAATAGAAGAAGGAGGTAGGTAAGATTTCAAACACACAAAGAAAGATGGAGTTCGAATTGACAATGGAGGAGGAATGTTAGTGTTTAAATAGAAAAAGATAAGAGAGGGGGAAGAATTTTTGAAAATAAAAAGAATAAAATTTAAAATAAATTTTTGAAAAATTGGTTGTAGTTTTGAAAAAGATAAGAAATAGTAAAACAAGCAAAAAGTCAATTAGTTAGTTGAAAAAGATTTGAAAATCAATTTTGAAAAGATAAGAAGTTAGAAAAGATTTTGAAATCAACTTTTTGAAAAAGATATGATTAAAAAGATATGATTGAAAAACAAATTAAAAAGATTTGATTTTTGAAAAATATATGTTTGAAAAGATATGATTTTGAAAAAGATATGATTGAAAATATTTGATTTGAAAAAGATTTGATTTTGAAAAAATATGAAGATTTGACAAAGATTTGATTTGAAAACCAAATTCCTCTCCTTGTGTCATCCTGGCGTTAAACGCCCAGGAGCTGCATGTTTTGGGCGTTTAACGCCCAATTGCTGCATGGTTTAGGCGTTTAAACGCCAGTTTTCCTTCTTCACTGGGCATTTTGAACACCCAACTTTTTCTCTGTAATTCCTCTGCTTTATGTTCTTAGATCTTCATTTTGCTAAATTCTTTGTTCAAGAAGATATGTTTTCAATTTTGAAAAATAACAAAATGAGTCAAAACATATGATTCTTGGATCAAAACACAAGATATGTGCAAGAACATTATGAGCGTCAAGATGAACACCAAGAACAATCTTGAAGATCAAGATAAACATCAAGAACTCAGTTTTCTTAATGAAAGAAAACATGGAGGACACCAAACTTAGAGCTTTCTTATGTTTGGGCCATATGAATGCAAGAATGCATGTGTAGAACATCATGCAGTGCAATTCAATAAATCATGAAGATCAAACAAGGCAATTCATCAAGAATGACTTGAAGATCATCAAGAACACAATGTATGTGTTTCGAAAATTGCAAGACAATTAAAATCATGCAATTGACACCAAACTTTAAAATTTGGCCTTAGATTCAAACAAGAACCATGAAATATTTTTGAGTTTTTATGATTTTATGAATTTTTTTGGGTTTTTCAAAAATAATTTTGAAAAAAAACGAAAAAGAAGAAAAGATTTTTGAAAACTTTTTTGAAAAGAAAATAAAAATTACCTAATCTGAGCAACAAGATGAACCGTCAGTTGTCCAAACTCGAACAATCCCCGGCAATGGTGCCAAAAACTTAGTGCACGAAATTGTGATCTCAATGGCGCCAACAACTTGGTACGCACAATTGTAGTATCACTCTTCTTCACAACTTCGCACAACTAACCAGCAAGTGTACTGGGTCGTCCAAGTAATAAACCTTACGTGAGTAAGGGTCGATCCCATGGAGATTGTCGGCTTGAAGCAAGCTATGGTCACCTTGTAAATCTCAGTCAGGCAGATTCAAATGGGTGATAGAGTTTTCATAATTAAAAGATAAATAAAACATAAAGTAAAGATAGAGATACTTATATAATTCATTGGTGGGAATTTCAGATAAGTGTATGAAGATGCTTTATCCCTCTTGAATCTCTGCTTTCCTACTACCTTCATCCAATCCTTCATACTCCTTACCATGGCAAGCTGTATGTTGGGTTTCACCGGCGTCAATGGCTACCTCTCGTCCTCTCAGTGAAAAAGGTCCTCTATGGTTTCCCACATGGCTAATCATCTGTTGGTTCTCGATCATGATGGAATAGGATTTACTATCCTTTGGCGTCTGTCACTACGCCCAACACTCGCGATTTTGAAGCTCGTCACAGTCATCCCTTCCTAGATCCTACTCGGAATACCACAGACAAGGTTTAGACTTTCTAGATCTTAGGAATGGCCGCCAATAATTCTAGCTTATACCACGAAGACTCTGATCTCACGGAATGGAAGGCTCGGTTGTCAAGCGAGGCAACCATGCGTCGTGGACCAGGAATCCAAGAGATACACGCTCAATCTTATGTAGAACGGAAGTGGTTGTCAGGCACGCGTTCATAGGTGAGAATGATGATGAGTGTCACGGATCATCACATTCATCAGGTTGAACTGCGAGTGACTATCTTAGAACAAGAATAAGCATGAATTGAATAGAAGAACAATAGTACTTTGCATTAATACTCGTGGAACAGCAGAGCTCCACACCTTAATCTATGGTGTGTAGAAACTCCACTGTTGAAAATACATAAGTGATAATGGTCCAGGCATGGCCGTGAGACCAGCCCTCAAAACGTGATCAAGAGATCAAAAGATGATCAAAAGATGAAAATACAATAGTAAGAGGTCCTATTTATAATGAAAACTAGCTACTAGGGTTTACAAAAATAGGTAAATGATGCAGAAATCCACTTCCGGGCTTACTTGGTGTGTGCTTGGGCTGAGCATTGAGCTTTACACGTGTAGAGACTTCTCTTGGAATTAAACGCCAGCTTTGGTGCTAGTTTGGGCGTTTAACTCCAGCTTTTATGCCAGTTCTGGCGTTTTGACTTCAGAATTGGGCAGAGAATGGGCGTTTGAACGCCAGTTTTCGTCATAAAAAATTGAACAAAGTATGGACTATTATATATTGATGGAAAGCCCTGGATGTCTACTTTCCAACGCAATTGAGAGCGTTCCATTTAGAGTTTTATAGCTCTAGAAAATCCACTTAGAGTGCAGGGAGGTCAGAATCCAACAGCATCTACAGTCCTTTGTCAGCCTCTGAATCAGATTTGTGCTCAGGTCCCTCAATTTCAGCCAGAAAATACCTGAAATCACAGAAAAACATACAAACTCATAGTAAAGTCCAGAAAAGTGAATTTTGAATAAAAACTAATAAAAACATCCCAAAAAGTAGCTAGATCCTACTAAAAAATACCTAAAAATAATGCCAAAAAGCATATAAATTATCCGCTCATCATGCGTTTGTCACCATGCCCTACAGTCACGAGTTTGAAGCTCGTCACAGTCATCCCATCCCAGATCCTACTCGGAATACCACAGACAAGGTTTAGACTTTCCGGATCTCAATAATACTGCCAATTAATTCTAGCTTATACCACGAAGACTCTAATCTCGGATTCAGATGCCCCATTGTCATAGGGGAGTCGATGTGAATCGTTGATTAGAAACCCAAGAGATATATATTCAAGCTTATTTTCATGTAGAACGGAAGTGGTTGTCAATCACGCGTTCATGAGTAAGAATGGTAATGAGTGTCACATAATCATCACATTCATCATGTTCTTGTGTGCGAATGAATATCTTAGAATAAGAATAAGCATGAATTGAAAAGAAGAACAATAGTACTTTACATTAATACTTGAGGAACAGCAGAGCTCCACACCTTAATCTATGATGTGTAGAAACTCCGCCGTTGAAAATACATAAGTGAAAATAGGGTAGGCATGGCCGAATGGCCAGCCTCCCAAAACGTGAACAATGGTTCAAAGATGTTCCCAAAAGCTCCCTAGTACAATAGTAATAAGTTCTATTTATACTAAACTAGTTACTAGGGTTACAGAAATAAATAAATAATGCAGAAATCCATTTCCGGGCCCACTTGGTGTGTGCTTGGGCTGAGCATTGAAGCTTTCACATGTAGAGGCCTTCTTTGGAGTTAAACGCCAGTTTGTAACTTGTTTCTGGCGTTTGACTCTGGCTTGCAACTTGTTTCTGGCGTTTAACACCAGAATAGGGCAGAAAGCTGGCGTTGAACGCCAGTTTGCGTCGTCTAAACTCGGGCAAAGTATGGACTATTATATATTGCTGGAAAGCCCTGGATGTCTACTTTCCAACGAAGTTAAGAACGCGCCATTCAGGTTTCTGTAGCTCCAAAAAAACCATTTCGAGTGCAGGGAGGTCAGAATCCAACAGCATCAGCAGTCCTTTTTCAACCTCTGAATCAGATTTTTGCTCAGGTCTCCCAATTTCAGCCAGAAAATATCTAAAATCACAGAAAAATACACAAACTCATAATAAAGTCTAGAAATATGATTTTTTCTTAAAAACTAAAAAAAATATACTAAAAACTAACTAAATCATACTAAAAACTATGTAAAAACAATGCTTATTATGTTGGGATTATGGATGGTTGCGTTGGAAAAGGAAGGGTATGGGATTTTATGTTGTTTTGGTAATGTTTGGGTTGTGTTTGGTTTGGTTTTGAATTGTGAGTTTTGGAAAAATTGGAGTTTTGAGACCTTTGGTAAAAATGGATTTTTGGTGAACTTTGTCAGATCATAACTTTTGCCTCGATTTCAAAACCTGATGAAACTTCTCTAGAATTAAAGATCTTTGAAAACTCTTTAAATTGATGTAAAGTTTGCGAAATTTGGAATTCTGTAGAGGAAGTTATGATCATTCAAAGTTGGTGTTAAAAATCTGAAATTCTGCAATGTTGCAGAATTTCAGGACTTTCTGATATGTGCGCACATACAACCCTGCGAAAAGTTAGACCTGTACGGACGCACAGACCTGTGCGTACGCACACGCAAGGGAAGGCTTACTGTTTTGAGCACTGGCACGGCTGGTGCACGTGCACATTAATGAAGGATTACGACCTGTGCGGACGCATAGCCCTGTACGCACGCACAAGTCGGGAAGGTTCGTCTGTTGGGGGCACTCGCATAGCTTGTGCGAGTGAACAGACTTTATAAATTTTAGTACCTGTCCGTACGCCACCTCTGTATGTACGCACACTTTCAAAATCTTCCAGGGCGTGCGCATGCACACCCCTGTGCGGATGCACATGCCCTGTTTCATAATTTTAAAATTTGTTTTTAACTATTTCACCTTCCCAACAAGGTTGTAAGCTTCTATAACACCATTTTAAGGCTTTCAGGCTTAGATTTGAGTATGGAAAGAGGGGAAATAGGCTAAGGGTTTTAGTTGATGATTATATTGAAAAGTTAGGAAACGGAGGTTTAGGTTTTTGATGTATTGACGTTGGGTTTGGTTGTGAGAGAAGGAAGAGTGGTGAACTTGGTGATTGCTAATGATGAATTGAGAAACTAAGGAACTAATGAGTTTGGAATAGAAACGGTGAATGGCTAAGGTTGATGGAATGAGTATGAGTGAAAGTGTGTTATGAGGAGTGGCCTCTGAGATTGAATATGTAATTATACTATGCATTGTTCTCTGTCGTAGGGGTTGTGGCAGAATCCCGCCTACGTTCGGATGTGAGAGTTGAAGCTGGACTTCTTACTCATACTTTTCGCAACCAGAGGAAGGTGGTAGGGCACTCTCCTTCGAAATATTTCCCTCTGAAAGGAGAAGGTGGTAGGGCACTTATCCCTCGGAATTATTCCTCCTAAAAATGCGACTTCTCTCTGATTGCAAGGTGGTAGGACATTAACCCACGGAATCATGCGACAACCAGAGGAAGGTGATAGGGCACGCTCCCTCGAAATATTTCCCTCTGAAAGGAGAAGGTGGCAGGGCACTCTCCCTCGGAATTTTCCTCCTTATGCGTAATAGAGAGACTAATCCGGGAGTTGTCGACTGGATTCGCTGTCGGGTTTGGCACAATAACCGACATGTGATATCACAGCCAATAGGGCAGACATTCATTATATGCATCTTCTATATGCTTGCTTGCTTTGTTTACTTGAGTTTGCCTAATTGTATAACATGCCTATTTGCTTCTTGAACTACTTGTTGTATATGAATATTATCTGTGTTTTACTTGTTTGCATTAATTGTGATTAACTGGTGCTTAGGAGGTTAGGTAGGCGGTGGCGATGGGATCGCACGGAGGATAGGTTGGCGATGGCTGTGGGATACAGCGGTGTTAGTAGTATTAGTTAGAATTTCCCTAAGTTAGATAACCCGGTTTAAGGTTTAAGTTCTTTATTTATTTATACCGTTAAGCTTGAATATTAGTATATGATGTGAAGTTCTAGGATTGCCTTCAACATTCCGGGGCCTTACATCTTACATCATTGGGCACTGTTACCATACTGAGAACCTCTGGTTCTCATTCCATACTTTGTTGTTATTTTTTAGATGCAGGTCGTAATCTACTTCGGTGAGATTGCAGATATGGTGACAGAGCGGAGCATGGTCTGTTCCCTGTTTATTTCTATTTTACTTTCGTCATATTATTCTCTCACCTTTCGTATATTTATCTTTATGGCCTTAGAGGCTTATTTGAGAGATAGGTGTATAAGCTGTTTTGATTCTAAAACTCTGTATCTTTCTATTTGTAACTAGTCGGCTTAAACTCCGCAAGCTGTGGCTAGTTCTTTATGATTATTATATTCTTGTATTTATATGTGTTTTATTCTCTTATGCCTATACCTTGTATCTTATGCTTTAGCTTCGTGTGAACGTTTCGCACTTTTGTAATTTTGTTTTTGAGCTTAATCCTTCATCAGGCTTCTAGAATATATTAATTCCTTCTATATATAAATATGTATAAGCCTTAGGACTGTCGTAACCTCTAATTAACCTTTTCTTTACGGCTAGAGGTAAAGCTTAGGGTAATTGGTGTGTTACATATCCAAGTGGGTAGAGGCCATAGCTACATCAACAAATGACAACAAAGTGGTGATCAACTTCTTGAGGAAGAACATATTTAGCCGGTTTGGGGTTTCAAGAGCTCTTATAAATGATGGGAAAACTCACTTTTGAAACAAGCAACTTGAGACACTCCTCCTCAAATATGGTGTTAAAAACAAAGTAGAAACCCCATACCATCCACAAATAATGGTCAAGCTGAAATTTCAAATAGAGAACTCAAGAGGATCCTTGAGAAGACTGTTGGGAACTCAAGAAAAGATTGGTCCAATAAGCTACATGATGCATTGTGGGCTTATAGAACATCTTTTAAGACACCTATTGGCATGTATCCATACCAATTGGTATTTGGAAAAGCTTGCCATCTACCAGTGGAGCTTGAACATAGAGAATTTTGGGCTCTAAAGATGTTGAACTTTGATAATCAAGCTGCTGGAGAAAGAAGATTGCTGCAACTCAATGAGCTAGAAGAATTCAGAACTCAAGCTTATGAAAATACCAAGATTTATAAGGAAAAAACAAAGAAATGGCATGATCAAAAGCTAGCAAGAAAAGAGATTGTAGAAGGTCAAAAGGTGCTATTGTACAACTCAAGGCTCAAATTTTTCCGATAAAAGTTGAAGTCAAGATGGTCTGGACCATTCATAATCATGAAGGCTTCTCCATATGGTCATGTGGAGCTCATGGATGACAAAACACAAAGGACTTTCACTGTGAATGGTCATAGACTTAAGCACTACTTGGGGTATTCATTGGATGAGCAAAGAGTGAACTATAACCTCAGCTAAAGAGAGAAAACCATCAAGCTAGTGACGTTAAAGAAGCGTTAGTTGGGAGGCACCCCAACATCCATATCCTTTCAATTTCAAGTTTTTAGATTAGCTTATGTTTAGCCACATAGATTGTTTGTTTTCCAGTTCCAATTTTTAGTTAATTAGTTGATAGTTCTTTAATTTAAGTTCCAAAAGTTCCTAGTGTGCTGGAAGTGCAACCTTGCTTGCTACAATACATGATGTTGTTAATTGGGTTGAAAAACTAGCTAGAGAGCTAAGTTTGTTGTGGCCACCAACCCACTTATTTTGATCTTACATAACACAACTGCATTAATCTCAAGAAGTAAGCCCAAAACTAAGTTTGGTGTAGCCACCACCAAGAGAGATCCATACGTGCATTCAAGGTTCAACCCAATTAATTAATATCCTAATGCATATAGTATATTAGTGGGGTGAATAAAAAGGATAATTAATTATGTACATATAAAATGGAAGTGGAAGAGTATGAAATAATTAAATTTATTCCACTTATAATGCACACAATAAAATTCAATCATGAGACCAATTACTATATACAATGAACTTAAGTTTGGTGTCCAAGAGACACATATTAATTGCTATTTAACTAGAGGAAATCGAAGCAATTTTTTATCACTAATGAGGGTTGTAACTGAATTTTCAAGAAAGAGGTGGGGCCCACATGACATTGATCACTCATCAAGTCAAGGAGTCAAAGTGTACTTCACACTTCGGAACTCAACAGTCTGAAGAAAGCTGAACAGATTGGGGTTGACGCCTCTCCCCACGCTGGTTGCCATTCCCAAGTGTGAAAGCTTTAAATTTTTGGTCAATTCACACCTTACAGACTTTTCCCTCCCTCCTCTATATAATGCACTCACTCACCCCTCTTCTCCACACTATAAACTTTCCTTCTCTCACCCGAAACCATCACTCTTCCCCTCTCTACTTCCTTTCTTTCTTTCTTTCTTTCTTTCTTGATTGGGACAATCAGGTCCTAAGTTTGGTGTTGAAGCAAATCCTTGCTTTGATTTCTTTCTCTATCCTTTTCATCATTCTTTAAACCCTCTTATCACCACCAAATGACACCACTAAAAGCCATCAGTTCAAAGAAGAGGCAGACCAAGGAGGCTTCCTCTAGCTTATCAAGCTACAATGAATTCAAGTTTCTCTCATTTTTCCACCAAAACCAATTTTATGGGTAGGTGAGTAAGAGGCAAATAATCCCTAAAGTTGGCTTCTAACTAAGGAGAGATGAGCATAGGGAGATCAACATCAAAATCAATAGTAGAGGCTGGGCACTCTTGTGCAACCCACCAAAGAAGGTGGTGAAAAGTTTAGTGAGGGAGTTCTATGCCAATGCCGTTCCTCAACCTGGGCAACCATATGACTACTAAAGTTATGTAAGGGAGAAGAGCATTGACTATAGCCCTGCCAACCTAGACAGAATGATTATGGTTAAGCGCACAAGTTCCACCCGAAGCTATGAAGAAAGGGTGAAACAAATTGATACTGGGTTTGAAGAGATCTTGAATGAGATTTGTGTCATCAATGTCCAGTGGATTAATGACAAAGATGGAAGGACAAAGCAGCTGAGAAGAAGAGACTTGTGCCTTCAAGCTAGAGGTGGTTAGATTTTGTGAGGAGATCCCTCAACCCCACCTCTAACACTTCGGAGATTACTTTGGAAAGGGGAGAACATCAATGTGGGGGAGATGATAGCGAACAACATTCACAGGGTGCTGAAAAGCACCAAAGATAGTACAAGATTGGCCTTCCCAAGCATCATTCAGCAACTGTATGATGAGGCTGAAGTGGAGAAGGTCATTGATGAAACATTGGTTGAGCAAGATAAACCAATCACTGCCAAAAAAATGGAGAAGGTGGTGGCCATCAACCCACTACAAAGAGCCAGGGAACACGGGGCTCACATGCAAGAACCAAGAGGGCCACCACAACAAGAGGAAGCATACATCCAAGCACCATTTCCACAGGTGCCAGCACCAATCCCACAGTTCCAAGCATAATTTCCGGAAGGCTTTAATTGGGAATAAATGCAAGGAAACATCAACCATATGCAAGAAGATATTACTCAACATAGGGAGCAGCAGAAACAATGGGAGCAAATAAAAGAAAGTATCCAGCAACTCCAAGGGAGTGTGGAGTACATGAAAGAGCAGCAAGGCCAATTTCATTGGGGAAAAATGCAAGGCATCCTCAACAAGATCATGGAGCAAAATCAAGTGCAGCAGAGGAACCTTGCTGAATTTAGGTCCCTCTATAAGGCTAGGACCACATCAAGGAGACAATATGACATAGACACACAAGCGAAGCTGAATCACTTGTGTAATATGGTAGCCACTCTCAACCCCAATTATCCAATATTTATGCAAGGTATGGAAGAGCTGAGTGCTAGGTAAGAAGAGATACTAGCCAAGCACAAAGAGGATGAGAGAACCTATATGAGGAGGCTAGGCTTTTGGAAGCCAAGGGACACCCCTGCACAAGAGGGATCCTCCAAGAAGATGGATGGTGATGAGTCCTCCAAAAAGAAGGATAAGGGGAAGGGACATATGCATTAAAGTTGATCAAGAGTACAAGGTTGTTGAGTCCCATGGTTGAATTTTATCTTCTGAACGTACTGCTTAATAGTTTATTTTGATATAGTAGTTGTTGTTTGGTCATGAGTTTAGAGTCCTTCTATGAGTCCTTTGAATTTTTGTTTTTAATTTGAGAAAGAAAATGCCCTTTTGTTAAGTCTTAATTACATCAATAAAAGTAGTTTGTTTTCACAAGAATCAATGATGAGTTGTTGGAAAAACAAGAGCAAGAGACTAAGACCCAAGTGAGATAATTCAAGATTAAGGGATGAAGAACAAGTATGGAATCATGAATAAAAATCTGAAAGTAAGTAGACCATAATGAACACTTAGACATAAAGGACACAACAAGTAGATGCCAAGGATGACCCTTGAATATCCATAGAACCAAGAAGTAGTAAGCAAAAGACCCAAGGCTCTGAGCATCAACTACTAGGATCAAAGAAAGAAACAAATAGCTCAAAGAGCCAAGATCCTAGTAGATGCTTGTGGTGAAGATATGTCAAGAACAGAGACCTGAGCAAGTAAATTCTTAGGGTGTTTCAGCACCTAGTACCCTAAAACCAACTGGTTTGGGAGTGCTAATTGAAAGCTTAACCTAAAGGGTCGTCTTGAGACAAAACACTTAGAGTCGTGGTCAATCAAGGAAACAAAAGAGGAATGAAAAGAAAAGAACAATCAAAAGAAAAATAATAACAGACCTTACTACTTCAAGGTGACAATCAATAGAAAGGGCTCTAGAAGCAAGCACTTAAAAGGGTTCTCAAAAGTCTAGGGGTTCATTGTGATATGAAAGTAATAACAAGGTTCATGCATGAATTGATAGTTAGCCTCTATCTTTAATTGTGAGTACATTCTTTCAAGGGTCAAGTCTCAATTTATCAAGAATAATTCACATTGATTTGCTTGGGGACAAGCAAAACTTAAATTTGGAGTTGTGATGACTTGCATCATCTACCTCTTTCTCTTATCTAAAAGGACCATAGAAGTAGCAAAATCTTATTCAGTTAATGCAATTACTTGAACTAAATGATGAATTTTATGGTACATTACTTTGAAAGGGACCTTGTTTGAATTTCATGTGAAAATAGCAACAAAAGAGGAAGAAAGCAAGAAAAATAAGCTCGGCGTGTCTAGTGGGCATGCAACTTGGTGCAAACGCCAACAATCTGAATGGGCGTAGCACACTAGTTATTGGGCGTGGCACACTAGCTATTGAGTCTAGAGTGAAAAGTGAAAGAGCTTCTATGGGCGTGGCACGCCAGCTATTACTTCCAGAGGAGAGCCCATAATGAATCACAATGGGCATGGCATGCCAGTTACATCTACCAGAGGAGTCTCCATGAAGAGTTACAATGGGCGTGGCACGCCAAGGCCAGGCATGGCACGCCAACTACAAACTCCAAAGAAGGATCCGTGAAGACTTACAAAGGGCGTGGCACGCCAACCTCATCTTTTACAATTGGCGTAGCATGCCAGGTCGAAGGCGTGGCACACCAACGCAAATGAGCATAGGAGAATGGAGGAAGCATCAATATGGGCGTGCCACTTGAGACTTAAGGTGTGGCATGCCAAGTCAAAGAATGAATGGGCGTGCCACTTGGTACTGAGACGTAGGACGCCAAGCTCATGAGCCTTCAATATCACTATGGGCGTGCCACTTGGGTCTGAGCATGGCACGCTAGTTCATTTGACCAGAGAGGACATGTGAAGCTCCAATGAAGGTGTGGCATGCCAGATCGAAGGCGTGGCACGCAACTACAAATCTCCAGAGAAGAAGAGACAAAGCTTCCTCAAAGGCATGCCACTTGGAATTTTAGGCATGGCATGCCAAGACACAATGACAATGGGTGGGCCACTTGATGTTTGGGGCGTGGCACGCCAGTTCACTGGACCAAAGAGGGATGATCTTGCACCATTGAGGGCATGGCATGCCAGGTCTGGCGTGGCATGCCAATTCAACTTCCCAGAGAAGACAATGAAGGCCTTATTGAGGGCGTGGCATGCCAGACTTGGGCGTGGCACGCTAGTGTTACTTTCCAGAGAAGGAAGATGAAGAGTTCAACAAGGGCGTGGCACACCATTGCTAGGTGTGGCACACCAGTTATATTAACCAGAAGAGAAGAATGAGGGCTTTGCTGAAGGCGTGGCACGCCTATTCTGGGCGTGCCACACTAGTTCAAGTTTTTAGAGAGGAAGAAGAAAGAAATCACAATGGACATGCCACTTGAGTTCGAAGGTGTGGCACGCCAGGTTAGCTGCACAAGGAGCGCATGTCACTTGGAAGCCAAGCGTGGCACGCCAAGCCAAGCTAAGGAGCTGGGTGTGGCACGTCGCTCACACGCCAGACACATGTCTCAATTTGATAAGTTTTTCCTTTAAATTTCAATTGTAATTGTCTTTTCCTTTTTGGTAATTTTCATTTTTAGTAATAGGAGTAGTATAAATACCCCTTGAGAGTACTGAAAAAGGAGTTGGTTGGTTGGGTTGTCTAGTGGTAGGAATTAGTTTTAGTTTTACTTCACTTCATCTTCTTCCATCACTTGTACTTTTCTCTAAGTTATGAGTAGCTAAACTCCCTATCATTGGGAGAGGGAGATCTGTTGTATTTGATGGATTAATGATAGTGAATTTCTTCTTCTTTTCATCTCTCTTTAATTTGCTAGAAGGAATTTTGTTCTTCATGCTTAGTGTTCAATCATCTTGGAAAAGAATTTGAATGCAAATTGGGTTTAATGGGAACCTTGAAAAAGGAAACATGAAACCACTTGAAATCCCTTCTCACACTTGAGTAGATTTGGGTTTTGGGATTGGATATGGTGATATGAAATCCATCCACTATTTGGATTTATGAGGATGTGTGGTATAATCAGGGACCAAGCTTATCTCTCTTTATGAGCAATTAGACCAAGGAATTGGTTGATTATCAAGATTTGAGAGATTGAATCACCAAGGAATTGGGGTTTAATCAATCATGATTGCTAAGAGGTTAATGAGTTGCATGATTGAAGATGAGATGATCTAGATTTTATCCAAAGAGAGCAACATCTCCCGATCCCAATGAAATTCTCCCTATTCTTATCTTTCCTATTCTTTATAGCTTTCTTTAATTTATGCTATTACCCATTCCTCATTTACAATTCAGTCATTTATGTTTCAGCACTTTACATTCTTGTCATTTACATTTCTACACTTTATTTCTTTCCTTTATCTTTAAGTCATTTATAATTCTGCCATTTAGAATTCTACACCCAACAATCCTTATTGATTAGCTTGACTAATTCACCCTTTAACTAAAGTTGCTCATTCAATCAATCTATGTGGGATTTGACCTCACTCTACTGTGAGTTATTACTTGACAATAATTTGGTATACTTGCCAAAGACGGATTCATTATAATCATTATGGTGAAATCTCGAGCCATCAAACGACGGACAAAGCGCACCCTGAAGATATGAAATTGACCCACCAGACCCCAACCCCACACGAAATCACTTACAGCGGACCCTGCAACCGGATGAGAGAAGGTGGAGCGATGACATGTCACTTTTTCCACCACGTGGATATTGTCTTCCTCCAAATTTGGACCAATTGACCCCTCCCAATTTCAGAAACGGCATCGTGAAGGCTGGAGTGAATCTTCTCTAAATTAGGGTTCAGATCTTTGTTGGAGCTACATTTGGGGATTACTATATGCAAGTCATGACTGGAAAAGATGGTGATTGCTACTCACGAAGCAAAATCAACACAACTAGAAAATTGCTTAATACAGACATATTTATAGATAGTTTTGTTATTTATTACAGACGGATTTTTGGTTACCGACGGATTTTGTCCCTCTGTAAAAGCCTCGTCGAAAATTATTTACCGATGGATTTTTTTCCGTCGGTAATTTATCGACAGATTTTACCAGTTACCAACATTTTTTCCCTCGGTAAATTCCCCCCTCCATTTTCCTGAAACGTCAGTAATTGGAATCTTGAAAAACTATTCTAAATTCTGAATACAGACAGAAAATCTGTCTGTAAATCTGTCAGTAAGGTAAAATATTTTTTTTAGATTTTTCATTGCAAAATAAACTTGTTTTTATACAAAATAAATATAAATTTAATAAATACAAATGTTTATTGATAGTACAAATAGAAAAATACACCAATGAGTACAAAGTGCTTTCTTTATAATAAGAAGCAATTATTTCCATGCAATAATACAAACTGAATACATTAGATGACAAGTAACTATCAGTGGACTCATCAGGATTCAATATCCTAATTTATGGATAGCTTCATTATTTCTTGAGCTTCTTAGTGATGGTGACAATATACTTGCCTTGGTGGAATGCTTGCTCCAACTCAAGTTTAGTTGGTTGTCTTGATCCATCACCACCAGCATAAGTTCCAGCACCGTACAGACTGCCACCCTTCACTTCATTCATCTCGAACATGCCGCCGCCGAATATATATCCGATTGGGACAAACAACATTCCATGTTGAACCAATTGAGTGATAACAGTGAGCCTGCCATTGATTCCACAATTTTTTTTATCATTATTGGAACTTCATTCATGAGTTCTATTAATTACCAATTGATAATAATTTCAAAAATGCTAGGTGCACATCAAAATCATTTATCAAATTAGTTAAATTTGTATTTTATATTTTGACAAATATTTTATATATTTAGTTGATTTAATAACTAATTTTTGATAGACACGTAACATGGTTGTAATAGTTGAGAGTGAAATTCTTACACTGTAGTCTCCTGTCCGCCACCTTAAGAACCAGTGCTATAGAAGATTCCAGCGAGCCTTCTAGCGAGCTGTTGTGTCTGCCATAGGCTTCCAATTGCATCTAGAAAAGATTTGAACTGAGCAGCCATCATTCCAAATCTTGTTGCGAAGCCGAACACGAAATCGTCACCCTCCGACAGCTCTTTCGGGCTAATGAGTGGTACATCGCTCTTCGGTGGTGGTCCCATTTTGCCAAGCACCTCTTCCAGCAAACTCTTCGGTACCATAAAGTGGCCTCAACACCATCTACAGAATCAGCACCTTTCTTTATTTCTTCTGCTAGTTTCTCTACATGTCCGTATAGCGAGTAATACCTGCCAATGAATCATATTAAAAATTATTTATAACATAACAAAATGGATATATATTATTCCATAATCACAAAGGATCCTTGTCCAAACATAGAAAGAGTAGCTCCTATGCTGAACAAACAAATTGTCATCCCAGTTGTGCTTATGTAAAGAAGAGGCTTCCTACCTAGCTTGGTAACCAATATGAAAATAGTTTTTGATATTCCAACAGCAACTGTTGTTGCTAGAAGCTTTGAATTGTCCTTGATCCCAACAGCTTTGAATATCTCAGGACTGTAATACACTGTTGTGTCAATTTCAGTAATCTGCTAAAAAAATTGGATACCACATCCTATTATTAGCATCCGGCGAAGCGAAGGAGAAGGGAAGATCAATTCGCGCACACCAGTTTGTCCTCCTTGGAAGGAACTCCAGTAGCCTGCTGAATTTCTGCCAGTCTCTCATCTACTTCTTTCTCATTCTCAATTGTTTTCAAGAGAACTTGCCTGGCTTCTTCAATTTTATTCTGCATTACTAACCACCTCAGTGACTCAAGGATAACAAAAATGGCGAAACTAATGAACACAGAAGGAATAATTCCCACAGCAAGCATTATCCTCCAATTAATGTGTGTTGAGAAGCCTGAGAAGGCATAGTTTGATACATAACCAAGTAAGATTCTAATGTTTATGAAAATCTCAAGGAAAGAAGTGAGGGTGTCTCTAGAGATGTTTAGTGAAATCTCTGCAATGTAAATAGGAGCTATGGCAACTCCAAATCCTATTCCAACACCTGCTAAGAGTCTTCCAATCATTAGAATTGAAAATGAAGGAGCAAGAGTCATTGTGAGTGCACCAGATTGGAATACCACTGTTGCTATAGCCATTGTCCATTTTCTACCAATCATATTTGATGTTCTTCCACCTCCTAAACTTCCCAATAGAGAAACAACGCTCAGAATGCCAACCAAAAACTCTTCCTTCACCTCAGATATCTTCAGATCCTCTTTGATGAATATGACTGCTTCACTCATTACACCAACATCTGGGGAAATAAAAAGTCAACATTTTTAATCATTCTAAAATAGCACCAAGTTTGATAGCCTCTACCAAATTTTGGAATTTATTCTTCACTTAGGAATGTAAAGAAACATAGATCAAGAATCACAGAAAGTCCATGAACCATTCATAGAAAATAACAAAGTTGAACGATTATGGTAATTATTCAAATTTAATGTTTCATACGTATTCCATAAGAATTTTCAACTTTGGAAACTAGTCCATATCTTGATAAGATCCAACACTTGACTTGATAAAGTCACTTGGTTTAGACAGGCAGTCTATCTCTGCTTCCAATTCAGTAGAGAATTAATTAAGACCAATGAGGCAACAAAATATTTCATATGGGTAGAAATATAACTAGGAACATGTAAATTATAAAATGCAAAACATAAAATCTCAGCTCTTAACTAGGAACATGTAAATTATAAAATGCAAAACATAAAATCACGCTTGGATATCTGGTTGGATGTTGCTTGGGCAACCTACAGAAATAACATATCAAGTTTTAAATATAGGTTACGGACCTATAAGTTCAACTAATCAGTACAGAGAGGTTACTATTTCATTTACAAGTAAGAGATTAACAACATATTCAAGCTTGAATTTGTAGACCGGAAAGCAGAAAAGATTTAGAAATAGCAAGATAAACTTTGCTTACAACACATACAATCTACTTACAACAATAGCATTTGAAAGTTCTTGATGAGCATTATCAAGTTTGACATCCATTTTGGCAATCTTGTGGGAGAAAACTTTCTGGCGAATTGTCCAGTCAGCATGTCTCCAAACACTTTTGGGAATTTCACTTAAACCAAAGCTAAGAAGAAATGCACCTGTAACTAGTCCAACTAGTAAGGTATATACTATTCAGTCACATCCACAATTAAGGTATATACTAAATAAGAACAAAGATCTCCCCTACATCTCTAATTAAAATAGTAACTTGATTTAGAAGTTGTTTAACAATCATTAAAGAAACTTCCTAAGAGAGTGGCACATATATAAATTAGTATTATTAATTAATTAATTGAAGATGGTGATAGGATAATTTTAGCTAACCAAAAATGCAGTCTCATTATACTACCTTAGAATAGTAACCACAGCCAAATCAAGGATCATCAATGAGTTCAGGAGCCTTCAATTTTCCAGATTCAGGCCAAATCAAACGTAGAATTTTCACTACTCAGCAACAATTCAGCAAAGCTAGCAGCAGAAAATTCAATAATCACATATCTCCAATTTTGGAATTCAGATTCAGAATATATAAAATTGCAGAATTAGAGTCTACAATAACAAAAGCGTCAGAATCAGCAAGGAATCCAAAACTTACAGAATAAGTTCACATCAAAGGAGAAGAAGGAGACTCATTAGATTTCAATTTTACATTTTAACCTCAACAACAAACAAAATCAATAGAGCTGGCAGATCAAGCTATAATTCAGCATTCATCTTTGTCTATTTATGCAGAAAACAAAGAAGAAGCAACAGATTTGGCTGAAGAAGAAGAATTAGCTTTCAATTTTGAATTTCAACCAGAAGAATCAAGAGCAATTTCAATTCAAGTAGGATTCTAGAATTCAATTCCAAAGTTGCAATCAAAATTACCTCTCATTCCAGAACACACAAGAGAAGAACACCTGGATTTACATTTGGCGCATTTGGAGGAAACAGCTCAGGCTGAGGAGGAAGTTACCATCCAGGGTGGCGGAGTAGTAGCGGAGAGATTGAATCGCCCACCGCCAAAGCCACCTTACTCATTTACAAAGGCTGCGGTTGGCCAGGCAACAGCCAGCGACGCCGTCGGAAAGCTAGAGGGAGATGACACCGTGCATGAAGGAGGCGGCTAGGCCTAGAGCGGTGAGAACGACGACGACGCGACTACCTCACAACTACCAGAGGCAGAGATCTTCCCTGAAGGATGAGTGCAATGATTCCTAAACTGGTGAATGAGGATAACCAGCGAATGGTCGTCATTGAGGTCAGTGATGAGATCGTGCGATGCAAGCAGTAGTAGCAGCGGGGAAAGAAGCTCATGCGATGGATAGAGCTAAGCCGGAGAGAGGAAGAAGCTCTTCACTTGTGTGGAGTGTGAATGGAGAGAGCTAAGACGGAGAGAGGAAGAATCTCTTCACTTGTGTGGCGTGTGAATGGAGATCGAGAGGGTAGGGTCTGACTTAGGGTTAACTCAATATTTCTGACGGAATATTTTAAATTACAGATAGATTTTCTGTCGGTAAAAATTTAATAAAACGTAGCATTTTTCTATATTTAATTACAGTCAGATTTTCTGTCGGTAACCATTTTTCACAAAAAAATTAATTTTTTGATAGAATTATCGACGGATCCTCTTTTCTGTCTGTAATTTATTCTAATTCTTTTTTTTTGGTTTTCGACAAAAAATCCCTCGCAAATGCTGTCTGTATTTCTGTGGGATAAAATCTGTCAAAAATATTCATCTGTAATAACTAATTTTCTAGTAGTGCGTGACGGATGCCGATGCACAAAGTGAGGGTTCGAGTGCGATGCTAGGCTCGACCAGTAGCTTTCGAAAAGGTATGAATAGTAGGAAGAAAAAATTTACAGCACCTACATGTAACTGCAGAACATATGCCATACTGTTTGAATCAAGCACCATAGACAATTCAAACAGACTCTTCTTCGGGTGCACCTATTTTAAGGTAAACACATTGAAGTGGGACATCCTCTAGTTTCATATTCTTTCTTTCTTTCTTTCTTTCTTTCTTTCTTTCTTTCTTTCTTTCTTTCATTCTTTCTTTTTTTCTTTCTTGTCTTAGCAAGTTCATGTGTTGTTGCAGACTAGATCTCCTCACTGTAAATTCTTTGCTTGGTTGGATGAATATGTGACAAGACATCTTTCCATGCTAAAGATGTTAGTTCTAATGAATTGGTGGACCAAGTTAATAGATTGGAAGAGAAGTTGGAATCCGTGGAGTCATTGATGGCAAAGGATTAGAGCAAGAATGAAAGCTAAGAGTACTAAATGCAAGACTATTCTGACATTGTTGGTTGGAATTGCAATGGCACTGTCATTTTGAGTCTTATTCAGCGGATTGTATGGTTGAAAAATTTGGTTCCTAGTTTGTAAAAACTAGGTTAGGATATCAAAATAGGGTTGTATCATGGATATTTTTTGTTGACAAATGTTTGAGTTTATCTTTAATATGTATTTTTGGCAACGTTGAGAATGAAAATAAGTTGTTATTTTCTTTTATATTCACTGCATGAATACTAGCAACTTTATTATGATAGGTGCCACATGTTGCAGGTGCAAGTATGTTGTTGTAGATTCACTCCCAATTTGTGTTTTTCTCTTGTGATTTCAAATAAGACTCTGTCATTATCTCCAGACCACTGAGCTATCCATTTATGACTTCCAGACTTGATAAACTTGTCTAGCCTCTTCTGTTGAGCTGGTACCAATTTTCCAGTATATGAATTTAAGATCCATTTATGGTTTGCCATCTTTTTCATGATTGTGCATCTAATATCCTCTAACATCGTTAATATTGGCTTCTCGCTGGTAGCAACTATCATTGCATTCCATACTTCACACATGTTATTCGTGTTGCTATCATTTTTTGGAAAGTAACTGAAAAAAGTCCTACACCACGTACTAGGATCAATGCCATTCATATATTCCCATGCACTAGCATGACATACTTGAACTGACTATGTGTTGTGCACCTTGAGGCCTGCCATACAAGTCCTTCAGTCTGTCTGAAATTCTTCCAGATATGCAGCACACAATGTCGATAGTGTGCATTTGGCATTACCTCTTTCGTGGCACGAACAAGACCCTGCATGTAATACATAGACTTACAATTAATCACATTCAACATGTTGGTTCACAATATGCTCTATTTAATTTATAAGAGCTTATATAGATAAACAAATATACCAATGGTATTTATAGATCAAATCACATTTAACATGTTGGTTCACAATATTTTTATATTAAATGAAAACACCATATGTACTCTATATGTACTCCTTATTTACTCCCTCTATAATTAATTACAAAAATTGAACTTACATCTACTATTAATAATTAATAATCTCAACAATAGCAAAACAACTTAAGAAAATGCAGAAAGCAGCTTAACAATTCAACTTAAGAATATTCAACTTAAGAAAATATACAAATATTTTCTAGCCTTCTATTGATCGAACATAAAGTTCCATCCATGTGTCTTGTGATCACCTAAATCTTCTTCAAGGAGAGTGGAAAACCACATCCAATTTTTATGTATTTTCAGCTCTGGCCACTGCATATGCAATCACAAAAGAGTGATTATTGGCGTCTTGTGCAACTGCACACAAGAGCTAACCACCATAATAACCCTTCAAAAAACAGCCATCTAGCCCTATCAGTGGCCTACAACCAGCTTTGAACCCAGTCTTACATGCCTCTAGACATATATAAATCCTCTCAAACAAGGGTGGAGAATGTGGAAGGGGAACAACCTCCATATTGGTAGTGCTCCTAGGATTACTCTGATGTAACTCTAGCATATAATCCCTCAACTTTTCATACTAGGCCTTCTCGTTACCAAGTACAGTCTCCCTGGCAGCCTTAAGAGCCCTAGTTATCATTTTAGGATGTACCTGAACATTCAAATCTTGCTTCAGATGTTCTATGGCCTCTCTTGGAGTCAAATTGGGTTGAGTTGCTAGACGTTTAACCAATTTGTCAGTCACTCACACCATATTAGCCAAATTACTCCTATAATCCCTCCCACAAGTATGCTCGTCATGGAATGTCTTAACCTCAAACGACAATGTAGCATAATTTTGAGCTACGTATATCAACCAAGGACATGCCTCTTCCACACATCTAGCTCTGACCATCTCTTTTTCATTTTTTATGTACATGCAATCCCTGCCTTCCCTCACAAAAACATCCTTCAAAGCTACTTTAAACCTCTCCATTTTTACAACTTGCATTTTCAGCTCAAACCTGACATTGCCATATTCGTTGTCCTCATTGAAATCAAAACCTGCAATAACCTTTTCATCCTCTGATGAGACATGGTTATGAAATTTTTCAGAGGCATAATCATAAATGATTTCTTCTTCAAACTCACTTTCAACATTTAGGTTTCTGACCCCTGCTCTTACTGGACCATTATTTAAGCCCATATCGTCACCAGCCACTACTGGAGCATGAGGCCCAACTCTTGCATTAGGTCCAACTCCACTTGCATCTGACCCACTAAGTCTTGAACCATTATTCCCTGAATTCTTTGTAGCTGATCCACTTGTCCCTGCTCTACTCTCCATACCCTTCCTTAAAATATGTCCCTTTCTCCTCTTTTCAGCATACTTCTTTGAGGATTTTTTAGATGGCTTCTTTGGTGTAATAACTTTTTTCTCTTTCTAGTCTCTCTTGATGATTCTGAATCACTGCTCTCACTCTCATAACCAGGTGGAGGTGGCTTGTATACTTCATCTTCTGCACTTTCATAATTATCATATGAAGAAGAAGAAGACTCTATCTTTACAATCACATATTCTACGATCACAGGTTCTT
Source organism: Arachis hypogaea (assembly GCF_003086295.3). Taxonomy (NCBI): domain Eukaryota; kingdom Viridiplantae; phylum Streptophyta; class Magnoliopsida; order Fabales; family Fabaceae; genus Arachis; species Arachis hypogaea. Next base: position 24,370,323 of record NC_092041.1, on the reverse strand, counting down.
CACTAACAGAATGCTCAAAAAACATATAAAACTCCTTTGGGTGATCATTGTTAAGGATGCAGTTACATATGTCGTTAATATCCTTGTAAACCTTCAGAATGTGCAATCCAAGCTCTATATTAGAGCAATTACAGTCCAACTAATACATTGTTTTGTACTCTAGATACCCTAAACTCTTAAGCAGTTCTTCCAAGTCTTTCTTATTCACAAGATCTACATCTATGGGATGAAATCTTGTCACCTTTCCATCTCTGTAATGTAAAATTCCACTTCAATCTCTAATAAATTTGCCACCATGATAAAACATAGGCACAACAAAAACAGACATCTGCATCACATTAAAAAATGACATTATATACACTTCAAAACATCGACTAACATAAATTTTGGAACTTCAACCCACAAAATTTAAACGCAATAAGGATAAAAAATTGTGATTTTCCTAATCAAATATACTTGATTAAAACAAGTTTAAACTTTGAACATGCCCTACTTTGCCCTAATTTACAGATAAATAATTACAGAAAATTTAACCTAACGAAACCAATTTCTCAACCAGCACAAATTTTTCATCATAGCTTTCTATTACAGAGTATGACTTATCTGATGTTCTTCACTCACGCTAAGTAAAACATGAAGAGAAAGGAAGAAGAACATAAATGCCACTCACCTTGCCTGACTACTCTTGCAATGCAGTACCGTCGTCGAAAACTCCTCGTCCCTGGAAGCTTATGAGTACATACCTTAACTTGCAGGTCGTCATCGTCAGGTATAGTTTTTGGAGGGAATGAAGATGAAGCGTTTGTCTGGGTTAGAGTAAAGTGTAAATGACAAAGGAGAATGAGGGGTTTTATAGAAATTCAAAACAGCCTTCACGATGCCATTTTTGAAATTGGGAGGGGTCAATTGGTTTCAATTTGGAGGAAGACAATATCCACGTGGCGGAAAACTAACATGTCATCACTCCACCTTCTTCCATCCAGTTGCAGGGTCCGCTGTAAGTGATTTCGTGTGTGGTTAGGATCCGGTGGGTCAATTTTATATCTTCAGGGGGCGCTTTGTCCGTTGTTCAAATGGTTAGGGACCGGATTGAGTATTTATTCTTTTTTTATTTTAAAAAAGTAAGATCTTTCTGAGCAATTAAGCATGGTCTTGCGAAATACAAGATACTACATGACAGAGAGTAATTATAATCTCATTATGGTTGCGTGTTAGCATATACTCACTGCATTGTTGCTTCTATTTGGATCGATTTTAATTTTAAGGATCTGGTAAATTTATTATGATTTGTTTCAATGTATATGCATAGAATCTATAAATTGCAGTAATTTTTTTATATATTGACTTATTTGTTTATTTAACAACATATTTTGTATATGTGAATGCACTGCACACATGACCGAGCAATATATATGTTTGGATGATGATCATGCACATAGATATTTTTTTCATTATTTGTTTTATGGATTCAATTTTTAACTAGAAAGAAAAATAATTGGTAATAAGTTGTATTTTGTGTCATTGATTTGGTATAAAAAATAATTATATTTTAGAATATAAGATTTATTATGGGTATAATTTATGCAAATAATTATCAATTAAATAAAAAAAATTTATATTTAGCCAAATTATATACTCACATTAATAGTATTATATATTTTGGATAAATAAAAAAATACATAATGATATGAATATTAATTCATGATTAATTTTAAAAATTGTTGTGTCTTCTTTGTTATTTAAATCTTTATATCATGGATTCAATTTTAAATTAAACAAAAGATTAACAATTTTCGTTTGCAAATATATGTATAACTAGTAAAGGCCGACAATATTATAAAATTGTTATATATTGTATTTTATTTTATAACATTATTTTTTTGTGTTATATGAACATCTTCGGTTCTTGTTATATAAAGAAATTAATAATATAATTCGGATTATTATACATATTTATTTTATAAAGTTTAGTTTTAGAATAAATTAGTTGATCATTATGCTATCAAAATAGCCTCTTTTATAAAAACTGACTTATTTTGGAACCATAATGGTTACGGAAAGGATGTTACAAGATTCAGTGGCAAGTTATACTACTGATGGACAATGGAATCTTGGTCTTATTAGTGGTATTCTAGGAGAAGATTGATTTCAGATCTTTACCTCTATCAAGACGCCAGAAACAGGCATGGATCATGATATAGTGGCATGGTTCCCTAAGGCTAATGGGGTGTTCACTGTTAATTAGTAAGAATGTTCCCTCCCTTCTAGTCCGGGTGATGATTTCGGATACTGAGTTATTTAAAACTATCTAGAAGTTAGAGGCTCTTCAAAGGCTTCATTGCTTCTGTTGGCTAATGGCAGCTCTCTTAACAAATGAGCTTCGACGGTGTAACACCTTCACCACCAAAATGTTACGCTTTCGACTGTGTCACTCTGATAATGAGGATAAATATAAGGAAAAATTGTGATGCTTGGGGTTACCACCGCCTCTTCTGGTTTGGTTCAAACTGCGTTGCTGTGATTCTGGTCATCGGGTGTGGTATTGTTGTCGTTGGAACCACCGCCGGAGCTACTGTTGCTCTGTTCTGTCGTTCCTTCTTAATTACAATAAGTATTTTTGTTCCAGAACCCTCGCCGTTAGTGTTTTATTATAGTTTGTTGAGAATTTTGTGACATTGATGTCTTAGGGCTGACATACTACGTTTATGGCTGTTGCAGCTGCGAAGAGTCATCGAAGCTGGTAGAACTGTATCTATTGTTGTCATATTGTTGGGTTTCAATTAATCGAGGTAGGATTTTTCTTAAAACTCACTTTTATTTCAAGGAATTGTTATAAATCGATATCAATGTGAAATATATATTTTTGTGATTATGTGAGTCTTATATATTAAATTGAACTGTTTTGGGTAAATGGTTTGATATTAGAAATTAATTGGGGGATTTGTTGATTTTTTTTTTGAGTTAGTGATTATGTTGTTTTCTTTGAGTTGGTGTTGTTGTGATAATAGTTTAATGAAATGGTTTGATATTGAAAATTGATTGGTGGAATTTTGTTGAATTTTTTGTGTTAGTGATTATGTTGTTTTCTCTGAGTTAGTGTTGTTATAATAATGGTTTAATGAAATGGTTTGATATTGGAAATTGATTGGTATTGGAAATGGTTGAGAAGGGTTGAGAGATATTGGTTTAGATAGAACCCTTGATGGGTGGAAAGATCCGAGTTTTAGGAGAGGTTCTGCCAAAATTTTTATGAGAATTAACTTATTTTGGTTTGATTAATTATGAAAAGAATTATATTTTTGGGGAGTTTTAGAAAATTTAAAGTAATGCAAATGATTATTTAATAATAAATGATGTTTGTTTCAATTAAAACTATTATTAAAAAATTTGGATTGAAGAATTATATTATGAGAAGTTTTTAGTGAGTTTAAAAGCAATTGAATTTGATTGGTGAAATGAAATAATTTTTTTGAGTTTTTTAGGAAACGTTTTGAGCTTGAAAATGAAGTTAAAGTTAGTTTTCGGAAATTGGTTAAACAAAATGAGTTTCATTTGACTACTTCGAATTAAAGGATGTTACAGACGGCGTAGGCATATGATAACTGAAGATGATAGTAGTGATATTCTTGATGAGACTGAGTCTCTGCTCCATGTTGTGCATGATTGCTGTGTCGCTCATCGAACATGGAAGAGCTTAGATAACAGATTGGGCCCTAAAAATTTCTTTGATAAGCCTATCAAGCATTGGCTGTTAAAGAACCTTTCGAACCAATCTCCTTTCAAAAGGGTTCCTTGGGCCCTTTTTTTTGCTAGCACTTTAAACTTTATTTGGTTACATCGAAATAGGTATATTTTTGACAGACCTAATACAGCCCACGAGGATAATATTCATGAGCTCTCTTTTTGTCTTGCAAACTATCATCTACCCCAAGATGAGTGTGATCGGGTTAAAAGAATGTCAAATCAGGTGGCACTCGCCCGAACCGAGTCATGTAAAATTGAATTCAGATGGTTCAGTTGATAATAATGGTGGATCTTCTTGTGTCGGCATCATCAGAGATCAGGAGGGGCAGTTTTTAGCCTGTTTTAGTAGTAATATGGGCACTTATTTTGTTATGTTGGCTGAGTTGTGAGGCGAGGGGTTTGCTCAGTCTAGATTTTGGTTAAGAGTATGGGTTTTACTCATATGAAAATTGACATTGATTCGAAGACGACGATTAATATCTGTCTTAATCGATCAATGGAATTCCATTCAGCAAAAACCATAATTGCAGCCATTCAGAGATATTGTAGCATGATCCGAAATTGGCAAATGTTTCACGCCTTTTATTGAAGCAAATTCTTGTGCTGATTTTCCAGCATCTATGGGTCACAGTTTGCAGTATGGATGTCATATTTTCTTTTATTTGTCTTCTTGTATTCCGTATGTTTCTTAGCTAATTTAACGGGGTTTCTTTCCCTAGATTATTTTCCCTATTGTTTCTTTGGGTTATTTTTCATCCGATTCACTATAAGAAATACGCTGAATACCATCAGAATTACCGGCAAATTTATCATTGAATTGAATTTAACGGTATAAACGGCGTCAGAAAATTTTTATTGGCGGATTATTTTGTCCGAAGCTAATTACCGGCGGATTTTGCGTCCGGTTTTTTAATTAATACAACCAAACTAAGTGGTTGATTACCGTCGGATTCTTCCAACAGTAACTTTGGCACCGTATTATGTTTTGTGGCGCTCAAATATCGTCAGATTTTTCTGCCAATACATCCTACGGTAGTTATTATTTTTTCTTTTTTTCTTTTTTTTGGCACAATTAGTAGTCAAATTAAAATTTTTGTTCACAAAATTAAAGCAGAAATTCAAAATTACCAAAAATCAATTAATGATTTTATTAAATATCAATAGTCTAAATATAACAAAAAGTCAAAGAACGTTCTAGCCACTCCAGTTTCTTCGTCAGCTCTAAGCTGTAGGCAGCAGTATTTCCCACGCGTGCAAGAAGCTCATTGTACTTCTGTTCAGACTGTTGAGCTTGTTGGTGAAGCTCCTGTGTGAGCTTTTGCACCTCCTCTCTCAAGTCGACAACTTCATCAGGATTGGTAGGGCTGGTGGTAGAGACAGAGGAAGATGAAGTCGCCAATACGAAGGTGCGGAGGCCGCTGACAAAGAACAACCACAACCTGAAGATGCGATCCTTGTAAGGCTCAGAGGCAGTCTTGCTCCAAACCCTATCAAGATCTACCACTAAGGCATTGGAGCCAAGGTCATCCCCACTAGACAGCTGAAATTGCTGGGTCACGACCTCCAATCTCTGCGTGTAGTCCTCCTGTGTAACACACGTTGTGATCAATATGACAGTTAATTGACTTTAAACGGAATAAATTTCAAAGTTAGAATTAATTGAAACTCAGATAATGAGCCACAAACCACTCATTAGCAAATCTCTCCTTATTGGCCTTCAACATATGGTTATACTTGAAGGTTTCCACCAATGTCGCTTCATGATCCAACAACTTACACTATGCATATTGAAACCAATGTACAATTAATTCAAGTAATAATTAACAACGATTAGCAAATAAACTACATACAGCCTACTCTGCATCTTCATGAAAGTTGCCAACCCACTAGTATACTTTGACAATCTCAGCGAAGCCCTGTAGCTCTGTTCATCAGATGATGACGCTTGATCCCCTTATAGTACTAAAATGGACATCTAATTCCTCTTATGATCTAGATGGAGCCAAATTATGAGGTGGTCGGGGCCCTGATGAACATCCTACATCATTTGCTGAAGTCACTTAGCTACTTGGTGGTCGTAGATTTTCCTAATCAAGATATCATATTTCTTATCCCAGATAAATTTCTTCTACACAAAGTAATTCAACAACATTAGTTAGTCGAAATAAAATACAGTTAATTCAACAACATTGGGTTCTTACCGCCTACTTTTAAAACCATCACTCTCTAGTTTCAGTAGGGATCTTCGTGTAGCTCAGCTATGGGTTGTCGTACATGGACTTAATTACATTGGAGATCTCATGTGTACATGCATTGTTATTTGGTGTAAATCTTTCAATGAAAAACTTAAGATTAGAAAACACATAAAAATACATAGAACTTAACAAATTCAAAATAGATTGTAGATAAAAGACATTAAAATAGTATGTACTCATGCATTCATCCCATCAGGCCAAATTCTCATCCGTATGATAGGCGGTGGTGAAGGGACACCTGGCTGAGACGCATTAGAGGAATTACTCACCGTGAGGTCTATCGTTGGAGCTGTAGGGGTGGAGGGGGCATAGCAGAAGGAGTCATATAGTTTGATTTTGAGAGGATAATGAACTACTGGTCCACTGGACCCGCCTATGACATCACTGGGTCGATGGAGTAGTCGGGGTAAAGGGTGATGACTGAGCAGTCCCTGGGAATCCGATGGAAATCTCCTTCTACCATGACCAAAGGACCCACTCGTTTTACCTCTGCTACCAGTCATCATGTCTGTAAAGAGATTATATTATTAATAATAATTAGCATATATACAACACAATCCTTCAACATTTATATTATTTCAAAAATATTTTGACATAACTTCCCCTAAAATTAGAGATATATCCATTTTTACAGTTCCACAAATCCAACTAACCTTAATCCACAACATCAGTCAAAACTCAATTAAATTCACAACATTTCTAGCAGAATATATTAACTTATTTATACATTAAAAAGACAACATTTTTGTTTGAATAATGCTCAGAAATTTCAGCAAATAATTGTTATACATGTTCATCCAATCATCATGAGGTTTATTTTGCAATAATTACTTCAAAATATATTACGTCATAGTTATTTATAATAGTTTCATAATTTCTATGTATTCATGTCAATTATCATAATGAATACTCAAGTAGAACTAATCCTTTACATTCTCATTAATTCATAGAAGTTATTACATTGCATAAATTGCAAGACACAAGTACTAGCACAGACAACATATGATAATTTAGGTACAATGCATGATTAATACAATTTGTATAATATTAATTTTATATCTTCAAATATCATAAACAAGTAAATTAAACGTAATAGCTAAAATAATATTTGATATAGTCACAGAGAAAATACTAATTATTAACTATTTAGGCTTAACAAGGAGATTTATCTTTAATGGCCTAAACCCACCTAATGCTAAACCTGAAGTCTCCACCCTAATTAACATTCCATTCTTCTAAGGCATGCAATTAGCATATGATAACCAAATCCTAAATCCTAAATTAACTTAATCCTATATCCTAAATTAGCATATGATAACCAAATCCTAAATCCTAAATTAACATATAACTAAATTAATCAGAATTAATCAAATTAAACTCCACAAAATATCTAGTCTTTATAAAAACATAATGATCCTCGTTATCTGTTGATAAACCACTATTTTATGGTTTATGTTGTATTTAATTGAGTGGTTTTATCAAGCTTTTCACCCACTTATTCATAGGATTTGCATGATTTTACAATTCCTTCCTAGTTTAGTTCTATGATTGAAAACATGCTTCTTTGGTCTTAATTTAGCTAATCTTAATCCTCTCTTATTACCATTCGATGCCTTGATCTGTGTGTTAAGTGTTTCAGGCTTCATAGGGCAGGAATGGCTTAGAGAATGAAGAGGAAGCGTGCAAAAATGGAAGGAACACAAGGAATTGAGGAGATGACCAGCGAGAAGTCACGGGGTCGCATGGCTCACGCGACCACGCGAAATGGAAGAAATTAGAGTGACGCGTTCGCGTACCTGACGCGACCGCGCGGATTGGAAGCTGCACGAACGACGCGAATGCGTGGACGACGTGCACGCATGGTACGAAAAAACGCTGAGTGACGCGATCGCGTGGACGATGTGGACGCGTGACGTGCGCGATCTGTAGAATTACAAAAGTCACTGGCAGAGATTCTAGGTCGCATTTCAACCCAGTTTTCGGCCCAGAAACACAGATTAAAGTCAAGGAACATGCAGAGACTCAAGAGATGACTGAAAATTCAATTATTACTCACAATTTTAGGTTTGAGATGTAGTTTTTAGAGAGAGAGGTTCTCTCCTCTCTCTTAGGATTTAGGATTAGGATTTCTATTAGGATTAGGATTGTTTCATCATACCAGGTTCAATAATTTATGTTTCTCTTCTATTTTTGTTTACTCTGAAGCTTTTATTTGTGTTTGATTTATGTTGCCTAATTGGCTTATAAATATTGTCCATGTTAGAATTGACATCTTCATTCAATATAATTTGAGGTATTCTGGATATTTATGATTTCAATTTGGCTTTTTATATTCTTGGCTTTAATTGATTAATTGGTAACTCTTGAGTTGTCAAACTCACTGTCGACTGAAAATTGGAATTCTTCAAGAATTAACTCGAGTTCTAATAACTCTAGCCTTTTTCAAGGAAAGACTAGGACCTGAGGAACCAAACTTATTCCATCCACTTGACTTACCTTCATAGTTAGAGGTTAACTTAGTGGGAGAAAAATCCAATTCTCATCACAATTGATAAGGATAACTGGGATAGGACTTCCAGTTTTCATACCTTGCCAAGAGTTTTATTAGTTATTAATTTATTAATTCTTGCAATCTATTTCTCTTGCTTAAAACCTTTTTCAAACCCAAACACTATTTTTCCATAACCAATAATAAATCATACTTCCCTGCAATTCTTTGAGAAGACAACCCGAGGTTTGAATAGTTCGGTTTATAAATTTATTGGGTTTTGTTACTTGTGACAACCAAAACGTTTGTACGAAGGGATTTTCTGTTGGTTTAGAATCTATACTCACAACGCGACTATATTTTTACAAAATTCTTTACTAGGAAAAAATCCTAACGTCAAAATGGCGCCGTTGCCGGGGAATTACAAACGTGTGTCTTATTATTGGTTATTGTAAATATTTTTCTTTTACTTGTTTGTTTGTTTTTGTTCTCCCTTCTTATTTTTGATAACTACTATGAATTCTCACCCCTCTCGCTTTGAGTTTGGTTCTACTTTTGTTGCAAGGAATGGAAGCTATAACAAGACTATGCATCAAGGTCTAAGCAATCAAAGATGGATGGAGCCAAGAGGATCTGATCACCCCTTTAGGCAACAACACTCTCCTAGATATCACAAACAAAGACCATTCTACAATGCATACCAAGCTAATAGATATGGTGGACCGCCTAGTAGCTACCAACAAGCCCCACCGTATGCTCAGAGACCATCCTCACAATATAACTTTGAACCACCACACTCACAAGCCCCTTTCTACTATTCACCTCCATATGACCCCAATCCTTATTCACCACACCAACCACTATATGAACCATACATAGAACCACCACCTCAATATACACCATCTCCATATCCTTATCAAGAGGAACCACCTCCGTGTTATGAGCCTTTTCTCCCAACAAATAAACCCTCCTACCCACCCCAAACCTCCATGGAGAGCACACTTCCCTCTATCACTAGTCTCACCTCTACTCTTCAAGCACTTATATCCCGCATGGACCAACCCTCTACCCCCAATATTCAACCCTCAAGCTCCAATGCACTTCCATCTCAACCACATAATGATCCACCCATCCCATCACCACCATCCATAGAAGAGCACCAACATCCATCAATCCAAGAGTAACATGATCCCACTGATACTATTGACATGGAACAAAAGAGAGAGAGGATCATCTTCACGAATCCATACTTCATAAGGAGCTAGAGGAGGCACTAAAGGTGAAGGTAGTAGAGACCCTTGAAGTTAACTGCGCGGTTGAAGAACTAGTGAAGGAAGACAACAAGGAGGATTTTGTACTTGAAGGTGAAGAAATAGTTGAACAGAAAAATCATCAAGGATGAATACGATTTCATACTTAAACACCTGGATCAAGCAATAAATCGATTACCTTTTTGACATTCGGACATTCAAGGAACTTCCATGGCTTCATGTGGAGAATCTACTGAAGAACGTAGCAGGAAGGAAAAGTTAGGCACTCCGGTGGATAGTGACCAGCACGATTTGGTATTGGAACAAGTGGAGGAAGCCGGAATTATTGAAGAAGAAGAGGAGGCAGTGGTTGAAGACTTAGGAGATGCTGAACCTCTATGGGAAAGTCAAGTTATAGAGCTTCCTTCAAAGATGTTTGAAACTGATGTTGAGGAGGGTGTATAACCTCCAAAGCATATCATGGTTGAAGACTTTGAAGGAGACAATCAAGAGATGGATTCAATCATTAATGAATTCTTATCTACATTTGAATCTTCTCCCATTGGACTTGACATGGAGATTAAAGAAGAAGAAGCACAACCTCCCATGCCTTTGGTGAACAATGAAGAAGAAATTGAATCAGAAGAAAGCTACCAAGAGGAAGAGGTTGAAATTGAAGAAGCTTGCAAAGAGGTGGAAGTTGTCAAAGAAGAACACAAAGGAGTGGAGCTTGCACGTTCATTAGAAACACCTCCCCCTAAGTTGCCATCATCCTTTACAACATTCAAGTGGGTAAAATTCATATCCCTTAGCTTTCTAATTCCACTTGAATATGGGCTACTGGAGACGGATGGTCAACTTAGAGCTCTTTGTGGCATTAAGAGTAAGAGAAAGATGGTCAGTGGTAAGAATTGTCCTGCAAGGTTCATTATGGTTAGAAGCTTTAAGTTTAAACACAAAGGTTGGTGTAGAGCTAAACTGAATGGGTCTAAGAAGTTGTTTGGCCGCTTTAGTGAGAATTCAGACTGCTTGCCACCCAGATGGAATCATGATAATCAACTTGAAGATGGGTGTAGAAATAAGATTTGGGATCCAGGAATATATGAGGATCAACTTTGGGAACTCGAAGCTTGTGGAGAACTTCATCAATGCTTGGTAAATTTACTTAGTATTGATAGAGCTTATTGGAAGTCCAAGCATTGGTGAAAGTTTCAGGATGAGTTCAAGCACAAGCCGCCATAACAAGGAGCTCACCAAATGTCCAACTTAAGGACTTTAACTAAAAGTGCTAGGTGGGAGACAACCCACCGTGGTATGATCGTTCCCTTTCCATTTTGCTTTGTTTTTGAATTTTGTTTGAACCTGAAATTTTTGCATGACATTCATTGTATTTTGCATTCTGCATACTGAATAAAAAAAAAAAATCGCACGCGACGCAACAGCGTCGCTGATGCGTCTGCGTCATATGTGCGTTGGGAAGAAAAGAAAAGTGAAGAGAGAGTCACGTGAAAGTGTGGCTGGAGGCGTGCCCTTGGCACAAATTGGTCCACGCGACCGCGTCGCTGACGCCTCCACGTCATGTGGGAAAAATGCCTCCCACACGTCCACATCACCCACGCGAACGCGTGCCTCAAAATCAACGTAAAAAGGGTGTACGGCCAAAAGTTGAGCTGGAATTGGGATGGACTCGTACTAGAAGCACAAGCCCTACCACGCGAATGCGTGCCCCACGCGTACGCGTCATTTTTCAAAATAGACCATCCATGCAATCGCGTCCCCCACGCGACCGCGTCACCCAGATTTTTGGTAACATGCATTTAAACAGAGAGTTGTGCGAACGTGAGGCTGCACTCGCGCCACTAGCACATACCGAGTCACGCGTCTGCGTGCCACACGCGTTAGCATCACTTCATCAAAGCGCGACCCATGCGACCGCGTGCCCCATGCGCTCGCGTCGCCTACGCCGCACAACTTATCCAAATCAGCCAAATATCTTATCTTTTCTTCCCCAAATCTAAATCTTTTCTTTCCCTTCTTATTTCGTTCTTCCTTCCTTTCTTTTTCTTTCTTTTTTTCCTTTCAATTGGTGTTAGAAATTTATTTGGGTCATTATTTTGCTTGTGGATTGTTAAGAATTTGCTTGACAATTATATATTATTTTTTAAGGGTGCTTGCATATTCAATTTAATACTTTACATACCTTATTTAATATGCATGCTTTGTGTTTATGAAAAAGCCCGTATGGCATTGTGCATTCTTAATTATTCTATCCTTCTACTCTAATGCCTATTTTTCACAAAACCCTTTTCAATATTTTATTAATTGAATATAATTGCCAATACAAATGTTATTGTTAGTTTCTCACGACTAATAATACATTAAGGCTTTTAATGCTTGATTTACGCTACTCATGCCTTTGCTAGCATGCCAAAAAATATCTTGCATTTAATTGCCTCAATTTATCATGCTATGCTTCCATTGATGTCCTGATTTCATGGAGTCGCGCCCATGTGTTAACGACATTCTTCTTTACCTTGGCATGATTATCACTCGTACTGCCCTCCTCTCTGCCCTATCCCTTTGACTTCATGTCCTTTTCTCTTCTCCCTTTTCAAGCTGGCCACCAGGAAGAGTAAAGAGAAAGACTCTACAACAAGCACCGGCTGAGGAACCACAACCCCCGCCACCTGCACATCTTTGCGTGCACCGAGGACGGTGCAATCTTTAAGTGTGGGGAGGTCGATACCGATCTCCACGGGTTAGTTAGTCCCTTCTCAACACCAATTTTTGTTTTTCATTGTTGCATTTGCATGTCTGTTTTGTTTTGTGCATATTTTACCACTTGGTTGAAGTAACATTTTCTTTTTTAAGAAAATTTTTATAGCATTTCACTAATTTGAATTAAACTTTTTGAAAAACTTGTTTGGAGAAATATTATATTGGAACACGGTTTAGAGCTCGAACACACAAAATCAGTGAGATTTTGAGCCTATTTGATCGGTTGCATTTTATCAACCAATATATTTTATTTTTGTGTGTTTTTCTCTCTAAAATTGTGATCTTTGTCTTGCTTAATTCTATATTTCCATTGTTTGATGTATGCATGCACTTATATGATTGAGGCCTTATTTCACTGAGCTTACATACCCATATGGCCTTACCCTTTCATTATCCTTTACAAACCAATGTTGAGCCTATTATACCCCTTTGTTCTTTACTTTAGCTCATCACTAACTCTAAGCGGAAAATAATAATGTCCTTAATTTGAATCCTTGATTAGCTTAGACTAGAGAAAGTGCTCATGAATTAAGTGTGGGGAAAGTGGGTTTGGAAACGTTTGGTTTGGGAATTGAGTATGTTAGACTTTGTGTGAAAATGTGCAAAATAATAGTTGAGCACATATTATTGCATTCAATACTTTAATCATATGCATTGAGAAGAATAAAAGAAGAAAAAGAAAAAAAAGTGAAAAAGAAAAGAAAAAAAAAGCAAATAATAAAAGGGGACAAAAATGCCCCAAAGTAAGTGTTGGTATCAATGCATATGTACTGTACTCAAATTTAGGATGCATGAATATGTGGAAAACACAGTTAATGGGAAGTTAGATTTTGTATTTTAATTAAATGGATTGTCTTAAGTTAGATGAAAAGTTTATGTTAATTAAGGATTCAGATTTCAGTCCACTTGGCCAAATACAATCCTACCATGACCCTAACCCCATTACAACCCTTAAAAGACCTCTTGATTTGTGTATTGGTGCATTAAATTTTTATTGATTGTTAGATGAAGAGCAAGCTATAGAAAGCAAGATTAGTAGAGAATTGAGAGAATTAACCCTAGACACTTGAGAGGTAGAATGATATACACTACCAGTAAGGGTTCAGCGCTTAATTCTATGTTCCCTGCTTTCATGAGCTATCTTCTTCTTGCAAGTTATTTGTATTGTATTTTGTGATTTGAATTAGTGAAATCTAGTTCATATTTATTCTTGAAGGATTTATTTACTTTTTCACCAAGTAGGTAGAATCATTTTAGCATGTAGTTGCATTCACATTCATAGGTTGCATTGCATGAGTCCTGCTTTTCCCTACTCATTTATTTTGTCTCCTTGAGCTTAGCATGAGGACATGCTAATGATTAAGTGTGGGAAGGTTGATAAATCACTATTTTATGGTTTATATTGTATTTAATTGAGTGATTTTATCAAGCTTTTCACCCACTTATTCATAGGATTTGCATGATTTTACAATTCCTTCCTAGTTTAGTTCTATGATTGAAAACATGCTTCTTTGGTCTTAATTTAGCTAATCTTAATCCTCTCTTATTACCATTCGATGCCTTGATCTGTGTGTTAAGTGTTTCAGGCTTCATAGGGCAGGAATGGCTTAGAGAATGAAGAGGAAGCGTGCAAAAATGGAAGGAACACAAGGAATTGAGGAGATGACCAGCGAGAAGTCACTGGGTCGCATGGCTCACGCGACCACGCGAAATGGAAGAAAATAGAGTGACGCGTTCGCGTACCTGACGCGACCGCGCGGATTGGAAGCTGCACGAACGACGCGAATGCGTGGACGACGTGCACGCATGGTACGAAAAAACGCTGAGTGACGCGATCGCGTGGACGATGTGGACGCGTGACGTGCGCGATCTGTAGAATTACAAAAGTCACTGGCAGAGATTCTAGGTCGCATTTCAACCCAGTTTTCGGCCCAGAAACACAGATTAAAGTCAAGGAACATGCAGAGACTCAAGAGATGACTGAAAATTCAATTATTACTCACAATTTTAGGTTTGAGATGTAGTTTTTAGAGAGAGAGGTTCTCTCCTCTCTCTTAGGATTTAGGATTAGGATTTCTATTAGGATTATGATTGTTTCTTCATACCAGGTTCAATAATTTATGTTTCTCTTCTATTTTTGTTTACTCTGAAGCTTTTATTTGTGTTTGATTTATGTTGCCCAATTGGCTTATGAATATTGTCCATGTTAGAATTGACATCTTCATTCAATATAATTTGAGGTATTCCGGATATTTATGATTTCAATTTGGCTTTTTATATTCTTGGCTTTAATTGATTAATTGGTAACTCTTGAGTTGTCAAACTCATTGTCGACTGAAAATTGGAATTCTTCAAGAATTAACTCGAGTTCTAATAACTCTAGCCTTTTTCAAGGAAAGACTAAGACCTGAGGAACCAAACTTATTCCATCCACTTGACTTACCTTCATAGTTAGAGGTTAACATAGTGGGAGAAAAATCCAATTCTCATCACAATTGATAAGGATAACTAGGATAGGACTTCCAGATTTCATACCTTGCCAAGAGTTTTATTAATTAATAATTTATTAATTCTTGCAATATATTTCTCTTGCTTAAAACCTTTTTCAAACCCAAACACTGTTTTTTCATAACCAATAATAAATCATACTTCCCTACAATTCTTTGAGAAGACGACCTGAGGTTTGAATACTTCGGTTTATAAATTTATTGGGTTTTGTTACTTGTGACAACCAAAATATTTGTACGAAGGGATTTTCTGTTGGTTTAGAATCTATACTCACAACGCGACTATATTTTTACAAAATTCTTTACTAGCAAAAAATCCTAACGCATCTGTATTATTCAATTTCATTCAAGTTTTATAAAATTTCGGCAGAATCTCCCCTAAAAATTCGGATATTTCCACCCTTCGAGGGTTCCATCTGAATCAAATCACTCTCCAACCCTTCTCAACCATTTCAAATATCAAACAACTTCTCAACATGAATATTCTTGTTATCTTTAATTATCTTTATGTTATTAAATTTCTGTGCATTACGTCAACAAACAAATTGTTCAAGTCTTAATCCACCCACCAAGAGGCTTAAAGCATTGTTACTAATTGATTTTATTAGTAGAGCACTTAATCCCTTTTTAAATCCGTATTAATTTCATTACATTCCTCCAAAGGAATCCAATCTGATGTCTATGGTATATAATAAGGAAACAGCTGAAATACTGCGTACTGAGGTGGACCCTGAGGTAGTGGTGGCTATGATGCTGGTGGCTGTGGGGCTAGTGGCTAATATGGATGATGAGGAATGTACTCTGACAATCTTAGTAGATGTCCGTACGAATCCACGTACCAATCCCAGTACTCCGCCGACGGTGTAAAGTCTCAAGTCAAAAGGGGGTGCAGATCTCGCAACCGAGTGTTATGACGGTTGTCCCATTCCTCTATCTATCCCCATGTAAAACTTTCCAGTCATAAAGCTGCACTCTACAAAGAGTGATGCAATGCTCTCTCGATGGAATGTCTCTTGTTACCGACGGGGGAAGGGGTTGTGCATACCCAAACTGACGCATCACTCAGTTCGCAGGATGCCATTCGACACAATCAAATGACAATAATGGAGCAACGATGTCACATAACTCAAGGTGTCCATGTAATCATCGGGTTTAATCAACCCTTCATACGGCCGCTACACAAACTGCCACATATTATTAGAAAATTAGAACCCTAATATTAATGTTTAGATACGGAAATCATACGAATCCTAAATATTTACCTCGTCTATATAGTCTATTTCCTGCCTAAATATCACTACGGTCTTCGATAACTATGTTGAGCTTCGATAGGATTGACTCCACCTGAAACATGGTTCATTGAAAAAATTAAAAAAGGTTACCTCAATCAAATATGCATTGTCAATATAATGCAGAACTAAAACAAAAACTGTTACCTCATGGCAACTGGTATCTCAGCCGGTGGAAGGAACTGTCTGGGTACAAGCACAATACACGATAGTCACTCCCATGCCCAAACAAACAACAGATTAAGAGTGCCATCCATCTCCTTAGTATCATACCGTGATGCACGACGTAGTGTCCTGTAAAGATGCTCGAGACATGCTGGTCCCCAACTATAAGTATGGATCCGCTCAAAATCGCAAAGCAATGATAGATACTTCGCGTGAGCATATGCGGTCGACTTATTCGTGAATAGGGTCGAACCCAACAAACAGAAAATCTGACATCTGACATATCTCTTAAAGACTCCTCGGTATCCAATGGCTCTGTGTCTCTGATACCCCGAACCCAACCTAGCTTCATATAAAGATTTCGAAGAACTAATGACAACCGGTTTCCGACCGAATATCGCAATGCTCTGACTCTATAGGAAGTCGCTACTACTATCTGTCCAGTCGCTCATAGGCTCTCCATCAATAGGTAGGCCAAATATATGAGCGACATCTTCCAGTGTTACAGTAACCTCACCCACTGGTAATACAAAGGTATGGGTTTCTGGCCTCCACCTTTGCACCAAAGCAGCTAATAAGGGATAAAATTCTTTTATGAACCCAATACTAGAGATGTTGTCTCACTTACAGTTTGCGGATGACACCATATTATTTTGTCCACAGGATGAGGTTACTATCAGAAATTACAAGAGGCTTTTGTGGTGTTTTGAGGTGATGTCTGGTTTGAGTATTAATTTTGACAAATCTAGCTTAATCCCAATTAATTGTGATAGGGAGTGGTCGCAAAGAATGTGCAGTTTATTAGGGTGTAAGGAAGCATGCCTGCCTGTTAAATACCTTGGTGTTCCACTTGGAGCGAATCCAAGACTTGTCAAGACATGGAAACCAATTATAGATAAGGTGGAAGACTAACTCAGTTTGTGGAAAGCAAAAACATTAAACAAAGCTGGTAAATTGGTGCTTATTAAATCAGTACTTAATAGTCTGCTAGTGTACTACCTGAGCTTGTACAAAATGCCAAAAGCTATAGTAGAGAAGTTAATTTTACTGTAGAGGAGATTTTTGTGGGGCAACGAAGATGGCAAGCATGGAATACCTTTAGTGAAATGGGAAATAGTACAAGCCCCGAAAAAGCTAGGAGGTTTGGGAGTGGGGGATGCAGTACTCCGAAATGCCGCATTGCTATTTAAATGGTGGTGGCGATTTTCTAAGGAAAATTGTCCATTATGGAAGAAGATTGTGTGCTCCTGTAATAACTTAAATCCTAATGTGTTGCTTTGTCATCAGTCTGTATTTTCCAAAGGGGACCATGGAAGGATATTTGCCAGTTACAAATCAAAGAGCAGGAGGTGAGGGAGAAAATGATTCGTGGTTTATCTCTGGAAGTAGGTAATGGTAGACAAGTGCATTTTTGGGAGGACAGTTGGTTGCCGACTGGTATGTTAAAGGACACTTTTCCAAGGCTTTTCTCGGTTTCAAATCAGAACGGAACTGTTATAGGAGATTGTGGTTTTTGGCATGGGTTAGAATGGATATGGAACTTTCAGTGGAGACGGAAACTATTCCAATGGGAGTTGGAACTAGTTAACCAACTTCATGAAGTTCTACGATCAGTCAAGTTAACAACTGAGAGAGAGGACCAACTGGTGTGGAAATCTGAAAAATCTGGCATTTATACTACTAACTCCTTTGTGCAGGTTTTGCAGGCGAAAACACTTCCGGAGAAAATTACGAGCTATAGTTTCACTAGTTCCATTTGGAGAGATTTAGTACCTCCACGTATTGAGTTATTCACCTGGTTTGTGCTAGTTGGTAGAGTCAATACTAAAGAAAGATTACGAAGGCTAGGCGTTATTGATCAGCTGGATAGCGTATGTGTTTTATGTAAAAAGGATGTTGAAGACCTCCACCATTTGTTTCTTCGTTGTCAGTTTACTTGGCAGGTGTGGTGTGCTTGGTTGTTTGACTATGGCAGATTGTGGGTTGTTCCAGGGACAATTAAGCAACATTTTGAAAGCTGGACAGGAGTGACTGTAAGGAAGGAGGAACGTAAGAGGTGGCTAATTGGATTTTTTGCTATTGTTTGGCATATATGGATGGAAAGGAACGACAGAATTTTCAGGAGTCAAGAAGCAGGAATTGCAGAAATTATTAATAGGTCGCTTACGAGTTGTAAGGATTGGAGTAGAGTTGATCCAAATGGTTGTTTATGGCAATGTCGGAGATGACTATGGATTGTTTATTATTACTGTTTAGTTCTTGTTTCTTTTATTGCTCCACCTTGTTGTGTTAAGCTCCTTTACTTCAAAAAAAAAAAATTTCGACCATCGAATTCCATGTCTACGACAGATCCAGTTTATGAACTATCAAATTCCTGTTTGGCTGGTTCAACAAAAATATACTTATTCACTAAATAGTAATTTAAATAAATAAAAATTATTAGAAATAAATATTTATAATAATAATTTACATAAATATAAAATATTATTATTTCTAATCATAAATAAAAAACATTTACTTATTTAAATATTATAAATAAATACATTTAATATTTATATTCAAAAATAAATAAATATAAATAATATTTATTTTCAAAAATAAATAAATAAATAAAAATAATATTTGTTTTTTAAAATAAATAAAATATTTAATAATATTTATATTAAAAATAAAAAAATTTAAATAATATTTATATTCCAAAATAAAAATATAAATAATATTTGTATTTATTTAAAATAAAATATAATTATATTGGAAAAAATTTATTATTATTCAAAAATATCAATAAAATACAAAAAATAATAAGATTAAAATAATATTATATTTTCATGTAATGCTAACAACAACAAAAATTCAAAAGATTTTAATTTAAATACATAAAATAATAAAATTTATCAACTTACATAGATTGGATTATCCAAATAATTGGTGATATATTTTTCGGGTGTTGTATAATTACGTACCATTTTTTTTTACGGTATCGCCCAGCCTGGCAAGGTAAGGATTAATCCGCTGCACTACTGAACTCTATTTAAGAGTTTGTCGCTAGCCAATGGATTGTTTTATGTACAAAACAGAATTCGAACCCTGACACACCTAAATCTTAATTCTCAGTATAACACATACTCTTCACATCACAACACACAGTTAACTTTTTATTTTACCTCTCTTCTTCGGTCTATCTTCTTTTTCTTTCTCAGTATAACACATTTTATATTGTATGATACACACACTTCACATGATGCATTCTACCAATAAACTCAATTTATAAAGCTTCAATAAGAGTCGCTGGTTATAAGAATGGGAGACTATTCCCTACATGCAAACAACCTACAATATGTCTCCTGTGTTACTGTAAATTTTTCAGAAACGAGCGAAAACCTATAATACTTTTAAAATTCAGAGACAACACACCCTTTACGTATTGCCATCCGTACCTGTTGGTCATATTACCACGTTTTTCTATGTATTGCTGAAAAACTGCCACGCTTCTAACGAATCTGTCCGTCACCACGTCTTCTCGTATATTGAACCTAACACCTAGAACAACACAAAACACCTCTTTTTTTAATATTGAGCAAATACACCAATTTATAGTACATATGAAAAATAATTTCTGATTTCGGAACGTATTCGTATTATTCGCAGAGAAAATAATTTCAGTACACGGCAGATAGGGCCGTAGGGGCACAAACTTGACTTTGTGTGGGCCCCACGCACGCACTACCAAAACGCCCGTCAACTCTCAAAACTTCAAAAGTTGCAGCCTCTCTACTTTAGTCTGATAAGTGCCAATACCCACCACCAAAGCACCACTACCTACTGTATAACACAGTAGTGCTCTGAAAAAAGTGACACTATATCAAATATTAATATTAAACTACCGGTAAAAAAAAAAAAAAGAAAAAAAGAAATATTAAATTAAGATTGAAGTCATATTATTAGTTGTAGTTGATGTAATTTTTGGTGAGTTATTACGAGACGGAGACTAGGAAAGTAAATAATTAATACTATTTTAATAGAATAAAATATTCAAATTTGTAAAATATTAAACAACGTATCTTTTGTTTGTTTTGTAGTAGTAAGGACATTCCTTCCATTATTTATAGAGCAGATTCGAGATACGAACATTCTATTCTGGCACGGTCTGGTTCTGCTACAGGCTACTACTGAGACTCTAACCGAGTGAGAATGTGAGCAGTGAGCTTACTCCGTCGGGTTCCGCAATTTTTATGCTTCTCTCTATCTCAGTTCTCACACCAAAGCTTCAGTTATTTATAACAATGGAGGAGAACGGAGCGCTCTTCCTCTTCTCTCTCTCACTTCTACTTCTCCCGCTTTCCTCCTCTTCCGCTCAGATGCAAGGTATATGTTTCTTTCTTCTTTTTTTATGATCTCTTCGCTTTCTCTTCTTTCCATAAGCTTCTTCAGCTGAATCAGCTACCGATGCTTCGTGTTATTGTTTAGTTAAAGCTTAATAGCGCTACTTAATCTTCTTCTATTCCATGTCTATCATGTGAGCTAAGATTTTGTTCAGCATGGGACTGAAGATTTGAGATCTAACCTCTGCTTTTGATTCAGATTCTGTGAATTTTTTTTATAAGCTTTTTACAATACTACTTAATAACAATTAATGTTGTGAATTTTAAAAAATACTATGCGATTTGTTTTGTTGTTTTTTGTGTATTATGTGTGTTCCAAAAATGAAATGAATATGTTTTGAAATATTAGAAATTCTCTCCTTATTATTATTATTATGAGTGTTGGTGAGTTTGAGAGATTATACTTACATTTTTTAAGTGTTCATTAATTATTAGAGCTTGGAATTGGATTTATAATTGCCATTTCGTCCATCTAGGCTATTATTCGGTGACAAAATATTTCATCCTAAGCAGGTTTTGTAAGTTTGGACTGTGGAGGTTCAGAAAATTTCACTGATGAGATTGGTCTTAAATGGAGCCCTGATGATAAGCTTCCTTATGGAGAAGTAAGCACCATATCAGTTGCAAACGAGACGCGGCGGCAGTACACCACGCTTAGACACTTCCCTGCTGATACCAAGAAATACTGCTACACACTTGATGTTGTGAGCAGGACAAGGTACCTACTGAGGGCCGCATTCCTGTATGGGAACTTTGATAATAACAATGTTTATCCTAAATTTGACATTTCTATTGGGGCTACACATTGGTCTACCATTGTTATATCAGATGCTAACCTTATAGAAATGAGAGAGCTTATATTTTTGGCTTCAAGTTCTGCTGTGAGTGTGTGTTTATCGAACGCCACAACAGGGCAGCCGTTCATATCTACACTTGAGCTCCGGCAATTCAATGGTTCCGTTTATTATACACAATATGAGGAACAATTTTACCTCAGTGTCTCTGCACGGATAAATTTTGGAGCAGAAAGTGATGCTCCAATCAGGTAATTGTCCTAACCTTAGTCCATTCCATATATTGCTTCATAGTCTGTTCTTTTATAAATTATCTGCTAACAATATTTTTATTCATATGTGTATGTATGATATAGATCAATCAATCAAATGGTTCCATTCCAACTGTTAAAACAAGTTCAATATAAAATTGGAAGACTCTATTATGGATATTCATAATGACTAGTTTATTGTCATTTTTACTAGAGAAAACCATGAATGTTGCTTGTTTGCAACTTTCTTCATATAAAGTACTCCTTCACGTATTCTAACACTAAATATTTACATGAGTACATGCATACTCTTCCTCCAATTTAAAACGCTTTGTATCTGCATTTCAGGTATCCTGATGATCCTTTTGATAGAATATGGGAGTCGGATTCTGTGAAGAAAGCAAATTTTCTTGTTGATGTTGCTGATGGTACCAAGAAAATCTCAACCGAAGTACCAATTGATGTTAACAGAGACGAAATACCCCCAATGAAAGTGATGCAGACAGCAGTAGTAGGCACAAATGGGTCTCTAACTTACCGGTTGAACTTGGATGGTTTTCCTGGTACTGGTTGGGCATTCTCTTATTGTGCAGAAATTGAAGATTTAGGTCCAAATGATTCCAGAAAATTTAGGCTAGTACTTCCAGGCCAGCCTGATATTAGCAAGGCTGTTGTAAATATTGAAGAAAATGCTCAGGGAAAGTATCGCCTCTATGAACCAGGATTTAACAACATATCCCTGCCCTTTGTGCTTTCTTTTAGATTTGGCAAGACCTCTGATTCTTCCAAGGGTCCTCTTCTAAATGCAATGGAGATAAATAAATATTTGGAGAAAAATGATGGCTCTATTGATTGTAAGTCTGCTAAGAAGAAGCTACTATGATATGATGTTTGACAAACTTGCAATTATGTAGTTTAAGTATGTCTTTTGCATTGCAAATTGCTTTAGTTTATCTTCCTTTTCATCTTCTACCCCACTCTCTCTTGAAGTATTAAAAATTTTTCGTACTTGGACATGTTTTCAGTAGCAGCTGTTTCTAGTGTATTGTCACACTACCCTTCGGCAGATTGGGCACAAGAGGGAGGGGACCCTTGTCTACCTGTTCCATGGTCATGGATCCGCTGTAATTCGGATCCTCAACCAAAAGTAGTTTCAGTGTAAGTTATTTATTTATTTATTTTTATTTTTTACTTATTTATTTTCATTTTGTTGTGGATTCATTCTCTGTCTTTATCAAAGGAAAAGAAAAACAAAGAAAAAGAAATAAGAAATCAGTTTGCTTCTATAAAGAATGTTCCATTGCATGTTTCAGAATAGAGTTGAAGTGGTCCTCTAATAATTAATTTATGTTCATGGTGGTGGCAGCTTATTGTCCGGTAAAAACCTGACTGGAAATATTCCTTTGGATATCACCAAACTGACTGGTCTAGTTGAACTGTAAGTTTATATCTAATTTTTCTGGGAATGAATACTTTGTGTCTTACGTTTGGTTCATTGCTTACCTCGTGTAGTGGAATGATTTATTTCATGGATGCAGATGGCTTGATGGAAACATGTTAACTGGCCCAATACCAGATTTTACTGGGTGCATGAACATAAAGATCATGTAATCCTTGATAACTTCTTTCCACAGTCATGCTATTGCTATGTAATGTAGCATTCGATTAACTGTAACGTTTTTCCTCTTGCAGTCATCTTGAGAACAATCAGTTGACGGGTGTCCTCCCAACATCTCTGCTGAACCTTCCAAATTTAGGAGAAATGTAAGCTAACTAGAAAACTGTAAGTTATTATGTTAAATATCTGAGAAAATACTGCAGCCATGTATGCTTAATGCTCAAGTGACTATCCTTCAAACTTGTTCAATTATTATTTGATATATTTATTAATTATGATTTTCACAGGTATGTGCAAAATAATTTGTTATCTGGAACAATACCATCTGCTCTTCTGAGCAAAGATTTGGTTTTAGAGTGAGTACTGCTTTAACTTGCCTTCTGAAACAAGATAAATAAGTGCAACATTTTATTTTTCTCTGATGGTGAAACCATGCAACATTTACAGAAGAAACCATAAAGTGAATACTTTTAAAATAGCATGATGACCACTATCTTGTTATTTCCGTATTCAACAGCTACTCTGGAAACATTAATCTTCACAGGGGGAAAAGAATAGAGGGCAAAACGTATGTTATTATCGGTTCCACAGTGGGGGCTTCTGTTCTACTATTGGCCACTATTATATCTTACTTGTTTATGCGTAAAGGAAATAGAAGGTATTTTGAGCAAGGTAGGATTCCAAAAAGAAGATATTTTTGTTGTGTCTGTCATATATCTGAGTTTGTACGACATTATTTATTTCTTTATATTGTTAATAGATCACAACTCTTCTCTCCCTACTCAAAAGCTGGCTTCCTGGAAAAATGATGATGCTGCAGAAACTGCTCACTGCTTCAGTTTTTCCGAAATTTTAAATGCCACAAATAATTTTGAGAAAAAGATTGGTTCTGGTGGTTTTGGAGTTGTGTACTACGGGAAACTGAAAGATGGAAAAGAGATAGCTGTAAAAGTTTTGACCAATAATTCCTATCAAGGCAAGCGAGAGTTCTCCAATGAGGTATCCCTCCTGCATTAATAGGCTTCTCTAATAAATAATAATTCATATTTGCTATTTTGCTTTAGAGACATTATATTTTTGTGATACTTCATTTGTTAAAGTAGATAAAATTAGTTGAATGTTCTTACTAAAATCTGTTGTCATTGAAACGATATTCATATTATGTTTTATGTCCTTTACCAAAACAATATTATAGTTGATATTTTCCTTTGATCCAGGTAACACTTCTTTCAAGAATACATCACAGAAATTTGGTACAGCTTCTTGGGTATTGCCGGGAGGAAGATAGTAGCATGCTCGTTTATGAATTCATGCACAATGGAACTCTCAAGGAACATCTCTATGGTAAGCCTACATGATTCGAATCAAGGAGCATATAAGTCCATATGTTGAATTATCTCTGACTTCTTGTAGGTCCATTAACGCATGGACGGAGTATCAATTGGATTAAGCGGCTTGAGGTTGCAGAAGATGCTGCAAAAGGTTATAAATTATAATGCTAGGGTATCCATAATTAAGATAGCATTATAACAACACTTTTAACTTTTTCTTTGAAGTTTCGGTTGAGTGGTCCTTCTCTGATAAGATAACCATTTCATAATGACATTAATTGTTTTATTTATTTGCTTGTTCAGGGATTGAATACCTTCATACGGGTTGTATTCCTGTCGTTATCCATAGAGATGTAAAAAGCAGCAATATTCTTCTTGACAAGCAAATGAGAGCTAAGGTCTCAGATTTTGGTCTTTCAAAACTTGCTGTTGATGGAGTTTCCCATGTTTCTAGCATAGTTCGGGGGACAGTAGGATATCTTGATCCTGAGTAAGGCCTTCATCTATTTTCCATAAATTTGTGTGTTTAGTTTTGGATAACTAATTATCTGGTTGTGTCTAAGGTCCCAATTACTTCAGGATTGTCATGTAAACTTTTCTTGAATAGGTACTATATCTCCCAGCAGCTGACTGACAAGAGCGATGTTTATAGTTTTGGTGTAATTCTTCTTGAACTCATATCTGGACAAGAAGCAATATCAAATGAAAACTTTGGTGTTAACTGCCGAAACATAGTCCAGTGGGTGAGTTTAAATTTCTCTATAAGCATAATTTTGAAATGGGTAAACTACTGTTTTGGTCTTCAACATTTGGAGTGAATCCTATTTTGGTCCCTAAGAATTTAATAGTCTTATTTTTATCCAAAATGTTTAAAATGACCGTCAAATCATTCACTAACACTAAACAAAATTGATATACTATTATTAATAATGCTTTTGTTAAGCTACCTTTGCTCAATTCCCTCTCCCACATTCACCCTCTCAACAAGTCCAAACCCTATTTTTTTACTCCCTTCTTCCTCCTCAAACACCTCTTGAAGAATTAATAGTGTAAAAAGAAGAAGAAGAATGGAGTAGGAAAATGGGATTTGGTCTTGTTGAGAGAGTGAAGGTAGGAGAAGGAGTTGAACAAACGTAGTTTTAACAAAAATATTATGAATAGTATATTAATTCCATTAATTGTTAATGAGAGATTTGACGGTGGGATAACATTGATGGAATCTTAAACATTTTGGGATAAAAATGAGACAACAACAACAACAACAACAAAGCCTTGTCCCACTAAGTGGGGTCGGCTACATGAATCAAACGACGCCATTGTGCTCTGTCATGTATCATGTCTACAGAGAGACCGTTTACATGTAGATCTCGTTTGACCACCTCATGGATGGTCTTCTTAGGTCTTCCTCTGCCTTTCGCCCTTTGTCCATCTTCCATCTCATCCACCCTCCTGACTGGATGTTCTATCGGTCTTCTTCTCACATGTCCAAACCACCTGAGACGCGATTCAACCATCTTTTCCACAATAGGTGCTACTCCAACTCTCTCCCTTATATCTTCATTCCTTATTTTATCCAATCGCGTATGACCACTCATCCATCTCAACATCTTCATCTCTGCCACACTCAGCTTATGTTCGTGCTCCCCTTTAGCCGCCCAACACTCCGTACCATACAGCATAGCCGGTCTTATAGCGGTGCGATAGAATTTACCTTTAAGTTTTAAAGGCGCTTTTTTGTCGCATATAAAACCAGATGCACTCCGCCATTTTGACCAACCTGCTTGGATCCTATGATTTACATCATGTTCAATCTCTCCATTATCCTGTATGATGCACCCAAGATACTTAAAACTTTTAACTTTTCGTAGGGTGTTCTCTCCAATTTTCACCTCTATATTGGAGTTTTCCCTTCTCAGACTGAACTTACATTCCATATATTCCGTCTTGCTACGGCTTATGCGCAGACCATACACTTCTAGAGCTTCTCTCCATAACTCCAACTTCTTATTTAGGTCTTCCCTTGACTCTCCCATATGGACGATATCATCGGCAAAAAGCATGCACCATGGCACAGGCTCTTGGATGTGCTCTGTGAGTACTTCTAAGACTAATGTGAAAATGTATGGACTTAAGGATGATCCCTGGTGTAATCCTATACCAATAGGGAATTCCTCTGTCACACCACCTTGAGTCTTCACACTAGTTGTGGCCCCATCATACATGTCTTTAATTGCCCGAATATATGCGATCCTTACTCTCCTCTTTTCTAAAACCTTCCATAAGACATCCCTTGGTACCCTATCATACGCTTTTTCCAAATCAATAAACACCATGTGTAGATCCCTTTTATTATTACGATATCTCTCCATCATCCTTCTTAATAGGTATATCGATCATCCTTCTTAATAGGTATATCGCTTCAGTGGTAGATCTGCCTGGCATAAATCCAAATTGGTTCTCTGTTACTTGTGTCTCTTTTCTCAACCTCCGTTCTATCACCCTTTCCCATAACTTCATAGTATGACTCATAAGCTTAATCCCTCTATAATTTCCGCAACTTTGTATATCCCCCTTATTCTTGTAGATAGGTACCAAGGTGCTCTTTCTCCACTCATCAGGCATCTTCTTTGATCTTAAAATCTCATTAAAAAGCTTGGTTAACCAGTTGATGCCTTTTCCTCCAAGACCCTTCCAAACCTCAATCGGGATATTATCAGGTCATACTGCCCTGCCATTTTTCATCTGCTTTAGAGCCTCTTTTACCTCGAAGTCTCGAATCCTTCGATAGTAGTCAAAGTTTTGATCTTCTTCCCTTGTGCATAATCGACCAAGGCTCGGAAGTCTTCTGTCCCTCATTAAATAACTCGTAGAAGTAGCTCTTCCACCTTTCATTAATCTTCTCCTTTTGAGCAAACACCTCTCCATCCTTATCCTTTATGCACTTAACCTGATTCAAATCTCTCGTTCTTCTTTCCCGGCTCTTTGCAATTCTATATATACCTTTTTCTCCTTCTTTCGTGCCCAAAGACTGGTAGAGACCCTCATATGCTCTTGTTCTTGCTTCACTTACAGCCACTTTTGTCTCTTTCTTAGCCGCCTTATATTTTTCCCAGTTATCTGCATTGCGGCATAAAGACCACTCTTTAAAGCATTCTCTTTTTATCTTTATCTTTTCTTGTATACTCGCATTCCACCACCAGGACTCCTTGTCTCTTGGTCCTATTCCTTTAGATTCACCAAAACTTTCTTTTGCTGTTCTTCTAATAACTTCTGCCATCTCCCTCCACATCTCTTCCGCGCTTCCATTCCCATCCCACTTTGCCTCTTCTCCTACCCGTCTTAGGAAGCTTCTTTGTTCCTCACCTTTCATCCGCCACCACCTCGTCCTTGGGTTCTTCGTATTATGTCTTTTCCTCAACTTTTGCTCAATGCGAAAATCCATGACGAGCACCCTATGTTGTGTTGTCAAACTCTCTCCCGGGATAATTTTACAGTTAATGCAAAATTTCCGGTCGACTCTCCTCAACAAGAAGAAGTCGATTTGAGAGCTTGTCATGCCACTCTTATAGGTTATAAGATGTTCGTCTCTCTTTTTAAAACATGTATTTGCGATGAGAAGATCAAAAGTTGAGGAAAAGTCCAAAATAGTTTTACCCTCGGCATTGATCACCCCGAAACCATGGCCTCCGTGAATACTCCCATATCCAGTCACTTCTCTCCCAACATGGCCATTTAAATCTCCTCCTAAGAAAATCTTATCTCCCAAAGGTATGCCTTGAACCAAACTCTCTAGATCCTCCCAAAACCTTATCTTGTGTTGTTCGTCCGAACCCACTTGCGGTGCATAGGCGCTAATCACATGGAAAGCACCTCCCTCCACCACAAGTTTGATAGAGATGATCCGATCTCCCACCCTCTTGACATCAACTACGTCCTTCTTCCACTGCTTATCCACAATTATTCCAACTCCATTCCTATTCTTCACCTTTCCTGTATACCAAAGTTTGAAACCAGAAGAATCCAACTCCCTAGCCTTTGCACCAACCCATTTCGTTTCTTGTAGGCACATAATGTTAATCTTCCTCCTTGTCATGGTGTCCACCACCTCCATGGACTTTCCTGTTAGAGTGCCTATGTTCCATGTCCCAAATCTCAACCTTTTGTCGCTTCAACCTTTACCTTTTCCTTTGTGAACTAGTTTATTTACCCTCGTCCGTTCACGAAAACGCGAGAACCCTTGCTCATTTAACACTACATCCGGGCACCGATGCAGCGGCTCTTACTTTGACACCGTACTCGAGCCATACGGCGCGTTACTTCCGGGTAACGACCTAGCTTTAGCGCAATAATGTCTTTGATTCATGTCATGGGGGATTCGGCTATATTTTTACGTTGGTTGCCGAAGACCTAACACAACCCTCCTCCTTTATCCGGGCTTGGGACCGGCTATGTACCGCAAGTGTAACATAGGCGGAGTTGGGATAAAAATGAGACAATTAAAACATTAGAGACCAAAATAGAATTTACCCCAAAAATTGAGGACCAAAACAATATTTTACCCTTTTGAAATAATATGTGCAGTATTTACATATACAACATTGAAAAATCAAAATAACATGCATTAGATTGAATGCGTACACTTATAAAATACTGGAAAATATTGAGTGTGACAAGCTAAGGAAAATTTTGAATAAACTATGCAGATGTTAAGCTTTTCCATATCATGTTATATGGATTTAATTTCTATATATTGTTCTCAGTATATAAACTTTACACAAAGATGTAATGATATGTTGTCATTGTGCAAATGTATTTTATTAAACTATTTACTCTTTTAAAGTCATATAAACATCAATATTTGATTAGATGATAATATAAGATTACAAAGCAAACATGAACTGAATTTGTGTTGATTGTTTAACTTGTATGTTTCACAGGCAAAATTTCACATTGAGAGTGGTGACATACAAGGAATTATTGACCCCATGCTAAGGAATGATTACGACCTACAATCAATGTGGAAAATAGCAGAGAAAGCATTGATGTGTGTTCAACCTCATGGATATATGAGGCCGTCGATTTCTGAAGTTCTGAAGGAGATCCAAGATGCAATCGCTATTGAGAGAGAGGCTGAAAGCAATTCACGTGGCTTGTCAAGAAATTCTTTCCACTCTTCCGTGAACATAGGTTCAATGGATCTAGGTGCCACTGAGAGTTATCTCTCAATTGATGAATCCATTGCACGCCCAACCGCAAGATAAATCTATTGATTTTTACTAGTTATTTATTTCTCTGTCTTATTTGATTTTTCTATCCTTGCTTTCCTGTGTGGGGGAGGCCTTTAGTTTGTTCATATTTGGTCCAGGATTGATTCCTCCAAAACAACAATGTGTATGCATTATGTATATTCGAGTGATAATGCGTTCTGGATTAGAAGGAAATGCATCAATGACGTCGTATTTATTTAACTGAATTGCCAAATAAAGTAGCTGCTACATTGTTTTTACATGTAAATGGACACTTTTCATTCTTGATTTGCTACGTGTTTGCAGGGCCTCAAGCCAGACAGAATCGTATTCCTCCTTCTGGAGTAAGGTTGTAGCCATTGTAGAATCTCATACTTGAGTTACGGACCAAAGAAGCAGGGAATATACAATACAACTATTTAAATAAATTTCATTCAATAATCTTCGGAAGGGTCAATTTAGTAAGCACAATTCTTTCATTGTACAAGTAAACAAGTTGTATAGAAGTAAAAACGCTTTTGGCCATGGAAAAAGATTAAAGCAGAAGAGGAGCACATACATATAATCGGAGTTCATGAACAATTTTTCCACAAGAAACACGCCAAAAGAAATCATAGTTGGTTTAGTTATGTTTGTGAAACTGGGAATCTCAAGGCTGATTTAAACTGGAACTGTGTAAAAAAATAAATAAAAAAGTTAACTGCTTGTTTTAAATTTTAATTCTGAAAATTGACTATCATTAACTGAAACACAACTTACACAAGGTCACTGTAAAGAACCGTCACTTTTTTCTTTCCACAAATATACAAAAGCTGTGGTTATCAAAACCATACAACCAATAAACCACCGCCAAACCTAAAAGCCAAAAGGCACACAGCAGGCACAACACGTGGTCAAATCAAACACCTCATCAAAAATAAAATATAATAAAATTTCCAGCACAACAGCATCTTGAAATATGAAAACTTTTTTTTAATTAAAAAATCATTTCATTTTATATTTTTCTATTTGCATCTTATATATTTGAAGTCATTAATTCTTTACTAATCTGTTTAAATTAAGTCCATCATTTATTCATCATGAAGATAAAGTATTGTTGAACACACCACACATGATCAGTAATAAATTAAAAATAAGTACTACAAGTAAATGCCAGTAATAAATTTTTTAGGCAGGGGCAGTTGAATCTTGAAAGTTAATACAAGAAAAGTTAAAGAAAACAACAATAATTATTAAAAAAAAAATAGAAAAGATAGAGGAGAGAGAAAATAAAAAGAGAAGGAAGGGGGGAAGAAGGGAAAAAGCGAAAAGGAGGGCAATATAAAGAAAACGGACGGTGGTGATAGGCTTCATTCTCTGATCTCAATCGTTTCCTTCTTCCTTTCTTCTCCAGCGTCCGATTCCTCTCCCATTTCTCACCGGATCTCTCTCCCGCCAAATACAAAAATTCCATAAACATTTCCCAGCACCCAAACCAGGTATTTCAGTTTATCACTGTCATAATCATCCACCACCACCATCATCATCCCTTTCCCTCTCTCTTTCTCTCTTTAGGGTTTCGCGTCCACCTCGCACCTAGGGTTTTCTTCTACTCTTTTTTATCTGTTTCCTATTTCTTTTTTCACAGTTTTCACCATGTCTTTCGTGTTATCCGATTCGTTTCTCAGATTAGGGTTCCGGCGATCATGGCCGACGGTCCGGCGAGCCCAGGCGGCGGAAGCCACGAGAGCGGTGACCATAGCCCTCGCTCCAACATAAGGGAGCAGGACAGGTTCCTTCCCATCGCTAACATCAGCCGCATCATGAAGAAGGCGCTTCCCGCCAACGGAAAAATCGCCAAGGATGCCAAAGAAACTGTTCAGGAATGCGTCTCCGAGTTTATCAGCTTCATCACCAGCGAGTACTTTTTTTTTTCTTTTTTTCTTTTGTTTCACGGTTAATTTAATTTAATTTTTCTTTTGTACCTTAATTGCGAGGGTGTTGAATGATGTAGGGCCTCTGATAAGTGCCAGAGAGAGAAGAGGAAGACTATTAACGGTGATGATTTGCTCTGGGCAATGGCGACTCTCGGTTTCGAGGATTATATTGATCCCTTGAAGATTTACCTCACAAGATACAGAGAGGTAATTCTGAATTTACAGCTTTTTTTTTTACCTTCGGTTTACTTGCGAAGTTTATCTGGTCCCCAAGAAGCTCTGTTCTGAGGAACACGCGTACGGGGTCATGTAAAGATGTTGCTATATGGCACGTTTTGATTTTCCTGCTGTCTAACTTTGTTCTTCACTCATGGTGTCCCCCTCCCCCCCCCCCCCCGCCCCGCCCCGCCCCGCCCCGTTCCCTCTTCGGTGATATGGATTTGACCGTGGTTGATTGGGAATGCTGCAGATGGAGGTAATATCCATATTTCTTCCTTTGGATTGATATCTGTTCGCTTTTTAATTTTATATACTTATTTATATTTGAACTTGTGGTGTTTTAGGGTGACACCAAGGGTTCAGCAAAGGGTGGAGACGCTTCTGCTAAAAAAGATGTTCAACCAAGTCCTAATGTTCAGGTGGAATACACACAAGCACATAATATACTTGCTATGCTTGTTGTATCGCTAGAATGTCAAAACTTCTGAGTTCTGATGTTGTCATGGTTTGTTGTGAAATTTACAGCTTGCTCATCAAGGTTCTTTCTCACAAGGCGTTAATTACACTAACTCTCAGGTAATACTACTCTGTATAATGTTGTATACGGTTTTCTTCTGTGCTTCTGCACTGTCATGTACTCTTGTTGAATGCTGATAAATGATGATGCTCTGCTTGCTCTTCAAACTGATTTGAAACTGCAATAAATTGACTGTCAAACATCAATATCACACATCAAGATTGTAGTTAGTAGATCATGAAACTTTATGTTGCTGTTATGCAGGGTGCTAATTGCTAAGTTACTGAATATGTTACTAAGGGTGTATATTAATGTTAATACATTATTAATAATAGATACGGTGTAAGAAACTTAGAACCAATAGTTTTCTTTTCAGTAATAAGTGAATTGTAAAAAACTTATAGTACCTGAGCAAATCAAAACCCATCAACCCACTTCAAATATGAGACTTTATTTATTTTGTATCATAAGTATCATTGGTATATCTTCTAGCTGGAATGGCTTAATATGGTTTTCTTGGGCTCTATCTCTTCCTTTCCGAGGCCTCTGTCAGCTATTCTCTCAGTTCCCTGCCTTGTATCACACAATACAGCTGTAGTGAAAGCTTTTCCCCACTCTTTACTCTCCAGCATTCTTTTTCCCTCTTATATTCAATATGCTTTGAAGAGTAAGTTTGCCAAATTTAGCAATCCAGATTAGTTCTCCTTTATGTTCAAAACCCTTAACATAGATCATAATCTAGTATGCATGTAATAATTTCTAGTATGATCTTTGGTAACAAATTTCGTAATTATAATTAAGATTGGGTATCACCTGAGAGGCATAAACAATATTCTTCTGGACAGAAAAGCAATCCATGAGTTGTTGATACTTCCATTCACATAATGTTATAGGTTTGAAGAGAATTTTGTTGAAATTTTCCACAAATATTGGTTTTATTACCATTTTGATTTCATATCATAAGAGATACTGGTCACTGAAACAGTCTATCTTAGAATTAATGCCTGATAATTCTTGACTGCGAGGTGGCTACTTTTGGTTGGTAGCATATATCAATGCACTCATTAAAGTCCTTGATGAAAAGTTGTCTGGTTTATGGGTTGTCTACTTTCTAGGTTTTCTTTTTATGGACTTGGATTATTTAATGTGTGGTCCATCTTTGAAGGGTAGTTTTCTCTAGACTTGGTTGGGGCACCATGAGTTGCTGAAAGCTGCTCTGGATCTTATATTATTTAAATTTCTTTTACAAAATTAGCGATTCAGATAATGGTGATGCTATTGGCATCAGCACATTAATCATTAGTTTGGACTATAATATTGATTAGTGTTGTGTATGTTTGGTTTAACTTATGAGATATTTGATTTTCAAAGTATTACTTTATAATAATTGATGTGTTTTTGTTTATGGCAAAAGTAAGTTTCAGATAATGAACTTTGTATAGATAGGATAAAGTTAAAAATACTTAAGGATTTGTGGTGGTTTTTGTTTTCATTTCCTGTTTTATCAAAATAGGAAACAAAATTTTATTCGTTTCCTTTTTTACTATTTTCTTCTTGAATAATTGGAGCTTCATTCCTTGCTCATGTTATGGTACAAATTTTCTGAGGGAGATGCTTAGCTAGTTTAACTTGGCTTTCTTTAAGAAGTAACAACACTTGGGAAATTCTTTCTAGGTTGTGTTAAAAGATTATTGCTGCTGGTGAATTGTGGGTCTAAGTTGATATTAGTATCTTATGCTATATGATTTCCTAATCATCAAAATTTAACAAATATTGTGAATGCTGGATTTCTCAAAGACTTCCTTTCTAAGGACTTTCTTTTTTTAAAACAAAATAGTTTTTCATAGATATAAAAATTGAAAGTTATTCTTTAATATTTGGCTTGGTTTTTATGGTGATTAAAAAAAGAAAACTCTTATTAAAGGGCTAGGTTGTGGTGTAATTTCAAAATAAACTCTATTTAGTTGGTTTTATGTGGATGTTTTAGCTATGTTACTCAAGCCCATAAGGCAATTGGCCAACCAAACAAGAATAAGCTATTTTGTTGGTAGAGTCTTGTGGATTGAATTGAGTATTACTTGATGTCAGATATAATATTGTCCTTAATGAAGTTTGCATATACTATGGTGCAAACTGATTAGCCACTTAAGGTGACTTTTTTTTATCCTTCATAGCCCATTCCTTGCTTTTGCTCGTTTCCAGCTTCTGCTTTATTTCCATTAGCTGGCTCTCTGAAGACATGAATGGTTGAGAGTAGTGTTCATGTAGTTCTATGGGGTGGGAGTCTCTCATGATTAACTGTTTGAGTAATGAGTACCAAATTTAGTCTATTTTTACTCAACGTGGGATAATTTAGCATGTAATTATTTATATAATCTTTTGTATTTCTCTTTTTTCTTTTCCTCTGGTTCGTATGTTGCATCTTATTTGGTTTAAGGAATTTTTATTAGCACAAATAATCAATTTACATGACAGTAATTCTCACTTTATTTTGGACCTTCTATCTCAGGGTCAACATATGATGGTTCCTATGCAAGGTCCAGAGTAGGTAGAGTCTATTGATTCTTGCGTGGTTGTCGTGTGTTTTCAATGCTGTTGGAGGTTTAGTAAGTGGCCTCGGCATATTGAATGTATTTTTATATTATGTGAATACTGACATAGGAGACGTTGGTTCTTGTTTCCAGATATTTTTTGCAATTAAGGTTTGTATATTAACTTTGGATTAGAATTATTATTCGGAAGTTAAATTGTAATCTTGAAGTCTTGTTATCTGATTCTGTCACACTGATGTAAGCATGTATTGGTACATTCCTTCCACTATTTCTTTGTACAATAATGGATGAAGATGGTTCGAATTTTTTAAATCTATTCGATGAATGTCTTGGGTGGTCTTGGTACGGCAGAAGGCTCTTCAATTTATTTGCCTTATACAGCGATTTGTTATTACAAGAACCCACTGCTAGGATAGTTTCTTTTATTTTTCCTTGAAAAAACAAATTGGAATTTCTTTATAGGTTTTATTTGACAGTGTATACTTGATGAGAAATGTGGACTATTGGAAGATGGAGTAGCACTAAGTTTTGCAACTGGTTTCAGAAAAAATGTAGTATGATGAGTATTTTAATCAGAGCTA
The DNA here is from genome assembly GCF_003086295.3 of Arachis hypogaea. NCBI lineage: Eukaryota > Viridiplantae > Streptophyta > Magnoliopsida > Fabales > Fabaceae > Arachis > Arachis hypogaea. Next base: position 24,334,440 of record NC_092041.1, on the reverse strand, counting down.
GTGACCAATTTTCAGTAATAGGTAGAGAGGGCAAGAATGGTGGGGATTCACTTACTCTTCACCTTCGCAACGGTGAAACTATGGATTCTTCTCATCACGATTAGCTAGAGTAAGTGGCTGTACTTGTGCTTTGCATGAGTTTACAAGGAGATAAAAGTGAAGTGCTTTATAGCAATTGTATAATTTAGTTGAGAACATAAAAGATAAAGTTGGGGATTAATTATGAAGAAACGATGTCTAGGAGATAGAATCATTATTACCTATAGGAGTTCAAAATTTGCCGAATGTTATGTTTGGGTTGAAAGGTTGTTTCAATGTTTAGGCAAGTTTATTAAAATTTTTATATCATTTATCAATTCAATGAAATTTGTAACTGGTAGTCTAAACAAGGGATAAACCATTAAAATAAGCAAAGATCAACTATGAAAAATTTAGGTTCGTGAGCATTTTCATTTATATATGATTAATTATAAGAAGGATTGATTAGTTGCAAACATAAGTAGAATTTTTTCTTTGACTAGTGTAGTTACGGATCTTTGTTGTACAGACCAAACAGCAATCAATAAATTTGCAACAGGATTAATTAGTCACAACTGATGATTGATTCTTCCACCCAAAATAAATCAACAGAATCTCCCGTTCCCTTCGGTTTGCTTCCTTTTGAATTTGATGCAATTTACATACTCCAGAATATCAGAGGTTCTACTGTTGCACGAAGAAGGGGTGTCAAAGTGAGTAGTTTGTCTCATTCTGTCCCATCGAGACTTGTCCAGAAAATAGGGCAGGCCGGCCTAACCCGTCAAAATAAATCAGGTTTAAAATGTTAGTTCCTCTCATTTTATGAGGGATTGGTGATGCAACCGACTACTTCGCCTAACTTTTATTCAAGTAGTAAAATTAATTAAAATTAATTTAATAAAAGTAATAAGTAAAATTTAATCATAATACAAAGGATTTTTTTAAATAAATAAAATAAAGATTTTAATTACGAATATCCGTTAATTTGAGGGTATTAATGGATTTTCATTAAGTGACTTATTTCGTTTACATGATAAACGAGATAAGTCCAGAGAGCGACTATAATGGAAGTCGTTCGCAGCACTCCTGACTCCATATTTTTCCCACATTTCTCTCTTTCTGGCACCGTTTTGTTTATATTTTTTAGTTTCCCAGACGTTATGGCACGCAGGGACGCACGCATGGATGCACGAGACCTTGACATCAACCGCCTCAACGCTAGTTGGCACATTGTGGGAGCTATCGACTATGATGTTAGTGTTATTTTTATTATTTAAATTATTAAGTGCATGAGATTTTATTTCGAGAACTTTTACAAAGTTAGTGTTTTAATACATGAGTAGATTGGATGATATTGAGGTAACACCGTTTAGGTTAATTGGCAAGTTAGTAACATGAGTTAGGTATGTAATTTACTTATAGTGAAAGTTAGATAACTAATTACTTTGATTTGATTAGTTAATTAAATATATTTGTTAGTTAAAATTTTCTTTAAATTCAGAGAGAATTTTTAAGTATTGGTTTTGTAACCTATTCATTATGTTGTGATGTTTATTTGAGTTGCATTTTAGATTTGTTCTAATAGATTTGGACATGCTAGAGAACTTAGTTTGGAATCGAATCTTTATAAAAGTTTTTCGTTTAAACAGAGGCCTCGCCTGCGGGTTAGTCACACACTTGCACCTTCAGACGCCATCGTCCCTTATCTGAGGGAGGTTGGGTTCGGCGACACGGTGCAGCTCAGGGACATTGTGTTTGACAACTCCTTGATCACTGCATTCGTGGAGCGCTGGCGTCTGGAGACCCACACTTTCTACCAGCCATGGGGTGAGTGCAACATCACCCTGCAAGACATTGGGTACCACCTCGGACTACACACACACGGGGAGCCAATGGGTGGGTGCCTGCATGACTTCCAGACTTGGTACCAGCGACTGACATGGGAGTACGTGGAGGAGCTCTTGGGTGCTAAACCCCCACACGGTCCGCAGTAAGGTTCCCAACGAAAGGAGTCGTTTAGCATTAAGATGACATGACTTCAGGATAGAGTCCGCCACATGCCTCCGAGTACCACGGATCCAACCACCCTCCGATAGTACACTAGGTGTTACATCATACTATTGATTAGTGGTTACCTGATGACCCACAAATCCAACAATCAGGTGCATATCAAATGGTTGCCACTATTGGCCGACTTTAGGAGGTGTAGCGGTCTGTCATGGGGTTCCGCTGTGCTTGCATGGACGTATCACTCCTTGTGCCATGCAGGACATTGTGACACCACGGACATAGCCGGATGTACACCGCCGCTAGTCTCGTGGATATACCACAGGATTCCACAATGGTGTCCACCAGAGAGGCAGATTATGACCTTTCCTCTAGCAGTGAGGCAATTGTTATCGTTTAATGTTCTTGTCCATTTTTATTTATTCAATTCAAGTTTTACCTGATGATGTGCGAGCATCTTTCCTATCTTTTTCTAGTGATTTTGCATTCAAATTGTTGAGTTTAATCAAGAATTAAATATCTTTCAGCTACTATGGATTCTACTTTGAGTTGTGTGTAATTCTGTTTATTTCAGGTGGCATTTGGATGGATTTGATGGAGTTTCTATAGAAAAAGAGAAGAAACCTGCACTCTAACATGAATAACTCACGCTATAGAGGTCCAATCGACATGATTTCAGTGGCGTTGAAAAGCTAACTTTCAGAGCTTTCCAACGATGTATAATAGTCTATACTTCTTCTCCAGCAATTCGGCAAAGGTGGCGCCTAACTTGGGATTCTCCAAGTTAGGTGCTAAGACAAACTTAATCCATCAAGTCAAGGTTGCCAAGGTGGCGCCAGGCACAACAAACACACACAATCCTTACTGCCATGCCCAAGTTAGGCGCCAAGTCCATGAAGTTAGACGCCAACCTTATAACTCCCAATGGTCCCCATGTCTCAATTGCAAAGCCACGAAGATCCTCATTTAAATTTGATTAAACTTTTATTTTATTTATAAATAGAAAAATATATTATTTAGTTTTAGAAAACTTATTTACATTAATTAGAATCTCTTCTCTCTTACCTCATTTGGCACATTACAGTTTTACAAAAGCCTAATTTTCTCTCTGAACCATGAGCAACTAAACCTCCACTGTTGAGGTTAGGAGCTCTGTTTATTCTATGGATTAATATTATTACTGTTCTATTTTAATTCATGTATTGATTTCAATTTCAAGAATTATTTTCGTTCTTTATCTTATGAATCTGGGTGGAACGGAAGTATGACCTTGTTCTAATTGAGTTCTTGTAAAACTTGGAAAAGCTCTTTGCTTGAACAACAGCTTGAAAATAATTTCTCCTAAATTTCTAATTATCTGGACTTAACGGGATACACGACATATAATCCTCTTATATTTGGATAATTAGGATTTCTGTGGCATATAAACTAGAATTGAACTAACCCTCTAATTGGAATCACACAAAGAATTGGCAGTTGATGAAGGTTAGAGGAGACTAAAAAGGTCTAAAGAATTAGGGTTTAGTCACATATAGTTCGCCATGAATTGAATCTTGCATGATTAAAATAGTTGGTAAGAAAAGTTAATCCGAAAAATAAATATCTCTGAAACCTTAACTGTTTTCTCCATATATTTCACAATCCGTTTACTGCTTGCTTTCTGATATTTTGAATTTACTGTTTGATGCAATTGAAACCCCATTACCATTTTTTGCTTGTCTAACTAATTAAATCAGTTAATCATTGTTGCTTATTCCATCAATCCTCGTGGGATTGACCCGCATTCACTTGAGATACTACTTGGTAAGATCCAGTGCACTTGCCAGTTAGTTTGTGGGTTATAAATTCCACACCACCTACATAGATTGACACAATTTGATTACTGCATATGTTAACAGGTTGATCGGGATGCCCTAGCAGATTAGGGACCACCATGCACAGAAAGTCTTCCATTGGCGTACAGTGCTAGATCAGCTGCATTTGGACGAGGTATACCCTTATCTTTTACTTACTTTAATATGAAACATTTGAGTACAATTATTGTATAAACTGCTTTTGATGAGTCTATGACACATGGTTATGCAATTTTGATGGATGTCGTATGTCGACCCCAGATTGGATGACATTATTCTGGACTGGGTGAGGTCCGGTGGGGAGTGGGAGACTTAGTTGTCTGTTGTCCTCCCTGGTATGCTTCAATATTATGGAGTTTCCCCATGCCGATCGGGTGAAACGGTAGTTCAGAAGTGAGCAACCAATTCCTAGAGATTTGGTTAATGTCGACAAGTTTCTGACCACTACTAGACGGGGAGAGGATGTGAAGCGGGCTACTCGCCTTTAGGAGTGGTATGATGGTTTCAGAGCCCGGTTTGAGGAGGCCACATGATCTCCATTCAGCCTACTATCGACATCAGGCCGATACAAGAGTACTGAGTTTGGTACCAGTAGGCCTGTCGGGTCAGACATCTGTTTGGGAAGGATGTACTTGATGACCCCAGACTTTCAACCCTCCCTAATTACGTCCAGCCCACACCTAGTCAGCCCAAGGATGTTCTCCACCTTCCACGAGATGTACCTGATCGCCGTAGGCGTGCCAGGGAGGTGCGACCAGACACTCGGAGACCTGCCCGGAGGGAGAAGGGTAGGAGGGACCTTGGAGGAGTTGCAATGCCTTGATGAGAGCACTTTAGACCCCGCAAAGAGAGGCTACACGTTGAGTCTGAGGAGGAGGCAGATTATGTCTAGTAGGAGGATGTCGGCGACATACCCGAGGATGCGAATGACACCCCCCCCGACCAGCACCAGCACCACCAAGACCACCACCACCAGCACTAGGCTCTTATGTGCATCATGATAACCCTTTCACGGCTCCACCTGGCTGGGTGGACCTTGGTGCCTCATCCTGCGTTCATGAGAGATCCATGGTGAACGAGATACAGTTCGACGAGGCATTTCAGGTTTGCACGGCTGACCAGCAGATCGTGCAAAAAATTGCAGAGTAGTTTCGCATGACCAGAGAGCATGGTGCCTGATGAGCGGATAATTTATACGCTTTTTGGCATTGTTTTTAGTAAGTTTTTAGTATGTTTTAGTTAGTTTTTAGTATATTTTTATTAGTTTTTAGTTAAAATTCACTTTTTCTGGACTTTACTATGAGTTTGTGTGTTTTTCTATGATTTCAGGTATTTTCTGGCTGAAATTGAGGGACTTAAGCAAAAATCTTATTCAGAGACTAAAAAGGACTGCAGATGCTGTTGGATTCTGACCTCCCTGCACTCGAAGCGGATTTTCTGGAGCTACAAAAGCCCAATTGGCACCCTCTCAACGGAGTTGGAAATTAGACATCCTGGGCTTTCCAGCAATATATAATAGTTCATACTTTGCTCGTGATTTGATGGCCCAAACCGGCGTTCCAAATCAGCTCAAAACTGCCCGGCGTTAAACGCCGGAACTGGCACAAGAATGGGAGTTAAACGCCCAAACTGGCACAAAAGCTGGCGTTTAACTCCAAGAGAAGTCTCTACACAAAAATGCTTCAATGCTCAGCCCAAGCACACACCAAGTGGGCCCGGAAGTGGATTTTTATGTAATTTACTCATCTTTGTAAACCCTAGGCTACTAGTTCTCTACAAATAGGACCTTCTGCTATTGTATTTTCATCTTTAGATCTTTGAATCTTTTGATCACGTTTTGGGGGCTGGCCTCACGGCCATGCCTAGACCTTGTTCTTATGTATTTTCAACGGTGGAGTTTCTACACACCATAGATTAAGGTGTGGAGCTCTGCTGTACCTCGAGTATTAATGCAATTACTATTGTTCTTCTATTCAATTCGGCTTATTCTTGTTCTAAGATATTCATTTGCACCCAAGAACATGATGAATGTGATGATTATGTGACACTCATCATCATTCTCACTTATGAACGAGTGCCTGACAACCACTTCTGTTCTACAAGCAAACAAGGCTTGAATGTTTATCTCTTGGATCCCTTAATCGGAATCTTCGTGGTATAAGCTAGAATTGATGGCGGCATTCAAGAGAATTCGGAAGGTCTAAACCTTGTCTGTGGTATTCTGAGTAGGATTCAATGATTGAATGACTGTGACGAGCTTCAAACTCCTGAAGGCTGGGCGTTAGTGACAGACGCAAAAGAATCAATGGATTCTACTCCAACCTGATTGAGAACCGACAGATGATTAGCCGTGCCATGACAGGGTGCGTTGAACATTTTCACTGAGAGGATGGGAGGTAGCCACTGACAACGATGAAACCCTACATACAGCTTGCCATGGAAAGGAGTAAGAAGGATTGGATGAAGACAGTAGGAAAGCAGAGAGACGGAAGGGACAAAGCATCTCCATACGCTTATCTGAAATTCTCACCAATGAATTACATAAGTATCTCTATCTTTATCTTTATGTTTTATTCATACGTCATCCATAACCATTTGAGTTTGCCTGACTAAGATTTACAAGGTGACCATAGCTTGCTTCATACCAACAATCTCTGTGGGATCGACCCTTACTCACGTAAGGTTTATTACTTGGACGACCCAGTACACTTGCTGGTTAGTTGTGCGAAGTTGTGATAAAGAGTTGAGATTACAATTGTGCGTACCATGTTGATGGCGCCATTGATGATCACAATTTCGTGCACCAAGTTTTTGGCGCCGTTGCCGGGGATTGTTGAGTTTGGACAACTGACGGTTCATCTTGTTGCTTAGATTAGGCATTTTTCTTCAGAATTCTTAAGAATGAATTCTAGAGTTTCATGATGATCTGTTGAAGACTGGCTGGCTGTGAAGCCATGTCTAATTTTATTGGACCGAGGTTTCAACTTATCATCACAAGAGCTTGTTGATTTCTATCAATCTTGCTGTTGGAGCAATGATCTGCTAAGGCTTGGCTGGCCATTGGCCCTGTCTAGTGTTTTGGACCGGAGCTTTCTTTGAAAGCTTGGCTGGCTATGAAGCCATGTCTAATTCCTGGACCGGAGTCTTAGACTAACATTGCAATAATTCCTGGGATTCTCATTAAGAATTTTGAAACCTTTATTTTACTTCTCCATATAATTTTCGAAGAAAAGCACAAAAAAAATTACAAAATCATAAAAACCAAAAATATTTTATGTTTCTTGTTGAGTCTAGAGTCTCATTCTAAGTTTGGTGTCCTGCATGCATTGTTATTTGATTTTAGTTGCATTTTGATTATTCCTCATTATTAAAAATCCAAAAATATTTTTAATTTGTGTCTTTTCAAGTCAATAATACAGAGAATTGAAGATTAAGAACATACATAAGAGGAATTACACAGAAAAAGCTGGGCGTTCAAAACGCCCAGTGAGGAAGGCAAACTGGCGTTTAAACGCCAGCCAGGGTGCCTGGCTGGGCGTTTAACGCCCAAAAGGGTAGAGCTTTGGGCGTTAAACGCCAGAATGTGCACCATTCTGGGCGTTTAACGCCAGGATGGCACAAGAGGGAAGATTCTGTTTTCAATTCAAATTTTTTTCAAGTTTTCAAAATTTTTCAAAATCAAATCTTTTTCAAATCAAATTTTTTCAATCAAATCTTTTTCAAAATCAATTTCTTTCCTTTTTCAAAAATACTTGCTATCAATTAATGATTTGATTCAACATTTCAAGTATGTTGCCTTTTCTGTTGAGAAAGGTTTAAATGTTTGAATCATATCTTTTCTTGTTAGCCAAGTCATTAAATTTTAAAATCAAATCTTTTTAAATTGCTTTTCAAATCATATCTTCTCAATCACATCTTTTTAAAACCATAACTTTTCAATCATATATTCTTAATCACATCTTTTTCAAAATAGTTTTCAATCATATCTTTTTACTTTCTAATTTCAAAATCTTTTTCAAAAATCACTTGATTTCTTTTCCACCCTTGGTTTTCGAAAATCAATTAGTATTTTTCAAAATGTTTTTCATTTATTTTCGAAAATTTCTTTCCCTCTTCTCACATCCTTCTATTTATGGACTAACACTATTCCTTAATGCACAATTCGAACTCCATCTTTCTTGATAAGTTTGAATTTTTTACCTCTTCCTTCTATTTTTTGTTTCCTCTGACACCTCAAGGAATCTCTATACTGTGACATAGAGGATTCCATATTTTCTTGTTCTCTTCTCTTTCATATGAGCAGGAGTAAAGACAAAAGCATTCTTGTTGAGGCTGATCCTGAACCTGAAAGGACCTTGAAGTGAAAACTAAGAGAAGCTAAGGCACAACTCTCTGTAGAGGACCTAACAGAAATCTTCAAAGAAGAAGAACCCATGGCAGCCGAAAACAAAAACAATGCCAACAATGGAAGGAAGGTGCTGGGTGACTTTACTGCACCTACTCCCGACTTCTATGGGAGAAGCATCTCTATCCCTGCCATTGGAGCAAACAACTTTGAGCTTAAGCCTCAATTAGTTTCTCTAATGCAACAGAATTGCAAGTTCCATGGACTGCCATTGGAAGATCCTCATCAGTTTTTAGCTGAGTTCTTGCAAATCTGTGACACTGTCAAGACTAATGGGGTTGACCCTGAGGTCTACAAACTTATGCTATTCCCTTTTTGCTGTAAGAGACAGAGCTAGGATATGGTTGGACTCACAACCTAAAGAAAGCCTGAACTCTTGGGAAAAGCTAGTCAATGCCTTCTTGGCAAAGTTCTTTCCACCTCAAAAATTGAGTAAGCTTAGAGTGGAAGTCCAAACCTTCAGACAGAAGGAAGGAGAATCCCTCTATGAAGCTTGGGAAAGATACAAACAATTGATTAGAAAGTGTCCTTCTGACATGCTTTCTGAATGGAGCATCATAGGTATCTTCTATGATGGTCTGTCCGAACTGTCCAAGATGTCTTTGGATAGCTCTGCTGGAGGATCTCTTCATCTGAAGAAGACGCCTACAGAAGCTCAAGAACTGATTGAAATGGTTGCAAATAACCAATTCATGTATACTTCTGAAAGGAATCATGTGAACAATGGGACAAATCAGAAGAAAGGAGTTCTTGAGATTGATACTCTGAATGCCATATTGGCTCAGAACAAAATATTGACTCAGCAAGTCAATTTGATTTCTCAAAGTCTGTCTGGAATGCAAAATGCACCAGGCAGTACTAAGGACGCTTCATCTGAAGAAGAAGCTTATGATCCTGAGAACCCTTCAATGGAAGAGGTGAATTACATGGGAGAACCCTATGGATACACCTATAATTCTTCATGGAGAAATCATCCAAATCTCTCATGGAAGGATCAACAGAGACCTCAACAAGGTTTCAACAACAATAATGATGGAAGAAACAGGTTTAGCAATGGCAAGCCTTTTCCATCATCTTCTCAGCAACAGACAGAGAATTCTAAGCAGAGCCACTCTGACTTAGCAACTATGGTCTCTGATCTAATCAAAACCACTCAAAGTTTCATGACTGAAACAAGGTCATCCATTAGGAATTTGGAGGCACAAGTGGGTCAGTTGAGCAAGAAAATTACTGAACTCCCTCCTAGCACTCTTCCAAGCAATACAGAAGAGAATCCAAAAGGAGAGTGCAAGGCCATTAACATGACCTACATGTCCGAATTTGGAGAGGAGGAAGAGGCATTGAGCGCCACTGAGGAAGGCCTCAATGGACGTTCACTGGCCTCCAATGAGTTCCCTAATGAGGAACCATGGGAATCTGAAGCTCACACTGAGACCATAGAGATTCCATTGGATTTACTTCTGCCATTCATGAGCTCTGATGAGTATTCTTCCTATGAAGAGGATGAGTATGTCACTGAAGAGCAAGTTGCTAAATACCTTGGAGCAATCATGAAGCTAAATGACAAGTTATTTGGTAATGAGACTTGGGAGGATGAACCATAACTTGACTAGGCAGAGATTACCTCAAAAAAGACAAGATCCTGGGAAGTTCTCAATGCCTTGTGCCATAGGCACCATGACCTTCAAGAAGGCCTTGTGTGACCTAGGGTCAAGCATAAACCTCATGCCTCTCTCTGTAATGGAGAAGCTAGGGATCTTTGAGGTACAAGCTGCAAAAATCCCACTAGAGATGGAAGACAATTCAAGAAAACAAGCTTATGGACTTGTAGAGGATGTTCTGGTAAAAGTTGAAGACCATTACATCCCTGCTGATTTCATAGTCCTAGAGACTGGGAAGTGCATGGATGAATCCATCATCCTTGGCAGACCCTTCCTAGCCACAGCAAAGGCTGTGATTGATGTGGACAGAGGAGAATTGATCATTCAAGTGAATGAAGAATCCCTTGTGTTTAAGGCTCAAGGATATCCCTCTGTCACCATGGAGAGGAAGCATGAAGAGCTTCTCTCAAAACAGAGTCAAACAGAGCCCCCACAGTCAAACTCTATGTTTGGTGTTGGGAGGCCACAAACAAATTCTAAGTTTGGTATTAAACCCCCACATTCAAACTCTAAGTTTGGTGTTGGAAGGTTCCAACATTGCTCTGAGCATCTGTGAGGCTCCATGAGAGCCCACTGTCAAGCTACTGACATTAAAGAAGCGCTTGTTGGGAGGCAACCCAATGTTATATTTATCTATTTTTCCTTTGTTATTTTATGTTTTCTGTGGGTTGATGATCATGAAAAGTCACAAAATCAATTGAAAAAGCAAAAACAAAATGAAAAAATAGAAAGAGAAACAGCACACTCTGGAGGAAGACCTTGCTGGCGTTTAAACGACAGTAAAGGCAGCAAATGGGCGTTTAACGCCCAGTCTGGCACCATTCTGGGCGTTTAACGCCAGAAAGGGGCACCAGACTGGCGTTAAATGCCAGGAAAGGGCAAGAAGTTGGCGTTAAACGCCAGAAATGGGCACCAGCCCGGCGTTTAACGCCAGAATTGGCACAAAGGGCATTTTTGCTCGCCACTTGGTGCAGGGATGACTTTTTCTTGACACCTCAGGATCTATGGACCCCACAGGATCCCCACCTACCCCACCACTCTCTCTCTCTTCTTCACCCATTCACCAATCACCTCAACACCTCTTCCCCAAAAACCCCTCACCTATCAAATCCCATCTTTCTCTTCACCACTCACATCCATCCTTCATAAAACCCCACCTACCTAACCATTCAAATTCAAACCACTTTCCCTCCCAAGCCCACCCTCACATAATCGAACCCTACCCCTTTCTCCACCCCTATATAAACCCATCTTCACTCCTTCATTTTCACACAACCTAAACACTACTTCTCCCCCTTTGGCCGAGCCACAAAGCCATCTCCATCTCCTTCATTTCTTCTCCTTCTACTCTCTTCTTCTTTTGCTCGAGGACGAGCAAACCTTTTAAGTTTGGTGTGGTAAAAGCATTGCTTTTTGTTTTTCCATAACTATTTATGGCATCCAAGGCCGGAGAAACCTCTAGAAAGAGGAAAGGGAAGGCAAAAGCTTCCACCTCCGAGTCATGGAAGACGGAGAGATTCATCTCAAGGGTGCATCAAGACCACTTCTATGAAGTTGTGGCCTTGAAGAAGGTGATCCCCGAGGTCCCTTTTAAACTCAAAAAGAGTGAATATCTGGAGATCCGACATGAGATCCGAAGAAGAGGTTGGGAAGTTCTTACCAACCCCATTCAACAAGTCGGAATCTTGATGGTTCAAGAGTTCTATGCCAATGCATGGATCACCAAGAACCATGATCAAAGTGTGAACCCGGACCCAAGGAATTGGATTACAATGGTTCGGGGGAAATACTTGGATTTTAGTCCGGAAAATGTAAGGTTCGCATTCAACTTGCCCATGATGCAAGGATATGAACACCCTTACACTAGAAGGGTCAACTTTGATCAAAGGTTGGACCAAGTCCTCACAGTCATTTGTGAAGAGGGCGCTCAATGGAAGAGAGATTCAAGAGGAAAGCCGGTTCAATTGAGAAGGCATGACCTCAAACCCGTGGCTAGAGGATGGTTAGAGTTTATCCAACGCTCAATCATTCCCACCAGCAACCGGTCCGAAGTTACTATAGACCGGGCTATCATGATTCATAGAGAGGAAGTAGAAGTTCATGAGGTTATAGCCCAAGAACTTTATAAGGTGGCGGACAAGTCCTCTACCTTGGCAAGGTTAACCTTTCCTCATCTCATTTGTCACCTCTGTTATTCAGTTGGAGTTGACATAGAGGGAGACATCCCCATTGATGAGGACAAGCCCATCACTAAGAAAAGGATGGAGCAAACAAGAGACCCCTCTCATCATGAAATCCCTGAGACGCCTCAAGGGATGCACTTTTCTCCACAAAACTATTGGGAGCAAATCAATACCTCCCTAGGAGAATTGAGTTCCAACATGGGACAACTAAAGGTGGAGCACCAAGAACATTCCATCCTCCTCCATGAAATTAGAGAAGATCAAAGAATCATGAGAGAGGAGCAACAAAGGCAAGGAAGAGACATTGAGAAGCTCAAGCACTCCATAAGATCTTCAAGAGGAAGAACAAGCCGCCATCACTAAGGTGGACCCGTTCTTTAATCTCCTTGTTCCTTATTTTCCTGTTTTTCGAAAATTATGCTTATGTTTACCTATGTTTGTGTCTCATGATCATTAATGTCTTAGTGTCTATGCCTTAAAGTTATGAATGTCCTATGAATCCATCACCTTTCTTAAATGAAAAATGTTCTTAATTGAAAAAGAGAAGAATTGCATGAATTTTAAATTTTATAACAGATTAATTATTTTGATGTGGTGGCAATATTTTGGTTTCTGAATGTATGCTTAAACAGTGCATAAATCTTTTGAATTTGTTGTTCATGAATGTTGGCTCTTGAAAGAATGATGAAAAAGGAGACATGTTACTGAGGATCTGAAAAATCATAAAATGATTCTTGAAGCAAGAAAAAGCAGTGAATACAAAAAAAAGGAAAGAGAAAAACGAAAAAAAAGGAAAGAAAGAAAAAAAAGAAATAAATAAAAATGTGATCCAAGGCAAAAAGAGTGTGCTTAAGAACCCTGGACACCTCCAATTGGGGACTCTAGCAAAGCTGAGTCACAATCTGAAAAGGTTCACCCAATTATGTGTCTGTGGCATGTATGTATCCGGTGGTAATACTGGAAGACAGAGTGCTTTGGGCCACGGCCAAGGCTCATAAAGTAGCTGTGTTCAAGAATCATCATACATAACTAGGAGAATCAATAACACTATCTGGATTCTGAGTTCCTATAGAAGCCAATCATTCTGAATTTCAAAGGATAGAGTGAGATGCCAAAACTATTCAGAGGCAAAAACCTAAAGCCCCGCTCATCTAATTAATACTGATCTTCATAGATGTTTTTGGAGTTCATTACATATTCTCTTCTTTTTATCTTATTTGATTTTCAGTTGCTTGGGGACAAGCAACAATTTAAGTTTGGTGTTGTGATGAGCGGATAATTTATACGCTTTTTGGCATTGTTTTTAGTAAGTTTTTAGTATGTTTTAGTTAGTTTTTAGTATATTTTTATTAGTTTTTAGTTAAAATTTACTTTTCTGGACTTTACTATGAGTTTGTGTGTTTTTCTGTTATTTCAGGTATTTTCTGGCTGAAATTGAGGGACTTGAGCAAAAATCTGATTCAGAGACTAAAAAGGACTGCAGATGCTGTTGGATTCTGACCTCCCTGCACTCGAAGCAAATTTTCTGGAGCTACAGAAGCCTAATTGGCGCGCTCTTAACGGCGTTGGAAAGTAGACATCCTGGGCTTTCCAGCAATATATAATAGTCCATACTTTGCCCGAGATTTGATGGCCCAAACCGGTGTTCCAAATCAGCTCAAAACTGCCCGGCGTTAAACGCCGGAACTGGCACAAGAATGGGAGTTAAACGCCCAAACTGGCACAAAAGCTGGCGTTTAACTCCAAGAGAAGTCTCTACATGAAAATGCTTCAATGCTCAGCCCAAGCACACACCAAGTGGGCTCGGAAGTGGATTTTTATGTAATTTACTCATCTTTGTAAACCCTAGGCTACTAGTTCTCTACAAATAGGATCTTCTGCTATTGTATTTTCATCTTTAGATCTTTGAATCTTTTGATCACGTTTTGGGGGCTGGCCTCACGGCCATGCCTAGACCTTGTTCTTATGTATTTTCAACGGTGGAGTTTCTACACACCATAGATTAAGGTGTGGAGCTCTGCTGTACCTCGAGTATTAATGCAATTACTATTGTTCTTCTATTCAATTCGGCTTATTCTTGTTCTAAGATATTCATTTGCACCCAAGAACATGATGAATGTGATGATTATGTGACACTCATCATCATTCTCACTTATGAACGAGTGCCTGACAACCACTTCTGTTCTACAAGCAAACAAGGCTTGAATGTTTATCTCTTGGATCCCTTAATCGGAATCTTCGTGGTATAAGTTAGAATTGATGGCGGCATTCAAGAGAATCCGAAAGGTCTAAACCTTGTCTGTGGTATTCTGAGCAGGATTCAATGATTGAATGACTGTGACGAGCTTCAAACTCCTGAAGGCTGGGCGTTAGTGACAGACGCAAAAGAATCATTGGATTCTACTCCAACCTGATTGAGAACCGACAGATGATTAGCCGTGCCGTGACAGAGTGCGTTGAACATTTTCACTGAGAGGATGGGAGGTAGCCACTAACAACGGTGAAACCCTACATACAGCTTGCCATGGAAAGGAGTAAGAAGGATTGGATGAAGACAGTAGGAAAGCAGAGAGACGGAAGGGACAAAGCATCTCCATACGCTTATCTGAAATTCTCACCAATGAATTACATAAGTATCTCTATCTTTATCTTTATGTTTTATTCATACATCATCCATAACCATTTGAGTTTGCCTGACTAAGATTTACAAGGTGACCATAGCTTGCTTCATACCAACAATCTATGTGGGTTCGACCCTTACTCGCGTAAGGTTTATTACTTGGACGACCCAGTACACTTGCTGGTTAGTTGTGCGAAGTTGTGATAAAGAGTTGAGATTACAATTGTGCGTACCATGTTGATGGCGCCATTGATGATCACAATTTCGTGCACCAGTGCCGCTTATGATGTACCTTTCTCTGTCCCATAAGTGACTACTCGATTTGGGTGCCTCAGATGTCCCCGGGTGCCAGCTCCTCCTACGGACCAGATCTCTGGCCAAAGTCTCAGTATGCTACACCGCTTTTCATTGACTAGGATCGACTGATGACTACCTCACATTGATTACCTCCCCCTGATAAACTCCATTTTTGGGGTTTATCTTGTGTTGAATTTAGAGGATTTTATCAACTTTTCCCACATTTATTCACTAATATACCATGGTTTTGTAAATTCTCCTTTAATTTTGCTTAAGAGTGAAAACATGCTTTTTAGGTCTTAAAATAGCTAAATTTAATTTACCTTGATTCCATTCAATGCCTTGATATGTTTGTTAAGTGATTTCAGGTTTAGAAGGCAAAGATTGGATTGAGGGAATGAAGAAAAAGCATGTAAAAATGGAGAACTCATGAAGAAACGAAGGAATTGCAAAGCTGTCAATCCTGACCTCTTTGTACTTAATTGATCATAACTTGATCTACAGAGGTCCAAATGAGGCGGTTCAAGTTGAGTTGGAAATTTAACATCCGGGGCTTCAAAATGATATGCAATTTGCTAGAGTTTCCTGGTGTTTAGGCGATGCGCACGTATGATCAGCGTGGGCCACTTTAAGCAACTCGTGGCCAGCGATTTCTAGTTTATTTTGAGCCTAATCCAACTCATTTCTGATGCTATTGAACCCAAGGATTGAAGGTGGATGAACCAAGTAGTTATAGTTTAATTTTTCATCATGTTTTAGGTTGGATTTCTAGAGAGAGAATCTCTCTTTTCTCTCTAGAAATTAGGTTGGGTTTAGATTAGGATTTTCTTAGATCTAGTTTAATTTTTGTTCCCATTTACTTTTCCTTGCAATTTTTTGTTGCTACAACTTGTTTCTTTTATCTTTGGTTGTCATTTCCCTTTATGCTTCTTTTATGTTGATGCACTCTTGTTGGATTTAGCTTTCCTTTTAATGCAATTGATGTTTTATGTTCTTTTATGTTTAATTGCTTTGCTATTGTTATTTTCTTGCATTTGGTAGTGTTAGATTTTATATTTCTTGTCATTTTATTATGCTTTCCTTTTATGGCTTCCAAGTGTTTGATAAAATGCTTGGTTGGATTAGATTTTTCTCCTCTTGGCTTGAGTTGAGTAATTGGAGACTCTTGAGTTATCAAACTCTTTTGTTGATTGATAATTGGAAGTTGCTAGTTGACTTGAATGCCACTAAAGCTAGTCTTTCCTTAGGATTTGACTAGGACTTGTGGACTCAAGTTGATTATATCCAATTGACTTTCCTTCATAGTTAGAGGTTAACAAAGTGGAGCAATGGACAATTCTTGTCACAATTGATGATGATAACGGGGATAGGACTTCTAGTTCTAATTTCTTGCCAAGAGCTTTCTTTGTTATTAGCTTACTTATTTTGATATTTACATTCCTTGTTCATTATTACAAAAACCCCAAAACATTCCTTCATAGCCAATAATAAAGCACTTCATTGTAATTCTTAGGGAGAACGACTCGGGATTAATACTCTCGGTTATTTTCATTGGGGTTTGTACTTGTGACAACCATATTAAATTCTGATTGAGGATTCATTGTTGGTTTAGAACTATACTTGCAACGAGATTTCATTGTTAAATTCTTTACCAACAATTTTCCCATATCACCCCCACTTCAGTATCCACCACTGCCACCACACTTTCAACACACAAGCGATTGATCATGCACACCCGTACTTTCCACAGCATCCTCCGCCACCGTCACATGCAGTGGCCCTTGGTGCACTAAATTATGATCACACTTTTCACAAATCCGGTACAACTAACCAGCAAGTGCACTGGGTCGTCCAAGTAATAAAACCTTACCCGAGTAAGGGTTGATCCCACGGAGATTGCCGGCTTGAAGCAAGCTATGGTCATCCTGTAAATCTTAGTCAGGCGGATTTAATTGGTTATGAGATTTGATAATTGAAAGATAAATAAAATGTAAATTAAAATAAAGATACTTATATAATTCATTGGTGAGAATTTTAGATAAGCGTTTGGAGATGCTTTGTTGCTTCTAAACCTCTCTTTCCTACTGTCTTCATCCAATCATGCGTACTCCCTTCATTGGCAAGTTGTATGTTGGTGGATCACCATTGTCAATGGCTACCATCCGTCCTCTCAGTGAAAATGGTCCAGCTGCGGTTTTTGTACGGCTAATCAACTGTCGGATTTCCCGTCTCGGATGAAAAATACCAGGCACAGCTACCGCACGGCTAATCATCTGTCGGTTCTCACTTTTGTCGGAATAGGATCTCTCTATCCTTTTGCACACTGTTACTGTGCCCAACATTCATGAGTTTGAAGCTCGTCACAGTCATCCCATCCCAGATCCTACTTGGAATACCACATACAAGGTTTAGACTTTCCGGATATCAGGAATACTCCCAATTGGTTCTAGCCTCTACCACGAAAGTTCTAATCTCACGGATTCAAATGCTTTGTTGTCAGGAGAGATATGTCAGATCCATGGATCAGAGACCCAAGAGACTATACTTCGGCTGTCATCCAACGACTACGTTGAACATCATGTAGACCGCTTGTGGTTGTCAGGCACGCGGATATTGGCTAAGCGAGTAACGAAGATAGTGGGTGATTGTCACGGGTCACCCCTTCATTTTGGCTTAACTGAATTAAGTATGAGAGTATATCTTGGAGAAGAAGTAAGCGTGAATTGAAAGAGAAACAATAGTACTTGCATTAATTCATGAAGAACAGCAGAGCTCTGCACCTTAATCTCTGAAGTGTAGAAACTCCACCGTTGAAAAATACATAAGAGAAAATAGCCTAGGCATGGCCGTGAGGCCAGCCAAGCATGAAGTTCATAAAAAAGATCCGAATACAATAGGAAAGACTAGTATTTATACTAAACTAGTTACTAAAGATTACAGAAATTGAGTAACTAAGTGCAGTTAATGCAGAAATCCACTTTCGGGGCCCACTTAGTCTGTGCTTGGGCTGAGCATTGAGCTTTACACATGCATAGGCCTTTTCTAGAGTTAAACGCCAGCTTGGATGTCAGTTTGGGCGTTTAGCTCTAGTTCTGGTGCCAGTTCCGGCGTTTTACGCTAGAAAAGGGTCTCTAGCTAGCGTTGAACACCAGTTTGGGTCATCAAATCTCGGGCAAAGTATAAACTATTATACATTGCTGGAAAGCCCAAGATGTTAGCTTTCCAGCCCAATTAAGAACACGCCAATTAGACTTCTGTAGCTCCAGAAAAACGCGTTTGAGTGCAGAGAGATCAGAATCCAACAACATCTGCAGTCCTTTCTCAACCTCTGAATCAGATTTTTGCTCAGGTCCCTCAATTTTAGCCAGAAAATACCTGAAATTACAAAAAAATACACAAACTCATAGTAAAGTCCAGAAATGTGATTTTTGCATAAAAAACTAATAAAAATATAATAAAAAGTAACTAAAACATACTAAAACTATGTATAAACAATGCCAAAAAGCGTATAAATTATCCGTTCATCACAACACCAAACTTAAATTGTTGCTTATCCCCAAGAAACTAAAACAAAATAGGATAAAAAGAAGAGAAAATACAATAAATTTCAAAATATCAATAAAGCTTAGTTTCAATTAGACGAGCGAGACTAGTAGCTTTTTGCTTCTGAACAGTTTTGGCATCTCACTTTATTCTTTGAAGTTCAGAATGATTGGCATCCATAGGAACTCAAAATTCAGATAGTGTTATTGATTCTCCTAGTTTAGTATATTGATTCTTGAACATAGCTACTTTATGAGTCTTGGCATTGACTCTTAGCATTTTATTTTCCAGTATTACCACCAGATACATAAATGCCACGGACACATAACTGGTGAACCTTTTCAGATTGTGACTCAGCTTTACTAGAGTCTCCAGTTAGAGTTGCCCAGAGTTCTTAAGCACACTCTTTTGCTTTGGATCACGACTTTAACCACTCAGTTCCAAGCTTTTCACTTGGACCTATATGACACAAGCACATGGTTAGGGACTACTTGAATTAGCCGCTTAGGCCAAGATTTTATTCATTTGGGCCCTCCTATCCATAAATTCTCAAAGCCTTGGATCCTTTTTTCCCTTGCCTTTTAGTTTAAAGGGTTGCTGGCTTTTTTTGCTTGCTTTTTCTTTTTCTTTCTTTTTTTTTCCTTTAATTTTCACATTTTTTTCGCAAGCTTTGTGTTTTTCACTGCTTTTTCTTACTTTAAGAATCAATTTTTTGATTTTTCAGATTATCAATAACATTTCTCTTTTTTCATTATTCTTTTAAGAGCCACCAATTTTAACATTCATACACTTCACTATAAAAAATATGCACTGTTCAAGCATTCATTCAGAAAATAAAAAGTATTGCCAGCACATCAAAATAATTAAACTATTTTCAAGATAGAATTTGAAATTCATGTACTTCTTATTCTTTTGTAAATAGAAACATTTTTCATTTAAGAGAGGTGAAAGATTCATGGAACATTCATAGCTTTAAGACATAGACTCTAAACACTAATGATCATGTAATAAAGACACAAACATAGACAAAACATAAAACAAATGAAACGAAAAATAGAAAAATAAGAACAAGGAAATTAAAGAACGGGTCCACCTTAGTGGCGACGGCTAGTTCTTCCTCTTGAAGATCCTATGGAGTGTTTGAGCTCTTCAATATCTCTTCCTTGCCTTTGTTGCTCCTCTCTCATAGCTCTTTGGTCCTCTCTGATTTCATGGAGGATAATGGAGTGCTCTTGGTGCTCCATCCTTAGTTGTTCCATGTTAGAACTCAATTCTCCTAAAGAGGCGTTGAGTTGCTCCCAATAGTTGTGTGGAGGGAAATGCATCCTTTGAGGCATCTCAAGGATTTTTTGATGAGGAATTTCCTCATGCTCTTGTTGAGGTCCATGAGTGGGCTCTCTTGTTTGCTCCATCCTCTTTTTAGTTATGGGCTTGCTTGCTTCAATGAGGATGTCTTCCGCTATGACAATTCTGGCTGAATTGCATAGGTGATAGATGAGATAAGGGAAGGCTAATCTTACCAAAGTGGAGGGCTTATCAGCGACCTTGTATAGTTCTAGAGGTATGATCTCATGAAATTTCGACTTCCTCTCCAATCATGATACTATGGATCATGATAGCCCGATCCACAGTTACTTCGGACCGGTTGCTTGTAGGAATGATAGAGTGATGGATGAACTCCAACCATCCTCTAGCCACGGGTTTGAGGTCAGGCCTTCTCAGTTGAACCAGCTTGCTTTTGGAGTCTCTCTTTCATTGGGCTCCTTCCACACAGATGTCCATGAGGACTTGGTCCAACCTTTAATCAAAGTTGACCCTTCTAGTGAAAGGATGAGGATCTCCTTGCATCATTGGCAAGTTGAATGCCAACCTCACAGTTTCCGGACTGAAATCCAAGTATTTTCCCCGAATCATTATGAGCCAATTCTTTGGGTTCTGGTTAACACTTTGATCATGGTTCTTAGTGATCCATGTATTAGCATAGAACTCTTGAACCATTAAGATTTTGACTTGTTGGATGGGGTTTGTGAGAGCTTCCCAAACTCTTCTCCGAACCTCACGTCGGATCTCCGGATATTCACTCTTTTTGAGCATGAAGGGGACTTCGGGGATCACCCTTTTCTTGGCCACAATTTCATAGAAGTGGTATTGATGGACCTTTGAGATGAATCTTTCCATCTCCCACAACTCGGAGGTGGAAGCAACTGCCTTCCCTTTCCTCTTTCTAGAGGTTTCTCCGGCCTTAGGTGCCATTAATGGTTATGAAAAAATTAAAAGCAGAGCTTTTCCCACACTAAACTTAAAAGGTTGCTCGTCCGCGAGCAAAAGAAGAAAGAAGGGAGAAGAAGAAGAAGAAATAGAGGATATAGAAGGGTATGAATGGTTCGGCCAAGGGGGTTATGAAGTGTCTGTGATATGTGAAAGTGGGGGAGTAAGGAGGGGTATTTATAGGGGAAGGGTGAGAAGGAATCCGTGTGGAAAGGGGTGGGTTTGGGAGGAAAATGTTTTGAATTTGAATGGTGAGGTAGGTGGGGCTTTATGATGGGTTTTTGGGGAATAGTGGATGGATGTGAGTGGTGAAGGGATTATGGGGAAGAGGGTAGGATCTGATAGGTGAATGGTGTTTGGGGAAGAGTGTGATGGAAAGGTGTGAAGAGGAGAGAGAGTGAGTTGGGGTAGGTGGGGATCCTGTGGGGTCAACAGATCCTGATGTGTCAAGGATTTCTCATCCCTGCACCTTTCTGGCATTTAAACGCCCTCTGTGTGACAATTCTGGCGTTTAACGCCAGCTCTACTGCCTATTCTGGCATTAAACGCCAGGCTGATGCCCCTTTCTGGCATTTAACGCCAACCAGACACTAGGCACCCTTTTCTGGCGTTAAACGCCAGTCTGTCTGCCAATTCTACCATTTAACGCCCAGAATGCTGCCAAACTGGGCATTAAACGCCCCTTCTGCTATCCTTACTGGCGTTTAAATGCCAATAAGCCCGTCCTCCAAGGTGTACTATTTTTGATGCTATTTTTGATTCCGCTTTAATTCTGCAGTTGTTTTTGTGATTCCACATGATCACCAACCTAAAGAAAACATAAACTAACAATGGAAAATGAAATGAAAAAGTAATTAACATAGATAAATAAGATTGGGTTGCCTCCCAATAAGCACTTCTTTAATGTCAATAGCTTGACAGTAAGCTCTTACAGAACTTCACAGATACTTAGAGCATGATGGTGGCCTCCCAACACCAAACTTAGAGTTTGAATGTAGGAGCTCTGCTTGACTCTATATAGAGAGAATTGGATGAAGCTTTTCATGCTTTTTCTCCATGTTTACAGAAGAAGATCCTTGAGCCTTAAACACAAGGTAGTCCTCATTCAATTGAAGGACTAACTCTCCTCTGTCCACATCAATCACAGCTCTTGATGTGGCTAGGAAGGGTCTTCCAAGGATGATGGATTCATCCTCATCCTTCCCAGTGTCTAGGATTATGAAGTCAGCAGGGATGTAAAGGCCTTCAACTTTCATTAAGACATCCTCCACAAGTCCATAAGCCTGTTTCATTGATTTGTCTGCCATCTCTAGTGAGATTCTTGCAGCTTGTACCTCAAAGATTCCTAATTTCTCCATTACAGAGAGTGGCATGAGGTTTATATCTGACCCCAGGTCACACAGAGCCTTCTCAAAGATCATGGTACCTATAGTACAAGGTATTAAGAACCTTCTGGGATCCAGTTTCTTTTGAGGTAATGTCTGCTGAACCCAGTTATTCAGTTCACTGATGAGCAATAGAGATTCATCCTCCCAAGTCTCATTACCAAATAACTTGGCATTCAGCTTCATGATTGCTCCTAGATATCGAGCAACTTGCTCTTCAATAATATCTTCAACTTCTTCAGAGGAATAATACTCATTAGAGCTCATAAATGGTAATAGGAAGTTCAGTAGAATCTCTATAGTCTCTATATGAGCCTCAGATTCCTTTGGTTCCTCATTAGGGAACCCTTTAGTGGTTAGTGGACGTCCAGCAACGTCTTCCTCACTGAAAATCACTGCCTCTTCCTCCTCTATAGGTTCGACCATTTTGGTTATATTGATGGCCTTGCACTCTCTCTTTGGATTCTCTTCTGTATTGCTTGGGAGAGTACTAGGAGGAGTTTCAGTAACTCTTTTACTCAGCTGACCCACTTGTGTTTCTAAATTTCTGATGGAGGACCTTATTTCAGTAATAAAACTGAGAGTGGCCTTAGATAGATCAGAGACTATGGTTGCTAAGCCAGAGAGACTCTGCTCAGAATTCTCTGTCTGTTGTTGAAAAGATGATGGAAAAGGCTCGCTATTGCCAAACCTATTTCTCCCACCATTATTATTATTGAAGCCTTGTTGAGGCTTTTGTTGATCCTTCCATGAGAAATTTGGATGATTTCTCCATGAAGGATTATAGATATTTCCATAGGATTCTCCTATGTAATTCACCTCTTCCATTGCATGATTCTCAGGGTCATAAGCTTCTCCTTCAGAGAAAGCTTCTTTAGTACTGCCGAATGCAGCTTGCAGTCCAGTCAGATTCTGAGAAATCATATTGACTTGCTGAGTCAATATTTTATTCTGAGCCAATATGGCATTCAGAGTATCAATCTAAAAAACTCCTTTCTTCTGAGTCATCCCAATACTCACAGGATTTCTTTCAGAAGTGTACATGAACTGATTATTTGCAACCACCTCAATGAGTTCCTGAGCTTCAGCAGGGGTTCTCTTCAGATGAAGAGATCCACCAGAAGAGTGATCCAATGACATCTTGGACAATTCAGACAGACCATCATAGAATATATCCAAGATGCTCCATTCTGAAAGCATGTCAGAATGACACCTTCTGATCAATTGCTTGTATCTTTCCCAAGCTTCATAGAGGGATTCACCTTCTTTCTGTCTGAAGATTTGGACGTCCACTCTAAGCTTGCTTAGCTTTTGAGGTGGACAAAACTTGGCCAAGAAAGCAGTGACCAACTTATCCCAAGAGTTCAGGCTTTCTCTAGGTTGTGAGTCCAACCAAATCCTAGCTTTTTCTCTTACAGCAAAGGGGAAAAGCATAAGTCTGTAGACCTCGGGATCAACTCCATTGGTCTTGACAGTATCACAGATCTGTAAGAATTCAGCTAAGAACTGATGAGGATCTTCCGATGGAAGTCCATGAAACTTGCAATTCTGCTGCATTAGAGAAACTAATTGAGGCTTAAGCTCAAAGTTGTTTGCTCCAATGGCAGGAATCAAGATGCTTCTTCCATAGAAGTTGGAAGTTAGTGCAGTATAGTCACCAAGCATCTTCCTCGTATCTCTAGCATTGTTGTTGGGTTCGGCTGCCATGTTTGCTTCTTTTTTGAGATTTTTTGTAAGGTCCTCCCCGGAGTGTTGTACTTTAGCTTCTCTGAGCTTCCTCTTCAGAGTCCTTTCAGGTTCAGGATCAGCTTCAACAAGAATGTCCTTATCCTTGTTCCTACTCATATGAAAAAGAAGAGAACAAAGGGAGTAGTGGAATCCTCTATGTCACAGTATAGAGATTCCTTTATGTGAGTATAAGAATAAAAAAATAGAAGAAGGAGAAGAGAGAGGAGATGAGTAATTCGAACAGAGAGAAGAGAGAGGGGTTCGAATGATGAATAGAAGAAAAGTGTTAGTAATTAAATAGAATAAATAGGAAGATATGAGAGAGAGAGAGTATTCAAATTTTAAAAGAGGGAAAAGAGAAATATTTTTATTTTTATTTAATTAATTAAGTTAGTTTCGAAAATGTTAAAAGAAATAAAATAAAATTAGAATTTAAAACAATTAGTTAATTAAAAAGAATTTTGAAAAAGTGGTGGGTGATTTTCGAAAATTAGAAGTGAAAAAAATAGTTAGGTGATTTTGAAAAAGATAATAAATAGTAACCTTCTTTTTTAAAATTAAAACAAACAAGTCAAGAGCTAGTTGAAAAGACTTAAAAATAAATTTTAAAAAGATAAGAAGATAGAAAAAAGATTTTGAAATTAAAAATTTAAAAAGATATGATTGAAATTTATTTTGAAAAAGAATTGAAAAAGAAATTAAAAAGATTTGATTTTTAAAATTAAAGTTGATGACTTGACTAACAAGAAACTAAAAGGTATGATTCTAGAATTTAAAGATTGAACCTTTCTTAACAAGAAAGTAACAAACTTGAAAATTTTAAATCAAAACATTAACTATTGGCAAGAATTTCGAAAATTATGAAATAAAATCAGGAAAAAGATTTTTAAAAATTAGTTTTAAAATTTTCGAAAACATTAAAAGAAAAATAAAAAAAGATAAGATAGAAAAAGATGATATAAAAAAGATAAGATTTTAAAATTTTAAAAAAGATGAAAAAGATAGCCATTTAAAATTATGAATAAAAACATGTAAATTAAAAAAAACTTGAATTTGAAACGAAATTACCTCCCCCTTGCTGTTCTAGCGTTAAATGCCCAGAATGATAGCCATTCTGGCGTTTAACGCCCATCTGGTAGCCATTTTGGGCGTTTTAAACGCCCAGCCAGGTACCCTGGCTGGCGTTAAACGCCAGAAATCCTTTGTTACTGGGCTTTTTTTTTGAACGCCCAGGATGCTACTGTTTCTGGCATTAAACGCCCAGAATGCTGCCCATTTTGGCATTTAACGCCCAGAATGATACCTTTACTGGCGTTAAACGCCCAGAATGATAGCCATTCTGGCGTTTAACGCCCAAAATGCCTCTTTATTGGCGTTTTAATGTCAGTGAGCTCTTTTTCTCTGTGATTCGTCTGCTTTATGTTCTGATCCTTCATTTCTCTCAATTATTTACTGAAAAGATATATATTTATTTTTATTTATTTATTTATTTGATTTGAAATTTTGATTTGACTAACAAGAAACAACTAAATTTTAAAAATTTTTGACCAAGTCAATTCAAAATTTTGAAAATTATGAGAAAAAAATAGAAAAGATATATATACATATATATATATTTTTACTTTTGAATTTTTAATGAGAAGAGAGAAAAACAACAAAATGAAATAAAACATAAGAATTCAAGATCAAAACAAATAATGCATGCAAGAACACTTTGAATGTCAAGATGAACACCAAGAACACTTTGAAGATTATGATGAACATCAAGAACATATTTTTGAAAATTTTTGGAAAAAGAAAGACATGCGAGACACCAAACTTAAGAACTTTTGTACTAGGGACACTAACAATTAGAAAATGCACAAGAAAAATAAGAAAACACACAAAACAAGAAAAATTAAAGATCAAACAAGGAAAATCATCAAGAACAACTTGAAGATCAAAGAAGAACACAATGCATGAATTTTTGAAAATCTAAGAAAAATTAAAAACATGCAGTTGACACCAAACTTAAAATTTGACACAAGACTCAAACAAGAAACACAAAATTTTTTTGGTTTTTATGATTTTATTAATTTTTTTATTTTTTTATTTTTAAAAAACTTTTTGAAAAGAAAATAAAGGTTGAAACAAGAAAGAATGTTACCTAATCTAAGCAATGACGCCAAAAACTTGGTGCACGGAATTGTGATCACACTTTTCACAACTCCGGTACAACTAACCAGCAAGTGCACTGGGTCGTCCAAGTAATAAAACCTTACGCGAGTAAGGATCGATCCCACGGAGATTGCCGGCTTGAAGTAAGCTATGGTCATCCTGTAAATCTTAATTAGGAGGATTCAATTGGTTATGAGTTTTGATAATTGAAAGATAAATAAAACGTAAATTAAAATAAAGATACTTATGTAATTCATTGGTGGGAATTTCAGATAAGCGTTTGGAGATGCTTTGTTGCTTCTGAACCTCTGCTTTCCTATTGTCTTCATCCAATCATGCATGCTCCCTTCCATGGCAAGTTGTATGTTGGTGGATCACCGTTGTCAATGGCTACCATCCGTCCTCTCAGTGAAAATGGTCCAGCTACGGTTTCTGTACGGCTAATCAACTGTCGGATTTCTCGTCTTGGATGAAAAATACCAGGCACAGCTACCGCACGGCTAATCATTTGTCGATTCTCACTTGTGTCGGAATAGGATCTCTCTATCCTTTTACACACTGTCACTGCACCTAACATTCATGAGTTTGAAGCTCGTCACAGTCATCCCGTCCCAGATCCTACTCGGAATACCACAGACAAGGTTTAGACTTTCTGGATCTCAAGAATACTACTAATTGGTTCTAGCCTTTACCACGAAGGTTCTAATCTCACATATTCGAATGCTCTGTTGTCAGGAGAGACAAGTCAGATCTGTGGATCAGAGACCCAAGAGACTATACTCCGACTGTCATCCAATGACTACGTTGAACATCATGTAGACCGCTTGTGGTTGTCAGGTACGCGGATCTTGGCTAAGCAAGTAACGACGATAGTGGGTGATTGTCACGGGTCACCCCTTCATTCTGACTTTAACTGAATTAAGTACGAGAGTATATCTTGGAGAAGAAGTAAGCGTGAATTGAAAGAGAAACAATAGTACTTGCATTAATTCATGAAGAACAGCAGAGCTCCGCACCTTAATCTATGAGGTGTAAAAACTCTACCGTTGGAAAATACATAAGAGAAAATAGCCTAGTCATGGCCGTGAGGCCAGCCAAGCATGAAGTTCATAAAAAAGATCCGAATACAATAGGAAAGACTAGTATTTATACTAAACTAGTTACTAAGGATTACAGAAATTGAGTAACTAAGTGTAGATAATGCAGAAATCCACTTCCGGGGTCCACTTGGTGTGTGCTTGGGCTGAGAATTAAGCTTTACACATGCATAGGCATTTTCTAGAGTTAAACACTAGCTTGGATGCCAGTTTGGGCGTTTAGCTCCAGTTCTGGTGCCAGTTCCGGCGTTTTACGCCAAAAAAGGGTCTCTGGCTGGCGTTGAACGCTAGTTTGGGCCATCAAATCTCGGGCAAAGTATAAATTATTATACATTGCTAGAAAGCCCAAGATGTTAGCTTTCCAGATCAATTGAGAACGCACCAATTGGGCTTCTATAGCTCCAGAAAAATGCGTTTGAGTGCAGGGAGGTCAGAATCCAACAGCATTTGCAGTCCTTTCTCAGCCTCTGAATCAGATTTTTGCTCAGGTCCCTCAATTTTAGCCAGAAAATACCTGAAATTACAGAAAAACACACAAACTCATAGTAAAGTTCAGAAATGTAATTTTTTCATAATAACTAATAAAAATATAATAAAAAGTAATTAAAACATACTAAAAACTATATAAAAACAATGCCAAAAAGCGTATAAATTATCCGCTCATCAGCCCTTCTACCACCACCAGCTCCTCAGGACCCGTGAGGCCACAGACCACCTTGCAGACCCAGCCCCCCTTGTGGCACTAGGCATCACCTTCATTATCCTAGGAACCAACATCCATGATCCGCAATATGTGTTGTTAGATTAGTTAGTAGTTTATCCTGTATTACTCCAAAGTATAGTATTTTGTACCAAAATTTTACATTATAATGATGATGTGCTCCTTTTTTCTGTCTTTATTTTATGTTCCTTGATTAGGGTTATGTATGGAAATTATCGTAATAGAACATAAAACATAGGCACTTCGATTGCTAAATAAAACAAAATAACAAGGATACATAACGTAACCTCAAATGAATAGCGTGGTTCTAGTACATATAAAATGCGGCACAGGTTACGTAATTCTAGTACATATAAAATACCGGCATAGCCCGCATCGTTTGTCTTGGTAGTCCACCTCGTCTATATCGCTACGAAACCTCGTAAAAACTGGTCTGTCGGTTGCCTTTCTACACATGGTCAGATTAGGGTGCAAACGTGTCCCGTGCCACTATGGCCAAAGCTTCTCGTCAGGGATTAGGGGAAACACTACCTCGTAAACCTTGAGCTCAGACTCTTGAAGGTAGACTGGATAAACATATGGCCCCCACTCGAAGCTGGCAGCAGTACAAGCAGCAAGTGCATGACAACAGGAGAAATGAAGTGACTGGAAAAGTCTACAGTCGCATGTCCCCGAGCTCAATCAAACACGAAATGAACCCTGGCTCTAACCCTCAAATGGCTCTAATTTCTATACCCAAAAAATCAAAGCCCTCCTGTCACAATGTGTAACCCGCATCTTCTGGATGCCCTCTTTATTCTTTTCAACCACAGCCTGCAGCCACTGTGAATACCGATTACTTGCTAACATTTGAGCCTGCACCTCTCTACCCTTCCAGACAAACAACTGCTGCAATCTCCTATGCATGCATCTAATAATAGCTGAAATGGATAGATATCTTGTACCCTTTAGAACTACGTTGATGCACTCGGATAGGTTAGTTGTCATGTACCCAAACCAACGTCCACCATTACAGTGTTACAACCATGTTTTCTTATTAAATCTACTGGCCCAGTCAGCCATCTCACGCGATAACGTCCTCAAAGCATTCATGTACCACTCGTACCCAGCATTGCTAGGACTGTATGCAGCATTATGAGATACCGCTTGCCCTCGGCTGACTTGAATCGAGACATGAAGTTCACAGCCATATGCCTGATACAATACGCATGGAATGCCCTAGGAGGCTTCCAGAGGCTATCATCAGCTTTATATGCAGCCTTGATTGCTTGGGATCTATCAAATATAATCAGTAGCCCTTCTTGCGGTGTCACATGGTGTCTCAGATTGTAAGGAAGAAGGACCATGAATCCGTACTCTCAGACTCAACAATAGCGAAGGCAACAAGGAGGATGTTACTGTTACCATCCTATGCAACTACAATTAGCAATACTCCACCATATTTACCATACAAGTGCATGCCATCTACGGAGATGAATGACTTACAATGCATGAAAGCTTCAATATAGGGAGGGTATGACCAGAACACCTTGTCGAATTGATTGCAGTCACGCACCATCAAGTGGCCATCATAATACGGTATCGCACTAATGTCACATACCGTGCCAGGGTGACAACTCTGCAATGTTTGAAGCAACCGCAGCACTTTATTGTTTGACTCTTCCCAATCACCATATATCTGTGCAATTGCCTTTTGTTTTGCCATCCAAACCTTCCTGTACGACGGCTTGAAGTGATAGCTTTGTCTCACTATACTTTGTAGAACAGGAATGGTCACTAATGGACTGGACTGTATGAGTGGCAGGATGATTCTGCATATGAGGTTGCTGTCTAACTGTCGGTGATCCTGTGACATGGTGGGGGCCAGACATGTGTGTGGTCTGCTAAATTTAGGCACCTCCCTAACCATTTTAAATATAGTCAAATTAAAATCTAACCAAAATAAGAACGACAAAGAAAACAACGAATTAAGATATAATAACACTCATTAATATCCCAAATTCTGTCGGAGGACAACACAGAAACTCCAAGGATAACCATCCGTAAATTGCCGGCAATGTACATGGAACTTTAACTGATCCGACTCGACTACTCGATACTTGGCACTTTTTTTAATGTTGTAATTCTTCACACCTTGCAGCACTCCCTATCTGCTTCTGAATTTGTGACAAACCTGAAACTCCACACCACTATCGGTGTTGTAATCGTCGGCCCCCATATTCGAATATAGAGTTTCCTCATGCATCACATCTAAATCCAATATATGGTAGTAGTTGGACATAGATGATAACTCTGGAATTGGATGTGAAGTAGGGGAAAGGTATCAAACTGATCCACCAACAAGAGTCTTAGGTATGAACTCATCGTCATTGTCATCATCAAAGGAACCACTTTCGTGGCTATCGGTAATGTACACTTCGTCGGATTAATCTCCTTAACGTCCATGTCTTGCACTTGACTAGCATAGTGCAACGGTCATGGTGTGAGCGGAGGGTCATCCAGTATAAAGTTTGAGCCACCAGCACTACCACCAACAACATCACGAACCTCTGTAGAAAGCTCCATCACTTGTTCAACCATAATTCTGCCATGCACGTCAAACATTAGGTGCACATGCTTATCGCCATCAAGCCATAATAGACAAAACCAAAATACACCAATCCCCATCAGTGCTAGCATCCTATACCTAACTCTACCAACCACTTTTCTCTCCCCATTGCTGACGTGTGTCAATATCATACTCCTTAACTCAAACAATGAATTTGTTCTTCGAGTTCAGAATAGCACAGGACTCTCACACTCAAATATAATCCCGCTGTCACTATTTCTCATATGATAGTTGAGATACATCATCACAACAAAGAAACCACTGCCACTAGTCATTTTTTGCTAAGTTTTTCGAACAAAAACGGAAGAAAAAGAACAATTGAGATATTTCTGAGGAATACCAATGATTTTCTGATCCTTTTATAAGAGGTTGATTTTTATCGTATTCTATCTCATTTACTGTGTAAATGGTTTTTATTCTCACGTATCTCATTTATAGTGTGAACAAGATAAGTATGGCCATATTTCTAAACAAGATATGACTAAACAACTATTTTCCACGTATCACGTTTGTAAACGTGATACATTGTCACATGTTCGTGCCTTATTTCGTTTACAGTGTAAAATTGATATGGCCACACTTATCCTGTTTTCACTATAAACGAAATAAGTCACTTAATAAACATCCATTAATACCCTCAAATTAATGTATATTCATAATTAAAATATTTATTTTATTTATTTACAAAAAATCCTAATACAAATGCAAATAAAAGATAGAAAAATTATAATATAAATTTTCACAATCTTTTTCTAGGCATCAATAGAATTGTCCATCATGATGTTCGTAATCAAATTACTACGAAGAATTAAAAAAATACCAATTTCAACTTAATTTTCAACCAACAAATTTAAAATAACAACATTATTTATAATACAATATAACACAAAAATATAAACAAAGTTTAGAAAGAAATCAAATCGAGTCTCACAGTGGACTCTGAAATTAATAGTTACTTAAATTTGACCTCAGAGTTGCACTCTAAGACTTATAGTAGTCCCTAAGATACTTTTCGTCTATCGTTTGCTATTAAAAATTTGTGCTGGACTATTTCTATCACGCTGGCACTGTAATGACTAGCTGATGTGGTGAATGAAATTTTATTTTTGTAATTTGGTCACTTTCCCTTTTTAAAACCTTAATTCCCAAGTTATATTCAAATTGTATTTGAACCTAAATCATCATCATTATTAAGAAACACTCCATGCTTCTTCCTCATCATCCTGTTCCCAATTATTTTCCTTGCCACCGTCTTCACTCTCGTATTCCCATTCCTATTTGTTGTTATTCCCATTATTATTGTGGCAATTCCAATGTAAATCCACCCTTCCATTATTGACGTTCCCCTGAAGAACCATCCCATCATTCCCCACATTCCCCATATCATTACCCTTTCTAAAAACATTATCTTCATCATCATCAGAGATATACATAAATTCATTAAAGTTCTTATTTTGTGGCTTCTCCAAAACCTTGTAATATCTCAATGGCAAACTCGCGTTGCAACTATAGTAGTCCCTCCTCTCCCCCTTAACCACCACACTCTCCTCCTTTACTGAAGGCTTCACTAGGGCGTGCCCTGAGAACATAGGAAAAGACCTTGCTCTAGTTTTTCCTCTTTTCCAAATTTTCACTTAGCTTAAACGTGCAAATTTTCTATGAGTAGTATCAATAGGAGAATCAATGGTCAATAGCCAAAAACCCTAAAGTTCATTTAGGAGAATTAGAAGATGGACATGAAGTTCACCAATTACCACCCAAAATAAGAAATACTAACACCAAATTCAAATTACTTTAATATCAAAATTAAAAGTTAACACTATTCATATGAAAATGAATATGAATATTGTAGGGTAGGAAGAGTAGTAATACAACAAGCACCAAGTTTGTGAAAATGGATTATGTATCGAGTAAAAAAGATGATCCTCTTACGACTCCAAAATCCTCTAACTAAACCTTCCTCAAAATTGAAGAGCACTGGGGTGAACCAGCCATTGGAGCCTAGCCTTCAACAAAAGCGAAAGTAGGATTCGAAAGCTTCCATGTTGGAAGAAGCAAGTTGCGCCACTGGTGTAGACGAAACTCCGTTTCTGAAGGAGAAGAGCTGGAAGTAACGGGAAGAGAATGACAGATATTACTTCAAAGACCACAAGGTGTCGCCCTTGTGGGAGTTAGAGATCATTTGGGGATTAGAGTTTTAAAAGGGGAAATGAGACCAAATTATGAAAATCAAGTTTTTTTTGTCATGTTAGCTAGTTATTATATTGCAGGAATAGTCCAACACAACTTTTCGATGAACGAAAAGTGTCTTAAAGATTATTATGAGTCTTGGAGTGTAACTTCGAGGACAAATTTAAGTAACTATTAACTTCAGAACCACTTTGAAGCTCGAGTGTAGTTTCAGAGACTACTTTAAGGCTTAACTCCAAAGCAATCATCTTTATTTTAAAAAGAAGTCACATGGCTTGGATCATATATAAAGGAGTACGAATGTAAAATAAAATATATTTAAAAATTAGGAAAACATAATAAACAAAGAAATAAAAAAAGAATAAGGAAAAAGTAAAAAAAATATGTTTTGAAAATTGTAACTTTGTTTTGAGATAGGGTCTAAATGAGTTAATAGTCAAATTCGTCTCTGAAAGATCACTTGATCTCTATTTTGGTCCCCGAAAGATAATTGCATTGGTAGAGATAATCTTTCCATCATCTTAGTGGTTGATGTGGAACGTTAACCAACAGTGTGGCACACCCCAAATGTTAGCCATGTTGATGCTGACAAGATAAGTATGTTACATTAACCCAAATTAATCCAATGTTAGAGCACTAATCCCAATCTCAAGCATAAATAACTCCACTTCTCCAATGAGATTACCTTGTACATTTGTTAGTAGGTAAATTTGTTGAGTCGCTGTGATGATGGGGTTAGGGAACAGTAGTCGTGGTGGTGACTTGCCATGTCAATCTCATGGTAGCCATGGTTCCAGCTCTTCTATGTGATGGAGGAGGAAGATGAGGGACCAAATATGCTTTTGTAGGTTGAATACTTTGATAAAAAAAATCTGGGACACCAGAGAATCTACATAAGTTGTTCCATACTTGTGCAAAATACTAGGTGACTTAGTTCAAATAAAAATTTTCATCATTGTCCATCATGTTGTCTACTTTTCGGTTGTTAATGTTGATTTCTTTAAAAATTGTAGAAGGAAAGCCACTGCAATCACTTTAGATGGGTTGATGATTATGATTATGAAAGAGCAACAGAAGGTGGTGGAAAGGTAGATGCAGAAACTAATGTAGACGTTGTCAGTGATTATGATGAATGAAGGTTGAATGTATCATGGAGAGTAGGTAGTTTAGAAGGTGAAGTTAAAGCAATGAAAATGATGATGTATATTTTTATTGAAATGATTTTGGCTACTGTCATTGGTGGATCACTTTTAATCATATGTTTGTCCAAGTAAAGCTAGTAGTGATGTTGTGTTATGTCGTGCTTAAGGTCCTGATAAACTTTTGAAATTGAATGAGTTGATAAGTAATGATGAACTGAATTTATTAATGAGATTATCTATTCTAATTTGGTTGTGTTTAATTCAACATGCAATTGTCCGTTATGTCTAATGGGTTGCTAAAAAATGCATTATAGTGATGTTTATATAAACTCATATATCATAACATTGTCTTCATTAGTAAGGATAATCATAATCATAATATTTTCTCAATGGATATACCACAGTAGCTAAGGAAGGATCCATAACATAACATACTTAAAAAAAGGTTCCATAACATAATAGATCTAAACAAAGGGCTATAAGCCTATAACATAATGTAAGAACCAGAATAACCGCTTTAACAAAATAATAATTTAATCACCAAAAATAGGTTTAAAAATATAAAATGTTCTTTTAAAATATAAAGGTGAAATTTGAATTCAATAAATTTGATTGAATGGGAAAATGTATCTTTTCCAAAAAACTTTTTGTAAAAATGCGTACTGGCACTTAAACAGACAGTACCTGCTCTAGTCTGACCGGTACCGCATATTGAAAAAATAAGATTTTAAAAATTGACTTTATTATTTTGAAAGGACAAAAATAATTTAGAATCGAAAATCGGGCATTAATCTTAAAGGTTTTGGTCCAAAGTTTGGCCAAACAGACAAAAAATGCTAATGGGTTGGCCCGGACCCAATTCGGGTCCAAGGTCCAACATATATGTAAGACCCAGAATCTTTGAAAAGTATTTTTATGAGTAAGTCTCAAATCATATAGTTATTTATAGCCTTAATTTCAGAAATTATTTTATTAAAGATAATTAAGGCAATTTTTGATTTATTGGATTTGAGACGAGTTATGATTATTATCCAATTTTATAATTATTGGATTATTTTTTATATTTGAATTATAAAGTTGATAGTTATGAAATAATAAGGATTTTGTATGATTTGGATTAGATAAGTAATATTTTAAATATCAATACTGTTATTTGGAAAAATAGAGAAATTAATTATATTATTTCTAATTTTTAGTTCTGGGTTTTCTATTGAAAATGATTTTTAAAATTAATGAGCAAATAGCATTTTTCTATATACAGTTAGTGTTGGATTTAATTTGGGTTTTCAATTACTTTATTACCCCTACATTTATTTGAAAATTACAAAATTACCATTGAACCCAATTTTACCCTAACCCTAAAAACCTACCCGGTTCCCCTGACCCGGTTTCCCCAAACTGCTGTAGCCCTCCTTTCTAACAGCAGCGGCAATACACAGTTTCCTTTGATTTCCATGAAAGAAAGAGAACCAAGGGGGCATAGGGGAAGAGAGGGAAGAGTGAATCCGGAGGGGGGGACTTGGCTCTGCCGCCGTTGCCTTCGCAGAGGAAGACCCGAACCGAGAGAGATCTGAGATCTGAGGGGAGATGGAGACCGTGACCAGCGCCACCGCCGCCACGGGCAATTGCCATGCTTCTCGTAGTCGCCGTCGAAGGGAAGGGAGAGAGAGTGTGTGCCATCGCGAATCAGAGCTGAGCCAAGAAGAGAGACAGTGCGCGAAGGAGCCCGTCGCCGCCCAACCCGCGTCCAGCTCGCCGCGGTCATCGCAGCACCGTTGTCGTGCGCCGCCGTCGAGCTCGTAACTGCATCACCGTCGCCAACAAGCCCTGCCGCCGCTCAGTTGCATCGCAGCCTTTCGAACAGAGAGCGAGAGAAAGAGATCTCACGGTGGAGGGAAGCGGGGAAGCGCCGCCGTGCATCGCGAAGCTACTGTCGCAGTCGCGCGTTCCGTCACTGCTGCTGCTGGGAGCTGCGCCGCCGTAACCGAGCTTCTGTCGCCGGAAAACTTCGCCGTAGTCACCATAAAACTCTGCCGGTAAGGGTTTTGAATTCGGTTTTCGTTCGTTAAGATTCCGGAAGCCTTACCGTTTCTATATGTGGGTTTCAGTCTTCATTGCCGGAGTCCGATTGCCACTGCTGCTTGAGGTGGCTGCCGGGCTGCCGCCGAACCGGTTCAGAGACCGCCGCTATTTCGGTTCAGCCGCTCCTTCTTCGGTTCGGTAAGCGTTTCAATTTGAAAGCCCTTTCGTCACTATTCTGTTATATCACGCTGAGGTTTGTGGCATTAATTGCTCTACGATTGAGTTTCAGTTGTTGTATGTTGCGATTAGAGTTGTTGAGACTGTTGCGAAAGTGGCTTGGAACCGAGGTTTTGGTTGTCGGGATTTTGACTATTGATTTCGGGTCGAGGCGGAAAGAACTTATGAGGCGTTTGGGTTATGGAATTTGCGTTTTGAGGTAGGGGCGCTTTCCAAAAACTATATTTTATGTATTGGAATTATTACATATGGATAATGATGTGAGATATTGTGTATTTGGTGATTGTATCTGCCTTATGTATTATTTGATTGACTCAAATGATTATGGATGTTGGTTTGGCTGAATTGTTGTGCGGCTTTGTGAAATGTAATGTTTTGAAGTTGATTCTTTAAAGATTTGAAATCTAAGTTTAATCCGCTGAGGATTGATTTGATTTGAGTTAATTGTTTTGATGATTTGAAGATTCGAATCCACCTTTGAATTCAGTCTGGTTTACTTTAATTGACTTGGTTTTGGACAAATGATTTGTTACTGAGCCGTTTCTTTAAAGCTTTGGAAATGAGTTAAATCGGTTAATATTGAGTTGATTTTGAAATGGTTTCCTTGAGATATGCCACTGAGGCAACTATTGGATTTGACTTGCTTTTGAATTGATTTCTGGTTTTGAGCTGTTGAAAAAGAATGAGAAACGGTTTAGTTGGGACCCGAACCGGGTGGCAAAGTCCAAGTTTTAGGGGAGATGCTGCCGAAATTTCTATAAAATCCGAGGCTTTATTTGAAATGTTATTTGGGAAATTTTGAGTTTAATGCCTTTCCTATTTACTTGGAGGATTGTGAATTTAGGTCTTCTTTTATTAACTTTACTTAAATCAATTATGAAAAACAATGAAGCTATGCTTTGAAAGAATTACTGAAAAGAGAATCATGACTTCTCCTTATTTTCCAAGAAGAATAGTATGTCTTTGGGTACAAGTTATTCAAAAGAGAATTTTGCCTTGGGGCTGTTTTAAAAAGTAAAACGGGTTTATGTTTTTCTCTATTAAACATAAAGAGTGTCCATTGGAAGAGTTTTCGTGATTTTAAAAGGAATTGGATTTTGATTGATGAACCTCATTATTTAGACGTTTTGAATAAGATTCAGAGTACCCTTTGAACTCTAGTTTAACACAACAAAAATGATTCTCTTAGCAGTTTGAAACGCTTCGGATTTAATTACAGAATTGAAGCTGGTTTTGTTTAAGTAAAGGAAATGGCTTTGAAAAGAGTAATTGATTACATGACTCGGATTGGCTTAGATCCTATTTTACTACTCAAATCAAGAAGCCAAGGTTTTTAATGAATTTAGAATGAATTTGGTGAAATGAGTTATGTTATTCTCCCCTAAAGACTTAGGACTCTGCCGAGGAACTTTTGTTATAAAATCCCATTGTTGTATGGGTGACTTTGAATACTTTGAAATAAATCTTTAACCTTCCATGGTTTTGGATGTTTTGGAAAGAGAATGCCGAGAGTGGCTTTGTTTTAAAAAGGGAACTCACTTTGAGTAAATTTGGCTTATGAGTCTGAGACGATTTGAGAAAGGAGATTTCTAAAGCCAAGGCTGAAAAGAGTCGAAACTTGATTTCAAAGTGAAATGAATAGAGAAAATGATTTATGGCTTAAATGCCGATTTCATGAATTTGATGATTTTGAATGTGGAAGTGCGGTTTTGTTGTGAGCCGGAATAGCTGTGTATAATTATGAATATTGGCTGGTTCTGGATTGAACCGTGAGCCGGAATGGCTTGAATGATATGAATATTGGATGGTTCTGGATTGAACCGTGAGCCGAATGGCTGAGATGGATGTTGATCCATGATTGAGAATGAAAGCATTTATGCTGAGACATTGATAAGTTGTGATGTTGCACTTCCACTATCGGAGATAAGAGTTTCCCTGGGAGGAAGCAGTGGCTAGCCACCACATGCTCCAGGTGGAGACTCGAAGCTCTTTTGACCCTATGTCGTCAGGGTAGCCGGGCACTGTGAAATTCCCGGATGAGCTCACCCCCATAAATATTCACCAGTGAGGGTGATGGATATGGATCATGATTATGATCAAGTTTATATTGAGTATAACTCGAGTTGGGGAGACACGACAAAGGGACAGTCCAATGGTTAGCTACCAGGACTTGTCGGGTTGGCTCTATAACCGATAGATGATATCATCAGCCACTAGGGACAGGCATGCATCATATGCATCTATGTGACATTGTTTGGGTGTGCATATTGTACTTGGTTTGCCTATGTGATTAACTGCTAATTGTCCTACTTGCAATAACTGTTTGTTTGTGTTTGCATCTTCCTACTTGTGTTTGCGTTCGGAACTCTGTTGGATTGTGGTGGATTGGTTGTGGTTGGATTGTTTGGGCCTAAGGCCATGGTTGAATGAGATGGACCGATGGTTGATTTCGGTTTTGTGGTTCTGGTTTGGAATAAGATATAAAAGGCTATTTTGGTTTAGTATAGATAAACCTTTTTGAAAGGCTTTGATGTTTTGAAAATTGAACGATACCTCTTTCAGAAAAGATTTTCGACTTTATTTTTATTGAAAACCGTTGTTTTTGAAAAGAGGCATAAGACGGTTATTAATCACTGGTGCGGTTATCTTCACGTATCCTATTACAGTAATTTCCAAAAACCCTCTACTGAGAACCCTTTCAAGGATGATGTTCTCACCCCCTACATTTTTCCCCTTTCAGGATTTGGGCGCAGAAGTCACGAAGAGTTTATTTAGTTGTGGTTGAAATGCTCTGTATGCTTTAGATTATTATTTATTGTACCCTCGCCTTTATCTTGATATATTTTGTAAGAGGGATAGGGATTGTATTGGTTAATGTTTGTAATATTATATATATATATATATGTATGTATATACATGGATGTACCCTTTATGAGTTTTTATAAGTTGCATGATATCTATGGATGTACGTTATCGAATGAAGTATCTTGAAAACGATATTGTTGTAAAACATTTTAAACAGGCTCATATTTTAGTAATAAATAGTATAAGTGTCGTCGTAATGTCCGATCTATCAGAGTTGCGCAGCCAGAAGCGTGAGCTTTGGTAGTTAGGGTGTTACATTATGGTATCAGAGCAGTCCTTCCTGTAGAGCCTGAGGAATGGACTGACTATGCTTCAATTGCATACTCTGAGCTTTTGTCATGTATTAGGTCTTGTCTGATGACGAGAATTAGAGCTTTATGCACATGACGATCTATTGATTAACGCTGTTAGTCTTGCATTGCATGATTCTTGGTATTAAGTTTGGCCGGCTTAATACTAGTGAATTATGTATATGAAGGCACTAATGGGTTATCATAGGCGATATACGAGTTTTGAGTAAAGCGAAATCGCGGGTTTTGGGAATGTTAGAAACTATTTCTCGAGGCTATTCAGTTGTGTGTCTTGAATTTTGTTCGAGTCGACCTGTTCTTTCATATTCTAACTTGAAGTTCTTGTTTGCTAGTTCTTTTGAAAAGTAGCTTGATTTTTTCAACTTCATTCTTCTATTCATATGCATTTTTGTTTGATCTTAAGTGCATATGCTTGGTTGAAATCCTTGTTGTATCTACCTTTCTCTATTTGAGTCCTTCTTGATTCATGTATTCTTTGCTATAGCTTTGAACTTGTCCTATTGCGTTGTGCATTTTAACTCTAGATTCCGAGTCCAATTTTGGGAAACTTATCGATTTAGTTCTTCTCTTAATTGACAGTGATCACAGCCAATTTTGAGATTTTTATAAAAAATTGCTGTTGAGTAGATATACACTTATCTATATGTGAAACTTTGAAGATTTCTTATACAGTTTAATAACTATTTATTTCTAATACCTCGCCTGTACTTTTACTGGTTTGTGGAACTGCATTTACTTTAAATTACAATTTGACTTTCTAGTAATTTTACTATAGTTCCAATGCACATCTTCATTTGATTATGTATTTGGATATTTTTCAAAATTTTGAAGAGAAAGGATTTATCACTTTTGTCTCGGTTGAGTTTCGTTTGATGAGCTACACTTGATTTATTTTTGTTTGATTTAGCATACCACATTGTTTATGCCATTGCTACTTCTTTTGAAAATGTTGGACTCATAGCTTTCTTTCTATGAACGGACTAAATTCTCTATTAAGCCTTCCATCCCTATGAATGTCATACTTGACTTTATTTTTTAACTAATTTCTTACATTTTGTGAACATTACCATTGATCTTGTTTTTTCTTCTCTGGTGAATCTCATTCTTATATGAGTCAGTTTGATTCGTTTCAAATTAGTGCATCATTTATATATCCTCTCATTATCTTTACAAGAGTTTTTAGTCAAAGATTTACCTTTGAGAAATTACTAATGATTGAGTTGTCTTTTTCTATGACTTTTGTATTCTTTTGGATCAATTGAAAGCTTGTTTGATGTCTCATGCCTAGTGGATCTTGTTTGAGCTATCTTGGTTTAAGATCCTTTCTTGCATGGCTTGACTTCTTTTTAGTACATCTTAAACTTCTTGCATGTTCTTCTGAGATGGTGATTTCAAGACCACTTTTGGAGTCTTGTTTTGAACTTTTAAAGAAGTTTTGAATTCTCTTTGAAGAAGTTCTAAATGGAATTTATTTTCTATTGCTTGATTGAGATTGAAACCATTTTTCGATTTTGACAAAGTTGATTTAAATTTGGCATGCGCTATTTTAAATGAAGTTTCGAATGGCTTCGTTGTTTAATGGAAACCTGTCCATTTGTAATGCACCACTTATTGCCTTTACCAAATTGTAAGCAAATTTTATCTTGGAAATTCTTTTCTAAAAGGAGTTTAATTTTCTCTTTCGTCCTTGCTATGAATGTTGTACACGCTTGTTGGAGTATGGACTCTGGGAATTTTTGAACAAGCATTTGATTTCTCTTCCGAGTTTTATGATTGCCTTTGGTTAAGTTGTGCACCTAATTATCTTTCTAAAATATTTGAGGAGATATTTTAGCCTTTAGCCAAACTTGTGTGCACTTTGTTTTTTTTAAAATTCTGCATGATCTGCTTTAACATAAAATTGTATTATAGCAAAGCCACGTTATTGCTTTTGTTATTCTCTTGGAGAATGTTTGTTACTTAACTTTTCTTCTAAATTGCGAGGTGATTTGTTTTTTGTTGCAAGTTTTTTATTCTTTTGTGAACAATGCATTCGGAAGTATTTTAATCATGCTCTTGAGTTCTGTGAGCTTTGTCTTGGGTTTAAAATCTTCTCTTCTGCAAACCTCATGCTTCTTCGGCTCAGCTTGAAATTGTTTCAAACTAATGCATTGATTTTTCTGCTTATTGGTCTTATTGAATTTCTTTGATCCAAGGGTCATCTTTGAGGTTGTCAATTGATTTATTTCTAGCAAACTTCATTTGCTTGATCATCCTTGTTGTCTGAGATTGGATACATTCCCTCGGATCTATGAGTACTATCCTTGAGATTTGACTCTCCTTTCTAAATCTTGCATCCTTCTGAGTAGACTCGAGAATTATTTTGGTATCACGTGCGACTTGTAGACGTATACGTAACGCGATGCGTTAGTTCTTTAAGACGTGATATGTGTGTATGGTGGGTGAAACGATAGGTTGCAACGTTATGAGTTGTGGGTGTTTTGTTCCTTGCGAACAGGTTTGCGATTGTTAGGCTTATGATCGGATATAGGGATTGTAAAGTGCTTGACGGAGTTGGAAGGTTGAAGCTTTGAGGTTGAGATGAGATTAGTGTGCGGATGTTGAGCACGTTGTTGTAACCTCATCCTGTTTTATAACCTTCAATGACTTGCCTTACTATCACATATTTGACCCATGTCACCTTTTGCATTGAGCCTACCTTGTAATGTTCGCTTTGCAACCATACTCCTACCTTTGTATCTTTATGCATACGACCATCCAAGATATGTTTATATTTTGAGATATTTTTGTTTCTTCCTTAAATGTGTTCAAGGGTGTACTGTTATGAATTTTCTTTCGTTTTGTATCAATTTTTGAGGGCGAAAATTTTTATAAGGTGGGTAGAATGTAAGACCCAGCATCTTTGAAAAGTATTTTTATGAGTAAGTCTCAAATCATATAGTTATTTATAGCCTTAATTTCAGAAATTATTTTATTAAAGATAATTAAGGCAATTTTTGATTTATTGGATTTGAGACGAGTTATGATTATTATCCAATTTTATAATTATTGGATTATTTTCTATATTTGAATTATAAAGTTGATAGTTATGAAATAATAAGGATTTTGTATGATTTGGATTAGATAAGTAATATTTTAAATATTAATACTGTTATTTTGGAAAAATAGAGAAATTAATTATATTATTTCTAATTTTTAGTTCTGGGTTTTCTATTGAAAATGATTTTTAAAATTAATGAGCAAATAGCATTTTTCTATATACAATTAGTGTTGGATTTAATTTGGGTTTTCAATTACTTTATTACCCCTACATTTATTTGAAAATTACAAAATTACCATTGAACCCAATTTTACCCTAACCCTAAAAACCTACCCGGTTCCCCTGACCCGGTTTCCCCAAACTGCTGTAGCCCTCCTTTCTAACAGCAGCAGCAATACACAGTTTCCTTTGATTTCCATGAAAGAAAGAGAACCAAGGGGGCATAGGGGAAGAGAGGGAAGAGTGAATCCGGAGGGGGGGACTTGGCTCCGCCGCCGTTGCCTTCGCAGAGGAAGACCCGAACCGAGAAAGATCTGAGTTCTGAGGGGAGATGGAGACCGTGACCAGCGTCGCCGCCGCCACGGCCAATTGCCGTGCTTCTCGTAGTCGCCGTCGAAGGGAAGAGAGAGAGAGTGTGTGCCATCACGAATCAGAGCTGAGCCAAGAAGAGAGACAGTGCGCGAAGGAGCTCGTCGCCGCCCAACCCGCGTCCAGCTCGCCACGGTCGTCGCAGCACCGTTGTCGTGCGCTGTCGTCAAGCTCGTAACTGAATCACCGTCGCCAACAAGCCCTGCCGCCGCTCAGTTGCATCGCAGCCTTTCGAACAGAGAGCGAGAGAAAGAGATCTCACGGTGGAGGGAAGCGGGGAAGCGCCGCCGTGCATCGCGAAGCTACTGTCGCAGTCGCGCGTTCTGTCACCGCTGCTGCTGGGAGCTGCGCCAC
Source organism: Arachis hypogaea (assembly GCF_003086295.3). Classification (NCBI taxonomy): domain Eukaryota; kingdom Viridiplantae; phylum Streptophyta; class Magnoliopsida; order Fabales; family Fabaceae; genus Arachis; species Arachis hypogaea. Next base: position 24,291,140 of record NC_092041.1, on the reverse strand, counting down.
CATAACCGAGCTTCTGTCGCTGGAAAACTTCGCCGTAGTCACCATAAAACTCTGCCGGTAAGGGTTTTGAATTCGGTTTTCATTCGTTAAGATTCCGTAAGCCTTACCGTTTCTGTATGTGGGTTTCAATCTTCATTGCCAGAGTCCGATTGCCGCTGCCGCTTGAGGTGGCTGCCGGGCTGCCGCCGAACCGGTTCAGAGACCGCCGCTATTTCGGTTCAGCCGCTCTTTCTTCGGTTCGGTAAGCATTTCAATTTGAAAGCCCTTTCGTCACTATTCTGTTATATCACGCTGAGGTTTGTGGCATTAATTGCTCTACGATTGAGTTTCAGTTGTTGTATGTTGCGATTAGAGTTGTTGAGACTGAGACTGTTGCGAAAATGGCTTGGAACCGAGGTTTTGGTTGTCGGGATTTTGACTGTTGATTTCGGGTCGAGGCGGAAAGAACTTATGAGGCGTTTGGGTTATGGAATTTGCGTTTTGAGGTAGGGGCGCTTTCCAAAAACTATATTTTATGTATTGGAATTATTACATATGGATACTGATGTGAGATATTGTGTATTTGGTGATTGTATCTGCCTTATGTATTATTTGATTGACTCAAATGATTATGGATGTTGGTTTGGCTGAATTGTTGTGCGGCTTTGTGAAATGTAATGTTTTGAAGTTGATTCTTTAAAGATTTGAAATCTGAGTTTAATCCGCTGAGGATTGATTTGATTTGAGTTAATTGTTTTGATGATTTGAAGAGTCGAATGCACCTTTGAATTCAGTCTGGTTTACTTTAATTGACTTGGTTTTGGACAAATGATTTGTTACTAAGCCGTTTCTTTAAAGCTTTGGAAATAAGTTAAATCGGTTAATATTGAGTTGATTTTGAAATGGTTTCCTTGAGATATGCCACTGAGGCAACTATTGGATTTGACTTGCTTTTGAATTGATTTCTGGTTTTGAGCTGTTGAAAAAGAATGAGAAACGGTTTAGTTGGGACCCGAACCAGGTGTCAAAGTCCAAGTTTTAGGGGAGATGCTGCCGAAATTTCTATAAAATCCGAGGCTTTATTTGAAATGTTATTTGGGAAATTTTGAGTTTAATGCCTTTCCTATTTACTTGGAGGATTGTGAATTTAGGTCTTCTTTTATTAACTTTACTTAAATCAATTATGAAAAACAATGAAGCTATGCTTTGAAAGAATTACTGAAAAGAGAATCATGACTTCTCCTTATTTTCCAAGAAGAATAGTATGTCTTTGGGTACAAGTTATTCAAAAGAGAATTTTGCCTTGGGGCTGTTTTAAAAAGTAAAACGGGTTTATGTTTTTCTCTATTAAACATAAAGAGTGTCCATTGGAAGAGTTTTCGTGATTTTAAAAGGAATTGGATTTTGATTGATGAACCTCATTATTTAGACGTTTTGAATAAGATTCAGAGTACCCTTTGAACTCTAGTTTAACACAACAAAAATGATTCTCTTAGCAGTTTGAAACGCTTCAGATTTAATTACAGATTTGAAGCTGGTTTTGTTTAAGTAAAGGAAATGGCTTTGAAAAGAGTAATTGATTACATGACTCGGATTGGCTTAGATCCTATTTTACTACTCAAATCAGGAAGCCAAGGTTTTTAATGAATTTAGAATGAATTTGGTGAAATGAGTTATGTTATTCTCCCCTAGAGACTTAGGACTCTGCCGAGAAACTTTTGTAATAAAATTCCATTGTTGTATGGGTGATTTTGAATACTTTGAAATAAATCTTTAACCTTCCATGGGTTTGGAAGTTTTGGAAAGAGAATGCCGAGAGTGGTTTTGTTTTAAAAAGGGAACTCACTTTGAGTAAATTTGGCTTATGAGCCTGAGACGATTTGAGAAAGGAGATTTCTAAAGCCAAGGCTGAAAAGAGTCGAAACTTGATTTCAAAGTGAAATGAATAGAGAAAATGATTTATGGCTTAAATGCCGATTTCATGAATTTGATGATTTTGAATGTGGAAGTGCTGTTTTGTTGTGAGGCGGAATAGCTGTGTATGATTATGAATATTGGCTGGTTCTGGATTGAACCGTGAGCCGGAATGGCTTGAATGATATGAATATTGGCTGGTTCTGGATTGAACCGTGAGCCGAATGGCTGAGATGGATGTTGATCCATGATTGAGAATGAAAGCATTTATGCTGAGACATTGATAAGTTGTGATGTTGCACTTCCACTATCGGAGATAAGAGTTTCCCTGGGAGGAAGCAGTGGCTAGCCACCACGTGCTCCAGGTGGAGACTCGAAGCTCTTTTGACCCTATGTCGTCAGGGTGGCCGGGCACTCTGAAATTCCCGGATGAGCTCACCCCCATAAATATTCACCAGTGAGGGTGATGGATATGGATCATGATTATGATAAAGTTTATATTGAGTATAACTCGAGTTGGGGAGACACGACAGAGGGACAGTCCAATGGTTAGCTACCAGGACTTGTCGGGTTGGCTCTATAACCGATAGATGATATCATCAGCCACTAGGGACAGGCATGCATCATATGCATCTATGTGACATTGTTTGGGTGTGCATATTGTACTTGGTTTGCCTATGTGATTAACTGCTAATTGTTCTACTTGCAATAACTGTTTGTTTGTGTTTGCATCTTCCTACTTGTGTTTGCGTTCGGAACTCTGTTGGATTGTGGTGGATTGGTTGTGGTTGGATTGTTTGGGCCTAGGGCCATGGTTGAATGAGATGGACCGATGGTTGATTTCGGTTTTGTGGTTCTGGTTTGGAATAAGATATAAAAGGCTATTTTGGTTTAGTATAGATAAACCTTTTTGAAAGGCTTTGATGTTTTGAAAATTGAATGGTACCTCTTTCAGAAAAGATTTTCGACTTTATTTTTATTGAAAACCGTTGTTTTTGAAAAGAGGCATAAGACGGTTATTAATCACTGGTGCGGTTATCTTCACGTATCCTATTACAGTAATTCCCAAAAACCCTCTACTGAGAACCCTTTCGAGGATGATGTTCTCACCCCCTACATTTTTCCCCTTTCAGGATTTGGGCGCAGAAGTCACGAAGAGTTTATTTAGTTGTGGTTGAAATGCTCTGTATGCTTTAGATTATTATTTATTGTACCCTCACCTTTATCTTGATATATTTTGTAAGAGGGATAGGGATTGTATTGGTTAATGTTTGTAATATTATTTATATATATGTATGTATATACATGGATGTACCCTTTATGAGTTTTTATAAGTTGCATGATATCTATGGATGTACGTTATTGAATGAAGTATCTTGAGAATGATATTGTGGTAAAACGTTTTAAACAGGCTCATATTTTAGTAATAAATAGTATAAGTGTCGTCGTAATGTCCGATCTATCAGAGTTACGCAGCCGGAAGCGTGAGCTTTGGTAGTTAGGGTGTTACAATATATGTGTTCTATTAATGATCTTTCAGCTCATTTTAATGAGAAGAAAGAGAGAGAACTCGGATAGATTGAAGAGAAGAGAGGGAAGAACAATATTCATCTCTTCCTTCTTTTGGCCATAACTTGAGCTACGGAGCTCTGATTGACAAGCCGTTTGTGGCCACCCAAAGCTCTCACCGAGCCCGTCATTTCTAACTAAGTTTTGTAGATACAAACTCTAAACTTGCACTCCAATTTCCTGCCCTAGTATTTTCGAATTTTTTGTTCTAGTTCTTGAGTAGAGTTTATGATTTTATTTGTTTAGAGGTGATCTAGCATTGAAATATTGTTGGGTTTTATCCCTAATCTCGTTGGGTAAGGTAAGTCTCTTCAAACTCTTATGGTTTGATGTTTTGGGTTAGCCCTATTGATGTTTTTGTATGTTATATGATGTTCGATTGAGGTTTGATATTTGTTGGAGTGAGCTTGATGGTTTTGGAGCCTTGAGTTTGTGCTTGGTGTTTTGAGTTGTGTGGGAATTGACCAAGGTATGGTTTCGGTTTCCTTTATGTAATATGTAATATTTCTGGACACTTAGACTAGTGGCATTTAAGATAGGTTTGAATGATGTGGTTGTATGATTATTTGTATGTATATGTTATGCTTGATGATGATTTGGGGGGAAGTTGAACGGTTTTTCATGTGATAATACATATATGTTAGTAGATGATGATTATTGATGAGTAAAATGAGTTTGATGAATTATGATGTTGTTAGTGAATGGTGTTGATTATTGAGATTGAGATTGAATAATGATAATTATGAGGATTTGTGGTGAGATATGATGAATGGTGTGTATGATGAGTAAAATTGTGCAAATTGTTGATGATTGAGATCTTGAGTTGGGAATTGGTGATTTTTTATTTAATTATGGTGGAAAGATTGAGTAAAATAGAGGTTGAGTTAATTGAAGTGTAATGGAATGGTAAAGTGTAGTATGTGGTAGTGTTTTGTGATGAAATTGGGTATGTTTTGGTTTGGTTTGGTTTTGGAATTTGGAAACTAGAGAACTTTGATGTTTTGTGTAAAACTTAATTTTTGGTGAACTTTAACGGATCATAACTTGAGCCTCAAACATTGAAATTAAATTATTCATATTTTAAATTAAATATGATTTCAAGGGCTTTAAAATGATATAAAGTTTGAGAAAAATGGAGTTTTGTAGAGGAAGTTATGAATGTTTAAAATTTGGGGTCTAAAACTGAAATTTCTATAACTTAACTTTTTCTGGAATCTGATATACATGCGTACGTGGATCCCTTCATACGCGAATGTGTGTGTCTACCAAGTTTTCTCGCTTACACGGCACATGTATGCATACGCGGAATGGGCCAAAACTAGGTGTGTGCGTACGCACAGAGGAGCATGCATACGCACAGACGTTGTTTTACTTGGCGTGCGTACACACATATGGGCGTGTGTATGCACAGCCCCTGTTTTGCTGAAAAATGATTTTTCTTCACTTTTCAAGGGTTCTCTAACTTTCCAAACTTTTTTATCCACTGTTTAAGATTGCTAACTAATAATTAGGCCTTAATATTATTAGAGATAGGGTGAATTAAATTGGTAATTTGTTGTATAAGTTTAGAAGACGGAGACTTAGATTTCTGAAGTTGTGAGTGAGTCGGTGGAGTACTATATTGGTGATGATAACTTGTGAAATTAAGAACTGATGATGGTTATGATGAGTGTGGGTCTCGGAGAGGAATGATAAACTTGTTGGTTATTGAAAGAGTGTGCAGAGCACTATATCCCTGGCGTAGCAGATGCTCTACTGCATGAGTGTGCAGGACACTATATCTCTGGCGTAGCAGATTTTTTTACTGAAAGAGTGTGCCGGATACTATATCCCTAGAATATTAAGACTTGAGAATTGAGAAAAGTTTGAGATGAGAATATGGTGATGATTGATAACCCTCTCTGTTACATGAGTGTGCGGGGCCTATATTTCTGGCGTGGCAGATTCTCTGCTGCATGAGTGTGCAGGGCCTATATCCCTGGAGTGGCAGAAAGACTACATCCGAAAGAATGTGTTGGGTTGACACTATAACCGACATGTGATATCACAGCCAATAGGACAGACATTCATCATATGCATTTTCTACATGTTTTCTTGCTTTGATTACTTGAGTTATGCCTATTTGAATAACATGCCTAAATGCTAATTGATTTACCTGCTATATATGTATACTAATTGTGTTTTACTTGCTTGCATTACCTATGATTTTGTCTGGCACTGAGGAGGATTGGAAGGCGGTGGCGATGGAATCACACGGAGGTTAGGTTGATGAAAGTTGTGGGATACAGCGGTGTGATTGGTATTAGTTAGAAATCCCCTAAGTTTAGATAACCCTGTTTATTGTTTATGGTTTAAGTTATTTATTTATGTTAAGCTTGAATAACTGTATCGATGTGAAGTTCTAAGATTGTCTTTGGCGTCCAGGAACCTTACATCTTATATATTGGGCATTGTTACCATATTGAGAACCTCCGGTTCTCATACCATATTCTGTTGTTACCTTTTAGATGTAGGTCGTAACCCACCTCAGTGAGTTACTAGATGGAAATAAAGCGGATGATCTTTTATCACTTTTTGTAGTTTGATATGTTCGATGTAGTTACTCTCTCATCCTTTGTATTTTTATAACTTTTTTGCCTTAGAGGCTTTATTTCTAAAAACTTTGAGAGATAGGTTGTTGCTATTTTAAAACTTCAAAATTCTGTTGTATTCAGTTTGACTAGCCGGCCTAAACTCCGTAGGCTATAACTAGTCCTATTTTTGTATATCATATTTATATATATCTTGTTTACTTTAATTATTACCTTATGTATCCTGGAGTTATCGACTGGGTTCTATATTTATTATGTTTTGTTTTGTCCGTGCCTACGCATTTAGTATCGTGGGTGAACGTTTCGCGTATTGTAATTCTACTTTATGCGACTTTGAGTTTTATTCCTTAATCGGGCTTCTAGTTATATAAATTCTTGGACATATTATATATTATAAGCTTTAGAACTATCGTGAAACTTTGTTATCCTTTGCTTTACGGCTAGAGGTAAGGCTTAGGGTAATGAGGTGTTACACATAATAGTGCTAAACATAAGTTCCATAACAAAACAAGACGATCAACCACATTGTTTACATATCCTGTATGAAAAAATAGACAACAACCATAGACAAAACACATATTCTTAATAAAGTAATTTTATCTTTCTTTCTTGGATGCTTGAAGCATAGAGTTGGCACAAATATCATGAAGCTAGCCAGCTTCTTAGCATTTGCAAAGCTTGTTCCTTTGATTGTTTCAGTAGAAATGGCTACAGGTGCAACTGCAGTTGGTTCAGGTAAGGTATTTATTCTTACCTTTTCTTTAATTACTTGTAATTTGGATAACCTTCTCCTGACTTCATCCTATATAATCTATTGAAGAAATTGTTATTATTCAACCAAATGACATGAAGGATGTTTAAATGTAAGTTATTTAGTAAACAATCTCACATACTTCAATGGGCTATTGGATCTCTTGTGTTGGTGAGAAGCCTTCCAGTTAGTTGATTGTGATCTCAATTTATAGATGGACTAGTGGTGGAAGTGCAGGTAATCCTAGCAAGGTAGATGGTGTATATGGAGTAGGTTCAGTATGAGCTGGCCCATCAATGTTAGTGTCTAGCTCACCTATAGTAGGGGCAGCTTCTTTAACAAGTGCAAGCTACAGTTGCATTTGTCTAGCTTGTTCCTTAACATCCACATACTTCTTCTTTGTACAACCTCTTTTATTGTGGACAATCTAACCACAGTACATGCACCTGATGGAATTGTACTTCCTCTTCATTTTTGTTCTTGATTTGAAGAGCTGTTCATCCTTGTCTTTTCTCATTTTTCTTGGTAGACCTTCTAGGTTTTGACTTAATTGGGGGTGGAATAGGAGCTAATGATGGTGTTTTTTCCTCACAAATATTGTCCCTGACTGAATTGACATTGAAACGGTATGTTCTGTTATACGCATCCATTGTCAACCATTCATTGCAGTACTCCTTAGTCCTTTTATCGTTTTTATCTTGTACGGCTGAGATTGCATGCATACATGGCATCTATGTCAAATACATGTAGAAGAATTATTACATGTATTGATATAAATGAGATCAATTGTTAAAATATGGTTGAATGATTTAGCTGTGAGTTGCCATAACCTATAGGTGCAAGTGAGCTTTCCTATATCCACCACCATGTTAATGGGCTAGCCATGAACTTCATATAATACCTCTTTGTCATCACCACACCATTGAAGAGCCTATTGACTAGATAACTTTGTCATGGCTTCTACTCTGCTTTGTTGAATCTCTTAATAATTGATCAAACCTATATTTGTTGTCTATCATACTTCTCATAATTATTCTTCTCACTTCTTTAGCTAAAGTCAAAATAGGCTTGGTCCTTTCATACATGATTTTTGTATTGAATGACTCCCAAGCATTATTGCATATATTATCAAACTTTGGAACTTCACTGGAATATGCTTTTGTCCATGCCCCCTCGACCACTTGTCAAGGTATTGCCAAGCCCGCTCGTTAATTTGCTTAACTTTTTTTATGTTCATATCAAACAAATTATGTGTTCTTGATCTACCACATTCCCAAACTAACTCACAACTACCCCACTACTTTAAAAAATTCTGCCATAGATGCCACATGTAGAATTTGTGATGCACATTAGGCATCACTTCCTGTATTGCTGGAATTAAACCCTAACTAGAACCAAGAAACTTGAAAAGATTATTAATCATATCAACCCGTTAAAGATTTTTATTAAATCAAACAAGTCCCAACGGAATATTTCATTAAATCAAATTAGTCTTAATAAGATTGAACCGAGCATTGAAATTGTCATCATCTTCTGTATGTCTGAAATAAAGCACCATTTGTTCTCTTTGTAGTCACCAAGGTTTGAGTGTAGTAGTTTCAAAAATCACTTATACTTGTATTTGTTTTCAACATCCACAATTGCATAGGCAATCACAAAGATGTTATTGCTAGCATCTTGGCCACAAGTAGTCAGTATTTGCTCACCATGTAATGTTTTAAGAAAAGCACCATCTAATCCAATCATATGCCTATACCCAGCCTTCAACCCCTTTTTACACATATCAAGACACAGATAGAATCTCTCAAACTGAGGATCGTTGGGCATGGGGATAACACCAACCTAAACTCTAGACTCGAGATCACTTTTGAGTAATTCATGTGTATAATCCCAGACCAACCCATATTGAGCAATTTCATCACCCTCTACCACTTTTCTAGTAGCTTTCAATGCCCTAGTTATGCATGTGCTATTCACATTTACACTACACTTCCTAATAAATTACTTGTAAATCTCACCATGTTTCATAGTATGATGCTTACTAAGCTTGGGTACAAGCTTACTCAAAGTCTACTGTTGTGTAGTTGCCCTATTTTTGTGCCTTCTAGGACAAGTATGGTTGTCAACTAGTGTTTTAGTTTGTCAAGACCCATCTTGTTTGCTACATGCATAGTACACTACCTAATGATAAGCCTCTATCTTACAAACAGCCCTAACCCTGACCTTATCATTCTTTGTAAATAAAATATTCCTACCCCACTGAATTATATAGTTTCTAGTTGCTAGCATGAAGTGAGACTTTGTCTTGAAGATCATACTAACCTTAAATTTAAAATTCCCAAACTTTGCTTTATCATTGTACTAAGGATAAATAGCTGGTGATTCCTCATTAGAGTTCAACTCCTTCCTTGAATCCTCTAGGTGCCATGAGTTAACATCAAAGTCACCATCATGTTCATCATCATCTTCTAGATTTGCCATATCACTTAGTGGGATAATTAGTTAATCAGTTGACTAAATAAATTATTATAAAATCTAAAATGAATAAATTAATTACCTGAATCAGAGCTTCTTCATTATCAGAAGCCTTATAGCTAGAATCATCAGTCTCTATTTTCTTATCCCATGATATGGTTTTACCAAGCTTGTTCTTCTTTTTCACCTTAACTTTTTTGTTCAATGTTGTAGAGTTCACAACATCATCAATGTCACTGCTGTATTCATCATTTCCTAGCACCTTTGGAGGCTTGTAAAGATTGTCTTCAGCACTCTTATCGGAGTCATGAGAATTATTATCATCCTCAACCTCCAATTGTTTCACGTGCCTTTCAGATCTTGTGGTGGTAGTGTCATTGGTCTTTCTTTTGGTCTGAGTGCCATGTGAACTCCTCGAGGGCTGAGTTGATCCCTTAGGCTGACATGGAGCTTTGTTGGAATGTGAGGTAAGTGGGCTTCATGGGCTGAGTATATGGTTTACTGGGTTGTGAGGGACTTTTAATAGGCTGAGATAATTTTTTGGTGGACTAAGATAATGGTCCAGTGGGCTTAGTTAATGAATTAATGAGATGAGTGGGTATCTTATTGGGCTGACTTATTAGCTTAATGGGCTGATTTGGTGAGCTGAAAAGGTGGCTTGGTAGACTGAAAGGGTAGCTTGGTAGACTAATATGATGGCTTAAAAGATTGAAAATATGCTTTCAGCTGAGAGGGTAGCTTAGTGGGCTGAGATAGCTGCTTCTTGGTTTGGGATGGCTTCTTTTTACCACATTTTCCTCCATGTTGTCAACAACAAGTGGTTCTAAAACACCATGCTCAAAATACAGGTTGATCAAGTTGAACTTTCTCCTACAATCCTTGCACATTGCAATCAAATCGGCATCTATGACCACCCTCTTCAACATGAATTCAAGGGGAACATAGGAGCCTTCCACCAACATTTTTTGGCCTCAACATATCCCATGTCCTTATAATAACCCTTCACAAAGAATACATTAAGTGTGTCACCCTCAACCCCATCAACACCTCTATGTTATCGGTTCATAATACAGAGAGCCACCCTGGTCTTTTTTAAACTTTTCACCATGGTGAAACACAAAAGTCATAGGAGGAACCTCCATCTATAAAATAGAATAACATCAAAACGTTAACCCACATCACACAATCCTGGTCTAACACCAAAATAAACATGCATCAAACCTAGAAACCCACAACAAAATAACCTTGAAACTTGTCATTCCATCATCAAAATGAAATCGTTTTGCCTAATATCATACCTTAATTAGCAACATCAACAGATAAATGTATTTGAAACTCCAAACCCTAGTCTAACTCGATGGTCCTAATAAACTCAAAAAGATACAACGACATATACTAACACTGCAAAGCCATAAAAAATGACAAAAAAAAATTTTACCTATCAGCTTTACGATGCCTTCCTCCACCAGCGTTTAGTCTCCATGAGTCCTCTAACTCTGCACTCTGTTAGCGCGAACTCATCCACAAATGTTACTTTATAGAATGGTGAAATACACAGGCAAGTTCAGAGCTTAGGCGAGTGTCTTAGGGCAAGACTTCAAAGAGAAGAGAGAAGATGAGAGGTTTTAGAGTGACATAGAGATATGGCTGTTGTGAAAGGGATGATGGAGAGAAACATTTAAATATCCATTTTGGAGATCAAACAACGTCATATCAAAACTTGGGGGCAAAAAAAAAGCTATGTTGTTTTAGAGTGTTTCATGCTATCAATTAACGTTCGTTGCGTCAGCCACTGAGATGACGAAAGGATGAACTCCACCAACGCAGTTATCTTTCGGGGACTACTTTGCTTAATTTTATCTTTTGGAGACCAAAATGGAGATCGGATGATCTTTCAGGAACGAATTTGACTATTAATTTAGGCCTAAGCTTAAAATTACAAATCAACTACGGTTCGAATAAGGCGATCCTTTTACGATCATCATCAATAATCAGCCTCGTATTACTAGCTGAAGTATCTGCAAATTTGCTTATCAATCAGTGCATCTATTACTCTCCCTAAGTCTATGTTAGAATTTCAATTCCCACTTACTTATGTGATAAAGGGAGATATATCTAACAATATCATCTGGGTGTTCTGCTAGTTCTCTTTTTGCTACAGTCATAATAGTTGCCTTTGAATATGATCTATGATCAATTTATTAAACCCCAAGTCCCAATATGTTTTTAATCCATAAAGAATTACCCAAAGCTAAGTTTGAAAGCTATATACCCTCCCAGATTTGCCATGTATCCCTCTGTCCATCTACCTTGATGATTATGGAAAATTCCTCCACAACTTGCATTTTTCAAATTACCTAAGAATACTCTATCTGTATTAACTTTGTCCCAATTTTTAGGAGGTGGTTGCTAGACAACATGTAGTTCTTGTCTTTTGGGACTAAATTTATAAAAAAGTTTTTATGATATACTGTGAAGATAGAATGGATATAAGAGAGAATGACTTAGTTTGAGTTAGTTAGCCTTTTGAAGAGAAGAGAGAAAAAATTTTATTTTTCCATCTCCAATCTACCAACAGGTGACCATGAAATGAGTCTGCTATGATACTTGTTTAGTGTGTCCAAAGTCTATTGAGAGGTTCAAGCGAATCCAAGAAACTTAAAAAAAATTAAGATCGCAAGAAACAATGTTTTTTCTACCAAAGTTTTTATGCTTTTAGACAGTTTCAGATAAGGATGGAGCTTAATAATAGTAAAAGGAGGTAGTGGCCCCTAACCTAAGAAATTTTAGAATAAAAATGTATTTAATTTTATTTTTGGCTCCTCCTAAATTTTATAGTTTGGCCTCTCTTTCCAAAAATATAATTTTATATTTTATTTATGTTAAATTAAAAGCTTAAAATGAGAATAGAAAATATGTTGTGATAATTTTTACATGAATTTTTATACATTATATGTTTTTTATAATTTTTTTCTAAACAATCTTTATCGTTATATTTACTAAACAAATATAAGAATATACAGTAATAAAATAATTTGTATAATCATATACTAAGTGCTTAAATTCAAACAATATTTTCTTTTTCTGGAATATTTTCACTAAATTTTTTTCCAACGAAATTTAAATAAAAGAGTATTATTTATGTCATGCGTGAGAATAATTTAAAACGTAATAAATAATAAATATATTAAGCCACTATAGTATTATTATAAAATGATTAACATATTTTAAAAATCCATCATTGTTGTGATAAGATTCGTTAGGTGGATGCCCATTTATGATGGGCGGTTCAGTATTCTCAAGAAAGAGTATATTTAATAAGAATTTGAAAAAGCTACCTCATCTACGTATATAAATAGAGACTTAAGTCTCTGACAGTTACACTGATACGTGAGCATCTTTTCTATCTTTTTCTAGTGAATTTTCATTCAAATTGTTGAGTTTAATCAAAATTTAAATACCTTTTAGCCACTATGGATGCTACTTTGAGTTGTGTACAATTCTATTTATTTCAGGTAGCATTCGAATGGATTTGATGGAGTTTTGTAGCAGAAAGGGAAGAAAGCGAATGATGCTGTCAACCCCGACCTCCTTGCACTCAACCAAGAATAACATAAGCTACAGAGGTCCAATTGACATGGTTCTAGTGGCATTGGAAATATAACTTCCAGGACTTTCCAATGATGTATAATAGTGCACACTTCTTCTCCAGAAAACTCTGCCCACTCCACGTTGAACTTGCCCCCTGCCAAGTTCAACGTGGACTTGAAAACTTCCAGGGAAAACCATGCGCAACATTCCACGCTGAACTTGGGCTAAGCCAAGTTCAGCGTGGATTCAAAGGAACACACTAAAAACCACATTGCCTTCTCTATGCTGAACTTGAGAAAAGCCAAGTTCAGCATGGACCTCAACATCTCAAATGGTCCCCATGTACGTCCAGGAGCAGAAACAAATGATTAATTAATTTTGATTAAAACTTTTATTTTATTTATAATTTGAAAAAGATATTATTTAGTTTTAGGAAATATATTTTATATTTATTAGGATTAGATATAAAAGCGAAAAGAATCAGCTATTCGGGCTCCTCTCTTCTCTTCTACCTCATTCCAAATTTACAGTTTACCAGAATCCTAGTTTTCACTCTGAACCATGAGCAACTAAATTTCCACTGTTAAGGTTAGGAGCTCTTTCTATTGTATGGATTGATTCTATTGTTTTTCTATTTTAATTCATGTATTGATTCATATAATTCAAGAATTGTTTTTGTTCTTTATCTTATGAATTTGGGTGGAACGGAAGTATGACCCTCTTTCTAATTGAGTTTTTGTATAACTTGAAAAAGTTCTTTACTTGAACAATAGGTTGAAAACATATTCTCCTAAATTTCTAATTATCTGGAATTAACGGGATACGTGACATATAATCCTCTTATACTTGGGTAATTAAGACTTTTGTGGCATATAAACTAGAATTGAACTTCACCCTCTAATTGGAATTAAGTGACCAAGGAATTGGCAGTTGATAAATCTTAGAGGAGGCTAAAAAGGTCTAAGGAATTAGGGTTTAGTCACATATAGTTTGCCATGAATTAAATCTTGCAAGATTAAAATAGTTAGTAAGAAAAGTCAATTCGGAAAATAGATAACTCTGAAGCCTTAACTATTTCTCCATATATATTTCACAACTTCTTTATTGCTTGCTTTCTAATATTCTGAATTTACTGTTAATGCTTTTGAACTCTCAAAACACCATTTTCTACTTGTCTAACTAAGTAAATTAATCAACCATTGTTGCTTAGTCCATCAATCCTCGTGGGATCGACCCTCATTCACTTGAGGTATTACTTGGTACGACCCGGTGCACTTGCGGGTTAGTTTGTGGTTGCAAATTCCCCACCATACAGACATCAATAAACAAATCAATTCTCTCTCTTTCTTTACGTTTCAATTTTTCAAATACTTCTCTCTTTATATATATATATATATATATATATATATATATATATATATATATATATATACATTATGTAAGAACCGTAACTAATCAACCGGTTAATTAAGTGATCAATTGTCCAAATTAGATTCTGAAAAGTTAGAGAGATAATTCAAGGATTTAAAGGTAATTTTTGGACTCAGTGGGTCTTTCTAAGTCAGAAAATATGCTTTCTGTGAAAAACCATGAAAAACTGCAAACTGACAGTTGAACCGGTTGAACCGGTTTAGGTCTGCCCGGTACCGCACGAGAAAAGTGAAAAACTGTCAAAAACCTTAGAAAAATATTAGAAATGGAAAATCGGGCGTTAATTTTAAAGGTATAGCCCGAAGTTAGGCCAAATGAGCTAAAAACGCTAACGGGTTGGACCGCGCCCAAGCCCAACATATAAAAGGGTTCATAAGTGAACCCATTTCAGAATAACACACAAACAAACACACTCATACATGCTGAAAAGAGAAGAAGAGAGAAACCCCATGGTTACTATTCATTACCATCTTCACAAGCTCATATCTTGAGCTATAAAACTCCGATCGCCGCACCGTTTACGGCTACGCGTTCCTCGTGAAGAGCTCTACAGAACCCATACAAGAAACTGGAAAGGTAACCACGAAATCTTTTCTATTTTTCTCTCCAAAATTTCGGTTCTTAGGGTTTGTGATTAAGTGAGTTTTTGTGATTTTGAATGTTTAGGTTTGTTCTAATACTTGCTTAGCCTTGGTTTTCACATCCAAATCTGTTAGAAGAGGTAAGAGCCATTAAACCCTTGTGAATTTGTCTTTAATTGGAACCCTATGTTGATTTGAGGTGAGTTATATATATATATATATATATATATATATATATATATATATATATATATATATATATATATATATATAGTTTGATTATTGTGGCTTTAGGAGCTATTGGAACTAAATTGTGCTTATTGGAGTGGAATTGAAAGCTTGGATTGTGGAGTTGTTAAATAATGATATGTGGTGATTTATGATGAATTAATGATTGTTGGGTTTGAGTATGATAAATGATGGTAATATGATAATGATGATTGATTGTGTAATTTGAAAAGGCATAATGATGATATAAGTGATGTTGAATTGGATGATGTGGCATTATGGTTGTAAAAGTGTGATATATTGGTGTTGATGTTGAAGATGATGAAATGTGAAGGGAAATGTGGTAATGTTGGTGCATTAGGGCAGAACAGGTTAATTTTGATGAAAGATGAAGTTTTTGAATGTTTTGGTATGATTTGGAATGTGTATGGTAAGAAATTGTGTAAATGGTGAAGTTTGGTAAAATTGGGTTTTTGGTGAACTTTGTTCAATCATAACTTTTGCCTCGGTTTTCAAAACTGATTGAAATTTGTTTAGAATTAAAGATCTTTGAAAACCCTTTAAATCGATATAAAGTTTGTAAAAATTAGACTTTTTAGAGGAAGTTATGATCATTCAAAGATGGTGTTAAAAATCTAAAATTCTGCAAAGTTGCAGAATTTTATGATTTCTGATATGTGCGCACGCACAGCTTTGTGCGGACGCACAACCTGCGAAAATTTTGATCTGTGCGGACGCACACACCTATGCGCACGTACAGGCTAGGAAGTGCGCTCTGTTTGCAGCGCTAGCACAGTTTGTGCGCGCACATATCTAAGGAAAAATTTCAACCTGTGCGGACGCACAGGCCTGTGCCGACGCACACGTTGGGACGGCCATTCTATTAGGGGCACTAGCATAGATTGTGGGAGTGAACAGATTCTATAAGTTTTCCTGGGCATGCATACGCACAGATCCCTATGCGGCTGCCAACGTCCTGTTTCTAAAATTTACTTATTTTCAACTATTCTACCTTCCCAATGAGGTTGTAAGCTTCTATAACACCATTTTAAGACCTTTGGCCCTAGTTTTGAGTATTACAACATGGGATATAACGTAAGGGTTCTAGTATATAATTTTATGATAAATTAGAAAACGGAGGCTTAGGTTTCTGGCGTGCTGAGAATGGTTCGAAGTTAGGTGAAGGATGTTTGATATATGGGATAAGGAATGATAAACTTTTGATATTTGGAAACTGGTTTATGAATGGACAATGGTTGAGATGAGGCGGGAACTCAGATTGAGATGACGGATCTCTGTATACTAAAAATGCTTTTTGAAAACCACTGAAGTAATGTTTTTACAAAGATTATGTGACGCTATGCGCCCGACAGGGACGGTGGTTAATCCCGTCTGTCGAGGTAACAGCAGCGGCATAAGGACGGTGGTTAATCCTACTTACGTTGAGATGTGAGGTCTGAGGCAGGAGTATCCCACTCGCATCCCTTCAGATCTATAGAGCGTGCAGGCGCCGGTACTTGGACAGTGATTCGAGCACTATATCTTAAGGGTTCCCATATGAGAAATCCGAAGGGCGACGTCTCCATGGAGATGTGTCGGGTTGGCAGTTGAACCGACAATGTGATATCACAACTATTAAGGCAAGCATTTATCATATGCATTTTCTATCTGTTTGTATGCTATGTTTACTTGTAATGGCTTGCCTAATTGAATAACATGCTTAATTGCTATTTGAATTATGTACCTTATATGCTTCTACTTGTGCTTTACTTGCATTGTATATTACCTGTGTTTTCTACTGGGATTGAGGAGGTTCGGAAGGCGGTGGCGATGGGATCGCATGGAGGATCGGTTGGTGAAGGTTGTGGGACAATGGTGTTGGTTAGAGTAGAAATCCCCTAAGATAGATGACCTAGTTTATTTAAGTTAATGTTGGTATATTATGCTTATCTGTTTTAGAATGCTTAAGTTTGGAATCTTGTGATGGATATGGAGCTTAGGATTGCCTTTGGCGTCCTGGGGTCTTATATCCTACATCACTGGGCACTGTTACCATACTGAGAACCTCCGGTTCTCAAACCATATTTTTGTTGTGTTTTTCAAATGCAGGTCGCAACACACCTCGGTGAGTTTCTTTGGATGGTGACAGAAGCAGAGGGTCTTGGATTCTTTTGGAGTCTTTTTGGTTTATTTTGTTTATACATCTCTCATTTTGTATTTTGTTTTGCCTAGGGGCATGTATATGAGAGAACAAAACTTGTATAAGTTGTTTTCACTGTATGGTTCTGTATACCTGTATATGGCTAGCCGGCTTAAATTCCACGAGTCGTGACTAGTTTCCTATGATATTATATACTTATCTTTTGTTATATCTTACCTGTTTCTGATGCCTTAAGCTAGTAGCTTTGTTAGTACATTTTGCGTTTTGAATTTCTGTTTTTGAGCTATATCTTTCATCGGGCTTCTAGATTATACTATTCTTTCTATATATATTATATGTATGAGCTTAGAACTGTTGTAATCTCTGATTAACCTTTGCTTTACGATGTGAGGTAAAGCTTAGGCTAATTAGGGAGCTCTAGTCGGGGGCGTGGCAAGTATTTTCACTCGAGAGGACAAAGCTTCAAGAGAGGAGGATATGCGCCTCAAGGCCAAGGGGCCTTCAGAAAGAACAATCAGAATCAACTTCAGTATTCTAAGGGAAAAATAAATCAGAGTAAGAGTTCTCCGGATTTAGTTTGTGATCGTTGTGGACGTTTTCACCCGTATGACTCACGCAAGATTGGTTTAGGTGGTTGCTTCAATTGTGGGTTGCCTGGCCACATTGCAAGGGATTGCACTCGTGGGAGGAATTAGAATGCGGGCCAGAGTCAGCACCAAGGTCAAGTCTTTGCTATGAATGCAAGGATGCTTCCAAGGTAGATCCATTAATGAGAGGTATATGTCTAATTGGTGATAAATCCTTAGTTGCATTGTATGATACTGGAGCTTCACATTCGTTTATTTCATTTGCTAAAGTTGAAAAATTAGGCTTGAAAGTATCAGAGTTACCTTTTGATCTGCATGTACATACTCCGCATCAAACAGTTATGACTAGGTCAGGTTGTAAATAAGTAGGTTTCAAGTTTGAGGGTAGAGACTTTATGCACGAATTGATCTGTTTACCAATGGTGGGGCTAGAGATGATTTTGGGATTTGATTGGTTGTTGAAGAATTGGGTTTAGTTGGATTGTTTTGGATGGACTATTCGGTTTATGCTGGAAGGAGAGAGTGGAGCAGTGGTAGCTACGAGGAATTATCTAAACTATGTAATGGTGCATTGTAGTGGGTAGGAGTGTCAGGGTTATATTCTGTTGGCTGCTAATGAGTTGGATGATGCCCAGAACTTGGATCAGATACCAGTGGTTAGAGATTTTCCAGAAGTGTTCCCAGAAGATATCCCTGAGTTCCCACCTCAAAGGAAAATTGAATTTGCAATTGAATTGGTGCCGGGAGCCGGACCAGTATCGATTGTGCCGTATAGAATGGCTCCGATAGAGCTGGCAGAATTAAAGACTCAGTTAGAAGAACTTCTGAATAAAAGGTTCATTCAACTGAGTGTATCACTGTGGGGAGCGCCAGTTTTATTGGTGAAGAAGAAAGATGGAGGAATGCGTCTGTGTGTGGATTACCAACAGTTAAATAAAGTGACAGTGAAAAATAAGTACCCGCTGCCTAGGATAGATGACTTGATGGATCAATTGCAAGGAGTTGGAGTGTTTTCCAAGATTGATTTGATATTCGGTTACCATCAGATAAGGGTGAAGGAGGATGATATCCCTAAGACTGCGTTTAGAACACGCTATGAACACTACGAGTTTGTGGTAATGTCCTTTGGGTTAACGAATGCACCTGCTATTTTCATGGATTATATGAACAGAGTCTTTCGTCCCTTTTGGACAAATTCGTGGTGGTTTTCATAGATGACATCTTGGTTTACTCTAAGATGACAAAGGAGCTTGAGGAACACTTGAAAATGGTGCTATAAATCTTAAAGGAACGGAAGCTGTATGCTAAATTGTCAAAGTGCGAGTTCTGGAAGGAGGAAGTAAAGTTCTTAGGCCACATAGTGAGTAAAGGAGGAATAGCCGTAGATCCTTCTAAGGTAGAAACAGTGATGGAATGGGAAAGACCGACAACGGTGATGGAAGTCAGAAGCTTCTTGGGTTTAGCTGGATATTATAGGAGGTTTATCGAGGGATTTTCCCAGATTGCATTACTGATGACAAAATTGACAAGGAAAGAAGTGCCATTCGTGTGGACGTCGGAGTGCGAAGGGAGTTTTCAGACTTTGAAGCAGAGGTTAACTTCAGCACCTGTTTTAATTTTTCCGTAACCGCATGAACCGTTTGAAGTATATTGTGATGCTTCTTTGAAGAGTTTGGGTTGCGTGCTGATGCAACACCGGAACGTGGTGGCTTACGCATCGCGTCAGCTTAGACCGCATGAGGTGAATTACCCGACTCATGACTTGGAATTAGCGCCTATTATTTTTGCATTGAAGATTTAGAGACACCACTTCTACGGAGTAAGGTTTAGCGTCTTTTCTGATCATAAGAGTCTCAAGTACATCTTTGATTAGAAAGAGCTAAATATGCGCCAGAGAAGGTGGATGGAGTTGCTAAAAGATTATGATTTCGAGTTGAGTTATCACCCTGGAAAGGTGAATATGGTAGCAGACGCTTTGAGTCGGAAATTTTTAACAATTGCTTGGATGAGAATCAAGGAAGAAGAGCTAGTGGATAAGTTTGTAGATCTTAAGCTGGATATTGGTGAAGTTGCCGGATATTTGTAGAGCTAGTGGATATTGCTAAAAGATTATGATTTCAAGCACGTTTAAATCAGAAATACAAAGGGCTCAGCAAGATGAGTAGAAGCTTCAGCAATTGTTTCAACCAGTTGGTGATAAGAGGCGTGAAGAATTCACTAAGGATGATGAAGGGTTATGGAGATACAAGGGAAGGATTTGCATATCGGATGTAGGAAGTTTGAGACAAGATTTTTTGTCGGAAGCTCACAACAGTGGGTTTTCCATTCATCCTGGAAGCACGAAGATGTATTATGAATTAAAATTTCTTGGGCGTGCATACGCACAGATCCCTGTGCAGCCGCACACGTCCTGTTTCTCAAATTTACTTATTTTCAACTATTCTACCTTCCCAATGAGGTTGTAAGCTTCTATAACACCATTTTAAGACCTTTGGGCCTAGTTTTGAGTATTACAACATGGGATATAACATAAAGGTTCTAGTATATGATTTTATGATAAATTAGAAAATGGAGGCTTAGGTTTCTGGCGTGCTGAGAATGGTTCAACGTTAGGTGAAGGATGTTTGATATATGGGATAAAGAATGATGAACTTTTGATATTTGGAAACTAAGTTATGAATGGACAGTGGTTGAGATGAGTCGGGGACTCGGATTGAGATGACGAATCTCTGTATACTAAAAATGCTTTTTGAAAACCACTGAAGTAATGTCTTTACTGAGATTATGAGATGCTATGCGCCCGACAGGGACGGTGGTTCATCCCGCTTACGTTGAGATGTGAGGTCTGAAACAAGAGTATCCCGCTCGCATCCCTTTGGATCTATAGAGCGTGCAGGCGCCGGTATCTGGACAGTGATCCGAGCACTATATCTTGGGGGTTCCCATATGAGAAATCTGAAGGGTGACGTCTCCATGGAGATGTGTCAGGTTGGCAGTTGAACCGACAATGTGATATCACAGCCATTAGGGTAGGCATTCATCATATGCATTTTCTATCTATTTGTATGCTATGTTTACTTGTAATGGCTTGCCTAATTGAATAACATGCTTAATTGCTATTTGAATTATGTGCCTTAGATGCTTCTACTTGTGCTTTACTTGCATTGTATATTACCTGTGTTTTCTACTAGGATTGAGGAGATTCGGAAGGCGGTGGCGATGGGATCGCATGGAGGATCGGTTGGTGAAGACTGTGGGACAGCGGTGTTGGTTAGAGTATAAATCCCCTAAGATAGATTACCTGGTTTATTTAAGTTAATGTTGGTATATTATGCTTATCTATTTTAGAATGCTTAAATTTGGAATCTTGTGATGGATATGGAGCTTAGGATTGCCTTTGGCGTCCCGGGGTCTTATATCCTACATCACTGGGCATTGTTACCATACTGAGAACCTCCGGTTCTCATACCATATTTTTATTGTGTTTTTCAAATGCAGGTCGCAACCCACCTCGGTGAGTTACTTTGGATGGTCACAGAAGCGGAGGGTCTTGGATTCTTTTAGAGTCTTTTTGGTTTATTTTGTTTATACATCTCTCTTTTTGTATTTTGTTTTTCCTAGGGGCATGTATATGAGAGAACAAAACTTGTATAAGTTGTTTTCACTGTATAATTATGTATACCTGTATATGGCTAGCCGGCTTAAACTTCACGAGTTGTGACTAGTTTCTTATGATATTATATACTTATCTTTTGTTATATCTTACCTGTTTCTGGTGCCTTAAGCTAGTAGCTTCGTTAGTATGTTTTGCATTTTGAATTTTTATTTTTGAGCTATATCTTTCATTGCAATTCTAGATTATACTATTCTTTCTATATATATTATATGTATGAGCTTAGAACTGTCGTAATCTCTGATTAACCTTTGCTTTACGACGCTAGGTAAAGCTTAGGCTAATTAGGGTGTTACACATTACAACGTATAATATTAGTAAATACATATATGAATTATTATTGAGCTAATTATATTAATATTAGAGTCTTCTATTTACACATCTTTATTTTATACTTAGTATATCTTTTATTTATTTTACAATATGTTATCAGCACGAGACTCTGATCAAATTTTTAGGAAGACTCAGGTAACAAATTTTCATTATGTCGAAGCTCTCTCATCTTGAATTTAATGCTCTTGATATATCTAGAAACAACTATTTTTTATGGATACTAGATGCTGAAATCCATCTTGATTCAATGGATCTTGGAGATACCATTAAGGCTGAAAATAATGTATCCCAGAAGGATAAAGCCAAGGCCATGATTTTCCTTCGTCGTCATCTTGACGAAGGATTGAAAAATGAATATCTCACATTAAAAGATCCTGTAGATCTATGGAAAGACCTTGAAGAAAGGTATAATCATCAAAAGACAGTGATACTTCCTTAAGCCCGATATGAATGGACGTACTTGCGTCTACATGATTTTAAATCCATAAATGAATATAATTTGACAATGTTTCAAATCACCTCACAAATGAAATTATGTGGGAAAAAAATATTTGATAATGATATGTTAGAGAAAACTTTCTCAACCTTCTATGCCTTGAATGTGCTCCTGCAGCAGCAGCAGTATCGAGAAAAAGGATTTAAAAAATATTATGAGCTAATTTCTTGCCTTCTTGTTGCTGAACGCAACAATGAGTTGCTCTTAAGAAATCATGAAGTGCGCCCAGCTGGCGCCGCCCTATTTTCTAAAGCAAATGCGGCAAATCATAATCCCAGAAGAGGTAAATAGTAAGATTTTGGTAATAGGAAAAATTATGGAAGGAAGAAGAATTATATTCACAAGAAAGGATCTCACCACTCATTATGATGTATCTAATTTCTTTGAGGATCCTAAAGGAAATATTGGTCATTTGATCAATAATGGAATAGTTTAATATGTGGAACTGTTAAGTATCCATGTAAATAAATAATGTGAAGAACTTATTGTTAAGTTTTATTATGTATTTAAGTTTCAAATATGATGTATATAAATAATGAAATATTAATGTTTATAAATTTGGAAATCATTAAATGTATCAAGTTTTAAAATAAAATTTTAGTATATGACATTATGTGCAGTGTTTTTTAGAAAAATAATTTCGATCAAGTATTCAATTTAACTGTGCATGCTACTCATTTTATTATTATTATTTGTCTTTGAAGAAAATGGCAAGGATATATAATGAAGATGTATGCCTTGCGGATAGTGCAAGTTCGCACACCATTCTCAAAAGTGATATATATTTTACCCATCCTGTGCCAAAAGAAGAATATGTTAATACTATTATTGGCTCAGGCAATGTGATTAAAGGCTCCGGAAGAGCTATAATTTTGTTTTCTGGAGGAACAAAATTCATAATAAATAATGCACTATTGTCTACCAAGTCTCTAAGAAACTTGTTGAGTTTTAAAGATATTCGCCGAAATGGAGATCATATTGAGACTATGAATGAGGGAAGTCATAAGTACTTATGTATCACAACTCATGATTCAAATAAAAAGGTTATACTAGAAAAGTTACCCTCACTTTCATCTGAGTTATATTATACCAAGATTAGTGCGATTGAATCACAAGCCATTGTAAACCAGAAGTTTACTAGCCCAAATGAATTCATAACTTGGCACGACCGATTGGGTCATTCGGAACAACCATGATGCGGAGAATTATTGAAAACTCCCATGGACATTCACTAAAGAACCAGAGAATTCTTAAATCTAGTGAATTTCGTTGTGATGCATGTTCTCAAGGAAAGTTAATTTTAATGCTATCACTAGTAAAGATTGGATTTGAGTCCCCTGAATTTCTAGAAAGGATTCAAGGCGATATATGTGGACCTATTGATCCACCATGTGAATCTTTTAGATATTTTATGGTCCTAATAGACGCATCTTCGAGATGGTCACATATGTGCTTATTGTCTTCTCGTAATCTGTCATTTGCGAGATTACTAGCTCAAATTATTCGATTAAAAGCACAATTTTCAGAAAATCCAATCAAAGCAATTCGTCTTGATAATGCTGGTGAATTTACTTTCCAAGCCTTTGATGCTTATTGTATGGCTAATGGAATAAGTATTGAACATCCAGTAGCTTATGTTCACACACAAAATGGGTTAGCAAAATCACTTATTAAATGCCTCCAATTAATTGCTAGACCCTTACTTATGAGAACAAATCTCCCACCCTCGGTTTGGGGGCATGCTATTTTACATGCCGCAGCACTTATTTGTTTGAGGGCAACGAGTTACCATCAGTTCTCTCCTATGCAATTAGCTTTTGGCCAACAGCCAAATGTTTCCCATTTAAGAATATTCGGGTGTGCGATATATGTTCCCATTGCACCACCTAATCGCACCAAAATGGGACCCCAAAGAAAATTGGAGATATATGTTGGATATGATTCTCCCTCTATAGTAAGGTATCTTGAGATACAAACGGGAGATGTATTTAAAGCCCGATTTGCGGATTGTCATTTTGATGAATCAAAATTTCCAACATTAGGGGGAGAGAATAAGCTTTCTGAAAAGGAACTTAATTGGAATGCATCATCCTTGATGCATTTAGATCCTCGATCAGGCCAATGTGAACTAGAGGTTCAAAAGATTATACATTTGCAAAGAATAGCAAATAAATTGCCTGATGTATTTTCTGGTACAAAGAGGATAGCCAAATCTTATATACTAGCGGAAAATGCCCCAATTCGAATTGAAGTCCCAGTTGGAAAAATTGCCACCGAAGCAAAAACACGACAGAAGCGTGGCAGGCCTGTTGGTTCCAAAGACCAAAAGTCTCGAAAGAGAAAAAAGGTAAATACTATTTCTGTTGAAAAAGACATAGTAAAAACACCTGTAGTTGTCCAAAATTCTTATATAATTTTAACGCCAGAAGACGTTCAGGTACCTGAAAATTGTGAAAATAACGAGATCTTGATAAATTATGTCTTTACAGGAGAGAAATGGGACCGAAATAAGACAATTGTCAATGAAATATTTGCATATAATGTGGCATTGAATATCATGCATGAAATTAAGGATCTTGAGCCAAGATCAGTCGAAGAATGTTGACGAAGAAATGATTGGCCAAAATGGGAAGAATCCATGAAGCCTAAATTAAACTCACTTGCAAAACATGAAGTCTTTGGACCTGTAGTCCGTACACCTGAAGATGTAAAACCTGTTGGATACCGATGGGTATTTGTGAGAAAATGAAATGAGAAAAATGAAGTTGTACGCTACAAAGCTCAACTTGTGGCACAAGGTTTTTCACAAAGGCCCGGTATAGATTATGAAGAAACATATTCTCCTGTAGTAGAGGCGATAACATTGCGTTATTTGGTCAGTTTATCTGCATATCATAAATTGCATATGCATTTAATGGATGTGGTAACAGCCTTTTTATACGGCTCATTAGATCGGGATATCTATATGAAAGTCCTTGAAGGACTAAAAATTAAGGTTCTGAAAACCGAACCAATCATCGAACTGCTCTAGCTACTAGTTTACCGGTTTATTGGTTCAACCGGTTCAACCGCAATTCAACCGATAAAACCGTTTTACAATAAAATAATAAATAAAATATAAATAAACGCATTAAAATATCATCCAGATTAAAAGTACTAGATAAATCACAATGTTATAATATCATTCCAATAGAAACTCAAAAGTTAATTAACAAAAAAAAAGCTAAACATAAAATACCAATAATCATCAAAATCCACCAAAACTTAGTGCAGATTTGCTTCATTAAGATTATCACCTTACAATAACGATGTAATAACAATCCAATAGCAATTTTTATTAATCTTAATACAATAATTTATAATCACTAACCTCTTTGTGATAGTTGTAATTTGTAAAGTCTCTCCTTAATCTCCAAAATATGCATAATATTACAGAACACTACACTAGGGAGAAAACAATAAGAATTTTTCTACCTCATCTATCAGTTTTTGCCACTCAGGAGTCCCAAACCTTGGAGCTGCATAATGGAATTTAATTGCCAATGTGCGCCTCTCTTCTTTCTTGTAGTCTAATGAGCCCAATGCACCATTTGGGTTGGTTGGCATGAATGCAATCAGTGCAACTCAAGCAGTCCTTCCTGCCAAAAGAAATTCACATCAACAACATACAAACTTCCTATTAAAGGAAAGTGTGAAGCATTAATGGTTATGGTTATAGTCATTAAGGTAATGAAAATTGCAAATGATGAAATAATCAAGTAATGAAAATGATGTGTACAATCTCCTTCTAAACATCACAAAAAAAATCCTCTTCTAAACTGATAAATATTCCTTCAGTGCAATCACTTAGTTTGTCAGTATTTTCCAAACAAGTTAGTGCTGGATAATTAAAAATAAAGACGGACTAATGGCATCAGAGCAAATACAAAACAATATATTCAACATTTTGGGATAATGTAAAGCAGCCGCATCAATTGCATTGTGGATTACATCAAAGATGCTACATTCTACATCCTCAAAAGATTTCTTCCACTCTTGATGGCTATCAGAATTCACGGAGAGTAAACAAAATTAAATCTTTTTCAAGCAATAAATAAAAAATAATTCACCTTTGGGAGACTCTGCTTCTGGGGTACTACAGATTGACAGACATAGATCAAAATTTACCACTAATATAATAACACAACAATCTAACAATCACAAGGTCAAGAACAACACCCCAACAATTTATCAAATTAACAAATTAATAAGATCAATAACATATCAAAACCAGTTAATAATCAAATCAAGAACATCACAAAACGAGTTAATAATCAAAACAAGTTAATAATCAAAATAGCAAACCAACAAAAAACAAAAGCTCTAAGTATGGAACAGCAACCTAACAATTAAAACAAAGACAAACTAAAACAATAACTAAAAAGTAAAAACACGGGAAGGAGAGGGAGCTAGAACTTTATAACTCGATGGAGATGGTTGAACAGAGGGCTGAGCTGCGGCGGAAAGGAGGCTGAGCAGTGGCGAAATGACGTCTGCACAGAGGTTGTACCACGCAACGGAACCAAAGATGAACAGAGGCCGAAAGGCGATAGCTGGAGCGCGGCAGAAGCACGGCAAAATGGCGAAAAAAGCACGGCGAAACAGAGGGGAAGCTCGACAAAATAGACACGGAAGCGCGGCGGAAAGCGGCTACACAGAGGCATTGCAACGACGCTGGAGAAGCACGGATGGCGGCGGTGACACAGCGGTTGTTGGACGGAGCAAGGGAGGGATTAGGGAGTGAGAGAGGAGCTCGAAGGAAGAGATGCTGCTGCCTGGTACTCTGGTAGTGAGTGACTGCGTGAGTGAGTGAGTCAGGGGATTAGGGTTCCTGCGTTATCAAGAATGAAACGGCGCCGTTCATGTTTAAAAGGAGAAAACTGGCCGGGTCCCGGTTCTGTTTGACTGGGCGGTTCCCGGCCAGTTCGGCGATTTATTTACGGTTTTTAAAACAGGCGGTTATAACTTCTGTCCGAACCGCTTTCTTTACCGGTTCATGGTTCGACCGGTTCGAACCGATTTTCAGAACCTTGCTAAAAATATCTAAACCATCCAATGAATATTCGCAAGGGTTATACTCAGTCAAATTGCAAAGATCTTTATATGGTCTAAAGCAATCTAGACGAATGTGGTATAATCGTCTTACTGAGTATCTGGCCAAAAACGGATTCAAGAATGATGATATCTGCCCATGTATTTTCATAAAAAAATCTGCATCTGGATTCATTATAATTGCTGTGTATTTTGATGATTTAAATATCATTAGAACTCCTGAAGAGATTCCAACTATTATAAAAACTCTAAAAGAAGAGATTGAGACGAAAAATCTTGGAAAGACTAAATTTTGTCTCGGCCTGCAGATCGAGCATATAAAAAAATGGGATCTTTATTCATCAAACAACATACACAGAAAAGATCTTGAAGAGATTTTATATGGATAAGTCACATCCATTAAGTACCCCAATGATTGTAAGATCTTTGGATGTGAAAAAGGATCAATTCTGTCCTAAAGAAGAGAATGAAGATATCCTTAGTCCTGAAGTACCATATATTAGTGCCATTGGAGCACTAATGTATCTTGCTAATAATACACGACCTGACATATCATTCACGATGAATTTACTAGCAAGGTATAGTTCCTCTCCAACCAGAAGACATTGGAGTGGAATCAAACAAATCTTTCGATATCTTCATGGAACGGTTGATATGGGATTGTTTTATCCCTATGGATCCAAGTCACAATTAGTTGGCTATGCAGATGCTGGATACTTGTCTGATCCACATAAAGGGAGATCTCAAACAGGATACCTATTCACATATGGTGGTAAACCTATATCATGGAGGTCCACGAAAACAGACAATTGCAGCAACATCCTCTAATCATGCTGAAATACTAGCGATTCATGAAGCAAGTCGCAAGTATTTTTGGCTCAAGAGTTTGATTCAATATATTCTATCATTATGTGAACTAATTGATCATAAGATAACTCCAACTGTCCTGTTTGAAGATAATACAACATGCATTGCACAACTTAAAGGCGGATATATCAAAGGTGGTAGAACAAAGCATATTTCTCCCAAATTCTTCTTCACTCATGATCTTCAAAATCAAGGGACAATTGATGTCCAACAGATCCGCTCAAGTGATAATCTGGCAGATTTATTCACAAAGTCACTCCCAAAATCCTCCTTTGAAAGATTGGTGCATGAGAATGGGATGCACCGGTTTCGAGATATTAAATTATGTCGACAAGAGGGGGAGAATGTACTCTTTTTTCCCTGGTCAGGTTTTTTTTCCCATTGGATTTTTCTTGACAAGGTTTTTAACGAGACAGTCCCCATCACAAAGGATTTCGTACTCTTTTTCCTTCACTAAAGTTTTTTTTCCATTGGGTTTTTCTTTAGTAAAGTTTTAAGGAGGCATAATCCTAAATGGACATCCAAGGGGGAGTGTTGTGATAAGATTAGTTACGTGGATGCCCATTTATGATGGGCAGTTCAGTATTCTCAAGGAAGATTACATTTAGTAAGAATTTGAAAAAGCTACCTCATGTACGTATATAAATAGAGGATTAAGCCTTGATGATTGGATTTTTGACGGTTTAGAATTTCTCAAATAAAATCTCGTCGAAGTATAGTTTCTAAACCAAGCAATAATCCTTTCATACAAAAAGTTGTTTGTCACTAAAACAAACCCCCTAAATTTATAAACCGAAGTATTCAAACCTCGGGTCGTTCTCCCTAGGAATTACAATAAAGTGTCTTGTTATTGGTTGTGAGTTATTTTGGGGTTTTGATAAGAAGCATGAAAAGTAAATGGCAAGAAAGTAAACTAACAACTATAAAAGGCTCTTGGCAAGGTATGAAAATTAGAAGTCCTATCCTAGTTATCCTTCTCAATTGTGATGAGAATTGTTCATTGCTACCACTTAGTTGACCCTTACTAAATAAAGGAAAGTCAAGTGGATGAATTGACTTGAGCCACAAGTCCTAGCCAACTCCCAAGGAAAGACTAGCTTTAGTAAACTCCAAACCAATTAGCAATCTCTCCAATTATCAATCAACAAAGGAATTAGATAACTCAAGAGTCACTAATTACTCTACCTAGGCCAAGAGGAACAAAATCTATACTATATCTAGAAGAGGCATTTCAACAAACACATAAAAGGCAATAAAAGTAAACAACATAAATTGCAAGAATTAAAGAGAGATCTAACTACAAAGGCAAGAGATCAACAATAGAAAAGCAAAGAAGAATAATTGTTATGAATTACCTCTTATTGAATTGAAAGAAAATGGAAGGAACAATAGTAGATCTACAACAAATTATAAGAACAACATAAAGGAAATTACAACAAAGGAATGGAAGAAGATGAATGTAGCAACAAGAATTGAGAAGATAGAAGTAGAAGAAGATGAATTAAACTCTAGATCTAAGAACTAAACCTAATCCTAATCCTAATCCTAGAGAGAAGTGAGAGCTTCTCTCTCTAGAAACTAATTCTAACTACTAAACTAAACTAATGGTAACTAGATTTTTCATCCCTCTTCAATCCTTGACTTAAATAGCATCAGAAATGAGTTGGATTGGGCCCACAAGGCTCCTAAAACCGCTGGGGACGATTTCATTAAAGTGGGCCACGGACAGAATAGGCGCGCGCGCGCAAAGTGCGCGTGCGCGCCCCTGAACGCGAAGCAACATATGGCAAAATTTATATCATTTCGAAGCCCCGGATGTTAGCTTTCCAACCCAACTGGAACCGCATCATTTGGACCTCTGTAGCTCAAGTTATGGTCGTTTAAGTGCAAAGAGGTCGGCTTGACAGCTTTCCGGTTCTTTCATTTCTTCATGAGTTCTCCAACTTTTCATGCTTCTTTCTTCATTCCCTTGATCCAATCTTTGCCTCCTAAACCTTAAATCACTTAACAAACATATCAAGGCATCTAATGGAATCAAGGTGAATTAGATTTAGCTATTTTAAGGCCTAAAAAGCATGTTTTCACTCTTAAGCACAATTAAAGGAGAGTATACAAAACCATGCTATTTCATTGAATAAATGTGGGTAAAAGGTTATAAAATCCCCTAAAATCAATACAAGATAAACCGTCAAATTGGGGTTTGTCAACCTCCCCACACTTAAACCAAGCATGTCCTCATGCTTAAATCAAGAGAAAGCAAAGGGATCAACATTTATTCAATGAAAACTAACTAAATGCAATCTACCTATATGCAACTATCTACATGAATGCAATTGCTTGGTCAAAATAAATTAATTCCCAAGAAGCATATATAAGCACAAGGGCAAAAGGTATTAACAACCATGCCAAACCACAATTGAATTGAGCTATTAAATATTTTTACAAACTTGCATGAAAGGAGATGATCATTAGTGGAAACATGTAATTGAGCATCAAACCCTCACCGGATGTATTTGCACTCTATTCGCTCAAGTGTTTAGGGTCGATTCTCTCAATTCTCTCTTAGTCATGCTTTCTAAGATTTGTTCTTCTTCTAACAATCAACATATATTTCATGCATGCATACAAGTATCATGAGGTCTTTTCTTTGGTTGTAATAGGGCTAGGGTCAAGGTAGGATGCATATTTGGTTAAGTGAGCTTGAAATTTGAATCTTTGATAAGCTTAAACTTCCCACCTAACCTATGACATGCTATACAATTAAATTCCAATCTAACTACCCATTTTTCACTCTTTCACATACTCATGTATTCCTTTTTAATTTCACAACACTTATGCATTGATTTTATTGGACTATACTTTGATTTGGGGCATTTTGTCCCCTTTTTATTTCTTTCTTTTTCTTCTTTTTCTTTTTTTTTCCTAATTTTTTTCTTTTCCTTTTCCATATTATTTTTCTTCTCTTTTTCTTTTGTTTTTCTCATTTTTTTTTCTTTCTATATACAAAAACCTCAATGCATAAGGTTTTACATTTGATCAATACATGAGTATGTATCCAATTCCCAATATTTCCAATAATAATACAAAACTACCCTTTTATTCACCCAATGTCCCAAGGTTCCCACACTTGAATGATACTCACACACACTAGCCTAAGCTAATCAAAGATCCAAATAAGGACATTTATTGTTTTCCGCTTTAAGGCTTGTAATGTGCTAAATTAAAGAACCAAGTGGGTTAATCGTAGGCTCAAATTGGCTAACAATAGAAGATAAAAGGTTGGCTATTTGGATAAGTGAGCTAATGAAATGATGGCCTCAATCATATAAATGCATGTATACACAAAATAATGGAGATAAAGAATCAAACAAATCAAAGATTACAATCATAGAAAGAGAATAATGCACACAAGAAGGAAAAATAAGTGGTTATAAGATGTAACCACACCATTAGGCTCAAATCTCACTTGCTTGTGTTCTTAGCTCAAAAACATGATCCACAAGATATATAATTCAAGCAAGTTTAATGAAGAGTTTTCACTCAAATCAATTGATGCCCTATAGATAGAATTCTTGAAAAATTTCATTATTTTGACTAAGCTTATTTTGTATATATATGCAAAAATAAGAAAATGCAAGTAAAAATCCTAAAATCCTAGAATGAAATGCAAAAGTGTTGGAATTAGAAACTTGTCACCCAAAATCGCCGATCGGTCGGACGACCTCCCCACACTTAAAAGTTTGCACCGTCCTCGGTGCACTCAAAGATGAGCAAGGGGGTACGGCGACTCTCCGGATTGCTACGTGTTCTTTCTTCCGCTTCCATGTGTGCTTGTGGTGTATTGTTCATGAAAAACAAAAATATAACACCATAAGAGAAGAAGATATAAAAGCAAGGAAGCATACATTGTTGGAATGAGGTAAATCACTAGAAATGAGTGAGTGAATTAGTGTGACATTAGTGACAAATAAGTGTGTGAATTCTAAATTGCACGGTTTAGAACACACATTAGCATAAAAGTTATGTCACAAAAGAAGCATGCACTTTACTCATTCTACTATGCTTGAGATGCTTTAAGTGAACTTGTAAGGTAAAACAAGCATTAAAGAAGCATGAAAGCATTCAAGCCAAACACATATGGATGCATATAATCATAACATACAATGCATTAAGGTAAATGCACAACATCATCCATCAAGAGGTTGCCTAATCACAAAATAAGGCTCAAATCACATGGTGGCCAAATCATGTAATTCAAGAAGAGTTACAAGCTCGAAGGCAATTCTCATCACTTGGTATTTTTCAAAAGATAAGCATGAAAAACTCAAGACCAAGTAGCAAAATATAACCTCAATCATAGGATCCAACAAAGATTATCTAAGAACATTAATTCTAAATTAGCATTTAGGCAATAAGGAGGCAACAATGTGTAGTAAACAAAGTCAATAATCCAACACTTATGATGAAATGAGAGAAAATAAAATGAAAACTAAACTAAAACTAACTAACTAACAAACTAACTAACTAACTAATTAACTAACTAAAATAAATGGTTATCCATGGTGTTTGGAAGTGTTGGATGAGGGGTAGGGGAAGGGAAGAAGAAAGGAGAAGGAAAAGAAATGGAAAGAGGAGAAGAAAAGAAATGGATGAAAGAGAGGGCATCCACGCGTACGCGCGCATGGCGTGCGTGCGTCGATGGCTTATTTCGAGAGTGGCGCGTACGCGTCATGGGCACGAGCGCGCAAATAGGTTTGTGCCTCAGGCCCAATTTCGCACAGTGCAGGCCTAACTCTCGGGTCAAGGTATGGAATGTGGAACTTCTCAATCCACGCGTACGCGTGCATGGCGCGCTCGCGTGGATGGTCCAAAACGCTTGATGCACGCGTACGCACGCAATGCGCGTACGCGTGGATGGTGCTCTGTTTTTTTTTTTCAAAAAAATTTTGCTATGTTTTTGCACCAATCCAAGCATTCCAAACCTCCAAGCAACTACCAAAACACCCTAAAACCTTATTTAACATGCTAAACTACCAAATAGACTCATTAAAACAATCAAAACAAGAAATTAAACTAATTTTACCAATATGTACAAAAAGAGAAAATGAAAAGAAGTTACCATGGTGGGTTGTCTCCCACCTAGCACTTTTGTTTATTGTCCTTAAGTTGGACTTATGGGGAGCTCCTCTCAAGGTGGCTTGTGCTTGTACTCATCTTGGAACTCCCACCAATGATTGGTTCTCCATTGTGCCCCAAGATTCTTCATGGATTGAGCCAAGTCTTGATGGAGTTCTTCACAAGCTTGGGGCTCCCAAAGTTGATCCTTTTCTTGTAATCCGGGATCCCACACTTTGTTTTCACACCCGTCTTGAGGTTGATCATCATTATTAGTCCAACCGGGTGGTAAGTAAGATGAATTCTCTATATAGTGGCCAACAATCCTCCTAGACCCATCTATTTGAGCACTACTCCAACCTTTATATCTCATGTTTGATGCATCAACCATAATGAGCCTTGATTTGCAATGCCCACCACAAAACATCTTTCGCTTACGCTTCATCCCACAAACTTCCCTAAGTTGGCCATCCGTTTCAAGCAAACCATATTCAAGTGGGATAATAAAGCTAATAGAAATGAATTTCACCCACTCAAATGAAGGTGTAGATAGCAACCTAGGCAAAGATGCTTCCAAAGATCTTGACAAAGCATAACCAACCCCCGTTCTTCTATTTCTACGGACTTCCACCTCTTCACAAGATCTCTTAATCTCAATCCTTTGTTCAACAATTTTATCTAAACCTTTTCCTTTACTCAAATCATAATAGGGAGGGTGAGAAAAATTTACCTCCTCAACACTTTCAAATCCAACCGGAGAAGGTTCTTCATGTTCAAAGGATTCTTCACCACTAAGACTTGATGCTTGATCTTCATCACCAAGGGAACTCAATCCTTGCTCTATCCCGTCCAAGTCTTCATATGGAGTATGCTTTGGAAGGTGTGCACTTTCCTCCCTAGCATCAATTTCAATCATCTTGGAGGGGTTTTCTTCAACTCTATGTTCCCATGGAGGCTCCGCATCTCCTAAGTCTTCTACCACTTCTTCCTTGTCTTCAACAATTAAAGCTTCCTCCAATTGTTCCAATACAAAGCAACTTCCCTCCTTTCCCACCGGAGTTTTCAATCTCTCCTTCATGCTATGTTCTTCATTTGATTCTCCACATGTAGCCATGGGAGTTCCTTGAGTGTTCAAGCATTGGGAGGCTAATTGATTTGTTACCGCATCCAAGGCGGCCATGAAATTTTGCACATCTATTTTCATCTCTTCTTGCCCTTGAACAAGAACACCAAGGGTTTCATCCATTAGAGATTGGGGTGGTTGGAAGGATTCATCATTTTGGGGGAAGGGTTCATAGTAGGAAGGTGGTTCTTCTTGGTAGAGTTGTGGTGGTTCAATATTTTCCATTCTTTCCACTTGTTGCGCAACACACTCCATGGTTGCTTGAAATTGATCCAATGCTTCCTTGAGATGATCCCTTGACTCTTGTTCCTCTTGGATAATAAGATTAGGATCATGTGGCTCTTGGATTAATGGATATGAGTGTTCTTCCATGGGAGGTTGTGGTGGAAAGTAGTATTCATCTTGTGGTTGAAAATTTTCATATATTGGAGGTGGTTCATCTTGGTAATAATATGGAGGGGGTGGCTCTTGAAAGGGTTGATATTGTGGTGGTTCCATATATGGCTCATATGGCTCAAAAGTTGGTTGGTGTGATGGATATGGATTAGGGTCATATGAAAGTGGTTGGTGAAAAGAGGCTTGTAAGTATGGTTGAGGGCTATGTTGAGGATATGATTCATAAGCATATGGTGGTGGTTCTTGAAAGTCACAAGGAGATTCACCATAGCCATTGGATTGATATGCATCATAGAATGGCTCTTCTTCATAGTGCATTGGTGGAGGTTGTTGCCATGAAGATTGATCATATGCATATGGCTCCTCCCACCTTTGGTTGTCCCATCCTTGATACACATCCTCATTGAAGCTCTCATTACCTACAACATAATTAGAACCAAACTCATAGCCAAAGTGAGAATTCATGGTGGAAAGAGAAAATAAAATTCTACACTAGCAAATGAAGCAAAAAGCAAAATATTTACACTATTCACATATGTACAATAACCAATAACATAACACCATTGCAACTCCCCGGCAACGGCGCCATTTTGATGATTGGATTTTTGACGGTTTAGAATTTCTCAAATAAAATCTCGTCGAAGTATAGTTTCTAAACCAAGCAATAATCCTTTCATACAAAAAGTTGTTTGTCACTAAAACAAACCCCCTAAATTTATAAACCGAAGTATTCAAACCCCGGGTCGTTCTCCCTAGGAATTACAATAAAGTGTCTTGTTATTGGTTGTGAGTTATTTTGGGGTTTTGATAAGAAGCATGAAAAGTAAATGGCAAGAAAGTAAACTAACAACTATAAAAGGCTCTTGGCAAGGTATGAAAATTAGAAGTCCTATTCTAGTTATCCTTCTCAATTGTGATGAGAATTGTTCATTGCTACTACTTAGTTGACCCTTACTAAATAAAGGAAAGTCAAGTGGATGAATTGACTTGAGCCACAAGTCCTAGCCAACTCCCAAGGAAAGACTAGCTTTAGTGCACTCCAAACCAATTAGCAATCTCTCCAATTATCAATCAACAAAGGAATTAGATAACTCAAGAGTCACTAATTACTCTACCTAGGCCAAGAGGAACAAAATCTATACTATATCTAGAAGAGGCATTTCAACAAACACATAAAAGGCAATAAAAGTAAACAACATAAATTGCAAGAATTAAAGAGAGATCTAACTACAAAGGCAAGAGATCAACAATAGAAAAGCAAAGAAGAACAATTGTTATGAATTACCTCTTATTGAATTGAAAGAAAATGGAAAGAACAATAGTAGATCTACAACAAAGTATAAGAACAACATAAAGGAAATTACAACAAAGGAATGGAAGAAGATGAATGTAGCAACAAGAATTGAGAAGATAGAAGTAGAAGAAGATGAATTAAACTCTAGATCAAAGAACTAAACCTAATCCTAATCCTAATCCTAGAGAAAAGTGAGAGCTTCTCTCTCTAGAAACTAATTCTAACTACTAAACTAAACTAATGGTAACTAGATTTTTCATCCCTCTTCAATCCTTGACTTAAATAGCATCAGAAATGAGTTGGATTGGGCCCACAAGGCTCCTAAAACCGCTGGGGACGATTTCATTAAAGTGGGCCACGGACAGAATCGGCGCGCGCGCGCAAAGTGCGCGTGCGCGCCCCTGAACGCGAAGCAACATATGACAAAATTTATATCATTTCGAAGCCTCGGATGTTAGCTTTCCAACCCAACTGAAACCGCATCATTTGGACTTCTGTAGCTCAAGTTATGGTCGTTTAAGTGCAAAGAGGTCGGCTTGACAGCTTTCCGGTTCTTTCATTTCTTCATGAGTTCTCCAACTTTTCATGCTTCTTTCTTCATTCCCTTGATCCAATCTTTGCCTCCTAAACCTTAAATCACTTAACAAACATATCAAGGTATCTAATGGAATCAAGGTGAATTAGATTTAGCTATTTTAAGGCCTAAAAAGCATGTTTTCACTCTTAAGCACAATTAAAGGAGAGTATACAAAACCATGCTATTTCATTGAATAAATGTGGGTAAAAGGTTATAAAATCCCCTAAAATCAATACAAGATAAACCGTCAAATTGGGGTTTGTCAAGCCTATGATAGTTACACACAACAATAAACAAATCAATTCTCTCTCTTTCTTTACGTTGCAACTTTACCAAATACTTCTCTCTCTCTCTCTCTTTTATAT
Source organism: Arachis hypogaea (assembly GCF_003086295.3). NCBI lineage: Eukaryota > Viridiplantae > Streptophyta > Magnoliopsida > Fabales > Fabaceae > Arachis > Arachis hypogaea. Next base: position 24,253,952 of record NC_092041.1, on the reverse strand, counting down.
ATATATATATATATATATATATATATATATATATATATATATATATATATATATATATATATATATATATATACATTACAAAATATAATATTAGTAAATACATACAAGAATTATTATTGAGCTAATTATATTAATATTAGAGTCTTCTATTTACACATCTTTATTTTATACTTAGTATATCTTTTATTTATTTTACAACAATCATAAAATTATCAATAATTTTTTTTTTTGCCTCTAAACTTTTTTTTACCTTTCTTTTAAAAAAAGGTCTATCTCCATCCTTTAGTCCCAGAGCACATGAATCATTAACTATTTTAAATTTCTACATATATGACATGAGAGATTAGCACAAAAAATTATGTCTCTTTTGAGCTTTTTTTATGTGAGACAAGCCACAAAAAATATTTTATTCATCGTGGCCCTTGTCAACTCCAAATATTATCCCACATATAGTCATGTACTCCTCCATAATTAGTTAGTGCTTTGTAAGAACTTCTAACCGAGAAATCCATCTTATGTTGAATTCATATCATTCTATCCTCTCTCCAAGATCATCATTAGGTAGTAGAAATGACCCTAATCTTGTTGGCTATGTCCTCTTGCAAGTAGCTTCTTAAGAGGGTTAGCTTTCACTCACCATTCAATGTTACCACATTCGTAACCTTCATTCTTGGATCTCAAAATCAGTGCTAGTGTTCTTCTTCATCAGATGGATTTTTTTTTTCCTAATCTATGAGTCCTTCACAAGCTAATAGTACTTGTTGCCTAAGAAATTGGATATATTCTAACACATAAAACTCTACACTTTGGATAAGCTTTTGTATAGAGAGGAATCAAAGGTAGATATTGGGAAAAAAGAAAAAATAGATAAAAGTACACATGAATTTTTATACGGTAGACCAATGTACATTACAAATATTTAATGAGTCATGTGTACACACCAATATCAAGTCTGTTAGTCATTTCTACCCTTTTGTTGCCTTAGTAACTTTTTCCGGTAGTAGTTGCTGGCTTGCTGTCAGGTAGCACCTTATTTGCCATGATAACATTGTGCATTGTGTGACGTGGCCCTTTTGATAACACAGTAGAAAATAATTGTTAAATTATTGAATTTGTTAAATTAGAATAAAAAAAGAGTTACAAGTTACAACGTCTCTTCATTCTTTTCCCTTTCTTCTCAACTTTATACACATTGAACACAATTTTTAATGCCCTTCAATTCTTGATTAATCCCATCAATTGTCTGCAACATCTTCTTCATCTCTTCTTTCACCTTCCATTTGCTTTTTTCACTTTGCTCCTGAATCATCCAATATTTTCGAGCATCAACAACTTCATCAGCCCAAATAAAATAATCACACCTCAATTCAACCTTCTGCCTTCTACATTCATGAATCTGAGAAAAATTTTAGCCTTTTCACATAAAATGCATAACATTTATCATAAAAAAACATAACAAGAAATCATATACATCCCATAACGGACAATGATAAAACAATCTTCATGGGTTCCATTCTATTACAAACTCAAGTATCAATGCATCAAGTCCATGCAGATACTTGCTGTTATTGTAGTCGAACTTCTTCTTCCTATTCTTCTACACAAAAAAGGAGTCACCACAACCACTCGCACAAACATGAGGTATGTTCTTCCTACGTTGAGATTGTGACATTTTGGTACCTTAGAGTTTACAAATCCCTATTATGAGAGGCGCGAAGAAAGTTTAGAGAGAGTTTCTTTTTAATCTCATAGAATGAAGACCACGAAGGAAAAGAATGAAATATTTTTTGTTCGCTATGCTCTGTTTGAAATTAAGAGGGAAGGGAAGAGAATGAAGAGACGTAACTTGTAAATATTTTGTTCACTGTGCTTTTCTCTCTCTCTTGTTCATTTAAATTAAAAAAAGTATTTTATATTACTAACTAATTTATATTCTTTTGCATCATAAATTATATCTAAGAATTGATACTTGATTGTTATTAATATATTTGTAAAATATGTATTTTAAATTTTAACTTTTAGTTTTAATTTTTTTTATAATTTTATATTTTATTTAATTATGACCGAATCAATCGGATAAATCAACGACTCATCGGATGAATTACATATTCGATTTTGATAACTATGATCCAAACAAAATTTATTCCATGATGTATGTTCCTTGTGCTATTAGTTATTATCGTTCTACCGTCATGCTTTTACAAGTTAATATATATTTACTTCAATCGTGTAAATCGGAATCTTTGGTCATTTGCTGCATCCTGAAAATTAAAGGTCATATTTAGATGTTTATTATTGTAGGTCTAAAATGAGCATAATAATTTTGTGCATATTAGATGTGTTATATTTATATAAATTATCAGATTTTATTAAATAAAAATTAAAAACTAATTAAAAAAAAGAGTATTGATGGATTCTAATAAATATAAAATATTTTAATATATATAAATAAATATTTTTTAATATACAATATTTTAAATGACAATATAATCTTTTATTTTTAAATAAATAAATATAAAACACATAAATACAAAAATATATGAGTATTTTTAATTCATTAAAATTAATTATGTAATAAAATTTTTATAATATTAAAAAATTATAATAAAATAATATTTTAAACTACAACATAAAAATATAAAATAAATTTTATTTTATATTATTCGATAAATAATTAGATTATTATATTCAAAACTTATTAACTAATTATTTTTGTTAAAAATATTATTATATAATCTAACTTTTTATCAAAATATTTGTAAAATTTAAATTATTCACAATTTTTTTTAAAATTACCTATTTATCTTTTGAATTTCTTTTTCTTTTTTTTAACACTACAATTTCAATCAATCACCAATTAGTATTGGGTGTCCACACCAACCATCCATTAATTCGACAATCCTAAGTTCTAAATTTTAAATTTTGAATTCTAAATTCGAACTCTAAATTCAAGATTCTAACTCTAAATTTTTTATTCTAAATTTTAAATTTTAAATCTTGAATTCTATACCTTAAATTGATTTTGTTTTATTTTATTTTCAAATTTTTTACTTGAATTTTGGATATTTTTAATTTTAAATATTTTTTAGTGTTTAATTATTGTTAGTTAATTTATTGACCGTTACAGTGTTGGATCCGAAACCTTTTCCAATACAAATATCAGTTTCTATAATTGTATTAGTCGCACACCATAGCATTATTCATGTATAAAAGTTATTTTTTCCTGACAATAACTAATATATAAAAAAAAGTTAACAAATATGACAAATTTATAAAAATGAACTTACTATGTGAAACCTACGTTGTACATATTAAATAAATTCAAAAAATTAAATTTCACAAATATTTTGAAAAAAAATCATATTTTATAATAATTTTAACAAAAATAGTCAATTAACAAGTTTTGAAGATAATAATCTAATTTGTCAAATATAAAATAAAATTTAATTTTTTATACTTTTATATTAAAATTTAAAATATTATTTTAATGTTATAAAAATTTTATTACATAGTAATTAACTTAATAAATAAAAAATTATATTGACATTTACAATATTGTATATTAAAAAATATTTATTTATTTATTAAAATATTCTATATTTATTAGAATTCATCAATACTCTTTTTTTATATTATCTTTTTTTATATTAGCTTTTAATTTTTATTTAATGAAATCTGATAATCTATATAAATATGACACATTTAATACACAAAATTTAAAAATTATCGTGCTCGTCTTAGAGATACCTTCTACCTTGTCACCCTTTTTTAAACTACCTTAATTGTTAAGATTTAAATGACAAAAGCCATGTTTATTTAACATGGCTGGATCTGCTCATTTTTCTTTTACTACAAGGGGTTAAATTTGAGGTCAGCAGTACGCTCCCTCCCCCCTTTCTCTTTTTCCCTCTTCTTTTCCTTTCTTTTTCCCTCCATTTGTTGGGCCAGACTGCTAGAGTTTAGGCTGTAAATACAAACTTTGCATACAAAAATTATCTATCCTGTTCTCATGCATGACATCATGGCATGCCATACTGTGATAATGCAGCACACAGCCCAAAATTCAGCATAACACAAAAATTACTGCTCAAATTCGGGTTAGCCCCTAGTCCTAAATGATTGGCTTCGACTATACGAAGAGGATAGCACCTGCAAAATGTCAAAAGGATCCTCTCAATTCCCATAACGAACATTCAAAATTTTACACGAAAGTATTTTGGCAAAGATTTCAGGTGCAAGTCACACTAGTATATTAAGTTTGTAACATATAAAAGGTTAATACAGTTAGACAATAGTAGTGAAGTACCACCATACCTGGTATGTTTTTGGTCCTTTTTTGAGAAGATAACCAACACTGTTTAAATTATCAATGAAAGTGTCAATATCTGGAACTTTCAAGGAAATCCTATCTGCAAGGTTATATATTTCCTGAAACAAGTAAAGCGTATGGCTTTAGCAATGACTGAAACCACCCACAGCAAATGCAGAAGAAAGAGTACAACAGTGCACGTACTGATATTGAAAAACAATCTTTTTGTTCTAGTTCAGATTGCTTATTGAGAGCATTTAGAAAGCGTTTTGCCTCCTTTTGTTGACTCATTCCCCCACTTCGACCGAAATCAACAATACCATGCTCATCAACATATTTATCATACAGAGATTCCTTCATAATTTCCACAACATCCTGCATAACCAATGTCATTACAAGAATAATTTCAAGGTAATGTAATTTCAAGAATGGTTTAAGTTATTCAACGTAATAACGGTCTTAACTTCAACATGGATAGGAAAGTGGAAACATTCAGTTGTCCTTGCACTCACTTGCTCACTATAGGAAATTATATTAAGTTACTGTTGGATGACCTTAAAAGTTGAGGCAGAAAAATATAATTTGCCAGCTATCCTTTAGTTTCTTGCAACTGAGCTCCTGGGCTGCTATGTTTAAAATAGCTTTAATTATTACTTCTAAGTTTTGATGGGAAAACTCTCAGAAGATGTGCTAAAAGACAATAGCACTGAAGCTGGCAATTTACTCAAACTAAACTCGAGGGCCTGACACAGAACTGGTTACATTATCGAGGTCATAGTAACATGCAAGACTAACCAGTGCATCTTGGGCTGTTATTTCTTCCCTCAATTCCACCCGAGCTCGAGCTTCAGCCAACCTTACCAGACTTTCCAGTTGCCTTGCTGTTATAGGAGTGCCATCAGCCGAAGTATTATGATCTCTAAGTTTAAGGTAAAACTTTTGCAAGATATCTGCTGCTGGCTTGGACATCCTGGTTATGAGAAATGAAAAAGAGGAGAAGTAGACAATAAGATCCCCAAATCTGTACAAGGGAATAGTAGACTAGAATCAATAGGTAGATATGACATCAAAATCACCTAGGAAATACAAAACTCCTTGCATAGGCAATGTATTTACGAAGAAGTTGACTGGGCAATGGAACAAAATCTCTGTCTCTTTGTGGATCAAGTCTCAGCCTTGAAACCAAAGAACCAGATCTAACACCCAAATTTACACCACTTTCACCATTCTGCGATACAACAGTTCTGGACTCAGGGAGCGGATCTGGTTCAGATTAATATTCTACATCAGCTAATCAAAATTAACCAAGATGAAGTGAGCTCTACCAATCTAAACAATCAGGCAAGAGGGAGTGGAGAGAGAACCTCCACGTCGCTTTTTCAATGCCAGTGAATGTTGTCCAGTCCCAGCATGTAGCTGCAAGATAAATTTGGGCCAACAATCTTCAGTGCCAACAGAACCGTATAAGTAGTAAACAAAAATTATGAACTAATAACATTAGAAGGAAAGCAATACTATGGGATGATATATTGTCCTATGGCAAGAAGACCGAAATCTAATGTGAAGAAAACCCTCTGTGAGAACTGGCTGACTACATGTACAGCCAAGAGGCAAATCATGAAGCTCTTTACTTGTTATGAATATCCTGCATTTCTCTGCTAGTCCATGGATGAAACTAAAATTTATAGACATACTTGCCTAGAAACTAAAAATTTTCACAGTTCTTAAAAAATTGGTAATATTGATTTATTATCGGTATAACAGTTGCTACTTTAATCAAGATAAGAAAAAGATGTCATTCCCATCAACCGTGAAAGAGTTATTGACAACATATACTTTATTGTACTAGCAAGCACAGTCAACGAATGAGAAGACAGTATAACTTACGGACATAATGTGCTCGGAGAGTCGCTTGTCTAGAAGCTCATCAGGTTTGTCTAACAGTATGAAAATCAAATCAAAACGTGACAGGAGAGCAGCACTCATTTTCAAATTTTCATTAACAGTTTTCGCCCGGCTGCAATTGTGTTTTTGGTTTCATTAAAAGGAACATTTGGCTTGGTAGCAGGGGTGGCATTATTCGATAGCAGTACAGACAATATTCAAATTTAAATATATCAATTGAGAAACTCAAAAAATTTTACCTTATTTAATATAATAAAATAAAATGGAAATATAAGAGATATTGCCAAAGTCTATTGCTGTTTAATGTTCATATATTATTCTTTTCACGATAATATATGCAGAATATAAAAAGAAAGAATCTTGCGAATGGAAAATTGTGAGAATAAGATGAAAACTAGTATAATGTTACTTATAATGACCACCAACGGGGTTTGCAGCTGCCAGGACAGAAGTTCGGGATGATAAACTTGCTACTAGACCAGCCTTTGCAATGGAAACACATTGTTGCTCCATTGCCTCTAGTAAAGCCTGTAGTAAAACAAATTCACAATAAAGCTTCAGATCAAAATTTAGATTCAAATAACAAGAAATTGATCCCCAGAGGACAGACCTGATGTTCTGATGACATTTTATCAAATTCATCAATACAGCACAATCCACTATCAGCCAGAACCATGGCACCTATCAGGAATTCCAACAATCATTCACTCAAGAACTATTTATTGCAAAAGAGCATAGCATGATTAGTTAGAACATCCAGGGAGCATAAGAGAAATAAACCTCCTTTTCACTTAATGTGAAGTCATTCAGTATTCTACAGGAAAACAACATATGATTTCCTACCATCAAAGGAGCAACCCATACTCTTTGGTCAAACCAATGACTTGATAATATGCGATCCTTATCTATTACAATTTAAATTCCTCATTTATCATTTAGTAGCAAAGATTTCAAAACAAGAAAAACAATATAAGGAATCAAATGATGAATGGCAACTTATAAAAGCACAATTTAAACTAAAATTGCCACATATTCCTTATCAACCAGTAACAACTACCACTAACCACAAAATGCCAGAATCAGCAGACACATGGAGCCCATAAGATCACAGTTTCATCAAGAAAATCCATAAAAATGAAAAGAGAGAAGAAAGAAGATAAGAGAAGGGGGAGGGAAGAGAGAGAAGGGGGGGGGGGGGAGTAAAGACATTTACCAGCCTCAAATGCATAGTCACTTGTCATATTATCCTTCACTACAGCTACCGTGAGACCGGCTTTGGTTGTGGCATTCCCACATACATAAATGCCACGTGGAGAAACTGCTGCTGCTGCTTGTAGCAATTGGCTTTTACCAAGACCAGGATCACCTAAAAATTGAAGTTGGAATATAACAAGTTGGTCATATCATCCCAACTTTTTCATCACTCTCCATTATTCTAACTTCTAACTGAAGAAAACAATATTAAAAAGCTTACCAACAATTATAACATGAATGTCCCCCCTCACAGGAACCTTATTTGGATCCATAGAATGCTTTCGCACACCACCAAATAATGCAAGAGTTATCCCGGCTGTTGAAATGATAGCAAAATAGAATTGTTTTATTGATTGCAAGCTAGTTTTCAAACATATGACCAAGAGATAACACAGTTGGAGTACCGTAATACTGTAATAGTATGAGTTGCATTTTCTACTTCCAAGACCGTTACTTACAATTCACATTTCAGCGAAGAGATTCATAAGTTAAACATGAGCAAAAACATGTCAGGCTAGTGAAATTACAATCTTTTTTCTAGGAAATATGAACAAGGTTATGCTAAAAAGGTAAAACTTATAGAAAGCACATGAAAACCTGTCACCAAACATGTCACAAAAAGGATATCCTAATGCATAAGACTTGGGCACTTGTACAGTCTGGACTCTCGGGGAAGATTTCCATGAGAAGAACCCACGGCTACCAGCAACAAGTCACAAGGAAGCAACATTGTAATAAACAATGTACCAAGACTCACCCTCCCAGCAAATCAACAAGCAATTGAATGCAAACAAGTTAGAGGCATGCTTCAAGTGATACATATTTACCTTTAACAAGCTCATGGCCATAGATGGATGGGCATATAGATTGAAGGATTTGACGAAACAAATCTGAACCATGTTCCTCCACAAACTTCACTACAAATTCTAAATCCCTTGAAGAAAATGAAAACAGATCCAACAGCTCAGATGGTCTAGCTTTGGGATTAGCTTCTTGCGAATCTCCAGGAGTGGACTGTGACTTCGAATTTTTTACAGATACAGCTTCCAGATATAAGTAGTAAAACCCCTGGCTTCTGTTCTTTGACTTCCCTGAATAAATACCAACAAGCTGAATCAGACATGAGAAACAACTCAAGACAATAAATTTGAATCTTACGGAAAGTAATTGAGATATTTAAATTTAATGGTTATCTGTGCACAATGTGCAGAAACTTAGACATGCTCCACATCAACATCCACATAAGCATTAATCTAGGACACCATATATGGTGGATAACACAACATGCAGTGTCTACCATACCTCCTCCAATATCCATATAAGTGTTAATTCCTCTTATAATTCCGGTAACAGTCACCACATCACCAGGTATGCATGCATCTACAAGATCTTGAGTAAGCTCACATTCCACTGTTCGAGGCACTCGCCCTTCTTCATGATCTTCAGGTTTTAATATCTCTTGAACTCTGGTTCAGCACAAACATCAAATGACCAACTATCGGTTTAACATATGCTTTCATGCATGAATGGGGGAGGACAGGAAAAAGTGGCACATGAAGAAGAGATTAAAGATGACGAGTCCCCGCAACCCTCACCTTATTTTTTGAAAATCAATAGTTTGAGCAGTAGATCGCAATGGAATAAAGATTTTGCTCTTACAACCATGCAAATTACAAGTTGATGGAGGTGAAAATTTGCCGTCCGGAAATATACGCGTAATACTTTGTTTACATTTACTACATTTGAAAGTCAGCTCTACTACAAGAGGCCTGACAGTGCTGACTTTCACAGCAGTACCACGAACTGAGACAAGCTTGTCTATCAAATCACCAAAAAGGATATTAAAATGCATTTTAGTCTTCAATACGGTGAAAAAACTTCAAATTTCATAGTCAAGCATAAAAATAAATACAACGAATTTATGATATACCAATGAAAGCTGCTTTTAAGTTCTTTAGAGCAATCATAGTTTCAGGGCAGTTATGAAGACGGATATCTACTTTTGCATCAAGCTCCGGCTTGTCATTCTCCAAGTTGGAAAGCAAAACCTGTTACCAATTTTAAGTAAAATAATCATGAGATAAAGAGCTTGTGTTGCTCAAGTTTATTATCAGAAACGAGACTTCAAGTATACCTTGTGAAGTGCGGCACTCATGCATAAGAGAGCAATTTTAGGTTTCTCCCCCAACATTGCATAAAATTCCTCAACATGGCATATTTGTTTGAGTTGCTGAAAGTCTACTGACAGGACAAAGTTTCCATAATCATTTTTCACCTGAAATCATGCTGCAAGAATTAAATGGCCACACCACAATCGAACATTCAAATATTCAATATCAATGTACCTAGATCAATAGCACTTATACATGTTTATATTTGATTCTTACTAACAAATTCTCCAAAATTAAGAACCTACAAAAAATTAATACATTCATGTAAATTGTCTCCGAGTTTGTTAACAAATTACTGCGTGAATGCAATACAAATATCGATTTTAATGTCGTTGCTACAAATGCTTTTTCAGATGCTTTAGTTCTTGAGAAATTCATTAACTAAAACTTAAAACACTAATTGTTAATTAGCGAATGCAATGAAGCGAAGAGAAATGTACCTAACTGTGGCGAATTGCATGGGGAAGAGTAAACAACGTAGAGTACCTGAGAAGCCAGGCTTTGGCCGGAGGAAGAAGAGAAGTAGGAGAGAAGAGCAGAAGTGAGGTTGAGCCACGAATCTTGGACAGTGAACAGTTGCTGAGGGAAATAAACATCGAGTATATAAAGTAAACCAAATGGATCGGTGGAGAAGTTTCCATATCCACACCTCTGCTGCGGCTGCGACTCTTCCCCTATTATGTGCATCTTCTTTCCGATGCGGTGGTTTCTTCCACAGTTTTTGGCGGGAATTGTTTTTCCAATTTTCTCGCTTCCTTCGTTTCTTTTCGGGAGAACGACTGATTTTAGCACCACTTTCTTTTCTGTTTTTTTGGTCGTGAATTTAGCACAACTTTTTCTCCCGTTGTGTCCCACATTGGGCCTGAATTTTGGCTCCCAATGTAGTAAACCCAGATAAAAAAAGATAAATGATTGGACCAAAAGAAAACATCATTGACCAAAAAAAAAAAGAAAATATCGAAATTCATATACAGTTGTTTTCATATGAATTGATAATTGATAATCATTAGATGATAATTTAGTCAAATCTATCAAATCATCTAATGATTCTCAGCTATCAACTTCACATAAAGACAATTACATGTAAGTTTTTACCAAAAGAAAAACCATAATAACACTACAAGAAAAGCGGTAGATAGCGGCGGTTTACAAAAATCACAGCTAAATGGAATTTACCAGCGGTTGGTGCGACATATCAGGCAAGGGCTTCTAAAAGCTCCTTATTTTGCAGTAGTTTGGCTTTAACTGCTGCACCATGTCAATTTTGCAGCGGTTGTTGCAACGGTCAATAACAGATATTCTGTTAGTAACGGTTTTCTCTTAATGGTAATATGTTTTTATCTCGAACTTTTATGTTTAAATATTGTCGTGTAAAATCTACTTAAGTTCTCACTATTTTTTTTTTAAATATGTTTCAAACACCGTTACTTAATGCACTGCATACATTTTTGGATTTGTATTACGTAAAAAATAATTCATGATTTAAAAAAACATATATTGCTTAATAATGTGCACAAATTTTACGAATTAGGTTTCTTCATGTACTATCAGCGCATTTTAAGTTTGCATTCAAGCATAAATGTTAAAGAAAAAATCAAGTCAAGGTATGATTTTATAAAATTAAAACAAAGTTCAATAGAGTATAAAGATCAGAATTCTTGAAGTAGATAAACAAGTAATGAGTCAAAAATTTCTCTTCAACATCATATTGACCTGGCCAGAAATACTATGTCACAAATCTACAGCTTTCACGTGATAACAGATCTGATAAGTCATCTCCAAACCATGGCTTTTTGTTCAGATTGAAGCTCCTTTTTGCAGCATATACGTCATCTTCTCTTTGTTGGGTGTATAAAGTTTCATCTTCTCTTTGTTGGGTGTATAAAACTTCATTGTCTTCTTCCGGAACCTTACTAAGCTCAACATGTCTGGAGATGTCAATTCCACCAGAGGAGATAGCATCTAAATCATCTTCTGAATCAGTGTCTGACCCATCTAGTGTGTCATTAATTATTTTGCTTGAATATTCAGATGACACTAAAAATATCAACATGCATACAACAATCTAAGTCAACTCAAAAGAAAATGATAACTCCCAAGTCATTAGCTAATAATTAAGAAAAAAAACTTATGCTTTGAAATGGTAAGGGAACTTAAAAACTAAACAAAAAAAATTAATAACTACCATCTCCTTTGTCGATAGTTTGGACATATTTCTTGGAAAGAAGCTCTGTAATAGAAAGTTCTATATACTTTATTTCCTCTTTTGAAGCAATATCCAACTCAACAATATGTGTGTTCCTAAAGCGCGCTTGCATCATAATAAAATGTATAGTTCATGGTCTTTTTTGTAAAGCATACTGTTTGCTATGATGCACTTTTTATGCTAGCTATTTATTTTTAACCTTTAATTCAGCAAGTATGTCTTCAGAGGTCTTACCAGCTGCACATGTCACAAAAGTATAGCCAAATTTCTTCTCATACATTGATCCCCATTCATGAAGTTCCTACAAATTTGAACATTAACATAACAACTATTATTGCAGAAAATTTGAAAGCATATATCAACTTAAAATATACATCATTCAAATGTAGTTTAACTCAAGTTTTTAAGGGTATGCCTAAGGAACAAACCTGCATAGCAGCTTTGTTCGCCATTTGCAAGTAATCGTTAGAACAAGATCGTCTTGAAATAGCCTTCAACCAAAACCTAACATTCAATTTACAGAACCATATGTCTCTAGTAACAGTAATTACATGTTCCAATGAAGAGAATGGAGAAGCCATAGCCATTTCGGTAGCGAATGTAATGCTTGCACAGCATGATGAGAAGTCCTCCGTTTTTATTTCTCCTGTTACACCACCATCTTATGTTGACTATATTGGTCAGTCCAAGATCATTTACTCGATATCATTATTTTTTTCACTGGAAATTAAAAACAACAACAATAATGACGAAATCAATATTTATTTGGAAACTGACTTTTGCTAGCAACAAACGTAGAAAGAAACAAGAAACTGGTTTTATTCTTGAAAACTAACAAGAAATAAAAACTTAAATTCAAATATGAAAATACAGATAGTAATGTAACCAGCGAACTACGTACATTATAAATACTATTAAATTAAACACACACATATCCTCTATAAATGACGTTCAGGTTTTCCATATTTCTACTATGCAACTCATCGGAATTCTCAAAAACATCATCTGTTGGGTCTTCTATATCATTATCCCTTATCAACTGTAAATCACCGATGTCACTTGCCACTAACATGTTGAACCCTGACTGTGGAGAAAAAGCAGCTTCAACTTCTTCATTCTCTCCTCCCATGTCATACAAATCTCGTGGTTTTACATGAACCACTACATTCCATTCTTTATCTACTTCATCATGCACATAGTATACAAATGAGCTTCTGATGCCAATATGTACAATTCATCCTCTTCTCGATCACCGGTGTGTATCGGACGAGTGAAATTAACACTGGTAAGGCCAAATGGTCTTGTTTGATGCCTCTGCTCGTAATTGTATCAGCCCAAATACATTTGAACAAAACCACTGTGAAATGGCAGCTGTAGTTCAATTCGATTTTGTCCACAATTTTTTCATAATATGGAACACTACCAATAGCCATTTTATTGTCATGTATACTTGCATAACTTCTTGTATTAGATGAGACATAAACTCCACTATTTTAGGTTTTCAGCTCATCTTCCTTTATGATAGTTCTAAACATGTACCCATTGATGTTGTACGCCCCAAAACGTCTTGCCTGAAGCATGGGACCGCATGCCAGCAACTTCATTTCTTTTGAATACTACATACTGTCCATTGGAACTTGGTACCATATAACATCCATCGTTGATATAAAAATTGGATTTCATAAAGTTCAAATTATAGCCTAAAAAGACAATGGTCAGGTTAAATTTCTATGAACCTCATGCTTGAACCAACGAGAAAATTCTACTTGCACAACACTATCTATCTTAGATTGCAACCTTGTTTGACTCCGTAATCTTTGCTTCGTTTCTGTCCTAAATGTACTTTATGACACAACAATAAATTAGTCCAACTACTAACTATATGAAATGAGTTATACTCATGTTTCAAATTAAGATGTGTGCATACTTACTCAATGAACGGAACGACGGCCTCGCAATTCACTAACACATGACGATGTGCCTGATCTTTTTCCATGGGAGTGAGTCCAAAATATAAAATAGCCCCTGAAGTCTTTCCAATTTTTGGGAACATAATTTCCTGTGAATTATGTGTAATATCAATAGGCTGATCATTAACTCGCCTTAGTCAGTTGATTTTGGTCTCAATATTATCCAAATATCTAGAACAGAAAGTCAAAATTTTCTTAGATAAATAGCCTTTCGTAATTGAGCCTTCTGCTTGTGCCCTATTATGCACGTATTGCTTCAATCGACCTAAATACCTTTTATATAACAAAGACATAACATTCAGTATATACACAAAGAAATGAATTGTAAGAATTAATTTCGTTTGTAAGCAAGCTAACCTTTCTATTGGATACAACCACCGATAATGTACCAGGCCACCAAGTTTTAGTTCATTAACGAGATGCACCGTAAGGTGAACCATGATAGTGAAAAAGGATGGACGAAAAATCATTTTCATCTGACACAGAATTTGCACAACATAATTCTGAAAGTCACCAATAGAAGTGTTCGCATTGCGGTTTGGTTCGGTTTTAAGGAAAAAATCCTACGATCCGAATGCTTAATTGATGTGTGGTGCGATTTGTGTAACAACCCTGGTTTTCGAATACACGAGATCTTTTCTGAAAGTACGGGGAACTCCAGAGGGTCAGTAAGGGGAGAAGCTCTGATATATCATCAAGTATCTCAATCCTCATTATCATTATGCCATCTTTAAGTTAGAAACTTTTCCGAGGCAAGCTCAATAACGCAGTCACGAAGAACATAGTTTTTGAACCGTATCGGTCAGGAATTCTGATCCGGTTTTTCGTAAATAGTCTCAGTTTGACGAACCGGAATCGATTCATGAGAGAAGAGAGATAATAGGGTAATATTATCATTATATTAGTAATATAAGCTTTTTGAATAATATTATAAGGTTACCTGGTCAGTTTTAGTTAAAAATAGAAAATTGGTTTAACCGGGTTTACGGTTTACTGGTGCAACTTAGCACCAGCACTCTCTGATGACTTTAGCAATGCTAAGGCCTCATTATACATGTTTTATTCTCACAATAAATAGGTTACTAGTGTCATTTATGCTAGTAGCTCAGAAAATAATTTTTAGAGATGTTTTTACAAGTGTTCCGATACATCTAGTTTTAGTAGTTATACACCTGAAATATTTTAATATTATTTTAATCCACCTCCAAGCCAACCAATCACAACTCACCCTACACCCCCAAGACACTCCAAGACTGGTCATTTACTCCCTTTTGGCCGAAAATAACAAGAGAGAAAAGAGAGAGACTTTCATGAACACTTAATCTTCAAAGCTTGATTTCTTCTAAACTAAAACTCAAATCAAAATTCCGATTTCACCAAAATGATCCTCTCTTCTTCCTCTACATAACCATGTAACTTATCAAGGCTGGAAATAAGGTGAGATGGCTGTTCCTTTCCCCTTTCAATTCGGTTTTCAAGGAAACATGCTTAAACATGTGTTTTCTTGATGTTCTTCCTCAGGAATCATGCTTAACTTGACTTGAGGGACAAGAAATGTTAATTTTCAGCAAGTCTAAGGTGAGATATCCCTTCCTAACTTGCTGAGAGAGATTTGGTCAGTTGAGAGTTTGTGGATTTAAAGTTGTTCTTGATGTGATTTAGGAGGAAAAAGTGCTTTAAGAACACTTCAAAGAGTAACCAAATTTGGAGTAGCAAATCAAGGTAGGGTGTCACGAAATTAATCTTGATTATTTGTGTTTGAATTGTGTGAATGTTGTATGATTTGGATGTTCTAAAAATTGGTTACATATATGATTGCTTATTGGTGAAAATTTGGTGAAATTTTGATGAAATTTGATGAAATTCAAGCTTTAAAGTTCATGTTCTTGGGGCAGCTGGAAAAACGAACCCTAGAGCTTAAATTGAGGTTCAATTTATGTTTAAAACATGTAGAAAAGATGGGGTTTTAGAGACTGGGAATTTATCTTGAATTTTGGTAAAAATCGGATGCTGAAAAGACTGAAAAACGGGTAAAAATAGAGAAAGAATCTGAAGAATTTATGAAGAACATGAAGAACACTTTGAGTGTGATGAAGAACAATGAAGAACAGGCTTTAGATCCTTAAAAGGGCAAGGAAGTAAAAATTTTTGTGTTTAAGGGGTTATTTAGTAATTTCTGAAAGTTAGGGTGGTTAAAGTAGAAATATTAAAAGTTACGGATGGTAAAAAGTGAATTTTAAAGGTTAAAAGTTAAAGTGGAGTAATTTTCAAAAATTAATAATAAAATATTAAATAATAATAAAATATTAAATAATAATATTTAATTAAAAATAATATTTTAATAAAAATAATAAAATAATACGGAAAATGTAGTTTTCTGTAAAAGCTTTAGAAAGACAACTTTAAGCGCAGAATCTCATAGTTACCTTCATAAAACACTTAGGGAGTGGTAATAACATGATAGTGAGGCAAAGATAAAAGAAAGATAAAAAGTTGAAGAAAAGATAAAAATTGAAGAAAAAGTTCGTAAAGTTTAAATGACAAAATCAAACAGAGATTAGTGAACGAATTAGGGCAACATAGTTAGTCCTTGAGTTGCGACTAGGGTTAGGTATAATATGAAAAGTGAAACTGTTTCAGTATAGACTTAAAGAACCTATACTTGGGACAGGCTAACTATTCATACCGAAATTTACATAAGATTTAAATACATACGTTAAGATGAGAAATAAGAGCAGAGTAAAGAAACACAGATAACAGAGTAACAAGAGTAAAGTAAAGAGATAAAGAGAAAAAGAGTAAATATAGATACATAGGAACAGTAATCAGAGAAAAGTAAAGAGATATATAGAACAGAGTAACCAGAGCAGAGTAAGGAGATATAGAGAATAGAGTAACCAGAACAAAGTAAAGAGATACAGAGAAAAGAGAAACCAAAACAGAGTAAAAAGATATAAAGACAAGAGTAATATAATAAAGATATATATATATATATATATATATATATATATATATATATATATATATATATATATATATATTAGTTGCTTGACACAACCCAGAGTTTCTGTAGGAAAACTAAGTTACCTACAGCTATTTTCCGCTTCCCCAGAGCAGAGCATATTTATATTTTCCTGAAGTAAGCAGAGACCGTCTCAAATGAGCAGCTATTATTATATGCGCATTTATTTAGGAACGGAAAATCGTATTTGGAAAATCGGGATTACTCGTGACCGGATAAATGTCGGGATTGCGGGCAGCCAACCGACACATGAGCTCATGGCTTGCATAGGACAGACATGCATCATACTTGGTTGCACATTTCCTCTGTTATGATTGTTGTTTGAATGTATGCTTTCTTTGTTTTCATTCTATTCTCTGTGTTTGTGTTTTGTTTTCTTGTATTCTTTTGTTTGTGTTTTGCTTTCTGTTTTCTCTATTTTCTCTATTTATTTGTTTCTTCTATTTTCTACTTCTCGGTAATCTGCTATTTATCTGCTAAATAACACATAATTAATGAACTTAACTAATAACTCCGACCCTACTAAGAACTCCCCAGTTCTTATCCTTTCTCTCTCCCTTCCCCCTCAGATGGAAGCAAAAGTATCCTTCCGTAGTTCGTTGATAATCGTTCTGCAAAGAGGATTCCGCTCTAGGTAGTCTTCTAAGTCTAGGGTGAATCTTGTTCTCTGTTTATATGTATATACTATGAGGCCAGCCAACGTTTGCACCCTACTTATCTACAGACCTTAGCCTAAGTCCTCCGTACGATGTTGTTGTTATATGGCCACTCGATGAAGTACTTGAGAGACGCTCTTCGATGACATATGATCGTGGAGAGGAGTAGTAGACGACCTTCCACCTTTTGATGACGATTCACCTGACTTGAGTTTTGAAGACTTAGAACGTAATTTCCCTCGCTTTAGTAGCTTAGAGGGACTAGGTGAGTATAGAGTCTAGGCTAGCCTGGGTGCCAGCTTAGGGACTTCTTGAACAAGTCAGGGCCTGGGATGTTGTGTATGTGTGTATATATATTATTTAGCTATATCTAGGGGTGTTCTAACTAAAATTCTATACTCTAATAAAGGCTGGATCACGAAAAGTTATCAACTGCTTGAGATGTATTTATGTGTGGTTGTTTATAACTATTTTACCTATTATTATTTGTGAATTGGTTATCAATGATTCTGTTTATTAATCCCAAACGTTTTAAAAAAAGTATCTCGCAAAATAACTACGTTTTTAATAACGAATCAGGCTCATATAATACATAATAGATAATAATTAGGAAGACAAGTTGGTAACGCTCAGTTTCTGGTATGATCTAGACATACTGAAAATTGGGTCGTTACAATTTGGTATCAAAGCAGTTCATTTCCAGTAGAGCCTGGAGAGTGGACTGACTATGCTTCATTGCATACTCTACTTGTGTGTCTCATGCTGTTAGGGTATCTTCAAGATACATTTGGCATGAATGTCTATGAGTGCTTATTTTGGGAATGTTCGTGCCTTACCTGAGATATTAAGACTGATCACCTTAATGTTGATTGTTTGGTGCGGATAAGACCTCAATGACTGCAAATAGGCATAGTTTAATCGAGCTCTGAATGACGAATCGATGTGAGGCATAGCTATCTTTATAGCTGTTATGATCTCCATGGCCATGGCTATGTTAGATTTGGATGCTGTAAGGAACGAACGCCTGTTTCACTTGTGGGGAACTTGGACACTTGGCGAGGAATTGCCCAAAAGAATTTGCTCGGAATCCAGTATGAACCCAGCAACAAGGTCGAGTGTTTGCTATGACTGCTGACGATGCTATGCAATCAGACGCCCTGATCCAAGGTCAGTGTTATGTCAGAAATCAATTTCTAACTGTACTGTATGACTCGGGTGCATCGCATTTCTTTATTTCTTTAAATGTTGCTCATGAATTGGGACTAGATTTCTCTGAGTTGAACTTTGATCTAATTGTCCATACACCTGCATCCCAAAATACTTTGACCAGTTTAGTGTACCTGCAAGTACCACTTGCTATTAGGAATAGGACTTTTATACATGATCTAATTTGTTTGCATCTATGTGGTTTAGAAGCTATTCTAGGATTAGATTGGTTATTTAAGTATCATGTTTTCCTTGATTGCTTTGAAAGAACTGCTGTTATTCCATCTGACAGTCTACATACTAAACCGTTTCTATCCCACACTTTATATCTGAATTCTATAAGAGTTACCTTAGCCGGGAGTGATTGTGACGGGTACGTTCTGTTAGAGGCTAGCTCGAATGATAGTGAATTAAGCCTGGAACAGATCCAAGTCGTGAAGGAATTTCCTGATATTTTTCTGAATGACATACCTGAGTTTCCTCCTCAACGTGAGATAGAATTCAGCATCGAACTAGTACCTGGAACCGGACCGATTTCTATAGCACTGTGCCGGATGTCACCACTGAAACTTGCAAAGTTGAAGAAGTAGTTGGATGAGCTACTTGGAAAGAAATTTATTCGTCCTAGTGCATCACCTTGGGGAGCTCCAGTATTGCTAGTAACGAAAAAGGATGGTGGAATGAGACTTTGTGTAGATTATTGACAGTTAAATAAAGTCACTATCAAGAACAAGTATTCACTTTCACAGATAGATGATTTGATGGATCAGTTGAAAGGTGCAACTGTGTTCTCGAAGATTGATTTGCGATCGGGCTATCACCAGATTCGAGTGAAAGAGTCAGATATACCGAAGACTGCATTTAGAACTCGATATGGTCACTATGAGTATACGGTTATGTCGTTTGGACTAACTAATGCTCCTGCAATTTTCATGGATTACATGAATCGTATTTTCCGTCCGTACCTTGATCAGTTCGTAGTAGTTTTCATAGACGATATTCCCATCTATTCGAAGACAGAAAGAGAGCATGAAGAGCATCTAAGGACTGTATTACAGATACTGAGGACTCGGAAGTTATATGCTAAACTATCAAAGTGTGAATTTTGGACAGAGAAGGTGGCATTTTTGGGACATGTTATATCACAAGGAGGAATTGCAGTGGATCCTTCAAAAATTGAAGCAGTAGTGCAATGGGAACCACGTATGACCATTACAGAAGTTCAGAGTTTTCTCGGACTTGCTGGCTATTACTGGAGGTTCATCAAAGGATTTTCACAGATAGCCTTACCTTTGACTTACCTTATACGAAAGGAAGTTCAATTTATCTGGACGGCGGAGTGTGATAGAAGTTTTAAGATGCTTAAGGAAAAGCTAACAACTGCATCTGTATTAGTATTACCCGATCCGCAGAAACCTTTTGAAGTATACTGTGACGCCTCTCATAAAGGACTTGGGTGTGTGCTGATGCAAGACAAAAATGTGGTGGCTTATGCTTCCCGGCAGCTAAGACCTCATGAACGAAATTACCCGACGCATGACTTGGAACTAGCTGCGGTGGTGTTTGCTCTCAAGATCTAGAGACACTATTTGTATGGCGCTCAGTTAGAAGTTTTCTCTGATCACAAAAGTTTGAAGTATATCTTTGACCAAAAGGATCTCAATATGCGACAACAAAGATGGATGGAATTTTTGAAGGACTATGATTTTAAGTTAAGTTATCACCCAGAAAAAGCGAACGTCGTGGCAGACGCCTTGAGCAGGAAAAATTTGAGTATCTCTTGGATGATGATAAAGGAAGAGAAGCTACTTGCGGAATTTGAGGACCTTAAATTGGCTATGACTGAGACGTCAAGGGGAGTCCGTCTGGCACAGTTACATATAACACTAGATTTTAAGATTAGGATTCAGCAAGCATAAGCACAGGACTCAGAAATGATGACGATGCTGAAATGGATGGCAGTAGAGGAACCAGAAGCTGTAAGATAAGATCGTAGCAGTCTCTGGAGTTACAAAAACAGAATTTGTGTGCCTAGCTCTAGAGATTTGCGGCAAGGGATTCTTACAGAATCTCATCAAAGTAGATTTTCTATGCATCCTGGAGTGACAAAGATGTATCAAGATTTGAAACAAATGTTTTGGTGGCCGGGCTTAAAGAAAGAGATAGCTGATTATGTCTCAAAATGTTTAACCTGTTAGAAGGTGAAGGTGGAACACCAGAAACCGTCAGGAACCCTGCAACCCTTAGAAATACCACAATGGAAATGGGAGCAGATCACTATGGATTTTATCACGATATTGCCAAGGACCTCAACAGGACACGATGCCATTTGAGTGATTATGGACAGGTTGACAAAATTAGCGTACTTCCTTCTGATTCGAGTTGACTATACATTAGAAAGGCTGGCACAGATATATATTCAAGAAATCATATGATTGCACGAAATACCTTCATCAATTGTTTCAGATCGAGATCTGAGGTTTACTTCCAGATTCTGGGAAGCTTTTCAAAAAGCTTTAGGAACAAAACAGCATATGAGTACAGCATACCATCCTCAAACAGACGGACAATCAGAGTGGACAATCCAGACATTAGAAGACATGCTAATATCTTGTGTGATGGATAATCAAGGCAGTTGGGATAGGTATTTGCCATTGGTCGAGTTCGTCTACAACAACAGTTACTAACAAAGTATCGGGATGGCACCATATGAAGCTCTCTACGAAAGGAGATGTCAGACACCATTATGTTGGAATGATGATGGAGAAGCTAGTGTCTTAGGTCCATACCTAGTGAAAGAAACTACTGAGAAGATAAAGGGGATTCGCCAGAAGATCGAGACAGCACAGAGCCGTCAAAAGAGCTATGCCGATAATAGACGTAGACACTTAGAGTTTAGTGAGGGAGACCATGTCTATCTTAAAGTAACCCCGACTACTGGAATAGGTAGAGTCCTTAAGACTAAAAAGCTTAACCCTCGATACATAGGACCTTTCCAAATACTTAAAAGAGTCGGTCTAGTAGCTTATCAAGTAGCCCTTCATCCATATCTGTCAAACCTTCATGATGTTTTTCATGTCTCGCAACTTAAGAAATATATTCCCGATGAAAGTCACATTTTACAACTAGAAACAGTACAGTTATGAAACGATTTCACATATCAAGCATCAACAGTTCAGATCATAGAAAGAAGTGATAAGCAGCTAAGAGGCAAAATTGTTCGCTTAGTCAAAGTAGCTTGGGGACAAAGAGGAGAAGAATAACACACTTGGGAACTGGAAGATAAAATGAAAGCTAATTACCCGCATCTATTTTCAGGTAACTGAAATTTTGAGGGCAAAATTTTCATTTAGGAGGGTAGAATGTAACAACCCTGGTTTTCGAATACGCGAGATCTTTTCTGAAAGTATGGAGAACTCCGGAGGGTCAGTAAGGGGAGAAGCTCTGATATATTATCAAGTATCTCAATCCTCATTGTCATTATGCCATCTTTAAGTTAGAACCTTTCTGAGACAAGCTCGATAACGCAGTCACGAAAAGAACATAGTTTTTGAACCGTATTGATCAGGAATTTTGATCCGATTTTTCGTAAATAGTCTTAGTTTGACGAACCGGAATCGATTCATGAGAGAAGAGAGATAATAGGGTAATATTATCATTATATTAGTATTAGAAGCTTTTTGAATAATATTATAAGGTTACCTGGTCAGTTTTAGTTAAAAACAGAAAATCGGTTTAACCGGGTTTACGGTTTACTGGTGCAACTTAGCACCAGCACTCTCTGATGACTTTAGCAATGCTAAGGCCTCATTATACATGTTTTATTCTCACAATAAATATGTTACTAGTGTCACTTATGCTAGTAGCTCAGAAAATAATTTTTAGAGATATTTTCACAAGTGTTCCGATACATCTAGTTTTAGTAGTTATACACCTGAGATATTTTAATATTATTTTAATCCACCTCAAAGCCAACCAATCACAACTCACCCTACACCCCCAAGACACTCCAAGGCTGGTCATTTACTCCCTTTTGGCCGAAAATAACAAGAGAGAAAAGAGAGAAACTTTCATGAACACTTAATCTTCAAAGCTTGATTTCTTCTGAACTAAAACTCAAATCAAAATTCTGATTTCACCAAAATGTTCCTCTTGTAACACCCTACCATACAGAGACTTATGCTTAAGTCATAATTCAGAGATGGCAAGGTATTACGACCTCTAAAAATAAAAATTTAGTACGTATAGTAGTATGAATAATTGATTATAACTAGGAGCCTTTGTAGAAAAAGGGGTAAACAAAAACCAATCGCAACTCAAAGCGCAACACTCCGATCGATAACGTAACGAACAAGGATAACCAACGCGTGATTATATATATACAAAGGAGTGTCAAAAACAGGAATATCAAGACTCAAGATCCGGCTGCGAAGATAACCGATCCGAGCATAACAATATATACATATGATATAATAAGGAAAACCCCAAAGGAAACCCAAAGGAACACAAATACATGAAACCTATTCTCCAAAATTCTCCCATAAGAGGAGTCATCACAGTTTGTATTATTTAATGGAGATAAAAGTATCTAAGCAAAACATATAAACCAAAACATAGCCCCGAGAACAAAGGATCTTCGCAAATCTAGAAGTCTCCAGCATGCCTCAGCGGGAAATCTCACGTCCTGCATCTGAAAACCACAAAATCCGCATGGGTGAGAACCAGAGGTCCCCAGCATGGTAACAGCTTCCACATATATAATACATAATAATGGAGGAAAGCCAAAGGCAATCCTAGAACTTCCTCCAGATAATATCAACGCTTATAAACAAGCTAAACCATAAAGGGCATCTAACTAAAGATTCTCCAGTCTAACTAATACTTCCCTTTCCAATTCCTTCAATCCTCCCAACCACCAGCAGGAGTATAATAAAGCAAACACAGTTATATCAGACAAGAAATATACAATTAGGAACAAGTAAGGCATTTAGACAAATAGCAAGTAATATGCAATCAAATAGGCAATCTCAAACAATTCACATAATATGCATATGATGAATGCCTGTCCCTAGTGGCTGATGATATCATCTGTCGGTTATAGAGCCAACCCGACAAGTCCTGGTAGCTAACCATTGGACTGTCCCTCTGTCATGCATCCCCAACTCGAGTTATACTCGTCATAAACTTGATCATAATCATGATCTATATCCATCACCCTCACTGGTGAATATTTACGGGGGCGAGCTCATCCGGGTCTTTCACAGTGCCCGGCCACACTTACGACATAGGGTCAACAGAGTATCAAGTCTCAACCTGGAGCACGTGGTGGCTAGCCACTGCTACTACCCAGGGAAACTCGTATCTCAGATAGTGGAAGTGCAAATCACAATTATCAATAATTCAGCATAAACATGCATGAATTCTCATCCATGGATCAACATCCATATCAGCCATCCGGCTCACGGTTAAATCCATAACCAGCCAATATTCATAGCATACACAGCTATTCCGGCTCACGGTTCAATCCAGAACCAGCCAATATTCATAGCATACACAGCTATTCCGGCTCACGGTTCAATCCAGAACCAGCCAATTCATAAACAATTACGGCCCTTCGGCCAATGGCATAACAAGCACTTCCACCACAATCCTCCACATCTCACATAATCATCAATGATCCTCATTGATTATTCATCTTCCCTTGCTTCACTCGCAAGTTACCACATCCACTAGCTCCTTCTCTCATAGCTAGGCATATCATAATGATTTAAGATATAAGTGGTGAGATCGGAGGCTTAGAAGTATGAAATTTGGCTTTTAAAACTCAAAAATCAACTTTGGGATGAAAACAGGTCCGCGCGTACGCGCACTCCACGCGCACGCGTGGGCGGCCTCAAAAAGTTATCGACGCGCAAGCGTCATGCACGCTAACGCGTGGGTTAAAAACTTGCCAAACGACGCGCACGCGTCAACCACGCGTACGCGTGGGTGTCCTCATGCCCCAGGCACAAAACTAGCACAGTTCTGGCATAACTCTCTGGAAAATGGCTGGGCATTGGGTGCAGCACCATCGGCGCGCCCGCGCACATCACGCGCACGCGTGTATGGCATTTTCGGGAAGAACGGCGCGCACGCGCCAAGTGCGCCCACGCGCAAGGGGTCATTCTGCTAAAAATTTTCTAAGTTAAAAGCTGCAGAATTTACCAATTTGAACCCCAATCTTCCAACGGACATAACTTTCTCATTTTAAATCGTTTTTCACCCGTTCTTCGAACGGCATGGACATCCCGGATCCAACTTCATTTCTAAATAGATTTGGCACAAAACAGAGATCCGTAGTCCAAGTTATGTTCCACCAAAGTATGCCCAAAAACCATGTTTTTCATAAAAACCACAAAGTGCCATTTTCAAAACAAGCCATTTCCAACTCTTTTCAAAATCAATCAAAACATGCCATTTTCATCCCTTTCCTTTGAAATCAATCAAAATATATCAAATTCAACATCAAGCCTCCTCAACTCACACATTGACACTTTACCACAAATTACAGAATCACTATCTCATCATTTTAACCCACTTCACCCAAGTGGCTCAAACTCAAACATATTGACATATCATATACTCTTACTCATGCCAATTCTCAACAACACCAATTCCAATAAATCATCATTGTACACAATCAATATCATACTCACCATCAACATGGTCCAACCCACAATTCAACCATAACCAATCATCAAGCATATATCACAGCATGCATATTTCTCATACATCATACCATCAAGGCATCATTAATCATCATCACATATATGACCACATCATATATCTCAATCATTCAACAACATCAACATTTCAATGCCTATCTTAGGGCCTCTAGCCTAAGTATTTCCTACCACATTACATATTAGATACGGGAAACCGAAACCATACCTTAGCCGATTTTCCCAAGCTCCACCGGAGCACTTCCAAACCACTTATCCACAAGCTCTCAAGGCCTCAATACCTCCAAGAACAGATTTTTCACCACCAAACATTTTCCAAGCTTTTCAAAATCACCAATCAAGCTCCAATATCCACACATACACAACCTAAGCCACAACCATCATACCCATACACAACATCTCAAAACCCAAGCATCATAAAACAACAAAATACACTAGGGTTGAGAATCTTACCACACCCAAGGTCCAAGGAGACAAGATTAACCTTCTCCTTCAAGAGAGTTGGGTCCTATAACATCAAAGAACCCAAAATCTCAACATTTTACCCATGAAACTCGAAAATAAGGGTTGGAATTTCGAACAGAAACTTGTGGCTTACCTCAAGATTGGTTGTATGGGTTTTGTAGAGCTCTCCGCGGTGAACGCGTGGCCGCAAACGGAGCGGCAATCGGAGCTCTAGATCAAAAGTTATGGTGGTTTGAAGATCAACCAAGGGAGAGAACTTGAGAGAGTGTTCTTCCTCCCTTTCTCTCTAATTTCAGCTTGTGTGTGTAACAAATGAGGAGAGAGAGTGCTGAAAACTAGGGTTTTGGTTAAGTTATGTTGGGCCAAGGGCCCACTTTGGGTCCAATTGGCCCGGTTTGGCCCGTTCGGTCCAATCTTGGTCCGAATTCTATAAAATTGGTACCGAAATTCTCGTCTCAGTCTCCTCTATCACATTTAGCCACAAAAATCACATTTTGGGCTTTCTAGAATAAATTCTCATTTATGGGTTAATTAGCCGTTAATTAACCGGGTTTTACACCTCTCTTCTTCCTCTACATAACCATGTAACTTATCAAGGCTGAAAATAAGGTGAGATGGCTGTTCCTTTCCCCTTTCAATTCGGTTTTCAAGGAAACATGCTTAAACATGTGTTTTCTTGATGTTCTTCCTTAGGAATCATGCTTAACTTGACTTGAGGGCCAAGAAATGTTAATTTCCAGCAAATCGAAGGTGAGATATCCCTTCCTAACTTTCTGAGAGAGATTTGGTCAGTTGAGGGTTTGTGGATTTAAAGTTGTTCTTGATGTGATTTAGGAGGAAAAAGTGCTTTAAGAACACTTCAAAGAGTAACCGGATTTGGAGCAGCAAATCAAGGTAGGGAGTCACGAAATTAATCTTGATTATTTGTGTTTGAATTATGTGAATGTTGTATGATTTGGCTGTGCTAAAAATTGGTTACATATATGATTGATTCTTGGTGAAAATTTGGTAAAATTTTGATGAAATTTGATGAAATTCAAGCTTTAAAGTTCATGTTCTTGGGGCAGCTGGAAAAACGAACCCTAGAGCTTAAATTGAGGTTCAATTTATGTTTAAAACATGTAGAAAAGATAGGGTTTTAGTGGCTGGGAATTTATCTTGAATTTTGGTAAAAATCGGATGCTGAAAAGACTGAAAAACGGGTAAAAACAGAGAAAGAATCTGAAGAATTTATGAAGAACATGAAGAACACTTTGAGTGTGATGAAGAACAATGAAGAACAGGCTTTAGATCCTTAAAAGGGCAAGGAAGTAAAAATTTTGGTGTTTAAGGGGTTATTTAGTAATTTCTGAAAGTTAGGGTGATTAAAGTAGAAATATTAAAAGTTACGGATGGTAAAAAGTGAATTTTAAAGGTTAAAAGTTAAAGTGGGGTAATTTTCGAAAATTAATAATAAAATAATAAATAATAATAAAATATTAAATAATAATATTTAATTAAAAATAATATTTTAATAAAAATAATAAAATAATACGAAAAAGGCAGTTTTCTGTAAAAGCTTTAGAAAGACAACTTTAAGCGTTGAATCTCATAGTTACCTTCATAAAACACTTAGGGAGTGGTAATAACATGATAGTGAGACAAGGATAAAAGAAAGATAAAAAGTTAAAGAAAAGATAATAATTGAAGAAAAAGTCTGTAAAGTTTTGATGACAAAATCAAACAGAGATTAGTGAACGAACTAGGACAACATAGTTAGTCCTTGAGTTGCGACTAGGGTTAGGTATAATATGAAAAGTGAAACTGTTTCAGTATAGACTTAATGAACCTATACTTGGGACAGGCTAACTATTCATACCGAAATTTACATAAGCTTTAAATACATACGTTAAGTAGAGAAATAAGAGCAGAGTAAAGAAACACAGAGAACAGAGTAACAAGAGTTAAGTAAAGAGATAAAGAGAAAAAGAGTAAATATAGATACAGAGGAACAGTAATCAGAGAAAAGTAAAGAGATATAGAGAACAAAGTAACCAGAGCAGAGTAAAGAGATATAGAGAACAGAGTAACCAGAGCAGAGTAAAGAGATACAGAGAAAAGTGAAACCAAAACAGAGTAAAAAGATATAAAGAGAAGAGTAATATAATAAAGATATATATATATATATATATATATATATATATATATTTTCCTGCCGTAAGCAGAGGCTATCTCAAATGAGCAGCTATTATTATATGCGCATTTATTTAGGAATGGAAAATTGTATTCGGAAAATCGGGATTACTCGTGTCCGGATAAATGTCGGGATTGCGGGCAGCCAACTGACACATGAGCTCATGGCCTGCATAGGACAGACATGCATCATACTTGGTTGCACATTTTCTCTGTTATGATTGTTGTTTGAATGTATGCTTTCTTTTTTTTATTCTATTCTCTGTGTTTGTGTTTTGTTTTCTTGTATTCTTTTGTTTGTGTTTTTCTTTCTGTTTTCTCTATTTTCTCTATTTATTTGTTTCTTATATTTTCTGCTTCTCGGTAATCTGCTATTTATCTGCTAAACAACACATAATTAATGAACTTAACTAATAACCCCGACCCTACTAAGAATTCCCCAGTTCTTACCCCTTCTCTCTCCCTTCCCCCTCAGATAGAAGCAAAAGTACCCTTCCGTAGTTTGTTGATGATCGTTCTGCAAAGAGGATTCCGCTCTAGGTAGTCTTCTGAGTCTAGGGTGAATCTCGTTCTCTGTTTATATGTATATACTGTGAGGCCAACCAACATTTGCACCCTGCTTATCTACAGACCTTAGCCTAAGTCCTCTGTACGATGTTGCTGTTATGTGGCCACTCGATGAAGTACTTGAGAGACGCTCTTCGATGACATATGATCATACAGAGGAGTAGTAGATGACCTTCCACCTTTTGATGACGATTCACCTGACTTGAGTTTTGAAGACTTAGAACGTACTTTCCCTCGCTTTAGTAGCTTAGAGGGACTAGGTGAGTATAGAGTCTAGGCTAGCCTGGGTGCCAGCTTAGGGACTTCTTGAACAAGTCAGGGCCTGGGATGTTGTATATAAAATATATATATATATATATATATATATATATATATATATATATATATATATATATATATATACGTATTTAGATATTATTTAGCTATATCTAGGGGTGTTCTAATTAAAAGTCTATACTCTAATAAAGGCTGGATCACGGAAAGTTATCAACTGCTTGAGATGTATTTATGTGTGGTTGTTTATAACTGTTTTACCTATTATTATTGGTGAATTGGTTAT
This sequence comes from Arachis hypogaea, assembly GCF_003086295.3. NCBI lineage: Eukaryota > Viridiplantae > Streptophyta > Magnoliopsida > Fabales > Fabaceae > Arachis > Arachis hypogaea. Next base: position 24,224,768 of record NC_092041.1, on the reverse strand, counting down.
GAATGATTCTGTTTATTAATCCTAAATGTTTTTTTAAAAAAAAGCATCTCGCAAAAAAACTACGTTTTTAAAACGAATCAGGCTCATGTAATACATAATAGATAATAATTAGGAAGACAAGTTGGTAACGCTCAATTTCCGGTATTATCTAGACATACTAAAAATTGGATCATTACAGTTTGGATTGGATGAAATTTTTTTGGAAATCCGATCCAATCCGATCCGATTACAAGCGGTTTGGATCGGTTTAGATTTGCGGTTTTTTAAATATAAAAAATTAAATACATAAACAAGTCTCAACATTAAATTTTAAATAATCAACAATGACATAACAAGTCTTAACGATATCTTAAAAAGCCAATGATTACATAACAATAGAAATAAATTTATAAGTTAGTTAAAATAAATAAATAAATAACATTTTGAACATAAAATATTTATTAAATAATAATAATATATGAATAATAGAAAAATGTATAACAAATTGAACATGTTATAAGTATAATTGTAAATATAATAATAAAATAATAATATTATAGCACATTGTGCGGTTTGGATTGGATTGGATCGGTTATGAAAAGTAAATCCAAAATCCGATCCAATCCATCGGTTTGCAAAAAATAGAATCCAATCAAATCCGAATTAGTACGGTTTTAATCGGTTTTCGGTTTAGATCGAATTGAATGAGCGGTTTAATTTGGATCGGTTTGGATTTGAACACCCCTATTCACCAAGCTGTATAGGGTTTACAGCTTTCCCACAGAGTTCTCAGAAAAATGATGACAAATTTGCAATCACAGTGGACACCAGACTTGGCAATGCATTCTTTACCAAAATCGAAAGTAATTGTTCCATTAGAATGCGGCAGTCGTGACTTTTCAACCCAGACAACTTGTGCTATCGCAAGTCAACACAACGAGTAATATTGCTAGAGTAGCTATCTGAAAAAACCACGTTCTGTAGAGTCTTCAAGAATACAATCTTCTGTGGAGACTAATAGTCCACATTAGTACCGCACACCGCACGCATCTTGAAGGTGTTTCCATTGTTAGCATCATACGTTTCAATGTCATCCCAAAGTTGCTTCAACTCATCCACCAAAAGCTCCAAATAAACATCAATGTCATTACCAGGTAGTTTGGGACTAGAACTAGTCATAGATAGAATAAAAGAAGTCTGCTTCATGTAAAGCCATGGAGGAAGATTGTACGGAATAAGAATCACAGGCTAAATCAAATACTTCGTACTCATATTTCGAAAAGGATTAAATCCGTCACTAGCTAAAGCTAAACGAACACTGCGCGGATCATTAGAAAGATATGGATACTTTGCATCAAATTCTTTCCATACTTCAGCGTCCCTCGGGTGCTTCAAGAACCCATCATTATTATCAGCCTCTTTATGCCATAACATGTCAATTGATGTTTTGCTACACATGAATAACAGTTGTAGTCGTGGTATCAGAGAAAAGTAACGAAGAGTCTTTGCTGGTAGAGGCTTTCTGTTTTTCCTGACAGGTATTTTGAGTTTAATAATGAAACCCTTTTGCATCTTTTGCTTCCATCGTGAAGTCTCACATTGCTTGCACTTGATCGCGTCCTCATCATCACCCCGATATAGCATGCATCTATCTTTTTGTATTCAATCCCTAACTTTTTGATATTTTTTTTTTGCTTTATATAATGTGGACGGGAGTTTTGCTTGCTCAAATACATCCTGCAGTAAGTCCAGAATCATCGACATAGCTTTGTCACTCACACCGCACATGCACTTAATATGATAAAGCTTCACTAGGAAAGACAACTGAGTATTTTGAGCAGCTGGATATAATTCCTCTGCTCCATCCGCAAGAAGATCGGTAAAATCCTGGGTCTCACGACTTGGACCAACATACAAGTATGGCAACTCAAGATCATCGTCTTCTACATGTTCACCTGTTGTGGTCTCTTCGCTTCCATGAGAATTGTGAAGTTAAATGTCTCGTGCACCATTTGTATATATGGATTCACCTCGGATATAGGTTTTTCAACTATTAGTGTACAACTAGAGCTCTCTTCATCTGGTTTCTCACCATGACGCAACCACATAATATATCTAGGGGGACAGGGTCTTATCAACAGGTGATCGTACGCATCCTCTCTTGTTTGTATATATTAAAACCCACATTGAGGACATTGACACTTTATCATGTCATTCGACGATACATTCGAAAATGCAAAGTCCAAGAACTTGTTAAGTCTTCGTCTATATTCTATGTTATCTCGTGGCTTTAGAATTCAGGTTTTGTCCATATCTATTATATAACAAACATATTTCAAACTAATAATATTATTACATACAAACGAGAAGAATGAAACATAGTAAAAGATGTTAACATGAACGTTTTCAAAGATTCTTTTATATTTTACATGTATTTGGACTTATTGTTTGTCATCATATACTATATTATATTATTTTGTTTTTAATATAAATCTAATATGTATATATATTAATATAAAAATATTTCGTAGACAACTTATTAAACACAAAAATAATGCTAAATAGTTTATGATATTTTATTCGCATGATATAATTTATATAGTTTTACTAGGAGTTAAAATATATGTTGTGTTATTTACAGCATATTTTTTGTGATTTTTTATTTTGTTGCTGGATTTTATAAGAAATAATGTATAAGGACTTCATGTACGTTATGATTATAATACACAATTATATTCAATACATGGGAATAACTATTTTTAAAATGTATTAAGTAAATTAAAATTATCATAAATATTGGTTTGTGAAGATATTTTTCCTTTTAAATAATCAACATATTATTCATTAAGTTTAATTGAGAAAGTCAGTAATAGATAGAATACAAGAACTCAATAAGCACACATGCAAACATTGCACAACTGCCAAAACATTGCATATCTTGATTGTGATTCCGAAGAATTCAAAAGTCAAATCTTAACTAAACCAAAGAATGATACGATTAAAACATCTAGATAGAGAACGAGACATTCGTATGCATATAAAAATGTTGAGTTAAGAAATTACCCAAATTAATTAGTGATGACGAATATTATTTTTGGGCAAAATAAATAATTAGTGTTGATTAATTATAATTACGTATTACTAATTATTTATTATTGCAGGCCAAAATTCAAACAGTCTAAATGGAATGAAAAGCAATCAGCAAGACTGGTGGGATGGTCAAATAAACAAAGCCCAAAAGAAACAAAGCCAAAATCAAACGGGTCGCTTAATGGATGTCTGATCCAAGCCCGAGTTGATTTCAATTCCCTCCAAACTTGATCTCACATCACAAGCAACGTTATTCTCCTCTCTGACCAAGTCAAATCACAATTTCACAAAAGTGAGAAAGAGAAAGAGAAAGCTTCTTCCATAAGTTTATCACCAAAGAAGCAAGAAAGAGAAAGATTAAGCTTGAAAGGCAGATATCAAATCATCCAGTTCAAACCAAATCAAGCTTAGGTTAAAGGTAACCCATTTCCTCTTGCATGCATCAGATCTTCTTCTCTTCTTCCCAACTCTCTGCTCTATCCGAAATGGGACACAAAGGAAAGCTACTTTCTGTTCTTCTTTACTGTGTATCCACGGTCTTAAACATGACTTGGGGACCAAGTTGATTTTCAAGGGCTCAGATTGAGTTGACCATTGGAAGATTTCTATGGTTGTTGTTTTATGGCTTTCGGTCAAGATGAAGAAGTCAGAAGCAAAGTTTCTAATCTGGGGATTAAGGATAAAAAGTGAATTTGTGGGTTGGTGAAGCTCAAAGCTCAAGGTGTTAACCTTGGAAGAAGAACCAAGGAACATGCAAGGAGATAAAAGAAGCTTGCTGTTCATTCAGAAGGTAAGGAGAGATAACTAGAGTATTAAGGTTTTGTTCTGAGAAGTGTTCTTTGAGAGAGTTCAACTAACTGGACAGTGTAACCTAATCAAAGGTGCATTCTGCCAGTATGAAGAACTGAATCAGAGGCTTGCTAATCTGGTTTTCGCATAGCACAAAGGCTGTTGATGAAGTCAATCTCCTTCATGTTTTACTAATTGTAATGTACTTTTCTAAGTTTATCTTTCTGTAATTTCTTGTGAGAAAAGGCATTTTGAGAAAGCTCAAGTAAAAGCCATGAGTTGAAAAAGGCTGAGTGATACACTTGAGAGAAAAACCTAGAGTTATTTTCTATTTTTTTTAGGTTAGTCAAGTATCTTGTATCTTGTACCTGTTTGGTATTTCTTTCTTAGTTGGGTTAACACTAAGAGTGAATAGTTAGGTGTTAGCATAGCCAATGTCAAGTTAGGTTAGAACTTGAGTGTGAAATTGGTGTATGTAATACTTTTAACTATAGTGAAAATTCCTCCATTGTTGTGGATGAGACCGGACGTAGGTTGCATAGCACAAGGCAACTGAACCAGGATACATGCTGGTGTTAGCTTCTCTCTTCTCTGCTGTGTTTTGTTTTTCTGATATTCATGAGACAAAAATAAATTGTCTCATAAATTTCCGCTGCTGAGTACAAACAGAATCAGATTTGAAAGTTTTGTTTAAAAAAGGGTTATAACAGCTACGAAAAGAAAGGCATAGATTCAACCCCCTTCTCTAAGCCTACCACAACCTTCAATTGGTATTAAAACCTAAGGTCTCAAGAATCAAGCTTAACCACTTGGAGCAAAGATCCAATGGCGAATAACTTGGACACAACCACTGTTGCCTACACTCTCACTGATGGCCAATCAAACAACCGGCCACCTTTCTTCAACGGGAAGAACTACTCTTACTGGAAAGAAAGGATAAGGATCTACATCCAATCCATTGACTACAACATGTGGAAGATTGTTGTGAGCGGTCCCAAGATCCCAACAAAAACAAGTGCCGATGGAGTGGTGACTCCAAAAGAAGAAGCTGAGTGGAACGAAGATGACAAAAAGAAGATAGAGCTGAATGCTAAAGCAATCAACCTTCTTCACTATGCTATCAGCTTTGAAGAGTACCGGAAGGTGTCTAGATGCAAGACAGCCAAAGAAATCTGGGAAAAACTCCAGGTTACACACAAAGGCACTAAACAAGTCAAAGAAACGAGGATTGATATGCTGCGAAAAGAGTACGAGATGTTCAGCATGAAGGATGGAGAAAGCATTGATGAAGCATTTGAGAGATTTTCAATCATAATCAACAACTTTGATACTATGGGTACAAACTATGTAGAACAAACCTTGGTGAGAAAACTCCTTAGAAACCTCACAAAAGAATGGGAAAACACTGCCACTATCCTAACTGAGAGTAACAACATAAGTCCCATAACCTATGATGAGCTGAGAGGAAAACTCCTTGCCTATGAAGCCACACTGATGAGTGGATAATTTATACACTTTTTGGCATTGTTTTTAGTATGTTTTTAGTATGTTTTAGTTAGTTTTTAGTATATTTTTATTAGTTTTTAGTTAAAATTCACTTTTCTGGACTTTACTATGAGTTTGTGTGTTTTTCTGTGATTTTAGGTATTTTCTGGCTGAAATTGAGGGACTTGAGCAAAAATCTGATTCAGAGACTAAAAAGGACTGCAGATGCTGTTGGATTCTGACCTCCCTGCACTCGAAGTGGATTTTCTGGAGCTACAGAAGCCCAATTGGCGCGCTATCAACGGCGTTGGAAAGTAGACATCCTGGACTTTCCAGCAATGTATAATAGTCCATACTTTGCCCAATATTTGATGGCCCAAACCGGCGTTCCAAATCAGCTCAAAACTGCCCGGCGTTAAACACCGGAACTGGCACAAGAATGGGAGTTAAACGCCCAAACTGGCACAAAAACTGGTGTTTAACTCCAAGAAGAGTCTCTACACGAAAATGCTTCAATGCTCAGCCCAAGCACACACCAAGTGGGCCCGGAAGTGGATTTTTATGTCATTTACTCATCTCTGTAAACCCTAGGCTACTAGTTCTTTATAAATAAGACCTTTTGCTATTGTATTCTCATCTTGGTAGCTATCTTTATTCTTATGCTATCTTAGATCATTGGGAGGCTAGCCTCACGGCCATGCCTAGACCTTGTTCTTATGTATTTTCAACGGTGGAGTTTCTACACACCATAGATTAAGGTGTGGAGCTCTGCTGTACCTCGAGTATTAATGCAATTACTATTGTTCTTCTATTCAATTCGGCTTATTCTTGTTCTAAGATATTCATTTGCACCCAAGAACATGATGAATGTGATGATTATGTGACACTTATCATCATTCTCACTTATGAACGAGTGCCTGACAACCACTTCTGTTCTACAAGCAAACAAGGCTTGAATGTTTATCTCTTGGATCCCTTAATCGGAATCTTCGTGGTATAAGCTAGAATTGATGGCGGCATTCAAGAGAATTCGGAAGGTCTAAACCTTGTCTGTGGTATTCTGAGTAGGATTCAATGATTGAATGACTGTGACGAGCTTCAAACTCCTGAAGGCTGGGCATTAGTGACAGACGCAAAAGAATCAATGGATTCTACTCTAACCTGATTGAGAACCGACAGATGATTAGCCGTGCCATGACAGGGTGCGTTGAACATTTTCACTGAGAGGATGGGAGGTAGCCACTGACAACGATGAAACCCTACATACAGCTTGCCATGGAAAGGAGTAAGAAGGATTGGATGAAGACAGTAGGAAAGCAGAGAGACGGAAGGGACAAAGCATCTTCATACGCTTATCTGAAATTTCTACCAATGAATTACATAAGTATCCCTATCTTTATCTTTATGTTTTATTCATCATTCATAACCATTTGAGTTTGCCTGACTAAGATTTACAAGATGACCATAGCTTGCTTCATACCAACAATCTCCGTGGGATCGACCCTTACTCGCGTAAGGTTTATTACTTGGACGACCCAGTGCACTTGCTGGTTAGTTGTGCGAAGTTGTGATAAAGAGTTGAGATTACAATTGTGCGTACCATGTTGATGGCGCCATTGATGATCACAATTTCGAGCACCAAGTTTTTGGCGCCGTTGCCGGGGATTGTTGAGTTTGGACAACTGACGGTTCATCTTGTTGCTTAGATTAGGTATTTTTCTTCAGAGTTCTTAAGAACGAATTCTAGTGTTTCAAGGTGATGTTCTTATCATCACCAAAGCTGATTGATCTTCATCAATTTAGCTCTTGAATGTAATGTCCTGCTGAAGCTTGGCTAACCATGTCTAATTTCTTTAGACTGAAGCTTTAGACTAACATTGCATGATTCCTGGAACTCTCATTAAGAATTTTGATATCTTTATTTTCTTTTTCCACTTAATTTTCGAAAAATCCAAAAAAATTACAAAATCATAAAATCCAAAAATATTTCTTGTTTGAGTCTAGTGTTTCATTTTAAGTTTGGTGTCAATTGCATGTTTTTGTTCTTCTTGCATTCATCCATGTGTCTTAAGTGATCTTCAAGATGTTCTTGATGATTTCATTACTCTGATCTTTAAATTCTCTTGACTTGAGTGTTTTGTGTTTCTCATGTGCATTCTCATTTTGTTAGTGTCAGTAGTATACAAACTGCTAAGTTTGGTGTCTTGCATGCATTGTTATTTGATTTTAGTTGCATTTTGATTATTCCTCATTATTAAAAATCCAAAAACAATTTTAATTTGTGTCTTTTCGAGTTAATAATATAGAGAATTGAAGATTCAGAACATACAGCAGAGGAATTATACAGAAAAAGCTGGGCGTTTAAAATGCCCAGTGAGGAAGGCAAACTGGCGTTTAAACGCCAGCCAGGGTGCCTGGCTGGGCGTTTAACGCCCAAAAGGGTAGTGCTTTGGGCGTTAAACGCCAGAATGTGCACCATTCTAGGCGTTTAACGCCAGGATGGCACAAGAGGGAAGATTCTGTTTTCAATGCAAATTTTTTTTCAAGTTTTCAATATTTTTCAAAATCAAATCTTTTTCAAATCATATCTTTTCAATCAAATCTTTTTCAAAATCAATTTCTTTCCATTTTCAAAAATACTTGCTAACAATTAGTGATTTGATTCAACAATTCAAGTATGTTGCCTTTTCTATTGAGAAAGGTTCAATGTTTGAATCATATCTTTTCTTGTTAGCCAAGTCATTAGTTTTCAAAATTAAATCTTTTTAAATTGTTTTTCAAATCATATCTTCTCAATAATGTCTTTTTAAAACTATATCTTTTTCAATCATATCTTCTTAAATCACATCTTTTACAAAATAGTTTTCAATCATATCTTTTTAATTTCTTATTTCAAAATCTTTTTCAAAAATCACTTGATTTCTTTTCCACTCTTATTTTTGAAAATCAATTAAAGTTTTTCAAAATGTTTTTTAAAATCTTTTTAATATTTTCGAAAATTTCTTCCCCTCTTCTCACATCTTTCTATTTATGGACTAACACTACTCCTCAATGCACAATTCGAACTCCATCTTTCATTGATAAGTTCGAATTCTTCTACTTCTGCTTTCTATTTTTCTTTTCCTCTAACACCTCAAGGAATCTCTATACTGTGACGTAGAGGATTCCATATTTTCTTGTTCTCTTCTCTTTCATATGAGCAGGAGCAAAGACAAAAGCATTCTTGTTGAGGCTGACCCTGAACCTGAAAGGACCTTGAAGCGAAAGCTAAGAGAAGCTAAGGCATAACTCTCTGTAGAGGACCTAACAGAAATCTTCAAAGAAGAAGAAAACATGGCAGCCGAAAACAACAACAATGCCAATAATGCAAGGAAGGTGCTGGGTGACTTTACTGCACCTACTCCCGACTTCTATGGGAGAAGCATCTCTATCCCTGCCATTGGAGCAAACAACTTTGAGCTTAAGCCTCAATTAGTTTCTCTAATGCAACAGAATTGCAAGTTCCATGGACTTCCATTGGAAGATCCTCATCAGTTTTTAGCTGAATTCTTGCAAATTTGTGACACTGTCAAGACTAATGGGGTTTACCCTGAGGTCTACAGACTTATGCTATTCCCTTTAAGAGACAGAGCTAGAATATGGTTGGACTCACAACCTAAAGAAAGCCTGAACTATTGGGAAAAGCTAGTCAATGCCTTCTTGGCAAAGTTCTTTTCACCTCAAAAATTGAGTAAGCTTAGAGTGGAAGTCCAAACCTTCAGACATAAGGAAGGAGAATCCCTCTATGAAGCTTGGGAAAGATACAAACAATTAATCAGAAAGTGTCCCTCTGACGTGCTTTCTGAATGGAGCATCATAGGTATTTTCTATGATGGTCTGTCTGAACTGTTCAAGATGTCTTTGGATAGCTCTGCTGGAGGATCTCTTCATCTGAAGAAGACGCCTACAGAAGCTTAAGAACTAATTGAAATGGTTGCAAATAACCAATTCATGTACACTTCTGAAAGGAATCCTGTGAACAATGGGGCTAATCAAAAGAAAGGAGTTCTTGAGATTGATACTCTGAATGCCATATTGGCTCAGAACAAAATATTGACTCAGCAAGTCAATATGATTTCTCAAAGTCTGTCTGGAATGCAAAATGCACCAGGCAGTACTAAGGACGCTTCATCTGAAGAAGAAGCTTATGATCCTGAGAACCCTTCAATGGAAGAGGTGAATTACATGGGAGAACCCTATGGAAACACCTATAATCCTTCATGGAGAAATCATCCAAATCTTTCATGGAAGGATCAACAGAGACCTCAACAAGGTTTCAACAACAATAATGGTGGAAGAAACAGGTTTAGCAATGGCAAGCCTTTTCCATCATCTTCTCAGCAACAGACAGAGAGTTCTAATCAGAACAACTCTGACTTAGCAACCATGGTCTCTGATCTAATCAAAACCACTCAAAGTTTTATGACTGAAACAAGGTCCTCCATTAGAAACTTGGAGGCACAAGTGGGTCAACTGAGCAAGAAAATTACTGAACTCCCTCCTAGTACTCTTCCAAGCAATACAGAAGAAAATCCAAAAGAAGAATGCAAGGCCATCAACATGGCCGAATTTGGAGAGGAGGGAGAGGCAGTGAACACCACTGAGGAAGAACTTAATGGGCGTCCACTGGCCTCCAATGAGTTCCCTAATGAGGAACCATGGGAATCTGAGGCTACCACTGAGACCATAGAGATTCCATTGAATTTACTTCTGCCATTCATGAGCTCTGATGAGTATTCTTCCTCTGAAGAGGATGAGTATGTCACTGAAGAGCAAGTTGCTAAATACCTTGGAGCAATCATGAAGCTCAATGACAAGTTATTTGGTAATGAGACTCGGGAGGATGAACCCCCTTTGCTCACCAAAGAACTGGATGACTTGTCTAGGCAGAAATTACCTCAAAAGAGACAAGATCCTGGGAAGTTCTCAATACCTTGTGCCATAGGCACCATGACCTTCAAGAAGGCCTTGTGTGACCTAGGGTCAAGTGTAAACCTCATGTCTCTCTCTGTAATGGAGAAGCTATGGATCTTTGAGGTGCAAGCTGCAAAAATCTCACTAGAGATGGCAGACAATTCAAGAAAAACAAGCTTATAGACTTGTAGAGGATGTTCTGGTAAAAGTTGAAGACCATTACATCCCTGCTGATTTCATAGTCCTAGAGATTGGGAAGTGCATGAATGAATCCATCATCCTTGGCAGACCCTTCCTAGCCACAGCAAAGGCTGTGATTGATGTGGACAAAGGAGAATTGATCATTCAAGTGAATGAAGAATCCTTTGTGTTTAAGGCTCAAGGATATCCCTCTGTCACCATGGAGAGGAAGCATGATGAGCTTCTCTCTAAATAGAGTCAAACAGAGCCCCCACAGTCAAACTCTAAGTTTGGTGTTGGGAGGCCACAACCAACTTCTAAGTTTGGTGTTGAACCCCCACATTCAAACTCTAAGTTTGGTGTTGGGAGGTTCCAACATTGCTCTGAGTATCTGTGAGGCTCCATGAGAGCCCACTGTCAAGCTAATGACATTAAAGAAGTGCTTGTTGGGAGGCAACCCAATCTTATTATATTTATCTATCCTCTTTTGTTATTTTATGTTTTCTGTAGGTTGATGATCATGAGAAGTCACAAAATCAATTGAAAAAGTAAAAACAGAAAGAAAAACAGAAAGAAAAACAGCACATCCTGGAGGAGAACTTGCTGGCGTTTAAACGCCAGTAAGGCTAGCAGATGGGTGTTTAACGCCCAGTCTGGCACCATTCTGGGTATTTAACACCAGAAAGGGGCACCAGACTGGCGTTAAACGCCAGGAAAGGGGCAAGAACTTGGCGTTAAACGCCAGAAATGGGCACCAGCCCGGCGTTTAACGCCAGAATTTGCACAGGGAGCAATTTTGCTCGGCACTTGGTGCAGGGATGACTTTTCCTTGACACCTCAGGATCTGTGGACCCCACAGGATCCCCACCTACCCCACCACACTCTCTCTTCTTCTTCACCCATTCACCAATCACCTCAACACCTCTTCCCCAAAAAAACCCTTCACCTATCAAATCCCATCTTTCTCTTCACCACTCACATCCATCCTTCATAAAACCCCACCTACCTCACCATTCAAATTCAAACCACTTTCCCTCCCAAATCCACCCATACATGACCGAACCCTACCCCTCTCTCCACTCCTATATAAACCCATCTTCAATCCTTCATTTTCACACAACCTAAACACTCTTTCTCCCCCTTTGGCCGAACCACAAAGCCATTTCCATCTCCTTCATTTCTTCTTCTTCTACTCTCTTCTTTTTTCTTTTGCTCGAGGACGAGCAAACCTTTTAAGTTTGGTGTGGTAAAAGCATTACTTTTTACTTTTCCATAACCATTTATGGCATCCAAGGCTGGAGAAACCTCTAGAAAGAGGAAAGGGAAGGCAAAAGCTTTCACCTCCGAGTCATGGGAGATGGAGAGATTCATCTCAAGGGTGCATCAAGACCACTTCTATGAAGTTGTGGCCTTGAAGAAGGTGATCCCCGAGGTCCCTTTCAAACTCAAAAAGAGTGAATATCCGGAGATCCGACATGAGATCCGAAGAAGAGGTTGGGAAGTTCTTACCAACCCCATTCAACAAGTCGGAATCTTAATGGTTCAAGAGTTCTATGCCAATGCATGGATCACCAAGAACCATGATCAAAGTGTGAACCCGGACCCAAAGAATTGGCTTACTATGGTTCGGGGGAAATACTTGGATTTTAGTCCGGAAAATGTAAGGTTGGCATTCAACTTGCCCATGATGCAAGGAGATGAACACCCTTACACTAGAAGGGTCAACTTTGATCAAAGGTTGGACCAAGTCCTCACAGTCATTTGTGAAGAGGGCGCCCAATGGAAGAGAGATTCAAGAGGAAATCCGGTTCAATTGAGAAGGCATGACCTCACGCCTGTGGCTAGGGGATGGTTGGAGTTTATCCAACGCTCAATCATTCCCACTAGCAACCGGTCCAAAGTTACTATAGACCGGGCTATCATGATTCATAGCATCATGATTGGATAAGAAATAGAAGTTCATGAGGTTATATCCCAAGAACTTTATAAGGTGGCGGACAAGTCCTCTACCTTGGCAAGGTTAGCCTTTCCTCATCTCATTTGTCACCTCTGTTATTCAGTTGGAGTTGACATAGAGGGAGACATCCCCATTGATGAGGACAAGCCCATTACTAAGAAGAGGATGGAGCAAACAAGAGACCCCTCTCATCATCAAATCCCTGAGATGCCTCAAGGGATGCACTTTCCTCCACAAAACTATTGGGAGCAACTGAACACCTCCCTAGGAGAATTGAGTTCCAACATGGGACAACTAAGGGTGGAGCACCAAGAACACTCCATCCTCCTCCATGAAATTAGAGAAGATCAAAGAATCATGAGAGAGGAGCAACAAAGACAAGGAAGAGACATTGAGGAGCTCAAGCACTCCATAAGATCTTCAAGAGGAAGAACAAGCCGCCATCACTAAGGTGGACCCGTTCTTTAATTTCCTTGTTCTTTATTTTCTGTTTTTCGAAAAATCATGCTTATGTTTATCTATGTTTGTGTCTTGTGATCATTAGTGTTTTAGTGTCTATGCCTTAAAGTTATGAATGTCCTATGAATCCATCACCTTTCTTGAATGAAAAATGTTCTTAATTGAAAAAGAGAAGAATTGCATGAATTTTAAATTTTATAACAGATTAATTATTTTGATGTGGTGGCAATACTTTTGTTTTCTGAATGTATGCTTAAACAGTGCATATGTCTTTTGAATTTGTGGTTCATGAATGTTGGCTCTTGAAAGAATGATGAAAAAGGAGAAATGTTACTGAGGCTCTGAAAAATCATAAAAATGATTCTTGAAGCAAGAAAAAGCAGTGAATACAAAAAAAAAGAGAGAAGGAGAAAAACGAAAAAAGGGAGAAAAGAAAACGAAAAAAAAAGAGAGAGAAAAAGAAAGAAAAAAAGTTGTGATCCAAGGCAAAAAGAGTGTGCTTAAGAACCCTGGACACCTCTAATTGGGGACTCTAGCAAAGCTGAGTCACAATCTGAAAAGGTTCACCCAATTATGTGTCTGTGGCATGTATGTATCCGGTGGTAATACTGGAAGACAGAGTGCTTTGGGCCACGGCCAAGACTCAATAAGTAGCTGTATTCAAGAATCATCATACTTAACTAGGAGAATCAATGACACTATCTGGATTCTGAGTTCCTAAAGAAGCCAATCATTCTGAATTTCAAAGGATAGAGTGAGATGCCAAAACTGTTCAGAGGCAAAAAGCTAAAAGCCCCGCTCATCTAATTAATACTGATCTTCATAGATGTTTTTGGAATTCATTGCATATTCTCTTCTTTTTATCTTATTTGATTTTTAGTTGCTTGAGGACAAGCAACAATTTAAGTTTGGTGTTGTGATGAGCGGATAATTTATACGGTTTTTGGCATTATTTTTAGTATGTTTTTAGTATATTTTAGTATATTTTTAGTAGTTTTTAGTTAAAATTCACTTTTCTGGACTTTACTATGAGTTTGTGTGTTTTTCTGTGATTTCAGGTATTTTCTGGCTGAAATTGAGGGACTTGAGCAATAATCTGATTCAGAGACTAAAAAGGACTGCAGATGCTGTTGGATTCTGACCTCTCTGCACTCGAAGTGGATTTTATGGAGCTACAAAAGCCCAATTGGCGCGCTCTCAACGGCGCTGGAAAGTAGACATTCTGGGCTTTCCAACAATGTATAATAGTCCATACTTTGCCCAAAATTTGATGGCCCAAACTGGCATTTCAAATCAGCTCAAAACTGCCCGGCGTTAAACGCCGGAACTGGCACAAGAATGGGAGTTAAACGCCCAAACTGGCACAAAAACTGGCGTTTAACTCCAAGAAGAGTCTCTACACAAAAATGCTTCAATGCTCAGCCCAAGCACACACCAAGTGGGCCCGGAAGTGGATTTTTATGTCATTTACTCATCTCTGTAAACCCTAGGCTACTAGTTCTTTATAAATAAGACCTTTTGCTATTGTATTCTCATCTTGGTAGCTATCTTTATTCTTATGCTATCTTAGATCATTGGGAGGCTGGCCTCACGGCCATGCCTAGACCTTGTTCTTATGTATTTTCAACGGTGGAGTTTCTACACACCATATATTAAGGTGTGGAGCTCTGCTGTACCTCGAGTATTAATGCAATTACTATTGTTCTTCTATTCAATTCAACTTGTTCTTGTTCTAAGATATCACTTGTTCTTCAACTTGATGAATGTGATGATCCGTGACACTCATCATCATTCTCACCTATGAACGTGTGACTGTCAATCACCTCTGTTCTACCTTAGATTGGGTGGATATCTCTTGGATTCTTTAACCGGAATGTTCGTGGTATAAGCTAGAATTGATGACTGCATTCAAGAGAATCCGGAAGGTCTAAACCTTGTCTGTGGTATTCTGAGTAGGATTTAATGATTGAATGACTGTGACGAGCTTCAAACTCCTGAAGGCTGGGCGTTAGTGACAGACGCAAAAGAATCAATGGATTCTACTCCAACCTGATTGAGAACCGACAGATGATTAGCCGTGCCGTGACAGGGTGCGTTGAACGTTTTCACTGAGAGGATGAGAGGTAGCCACTGACAACAGTGAAACCCTACATACAGCTTGCCATGGAAAGGAATAAGAAGGATTGGATGAAGACAGTAGAAAAGCAGTGAGACGGAAGGGACAAAGCATCTTCATACGCTTATCTGAAATTTCTACCAATGAATTACATAAGTATCCCTATCTTTATCTTTATGTTTTATTCATCATTCATAACCATTTGAGTTTGCCTGACTAAGATTTACAAGATGACCATAGCTTGCTTCATACCAACAATCTCCGTGGGATCGACCCTTACTCGCGTAAGGTTTATTACTTGGACGACCCAGTGCACTTGCTGGTTAGTTGTGCGAAGTTATGATAAAGAGTTGAGATTACAATTGTGCGTACCATGTTGATGGCGCCATTGATGATCACAATTTCGAGCACCACACACACACAAACACAGACTCAAAGAAAAAGGGAATAGCCCTCAAGTCTCAGATAGAACCGAAAGAGAGTTAGTCTAGTGATGGTATTTCAGATGATGAGCTTTTTTTTTTGCTAGGAGATTTAGAAGGATGATGAAGAACAAGGGCAAATACAAGGATTCAAGTTCAAAGGACCACAAGTTCGACCTGAGCAAGGTGACGTGCCATCACTGCAAGGAGGCTGGACACTTCAAGCTAAACTGTCCAAAGCTCAAAAAGGAGGATAAAGGAAAGAAGGAAAGGAAGAGAGTACTCATGGCAGCTTGGGAGGATCTTCAGAATGACTCAAATGAAGAAGAAGAATCTGAAGGTGAAGACAAAGATTGTTTCATGGCTGGAAACAACAATCTTGATGAGGTAAATTACTATGATTTAACCATAGATGATTTACATGCCATTATTGATGATCTCACCTTAAATACATCAAAACTGCTAGATAAATACAATGAGTGCAGATCTGAAAGAGATGTGTTAAGAGTTGAAAATGATTTTTAAAAGAAAAAGTGAAGGAAACTGAATGTGCTTTGGACATCATTGAAGAAAATAGATTTCTAAAATCTGAACTTGAAAAATTAAAAGAAAAGCACATTGTGGATCCTTCTCATGAGTTAATTGCTGAAAATGAAAGATTAAATGATATGATTAAAAGGTTGAATGGTGACTTAGCAAAATTTGCTCAAGGTTCTAGTAACTTGGACAAATTACTTGCTAGTCAAAGACCATTATTTGAAAAATCTGGTTTAGGCTACATAGCCAAGGAAGATGCAGTTTTAAATACTTCCTCTATAAAGTTTGTGGCTTCTTCATCAAATTCTAAATCCATACCAAACAAATCGGGTATTGGATATGTTTTAACTCTTGAAAAAAACTGTGATGAAGTATACACAAGTTAAATTGAGCCTTCACCAAGAACTGATCTGAACTCAAACCGGCTAGGTTTGGGTTACATTTCGAAAAATGAGGATGCTTTCAAGAAACCAATTTTCTACAACAAAACCTCATTTTAGAAAAATCCAAAGAGTTTAAAAAATTATGGTGAAAATATTTTTGCAAAGAGGAATAATTATAACAAAAATTAGTTTGTCAAAAGAAATTCATCTCCTCCAAAAATCAGAAAATTTCAACCATTTAATCACTTCAAGCAATATAACTCACCTCAATTTTAGCAACACACATAAAAAATTCATTGTATTAATTGCAAGAAATTTGGTCACTCATATGCACAATGCTTCATTGAAAAGAGAGTTGTAGGAAACAAAGTTTACAATGTTGTTTGTGATTTCAATGCACTTGGACAACCAAGATGGATTAACTTCAAAGGATCCAAATTAATTTGGATACCTAAAGCTACTTGAAACTCTTCATGCAGATTTGCCTAGCATCTAAGAACAAAAAGGACATGTGGTACATGAATAGTGGATGTTCAAGGCACATGACTGGAAGGTCAACCTACTTCATCAAACTAAACAAGTATGATGGAGGTTTTGTGACCTTTGGAGATGATGGTAAAGATAAAATCATTGCTATTGAAAAAGTAGGTAATGAGCAATCAACTTTCATTGATGAGGTAGTTTTAGTATGTGGTTTGAAGCACAATCTTTTGAGTATAAGTCAGCTGTGTGATTTAGGATATTTAGTGACTTTCAAAAGATCTGAATGATGTGTTGTGAATGAAAAGATAAATGAAATGATGTTTGTTGCCAAGCATTTTAATAATATGTATGGACTTACTCGTGATGAACTAAAGGATCAAAATGTAGCTTGTCTTCACTCTAAAGAATCTAAAAAGTGGTTATGGCACAAGAGATTGGGCCATGCAAGTATGTTTCAAATAAACAAACTTGTAAAGAAAGAATTAGTAAGAGGTCTTCTGTTGATAAAGTTTGACAAAGACATCACTTGTGATGCTTGCCAAATGGGAAAACAAACAAAAAGTTCTTTTAAACCAAAGGAAGACATCTCTACTAAAAGACCACTTGAGTTGCTACACATTGATTTATTTGGTCCAACAAGAACTTAAAGCCTAGGTGGTAAACATTATGGTTTAGTAATTGTGGATGACTATACTAGATTTGGTTGGATTTTATTTTTTGCACACAAAAATGAAGCCTTTTCGGCCTTTGAACCTTTTTGTAAGAAAATTCAAAATGAAAAGGATTTGAAAATCTCTTCTATAAGAAGTGATCATGGAACTAAATTTGAAAATAATTTATTTGAATCATTTTGTGAGGAATTTGGAATATCTCACAACTTCTCTTGTCCAAGGACACCACAACAAAATGGTGTGGTGGAAAGGAGAAATAGAAGCATACAAGAGATGACAAGAGCTATGCTTTGTGAGAGCAATGTTCCAAAATTCCTTTGGGCTGAAGCGGTCAACACGGATTGCCATATTTTGAATAGAACAATCATAAGGAAATTTTTGAAGAAAACCCCTTTATGAACTTTGGAAAGGTTACCCACCAAACTTAGACTACTTACACATCTTTGGATGCAAATGTTTAATTTTAAATAACAAGGATAATTTAGATAAATTTGATCCAAAGGCTTATGAGTGTTTGTTTGTAGGATATTTCACAACTAATAAAGCATATAGGATTTATCATCAAGATGCTAGGATTATTGAGGAGTCCATACATGTTACATTTTGTGATACTAACTTGGTGCAAAGCTTTTTAGAAGATTGTGATGCAGAAAATCAAGCTCAAAAGGAAATTAAAACTGGGCAAAATCAAGAAAATGGAAATTCTGCTCAACCTGATCCAAAACTGCAGTTGCTAAAAATTCGAGAGACAATTCCATTTTGTCTCATGAATCTGAGGGAGATCCTGAAAACAGCAGCACCCAAAATTCCTTGGTAACTGAATCTGCCTCCAAGTCCACTAGACCTCGGGAATGGAGATTCTTGAAGAATTATTCAGAGGAATTTGCCATTGGGGACGTCTCACAAGGGGTTAGAACTCGGTCATCCACTAGAAAGACAAATGAAGGATCAAACATTGCCCTTCTCTCACCAATAGAGTCTCAAAATGTGAAGAAAGTCCTCAGTGATCCTTCTTGGATTAAAGCAATAGAGGATGAGATTCTTGAGTTTGAGAAGAACCAAGTGTGGACTTTGGTTCCAAGGCCGAGTGGAAAGAAAGTGACCGGCACCAAGTGGATATTTCGGAATAAGTTAGGAGAAGATGGTAACATTGCAAGAAACAAGGCAAGGCTTGTGGCACAAGGATATGACCAAGAAGAATGAATAGACTTTGATGAATCCTTTGCCCCTATTGCCCGGATGGAAGCCATAAGACTTCTCTTAGCCTATGCTGCATTTTGTGGTTTTAAATTATATCAAATGGATATGAAATGTGCATTTTTAAATGGTGTGATAGATAGAGAAGTGTATGTGGAACAGCCACCTGGTTTTGAAAATAAAGAGCATTCTGATCATGTTTTCAAATTATCTAAACCTCTCTATGGTTTAAGATAAGCTCCTAGAGCTTGGTATGAGAGACTTAGCTCTTTTCTTTTGAAAAATAGTTTTCAAAGATGGACCACAGACACAACTCTATTTATCAAGAATTCTAATGATTCTTTTATTCTAGTCCAAATATATCTTGATGACATTATTTTTGGATCAGCAAATGAATCCCTTTGTTCTGAATTTGAAAACTCATGACAAGTGAATTCGACATGAGTATGATGGGTGAACTTAATTTTTTCCTTGGGCTGCAAATTAAACAAACTAAAAATGGTATTTTCATTCATCAAGAGAAGTATGCCAAGGAATTAGTTAAGAAATTTGGTATGGAAAATGGCAAACCCATGGGAACTCCCATGCACCCTAATTCTAAATTAGATAAGGGAGAAATTGAGAAAGATGTAGATGAGACTAAGTATAAAGGAATGATTGGCTCTCTTATGTACTTAACATCCTCTAGACCCGACATTGTGCAAAGTGTTGGATTGTGTTCAAGGTTCAAATCCAAACCTAAAGAGTCACATCTTTCTGCAGTTAAAAGGATCATTAGATATGTTCATGGCACATCCAATTTTGGTCTATGGTATCCCAAGATTGATGATTTTTCTACAGTTGGTTATTGTGATGCAGATTTTGCTGGTGATAGAAAGCTATTGCTAAAAGAGCACCGCGTGAAAAGATCCATAAACTTCCAGGATATCCTAGACCATCAACTCGCTCTCAAGACAACACTTTCACTCCCTCACTTTCTCCTCCTACTTCTCCTTCTCGCACTGCTCCCATGGCGCGGACCAAAACCACGCCACGTTTTCCAGTCCCTGCCAAGCCGACGCCACCGCCTAAGGCAGCGCTAACCAAACCAACTTCCTCGAAACTTAGTTCATCCATGGGTAAGGGTCCTGCTGTTGAAGACCCTGTTCCTGAGATAGCAAAATCTAAGCCAAGGTTTGTTCCTATGCGTTCACAAAGAGGTAACCCTCATCTCCCTCTCAAATCTGTTAGAGAACCCGACATTGATCTTTTTGCTCACAAATCACACTTTATGACATCTCAATCAAACTATAACCCTTATCGTTTCAAATCTGTCATGAACCATGACTTTTATGACGGAGTTATTAAGTATCGTACTCTGTGTCCCTCTTTTCTTGTGGATTTACCTAGCTTGAAAAAGAAAGGATTCCCTTTTGTTGAAAATTTGGAATTTTTAGACTGGAATCACCTTTTCAAAATCAAAAAACCTGTGTATCCTCTGTTAGTCAAAGAATTTTATGCAAATATGACTTACCATGAAGGAAGTGTGCACTCTTATGTTAAGGACAGAGACATTATTTTAAATAATGAAACTATCAGTGATTCTTTGAAGTACACTAATATTGGGCCGTGTGCTTATACATCTGTAAAGTGGGATGAAGGAGTTGGTATCTCTTTTCATGATGCTTTGGCTCACATCTGTGAACATGTTTCCTTAATTAACGGCATCATACCCACTCACAAAGCCCTAGGATATGAACGTGCTCAATTACACAGAATTGTCAACCACATCTTACTTCCTCAAAGTGGTTCATATCAAAGGGTTTCTTACACGGACACACTTGTTTTGTATGCCCTAATCACTAAAACGGAAATCTCTTTTGCCTATTTGATGGCTAGATACATGTTTGATTTTGTGAGAAGTGAGAAAGATAAAGCACTACCTTATGGCATGTTTTTAACTTGCATATTGAACATTTTGGTGTTGACCTGTCAAATGAGGATTATGAAAACAGACATTCATACCTAAAAGGGGTGGTTCAGTGAAACAGCAAAAAGTACCAACTTGATCTGAGAGAGTGGTTCTAGATGATAATGATGATGAGTTCATTCCGGATGATTCTCCTCCTCCTTCCACCGAGGGTACTTCCATCTCTACTGGGAAGCAATCTGCTCTGCTAAATGTAATCAAGGATGTGGTCCAGGAGTTTGTCTCCCAATCAAATCATATGATTGCCATGAGTAAGGAACAAAGGAAGCTAGCTAGCAAGCATGAGAATTTTCTTCGAAAATCAAGGGATAAAGTGGCTGTATTTATCAAGTTCATTGATAACCTGAACCAGGATGGAGATCGGGCCACTGAAGATGAGGAAGAGGCTGTTTCGAAGGGAAATGGTTCTGATGCCTAAGTTTTGTCTCATGAATACTACTGCTGCTGTGGTCTCATTTTGTCTTATGAACTCTGCTTAATTTGCTACTTTTGAACTGTTTTATCTCAGATGACTGTAATAACTCTAAACACTATTGCTTTATTAGAATAGTTAAAACTTTGGACTATGATCTAACCTTTTCTTGCAGGGATTAAGGTGCTATTTTTCTTGACTTTACTTATTTTCCACCCTTGATGACAAAAAGGGGGAGTATATTAGGTGCAATTCTGGAATACTAAATGCAAAATTGACTGAAGTTGCTTTTGATTACTGTTTTTCTGGATTTAAGTTGCTTTTGATTACTGTTCTTGTGGATTTAGTTTAACTGCTGCAGATTTTAATAATCTTGACTTGCAAATGTTTGCAAATATTGTGAATAAGGTTGGAAACTTGCTTTATGATATGTTGCTATCTTGACCTTGACCCTGATGTGTTAAAGCTTTTTTTGGCAATTAAAACTGTCTCTGTTTGCTGCATTTTCGGTTAGTATATAGCATCTGTTTGGCTCCACATAAGCATATGTAAACAGGAACAAAGAGGAAAGCATAAATCCAGGGGGAGCTAATTCTGAAAAGGAAAGGGGGAGCAACATAAAAGCAAATAACAAAAATCAAAGGGATGTTTGTCATCAAGGGGGAGATTGTTGAGTTAAGAAATTAACCAAATTAATTAGTGATGACAAACATTATTTTTGGGCAAAATAAATAACTAGTGTTGATTAATTATAATTACTTATTGTTGCAGGCCAAAATTCAAACAGCCCAAATGGAATGAAAAGCAATCAGTAAGACTGGTGGATGGTCAAACAAACAAAGCCCAAAAGAAACAAAGCCAAAATCAAACGGGTTGCTTAATGGATGTCTGATCCAAGCCCGAGTTGATTTTAATTCCCTCTAAACTTGATCTCACATCACAAGCAACGTTCTTCTCCTCTCTGACCAAGTCAAATCACAAATTCAGAAAAGTGAAAAAGAGAAAGAGAAAGCTTCTTCCATAAGCTTATCACCAAAGAAGTAAGAAAGAGAAAGATTAAGCTTGAAAGGCAGATATCAAATCATCCAGTTCAAACCAAATCAAGCTTAGGTTAAAGGTAACCCATTTTCTCTTGCATGCATCAGATCTTCTTCTCTTCTTCCCAACTCTCTGCTCTATTCGAAATAGGATATAAAGGAAAGCTAGTTTCTGTTCTACTCTACTGTGTATCCACGGTCTTAAACATGACTTGGAGACCAAGTTGATTTTCAAGGGCTCAGATTGAATTGACCATTGGAAGATTTCTATGGTTGTTGTTTTTTGGCTTTTAGTCAAGATGAAGAAGTCAGAAGCAAAGTTTCTAATCTGGGGATTAAGGAGAAAAAGTGAATCTGTGGGTTGGTAAAGCTCAAGGCTGTTGACTTTGGAAGAAGAACAAAGGAACATGCAAGGAGATAAAAGAAGCTTGCTGTTCATTCAGAAGGTAAGGAGAGATAACCAGAGTATTAAGGTTTTGTTCTGAGAAGTGTTCTTTGAGAGAGTTCAACTAACTGGACAATGTAACCTAATCAAAGGTGCATTCCGCCAGTATGAAAACTGAATCAGAGGCTTGCTAATCTGGTTTTTGCATAGCACAAAGGCTGTTGATGAAGTCAATCTCCTTCATGTTTTACTGATTGTAATGTACTTTTCTAAGTTTATTTTTTTGTAATTTCTTGTGAGAAAAGACATTGTGAGAAAGCTCAAGTGAAAGCCATGAGTGGAAAAAGACTGAGTGATACACTTGAGAGAAAAGCCTAGAGTTATTTTCTAATTTCTTTAGGTTGGTCAAGTGTCTTGTATCTTGTACCTGTTTGGTATCCCTTTCTTAGTTGGGTTAGCACTAAGAGTGAATAGTTAGGTGTTAGCATAGCCAATGTCAAGTTAGGTTAGAACTTGAGTGTGAAATCGGTGTATGTAATACTTTTAACTATAGTGGAAATTCCTCCATTGTTGTGGAGGAGACTGGACGTAGGTTGCATAGCACAAGGCAACCGAACCAGGATACATGCTGGTGTTAGCTTCTCTCTTCTCTGCTGTGTTCTGTTTTTCTGATATTCATGAGACAAAAATAAACTGTCTCATAAATTTTCGCTGCTGAGTACAAACAGAATCAAATTTAAAAGTTTTGTTTAAAAAAGGGTTATAACAGCTACGAAAAAGAAGGCATAGATTTAACCCCCTTCTCTAAGCCTACCACAACCTTCAAAAAAATAGTTTGATATTATAACAACATATGTACTAAATTTTAAAATTTATTACTCAAAAAAATTATAAACAAAATATGCACTAAAAAATAAAATGTATAATAAAATTAGTGTACAACTTTAGAATAGAAAATTAATAGTAAAAAAGGACTCTACATAATTGCAGTTATAAAATAATTCTGAATATAATAAAAATACTTTGGTTCTTTAAAAAGATGATAATTTTGTAATAAAATTATCGTTAATTATTTATTATTTTAAAATACAATACCTTATTTGTAACATGGACAGTTTTCAAAAGATAAAAAATTAATTAATTTGGTATTGATTTTAGTAAATTAAAAAGGGTTGCAATATATTTCATTCATTTGGACATAGTTAAACTCGATTTAGTTTGATCTGAGCTTACTTATTTATTTTCATGTTTCCAGAGAGTTACATCCAATTCTAAACATATACAATCAAACTTAAAACATAGTTCACTATTAGATATAATTAAATAATAAGGAATACAAAAATAATTTAGGATTAATATTTCACATACAACAAAGATAATCGGAAAAAAAAAAAAAGTCAAAAGAGTCAATGATATAAGAAGTTAAAATCAATTCCTCTTTTCACCTTAAATACAACATAAATAATCGAAAAAACAAAAAGGGCTACAACATGTATCTTGGTTCATCTTAGAATAGAGTATATTTTTTATTAATATTTTAATAAAAAATTTCATAAACATTATGTAATTAACCAAAAAATTATTTCAAGATAATTAGGTGCTTATGTCATATATTGTTATATATACTCAGTGGAGTGAGTATTAATTAATACTCAGTAGAAGAACACAACAAAAACACATAAAAATGAAATAAATTATTTAACAAAATATTAAAATAAGAATGATTTAAGATTTATATTTTTAACTAAAAAATGAATACATTCATACTAATTCAATATGTCACATAATATCAAAATTCATTAATAATTGACTATTACATAAAAATAAATAGTAAGGAATATTAAATATTAATGATGAAAGAAATATGATAAATATGGGGTATATTATTATGACAAACTAAAAATTTGATGAAATATAAAGGAGACTACAAATTTACAAATAAATCATTACTCACTTTATTTATGTAGGTGAAAGATACCAAAAGTGTTAGAAAATTAAAAATAAATTTCAAAAAATTTATCGCTTCAATGAAATCTTTTCAAAAATTTTAGAATAAAAAATAATTTAAGATTATTATATTCATAACAATAATTTAATAATAATTTAATATTAATAAAATATTTCACAAACAACAAACATAATCCAAAAAAAACAAAAGGATCAATGATATAAAACAGCTTTAAAATCAATTCATTGTTTCTCCTTAAATAAAATATAAATAATCGAAAAAAACAAAAGGGACTAAAATATCCATCTGGTTCAGCTTAGAATAGAGTATATTCTTTATTAATATTTGTAATAAAAAAAATTCATAAACATTATGTAATTCACCAAAAAATTATTTCAGGATAATTAGGTGCTTATTTCATATATTATTATATATACTATTAATTAGTACTTAATAGAGGAACACAACAAACACACATAAAAGAATGAAACAAATTATTTAACTAAGTATTAAAATAAAATGATTTAAGATTTATATTTTTAATTAAAAAATAAATACATTAATATTAATTCAATATGTCACATAATATCAAAATTCATTCATAATTGACTATTACATAAAAATAAACAATAAGGAATATTAAATATTAGTGATAAAATAAATAGGATAAACATGGGGTATATTATTAAGACAAACTAAAAGATTGGATAAAATAAAAATGAGACTAAAAATTTACAAATAAATTATTACTCACCTTATTTATGTAGGTGAAAGATACCAAAATATAAGTCTAAAATAGGTATAAAAAGAAACAAAAGAGTTAGTAAATTAAAAATAATCTTCAAAAACTTTATCGCTTCAACGGAACATTTCCAAACATTTTAGAATAAAAAAATAATTTAAGATTATTATATTCATGACAATAATTTAGGAACAATTTAATATTAAAAAAATATTTCACAAACAACAAACATAATCCAAAAAAAAAAACCAAAAAGATCGATGATATAAAAAATGGCTTTAAAATCAATTCATTGTTTCTTCTTAAATAGAACAAAAATAATCGAAAAAATGTAACACCCTACCACACAGAACTTTATGCTTAAGTCGTAAAATAGAGGTAGTATGGTATTACGACCTCTAAAATAAAATATAATACGTTAATAATTGAAAGAATGTAATATTCTATGAGCCTTGAAGAATAGATAAAGAAAAATCACAAAATTAAAAACACAACGCTCAGAAATAAGGATTAGGAGCATGGGACCAGTTATTTGCCAAAAATATTTTAACTGTGTCATGATGAATGCATATTAGGCACATTATTATGATCTAAATTGGAAAATCATTAAGATAAAGTTCAGGTTTTCTTGGTAGTTTTACATTTGTGACACTCGATCATAGTGAACTAGCTTAAAGCTCATGTGATTAATGATCTAACATCTATTTGCTATCATGAACTATGTTTCTCTTTCTATGTTAGGTGGTACGTATCCCAGCCATAGGAAAAGCAAAAGATATAGATGTTACTGGAGCATGAGACCTTTTTGCTAGTGGATTTTGTATGAAATGGTGAAGGGTATGTCCCTTGAAGAATGTTGCAAAATAGGTGCATGTAGTGGCGGATTTGTTACCCGCTCTCTTGGTGGTGAGGTGACATTAGAGAATTGGCAATGGCTATACAAGCAAATGTAGATAAGAGATCTTTACATATGAAAAGTTCCAGGAACAATATGGAAAAATTCCAAGAAAATGATGCCAAATTAAATACCTGTTATTTACTACAAAACATTTTTTTAAATTACAGATCAAGTTTATAGTAATTATTGACATAACTGATAACATACAAATTTGCAAATGTATTATAATCAGATCCTAGAACTAAAATGCCATAAACTTCAATTGCATTTGTATAGATATTAGATGCCAACATCAAAATCCAAAATAATGGTCAAGCTTTTTTTCTTTATTTAATTGTTTGACTTTCTTAATAATCTTTTCTACTGAAGCAAAGAAACAACAAAAATAACCTCCATAGCTAAACAAGAACCACTATCAAAATTAGAACTAACCCATCATCTCCATTACCTCCATGTCTACAGTAAACAGATTGTCACAAGATCGATACTTTTGGAATATTGTGCATAGCAATGGCCAATGCCAAGTTGAGGCCAGAAGACCCTATGGAAAAGAATCATGAAACAACTATCAAATGGGAGCAACATTAACAAGCATATCAACAATTATAAAAGCAATAATTTAACAATTGTTGATAAAAGTTACAATCTTGCAGATGCATATGAAATTTTCAAACACTCATCATGTTAGAAAAAGAATAAGATTAAGACATAATTTAAAGAAATTATCAGAAAAGCTATCTAACAATATCAATCCATGGCATGAAATTTGTTCTAAAAAGAAAATTTGAAAAATAAAAATCCTGTATCATGAACAAGGGCCTCTTTCTTTTGATGGAACACTTGAGCAAGTGCTTGAAACTAAAATGGAGAAAGGAAGGGGACACTAGACAAAGAGCAAGATTAATCCTATTCATAATCTGAAGTTATTCATTGTTTTAAGTTATCGTAATCATGCTTTAACCAAAAAAAGGGAAAATTGTGGATTTTGGGAGAGAGGAAGTGGAAGGAACGGAAGAAACGAGAGAGAAAGAACAGAAGAACAATTAATAGGTACTCACTAGTCATTTTTTTATCGTCGACAATCATGCAACCAAGAACATGGATTTTTTTACCGGGAAAGGTCTTCAGCGACAACAACCTTTGCTGAAACGACGGTTTTGTCGCTGAATCTCTCTAATTTTATTATGGGGTAAATTAAAAATATTGAAATATTTGTTATTTTGTAGTATAATTTTTAATAAATTATTTATAGATTAAATATAAATTATTAGATTTTTTATTAATTTAATTCGATGCTTTAAATTTAATGGTGTATTAGATAAACTCAAAATTATTGAGCTGATTTTAGAGACACTCATGAATTTTCTTCTAAAATAACTCAAAAATAAAATATCTTATTTTTTATAGAGGACAACGAATAAACTATCTCCCAAAATTTGTTAATGTTCTATATTGTAAAAATATTTCTCAAAGATTCTTCTCTTAGTTTTTCATGAAAGGCAAAGCTCTATCTTCGCTGAAGCTTCCATTTGAAGGGTTTAAGGTTACCTCTGTTGCGTTTAGACATGTTTGGATTTTCAATTTGAGAAGAAACTACAAATAAAAAAAACAATAATGAAACATGTGAAGGGAAAGACGCATATAAGGAAATCCCAAGAAAAAATATTTAACTTTTCAAAATAATAAATTTTAAAACAATATCAAACACATGAACCAAAAGAAAATACGAATTGTAAAAAAAATAATAAGTTAAATGAAATACAAATAAATACAAGACCTGACCGACACTTAAAAAATTTATTTAAAATAAAAAATTAAACTCACATAAAGATGTGGTATAATATGAAATAGTAACGCCTTTAGAGAGTGTCTAATAATCTTATTTATTTTTAAATATTCAACAATTAAACAAAAAGTGACACATAAATAATTGATGAGATTAAGGTTTAGTTTGGTAAAACTTTTTGAAGAGGTGCTTGTGTTTTTTAAAAGTACAAACTCCTCATTTTGTATTTGGTAAATCAAAAAGACTATGTGCTTGTACTTGCAGCTTTTAAAAGATCGGGGTACTTTTGAAAGCAACTAAGATGGAGCTTTTCAAAGTTGGCTTGTACTTTTGGTGCACGAAATTGTAATCTCAATGGCGCCAACAACTTGATACGCACAATTGTAATCTCAACTCTTTTTCACAACTTTGCATAACTAACCAGCAAGTGCACTGGGTCGTCCAAGTAATAAACCTTACGTGAGTAAGGGTCGATCCCACGGAGATTGTCGGCTTGAAGCAAGTTATGGTCATCTTGTAAATCTCAGTCAGGCGGATTCAAATGGTTATAGAGTTTTGAAAATTAAAAGATAAATAAACATAAAATAAAGATAGAAATACTTATGTAATTCATTGGTGGGAATTTCAGATAATCGTATGGAGATGCGTTATTCCTTCTAAATCTCTGCTTTCATACTGTCTTCATTCAATCATTCATATTCCTTTCCATGGCAAGCTGTATGTTGGGGGATCACAGTTGTCAATGGCTACCGTCCATCCTCTCAGTGAAAATTGTCCAAATGCGCTGTCACCGCACGGCTAATCATCTGTCGGTTCTCACTCATGTTGGAATAGGATCCATTGATCCTTTCGCGTCTGTCTTCGCGTCTGTCACTACGCCCAACACTTGCGAGTTTGAAGCTCGTCACAGTCATCCCATCCCAGATCCTACTCGGAATACCACAGACAAGGTTTATACTTTCCAGATCTCAAGAGTGCTACCAATTGATTCTAGCTTATACCAAGAATACTCTGATCGTGAACCAGAAGGCTAAGAGATATGCATTCAAGCTCGTTTGCATGTAGAACGGGAGTGTTTGTCAGGCACGCGTTCATAAGTGAGAATGGTGATGAGCGTCACATAGTCATCACATTCATCATGTTCTTGTGTGCAAATGGATATCTTGAAACAAGAATAAGCATGAATTGAATAGAAAACAATAGTAATTGCATTAATACTCGAGAAACAGCAGAGCTCCACACTTTAATCTATGGTGTATAGAAACTCTACCGTTGAAAATACATAAATGATGATGGTCCAGGCATGGCCGTGAGGCCAGCTCCCAATGTCTAAGATAGCATAAAACTTATCAAAGATCCCCGCATCCATAATACAATAGTAAAAGGCCTTATTTATACTAGACTAATTATTAGGATTTACAGAAATAAGTAAATGATGCAGAAATCTACTTTCGGACCCACTTGGCGTGTGCTTGGGCTGAGCATTTAAGCTTTCATGTGTAGAGACTTCTCTTGAAGTTAAACGCCAGTTTGCAGCCTGTTTTGGGCATTTAACTCTAGCTTGTAACCTATTTCTGGCGTTTAACGCCAGAATAGGGCAGGGAGTTGTTGTTTGAATGCCAATTTGCGTCATCAAAACTCAAGCAAAGTATAAACTATTATATATTGCTGTAGCTCCAAAAAATCTATTTCGAGTGCAGGGAGGTCAGAATCCAACAACATCAGCAGTCCTTTTTCGGCCTCTGAATCAGATTTTTGCTCAGGTCCCTCAATTTCAGCCAAAAAATACCTGAAATCACAGAAAAACACACAAACTCGTAGTAAAGTCTAGAAATGTGAATTTTGCTTAAAAACTAATAAACATATACTAAAAAGTAACTAGATCCTACTAAAAACTACCTAAAAACAATGCCAAAAAACGTATAAATTATCTGCTCATCAGCTTTTCAAAATTTAAAAGTCTAATATAACCTCATATATTAACTAATTTTTAAATTTAACGCTTAAATTTATGTCTTTTATAGTATTTTAAATTTTAAAAACTATTTTACCAAACATAATTATTTTTACTTGTATTTATTAAAAGTCATTTTTAATTTGATTTACCAAACATAAATACTACATTTTTTAAAAAATTATCTTTTAAAAACTAATTTTTATAAAGTACTCTTAAAATATAAAAGTTTTACTAGGTTAAGCCTAACTCTACAGTGTAATACCAATAATGACAGAAAATACATACACTCATTAAATACTAAACATGATAATTGTATGTCATTGTGGAGTTTATATAAGACTATTGTATTTTAGGCAAGCTAAAATTTTAATTCATAGAAGTTATTAAAAAAAAATTTTATTTCAAATCAAAAGGGTTTTCTTTGTAAAAATCGAAAGTTTCTTTTTAGGTGTTCGTATAAATACTTATAGTTTCTTTTTAATAAATCATTTTTCTTTAAATTTAAATAAGTAAGCCTTTATAAAAAATATTGAATATCAGCAACGCACGAGTGCATTTAAATTCGAATAAGTAAGACTACAAAAAAATTAACCAAATTAATTTAAATTTATTGAATTTAGTTAGAATAAATAACAAAGTATTTATTTTATTATATGCTTTATAAATTAATAAACCAATTAACCCATATAATGAATTACAATTAATGCAGTATGCTTAATTGATTGATATAAATTATAATAATTATATTGATATTTAAATATTTAAATATTTAATCAAATTAATTAATTGGTATAATTAAGTCATCGTAATTAATTGTATTTAACGAGTTAAAATAAATAAATAAAAAATACTATTCGAAACATATTACGTCAACTCCATCATTAAATATAGAAATTTAATTTTTATATAATTGAATAAATTAAAAATTAAATTGTTACTTTTTTAAAAAGATTACTATTTAATTTACCAAAAATTAATATAATATTTTAAAAGATCAAATACTAATTTATCAATTATTTTTAAGAAATACCTAAAGATGTCCTATGGACATTGCTTAAAAAAACTAAAATAGAAATTTTTGGCTCTTCAATTCATTGAAAACTTTAAATACGAGAAATTTAATCAATAACATGTTATTTACGTAAACAATGAAATATAATAGTCATTTATTTGATATATTTCGTTATATATATATATATATATATATATATATATATATATATATATATATAAAAGTCATGCTATACATTCATATAATTTTTTATCTAAGTTCATTCAAACTGGCTCAATATAAAAAAAATCCAATCTCATTAAATGAAACGTGACTCCACGCATCCAAACGCATGAAACATTAACATATTAATTCGCACATTGAATATGAAACAACGTTCCTTCTTCAATATTGAAACCGCTACTGGAGAAGTCCAAATCTCTCTCAAAATCTCTCAAACTTCACTCGTGTTCTCTGCGAAAATCGCTACTGGAGAAGAATTGCGAGAAGATTTTGAAAGGAAGAAGAAAAACGAACAAAAACAAGAAAAGAGACTGAGAAAGGTATGAGAAAAATTACTGTTCATTTAAAATCTTGCAATCTCACGTTTCTCCTAGTTGCATTTTAGGTTTACTGGATTGAGTTATATCGTTTAGAAGATCGAGTTATTTTGATTCTATTTTTACAGCATAACTAGGGCTTGGAATGAAATATGTTCTTATTTTCATTCAGTTCAGTGGAGTTGCTAATTTTGATCCACTTGATTGTTAGTGTGTTCAGTTGACTTCTTTTGCATGAAGAAATGCTATTCTTGATGATTGAATGTTTATGACATTTTATTCAGTACATGAATATTGCTCAGTTCAGTGGAGTTACTTATTTTGATTCACTTGATTATTAGTGTGTTCATTTGAGTCCTTGTGCATGCAGAAATATTTTTCTTAATGATTAAATGTTTATGATATTTTATTCAGCACATGAATGTTGCTCGGTTCAGTGGAGTTGCTCATTTTGATTTACTTGATTATTAGTGTGTTCATTTGAATCCTTGTGCATGCAGAAATATTTTTCTTGGTGATTAAATATTTATCACGTTTTATTCAACACATGAATGTTGTTCAGTTCAGTGGAGTTTCTCATTTTGATTCACCCGATTGTTAGTGTGTTCAGTTGAGTCCTTGTACATGCAAACTTGTTTTTCTTGATCATTGAATATTTATCACGTATTATTTAGCACATGAATGGTGTTTGGTTAAGTGTATTTGCTCATTTTGATTCACCTTATTGTTATGTGTTTAGTTGAGTTCTTTTGCATGCAGAAAAGTTTTTCTTGATGATTCAATCTTTATCATGTTTTATTCAGCACATGAATTATGTTTGGTTCAGTGGTGATGGCCATTTTGATTAACTTGGTTAAAATATGCATGCTTGTGCTTGTCGGTGTATTGAGTAAATTATTGACCAAATTTTTTTGTCCTTACAGCAAAAATGAAGAAGACAATGGTGACAAAGAAGGAGAAGCCGCTATAACGTAAGCATATGCACACATTAAATATATTTATTAGCTTTATGATAAACCCCAATTTTGTGGTTTATCTTGTACTTATTTTGGGAAATTTTATCACATTTTCTCACATTTATTCAATGAAATAGCATGGTTTTGTAATTCTCCCTAAATTTGTGCTTAAGTGTAAAAACATGCTTTTTAGGCCTTTAAATTGGTAATTTTTATTCACCTTTGATTCCACTAGATGCCTTGATGTGTTTGTTAGTGAATTCAGGGTAAAAAGGTTAGGAATGGATCAAAGGAATGAAGAGAAAAGCATGCAAAGTGGAGAATTCATCGAAAATCAAGGATTTGGAGTGCACACATCGACGCGCACGCGTGACAAACGCGCACGCGTGGAGATGACGTCGTTAGGCGACGCGTACGCGAGACATGACGCGTACGCATCACAGCTCGCACGTGACCTCATTAAAGTGAAAACACTGGGGGCAGTTTCTGAGCTGTCCAGGCCCAAATCCAACTCATTCCTAAGGCTATTTCATGCAGAATTCAAGCTTTAACAAAGGGAGAGCACTTAGTTTTATGTTAGCATCATGTATGTTAGTTTTCTAGAGAGAGAAGCTCCACCGTCTCTCTAGAATTAGGGTTTCTAGGGTTAATTGCATCTTAGATCTAGGTTCAATTTTTTGTTCTCATCTTGTTTCCTTTACACTTTCTTGCTTCTACTCCTTCATTCTCTTAGTTTGTAGTGTTAATTTTCCTTTTATGCCTCCTTTTATGTTGATGAACTCTTGTTGGATTTGGCTTTTTTTAATATAATTTTATGTTTGATGTTCTTTTATTGTTGATTTGAGTTGTTATTATTGTTTCCTTGCAATTGGTAGCTGTTAGATTTTATCTTTCCTTGCAATTTATTATGATTTCCTTTTATGCATTCCAAGTGTTTGACAAAATGCTTGGTTGGATGTTAAAGTAGATTTTTTAGCATTCTTGGCTTGGAAAGAGTAATTAGGTAATCTTGAGTCATTAAGACCCAACTTATGTTAGTGATCTAGAATTGTTAGTTAATATTGTTTTCATTGACTCTAGTCTCTTGCTAATTCAATTTGTGAGTATATTAGGACTTTTGGATCGAGATTAGCTAGTCTTATTTGACTTTCTCCCTAAATACAACGCTCCATCATAGTAAAAGGAATATTAATTATAATTAGATGAGCGAGACTTGTAGCTTTTTTGCTTCTGAACAGTTTTGGCATCTCACTTTTTCCTTTAAAGTTCAGAGTGATTGGCGTCTCTAGGAACTCAGAGTTCAGATAGTGTTATTGACTTTCCTAGTTAAGTATGTTGATTCTTGAACACAGCTACTTATGAGTCTTGGCTGTGACCCTAAGCACTTTGTTTTCCAGTATTACCACCGGATACATAAATGCCACAGACACATGACTGGGTGAACCTTTTCAGATTGTGACTCAGCTTTGCTAGAGTCCCCAGTTAGAGGTGTCCAGAGCTCTTAAGCACACTCTTTTTGCTTTGGATCACGACTTTAACCACTCAGTCTCAAGCTTTTCACTTGGACCTTCATGACACAAGCACATGGTTAGGGACAGCTTGATTTAGCCGCTTAGGCCTGGATTTGATTTCCTTGGGCCCTCCTATCCATTGATGCTCAAAGCCTTGGATCCTTTTTACCCTTGCCTTTTGGTTTTAAGGGCTATTGGCTTTTTCTGCTTGCTTTTTCTTTTTCTTTCTATTTTTTTCGCCATTTTTCTTTTTTTTTCGCAAGCCTTTGCTTTTTCACTGCTTTTTCTTGCTTCAAGAATCAATTTTATGATTTTTCAGATCATCAATAACATTTCTCTTTGTTCATCATTCTTTCAAGAGCCAACAATTTTAACATTCATAAACAACAAGATAAAAAATATGCACTGTTTAAGCATTCATTCAGAAAACAAAAAGTATTGTCACCACATCAATATAATTAAACTAAATTCAAGGATAAATTCGAAATTCATGTACTTCTTGTTCTTTTGAATTAAAACATTTTTCATTTAAGAGAGGTGAAGGATTAATGGATTTTATTCATAGCCTTAAGACATGGTTACTACATACTAATGATCATGAAGTAGAGACACAAAATATAGATAAACATACAACATAAAAACCGAAAAGCAGAAAGAAATAAGAACAAGGAATGAATCCACCTTAGTGGCGTCTTCTTCTTGAAGGACCAACAATGTCCTTAAGCTCTTCTATGTCCCTTCCTTGCCTTTGTTGCTCCTCCCTCATTGCTCTTTGATCTTCTCTTATTTCATGGAGAATGATGGAGTGCTCATGATGTTCCACCCTTAATTGTTCCACATTGTGGCTCAAATCTTCTAAGGAAGTGTTGAGTTGTTCCCAATAGTTGTTGGGAGGAAAGTGCATCCCTTGAGGCATCTCAGGGATTTCTTGATGATGAGCTTCCTCATGCATCTCTTGAGAACCGTGAAGGGTCTCTCTTGCTTGCTCCATCCTCTTCTTGGTGATGGGCTTATCCTCTTCAATGGAGATGTCTCCTTCTATGATAACTCCAGCTGAGTAACATAGATGGCAAATAAGGTGAGGAAAAGCTAGCCTTGCCATGGTGGAGGGCTTGTCGGCTATTTTGTAGATTTCATTGGAGATGACCTCATGAACTTCTACTTCCTCTCCAATCATGATGCTATGAATCATGATGGCCCGATCCACAGTAACTTCAGATCGGTTGCTAGTGGGAATGATGGAGCGTTGAATTTAACATAAAACATAAAAACTAGAAATGTGAATTTAACATAAAAACTAATGAAAACATCCCTAAAAGTAGCTTGAACTTACTAAAAACTACCTAAAAACAATGCCAAAAAGCGTATAAATTATCCGCTCATCATTGGGGATGATGAAATAGGATAAATTCTTGTTAATTATGGTTATTAGTGACTAGGATAGAAAGCCTATGTTCTCAATCCTTGCCATGAATATCTCTCTTTATTATTTACTTTATTTAGTTACTTGGTTTACTTTTCTTGCCCCTTTATTCTCTTGTCCCTTTTATAAATCAAACCCCTTGTTCTTCATAGCCAATAATCATTCACTTCACGGCAATTCCTTGTGAGACGACCTGAGGTTTAAATACTTCGGTTCATTTTCATTGCAATTCGTACTTGTAACCACCAAAAAATTAAATTTGATTCGAGGATTGACTATCGATTTGGGCTATGCTCACTGACAAGCGGATTTCTATCGGTAAAAAAATTCACAAGAATATAATCGCGTTGTAAGTATAGTTTCTAAACCAACAGAGAATCCTTTCGTACAAAAGTTTGGTTGTCACAAGTAACAAATCCAATAAAATTTATAACCAAAGTATTCAAACCTCGGGTCATCTTCTTAAGAAATTACAGGGAAGTATGATTTATTATTAGTTACGGAAAACAATATTTTTGGGTTTTTTGAAAGGTTAAACAGGGAAAATAAATTGCAGGAAAATAAATTAATAACTAGAAAAACTCTTGACAAGATATGAAAACTGGAAATCTTATCTTAGTTATCCTTATCAATTGTGATGCGAATTGGCTTTTTCTCCCACTTGGTCAACCTCTAACGATGAAGGTATGTTAAGTGGATAAATCAATTTGATTCCTCAGGTCCTAGTCAATTCCTAAGAAAAGACTAGAGTTAGGAGAATTCAAATCAATCAGCAAAGAATTCCAATTTTCAATCAACAAGGAGTTTGATAACTCAAGTGTCTCTAATTACTCAACACAAGCTAAGAATGTAAAAAGCTAAATTAAAATCATAAATATAAAATACCTCAAATTGCATTAAATAGAGAAATCAAATTAAACATGAGAATTCATAAACCAAGTAGCAACATCAAATAATCAACAAGGGAAAATCAATAAACTAGAGTACTAGAAGAATTAAAAGTAGAAGAGAAATCCTAATCCTAAAACCTAAGAGAGAGGAGAGAGCCTCTCTCTCTAGAAAAAACTACATCTAATCCTGAAATTGTGAATAATGAATGTTGTGTTATGTTGTTCTGAGTCTCTGCATGTTCCCTGGCTTTAATTTGTGTTTCTGGGCTGAAAATTGGGTAAAACACGGCCCGAAATTGCCCCCAGCGATTTCTGTTAATTCTGAAGATCGTGCATGTCACGCGTACACGTCATCCACGCGTGCGCGTCATTCAGCATTTTCCTTGCCACGCGTTCGCGTCATTCATGCAGATTCCAATCCACGCGTTCGTGTTAGGCACGCGAACGTGTCACTGCGATTTTCTCCATTTGGAGCGGTCGCGTGAGCCATGCGTCTGCGTCGGTGTTCGCTAGTCATCTCCTTGGTTTATTGTGTTCCTTCCATTTTTGCAAGCTTTCTCTCCGTTCTGTAAGACATTCCTGCCCTATGAAGCCTGAAACAATTAACACACGGATCACGACATCGAATGGTATAAAGGAGAATTAAAATACACAATAAAAAGATCTCTAGGAAGCAAGTTTTCAACCATAGAATAACTTTGGGAATGAATTGTAATATCATGCTAATCATATGAATAAGTGGGTAAAGACTTGATAAAACCACTCAATTAAACACAATATAAATAATAAAATATTGGTTTATCAATCTCCCCACACTTAAACATTAGCATGTCCTCATGCTTAGCTTTAAGGAGATAAAATGAGTGAGTAGGAAAATGTAAGACTCATGCAATGCAACCTATGAATGTGAATGCAACTATATGCTAAGACGTTTCTATCTACTTGGTTAAAAGCAAACAAGTACTCCAAGACAAATACAAACCAAATTTCACTAATTCAAATCGTACAATAAAAAGCAAGTAAACTTGTAAGAAGATAGCTCATGAAAGCAGGGAACATATAATCAAACACTGAACCCTTACTGGTAGTGTATATCACTCTAACTCTCAAGTGTCTAGGGTCAATCACTCTACTCTTCCCTAGTCATGATTTCTAAACCTTGTTCTTCATCTAACCAATCAACAAATATTTAGCATACCAATGCAAACATCATGGGGTCTTTTCAGGGTTGTAATGGGGCTGAGGTAAAGGTAAGGATGCATGTATGGCCAAGTGAGCTATAATATGAAGCTTTTACTAACCTAAGCTCTTACCTAACACACACACTCTCTCTATGTAATTCTAAAATCATACCTAGCTACCCATAATTCTCACTTTTGTATCACATACTCATGTACCAAAATTTTGATATTTCTTTACTTTTATCACATGTGCATTGATCTTTTATTAAAGCTTAACATTGGGGTAATTTTGTCCCTTTGTTTATTTACTTATTTATTGAATATTTTTGGATTTTTTTTAAAATCTAAAAAATAAACATAACTTATCAATGCACATAGACTTATAATTTTTTTTTTTGTTTTACATGAGTAGGTTCCCAAATTCCCAATATTCAAAATTAGAAACATGATACATTCCCTTATTGACTCATGTTCCCACGGTTTTCCCCACACTTAGTTGATGCACAATCTCTATCTTAAGCTAGCCAAAGATTCAATTTGGGATAATTAATTTGTTTTTCTGCTTAAGGCTAGTGATGTGGTAAAATATTAAACAAATGGGGATAAAAGGCTCAAGGTGGCTAACAAAGGTAAATGAAAGGGTAGGCTTTTTGGGGATAA
The DNA here is from genome assembly GCF_003086295.3 of Arachis hypogaea. Classification (NCBI taxonomy): domain Eukaryota; kingdom Viridiplantae; phylum Streptophyta; class Magnoliopsida; order Fabales; family Fabaceae; genus Arachis; species Arachis hypogaea. The sequence continues at coordinate 24,186,761 of NC_092041.1, read as the reverse complement.
GTGAGCTAATAATCAAATGATGGCCTCAATCAGATGCAAGTATGTAAATACACTAAACAATGGACATATAAAATGGAACAAAATCTAGATTGCAATTATAGAGAAGAAAACACACAAGAATAAAATTCATGGTTAAATAATGTAACCATATAATTAAGCTCAAAGTCTCACAGGTTGTGTGTTCTTAACTCAAAAACCATGTTCCAATTTACAGTCTTCAAACAAGTTTAACACAAAAGTTTTAATTTAAATTAGTGAAATTTTTCAAAAATAGGGTCTTAAAAAGAAACTTATTATTTTTCAACCAAGTAGTACTTAAATGCAAACAATCAACTACACATGCAATCTATTATGCAACGCAACAATGAACTAACAAAGAAAACTAAATATTGGTGTTGAGATAGGAAATAACTAACCCATAAAGATCGGTATCGACCTCCCCTCACTTAAAGATTGCACCGTCCTCGGTGCATGCTAAGATGTGCAAGTGGACGGACTGCTACAACTGATGCTTTGCTCCAAAGAATGTGCAGATGGACTTGTCTCCCATCCCATTGAGAAGCTTTTCCTTTCCCTTCTTTGGTGGCCATCCTGAAAGAAGAGAAAAAGAGGAAAAGTAGCCCAGAAATAAAGATAAGAAAATAAATACAGTATGGGTGGGTTAATGCCAAATAATAAGAGTCGCAATTACATGGTAGCTACAACATGCAAGTGAGAAAACAATAGAAGCAAATGGCATATCAATAGTGTAAAAAGTGCAAAAATATGGGAGAAAGAGTGGGTAATGCAAGGTTGCATAAGTGCATATCAATGCAAATGAAATGCAAGTATCAAAAATGAATAGCATTGACTTATGAATAATAATACCCAATCAGAATAAAATAAGTCATGAAGTACCAGAATAATTCAAGAAAAGATGCAATAGTTGAATAAGAGAATTTTAACACCAATAGAAAAATAATAAATTTAGAAAAGAAAATAAAAATATGCACAAAATTAAAGTGCAATGAATGAAAGTATGCAAACAAATTAAGTAAAATAGAATAAAAGTGAAGAAGGATGAGAAGTTAAAGAGATGAAGAAGAAGAAAGTAAGAAAGGAGGAAGAAAGAAGAAAGAAGGAAGAAGAAAGAAATAAGAAGGGGGAAGAAAAGATAAGATTTTTGGCGCTGATCTGGATAAGCTGTGCGGCGCAGCTGACGCGGACGCGTGGAGCACGCGTTTGCGTGGTTGGCGCAATTTTCAAGTGACGTGGACGCGTCGGTCACGCGAACACGTGACTTGATTTGTGCTAGTGGCGCGAAAGCAGCCTCGCGTTCGCGCAACTTTCTGTCTCAAACGCGTATTGCCAAAATTTAGGGTGACGCGCACGCATGCATGGCCTTTCTTTTAAAATGACGCGAACGCTTGGGGCACGTGTTCGCATGGTAGGCCTTGTGCTTCTAGCATGGTTCCAGCCCCACTCCATCACAACTTGTTGCCATACACCCATTTACGTCTATTTCGCGGGGTCACGCGTGTGTGTGGGTGATGCGCACGCGTGGAAGGCTAGATTCACAAAGGACGCGGACACGTCAAGGACGCGTTTGTGTGGGCGTGTTTGTGCCTGGGGCACGCCTCCAGCCACGCTCCCGCTTGACTTTCTGTTCAATTTCCTTTTATCGCTAATTCTCCTTTGACGCGGACGCGTCAGCGACGCTGGCGCATTGCGTGCTTTCTCTCTTTTTTTATGCAGAATGCAAATGCAAATGCAGGTGAATATGCAGAAATTATGAATGAACACTAAGAAAAAATAGAATAAAATAAAACTAAGAATAAAACAAAACAAAATAAAACTAAGACTGAAAAAGAACGAGTATACCATGGTGGGTTGTCTCCCACCTAGCACTTTTAGTTAAAGTCCTTAAGTTGGACATTTGGTGAGCTCCCTGTCATGGTGGCTTATGCTTGAACGCATCCAGGAATCTGTAATTCCAATGGTCTCCGGAATCCCAAACTAGGCGCAAAGAGCCTTCAAGCAAGTTAAAGATAGTGACAAGGCCTCAAGAGTGTTGATTGCTAGACTGAATTTCGGGGTCCCAAACTTTACTTTTGCACCCGTCTTCTTGTTTATCATCATGATTCCATCCTGGTGGCACGCAATTGAAATTCTCACTGAAACATCCAAACAGCTTCCTAGACCCATTAAATTGAGAATTGTACCAACCTTTGTACTTTAATTTGGAGCATGCAACCATATTGAACCTTGCATGACATTTCCTACCACTAACCATTTCCCGCTTACTCTTATGGCCACAAAGAGCTCTAAGCTGACCATCTGTCTCAAGTAAAGCATATTCAAGTGAGCTAATTGGCAAGGTGATTTCCAGCTCCATTCCCTTGAGCTCTTCTTTGACAACTTCCACCTCTTTGCAAGCTTCTTCAATATTAACCTCTTCCTCTTGGTAGCTTTCTTCCAATTCAATCTCTTCTTCATTGTTCACCAAGGGCATGGGAGGTTGTGCTTCTTCTTCTTTAATCTCCATGTCAAGTCCAATAGGAGAGGATTCAAATGTAGATAAGAATTCATTAATGATTGAATCCATCTCTTTATCGTCCCCTTCAAAGTCTTCAACCATGATATGCCTTGGAGGTTGTACACCCTCCTCAACATCAAATTCAAACTCCTTAGAAGAGGTCTATGACTTGAGTTTCCCATGGAGGTTCCGCATCTCCTAAGTCTTCGGCCACTTCTTCCTCTTCAACGATTACGACTTCCTCCAATTGTTCTAATACAAAGTCATGCTGCTCACTGTCCATCGGAGTTTCTAGCTTCTCCTTCATGCTGCGTTCTTCAGTAGATTCTCCACATGAAGCCATAAGGGTTCCTTGAGTGTCCAAACGTCGGGAAGGTAATCGATTGATCGCTTGCTCCAGTTGGTGAAGAGTTGCATGAAATTTTTCCACTGTTTCCTTGAGACACTTCTGTGATTCTCGGGTTGATGGATATGGACATGGTGCATAGGTAAGTGGTGGTTCTTGGGAGTAATTGGATTGGAATTGGGGTGGATATGGGTTAGGGTCATATGGAGGTGAATGGTGGTAGGGGGCTTGTGAGTATGGTGGTTCAAAGCTATATTGAGGAGGTGGTTCATAAGCGTATGATGGGACTTGTTGGTAACTACAAGGGGGTCCACCATATCTATCATCTTGGTATGCACCTCAGAATGGCTCTTGACCATAGTAATTTGGTGGGTGTTGGTTGTCACGAAAGGGTCCACCATAACTATTGTCTTGGCATGCATTGTGGAATGGTCTTTGTCTATGGTATTGTGGAAGATGTCGCTGCCGAAAGGGTTGATCAGATCCTCATGGCTCCTTCCATCTCTGATTATTTTGACCTTGATGCATGTTCCTATTATAATTTCCATTCCTTACAATAGCATTGGAACCAAACTCAAAGCGATAGGGGTGAGAACTCATAGTAGCTAATAAAAATTAAAAAAACAAAAATAAAAACACATAAATAGGTAAAAGAAAATATTTACAATAACCAATAATAAGGCACACAGTTGCAATTCCCCGGCAATGGCGCCATTTTGACGGTCGAATTCCTGCGTGGTCTAGAGTTTTACAAATAAAGTCTTGTTGAAAGTATAACTTCTAAACCAACAAAAATCCTTTCGTACAAAAACTTGGTTGTCATAAGTAACAAACCCCTAATAAATAATAACCGAAGTATTTAAACCTCGGGTCGTATCTCAAGGAATTTCAAGAAAGTATGATTTATTATTGGTTATGGAAAACAATATTTTTGGGTTTTTTGAAAGGTTGAAAAGGAAAATAAATTGCAGGAAAAATAAATTAATAACTAGAAAAACTATTGACAAGATATGAAAACTGGAAATTATATCCTAGTTATCCTTATCAATTGTGATGAGAATTGACTTTTGCTCCCATTTGGTTAACCTCTAACGATGAAGGTATGTTAAGTGGATAAATCAATTTGATTCCTCAGGTCCTAGTCAATTCCTAAGAAAAGACTAGAGTTAGGGAAATTCAAATCAATCAGCAAAGAATTCCAATTTTTAATCAACAAGGAGTTTGATAACTCAAGTGTCTCCAATTACTCAACACAAGCTAAGAATGTAAAAAGCTAAATTAAAATCATAAATATGAAATACCTCAAATTGTATTAAATAGAGAAATCAAATTAAACATGAGAATTCATAAACCAAGTAGCAACATCAAATAATCAACAAGGGAAAATCAATAAACTAGAGTACTAGAAGAATTAAAAGTAGAAGAGAAATCCTAATCCTAAAACCAAAGAGAGAGGAGAGAGCCTATCTCTCCACAAAAAACTACATCTAATCCTGAAATTGTGAATAATGAATGTTGTGTTATGTTGTTCTGAGTATCTGCATGTTTCCTGGCTTTAATCTGTGTTTCTGGGCCAAAAACTGGGTCCAAACACGGCCCGAAATCGCCTCCAGCAATTTTTGTTAATTCTACAGATCGCGCATGTCACGCGTACGCATCGTCCACGCGTGCGTATCATTCAGCGTTTTCCTTGCCATGCGTACGCATCGTCCACGCGTTCGCGTCATTCGTGCAGATTCCAATCCACGCGTTCGCGTTAGGCACGCGAACGCGTCACTTCGATTTTCTCCATTTCGCGCGGTTGCGTGAGCCATGGGTTTGTGAAGAACTCCATCAAAGTTTGGAGATATCAATCTTGAATGATGGAGCTTATTGGAAGTCCAAGCATTGGTGGATGTTCAAGAATGGATTCAAGCACTAGCCACCTTGATGAAGAGCTCCCCATAAGTGCAACTTAAGGACAATAAACAAAAGTGTTAGGTGGGAGACACCCCACCAAGGTAACATCTTTTCTTTTTTTTTCTTTTTGTACATATTGGTAAAATTAGGTTAATTTCATGTTTTGTTTAGTTTATTTAATTTAATTGGGAGTCTAGTATGTTAAATAATGTTTTATGATATTTTGGTAGTTGTTTGGAGGTTTAGAGTGCTTGGTTTGGTGCGAGAATTGGAAAAATTTTGAAAAAACAAAGCACCAAGACACGCATGCGCGTCACCCACGCATACGCGTGACCCCAGGCTTTTTGACCATCCACGCGTATACGCGTGGATCCAAAATTCTCAACACCCATACATTTTTCCGAGAGTTGTGCGAGTTGTGGGCTGGAACTATGCCTCTAGCACAAAACCAACTCACGCGTACGTGTCACCTCTCTAGACAACCCATCATGCGTATGGGTAACCTACGCATACGCATCGCGCCCATTTCACCTATCCACGCTTACACGTCATTCCACGCGTACGCGTGGATTGCCCTGTTTCACCGTTCCTCTTTTCTTTTCTTCTTTCCATTTCTCTCCTTTTCTTTCCACCTTTAGACCATCTTCCAACACTACCAAATACCATTTAACACCATTTCTTTTAGTTATTTGATTAGTTAGTCATTTAGTTAGTTTAATTTTTGTTATTTTTCTGTTTTTCATTATGCGTGTTGGATTATTAATTTTGTTTTCCATTTATTGCTGCTTAGTATTAATTGAATGCTATTTTAGCATAATTGTTTTTTATACTCATTGTTGGATTCTTCGTTGAGGTTATAATTTGTCACTTGGTTTTGAGTTCTTCATGCTTAATGTTTTGAATACCAAGTGTATGACATTGCCTTCAAGCATCTCAACTTTTTTGAATTGCATGTTTTGGCCACCATGCATTCATAATCCATTGTTAGGCAATTGTACATTGTCAATGCATTTTTTGTTGTTAGGTGATGCTTGTTTATGATTTACTCTTATTCACATCACCTATTTCATGCATTGAGATTCTGGAATTGTGAAACGGGATCGAAAGCTTACCTAATGACATATTTTTGAGCTTTTTAAGCTTTGTGGACCATGCTTGCTATGTGATTGATTTTCACTCCTATCTTATTTTTTCTAAGTTCCATAGCACCCATGTGTTCCACCTTTATGTCACTTAGGTGTTGTAACAACTTCAATATGTGTCATTGTTTGATGTGTGAGTTCTATATTTCATTTGGTGCACTAAGTTTACTTACACATCAATTAATGTCCATTCATTATCCAATTCACAATTACTTGATTTTTGCTTGAGTGCTTTCATGCTTCTTCACTACTTGTTTGGTTGACTTAACCTAAAAGTCTTTTGAAGTATTTCAAGCACACTAGGAGGAGTGAAGTGCATACTTCTTTTGTATAATTGTGACATGGCTTCTAAATACTAGGGTGTGAATTCTAAACTGCATGCAATTTAAGACCCACACACCTATTTTTCATCAATGTCACACTAATTCACTCACTCCATTCTAGTGGTTTTTACCTCATCCCAACAATTTATGCTTCCTTGCTTTCGCATTTACTTTTCTTACTATCCTCCTTTCTATTTTTCATGGAGGAGTCATCATAAGCAAAAACAGAAGCGGGAGAAGAACACACAACACCGGTTGATCCACCAGCTGAAGGTGGCAACTAGGAAAGTCGTCGTACCCCCTTGCTCATCTTTGAGTGCACCGAGGACGGTGCAAACTTTTAAGTGTGGGGAGGTCGTCTGACCGGTCGGCATTTTTTGGTGTCAAATTTCTAACCCCAACACTTTTGCATCCCATTTCTAGGTCTTTTAGGATTTTTAGTGCATTTTCTTGTTTTGCACATGTATATATAATAAGCTTAGTCAAAATAATGAAATTCTCCAAGAAATTCATCTTTAAGGCACCCCAATTGATGTGAAAAAAAATTTAGAACTTGCTTGAATTACATATATTGTAGAACATGTTTTGAGCTAAGAAAACAAGCATGTGAGACTTGACATAATTGTGTGGTTACATCATATAACCACTTATTTTCATTCTTGTGTGCATTATTCTCTTTCTATGATTGTAATCTTTGATTTCTTTGATTCTATATGTCCATTATTTTGTGTATGGATGCACTTATATGATTGAGGTCGTTGTTTCATTGAGCTCACTTACCCAAATAGCCTACCTTTTATCTTCCATTGTTATCCAACTTTGAGTCTATGCTAAACCCATTTGTTCTTAATTTTAGCACATCACTACTCCTAAGTGAAGAACAATAAATGTCCCTTAATTTGGATCTTTGATTAGCTTAGGCTAGTGAGAGTGTTTATCATTTAATTGTGGGAAGGTCGGGAACATTGGCTGGGATAAAAGAGTATTTTTGTATTTTGGTTAAAAATTGAGAATTGGGTACATACTCATGTGCTAATTAAATGTAAAACCATATGCATTGATACTTTTGTATATACTTTATTGCAAAAAGAAAAAAAATATATATATATATACAAAATATAGAAAAAAATATATACCAAAAAGAAAACAAATAGAAAAAGAAAAAGAAAAGCAATAAAAAGGGGACAAAATGGCCTAAAGTGAAGTTCAATAAAAATCAATGCATATGTGTGGTGATCAAAAAGAGAATGCATGAGTGTGTGAAAAAGTGAAGAATGAGTAGTTAGGTTAGCTTTGAAATTATATAGGTTGTCATAGGTTAGGTGGGAAGTTTGAGTTAATCAAAGATTCAAATTCTAGTCCACTTGACCATATGCATTCTTACCTTGACCCTAGCCTCATTACAACCTATGGGAAAGACCTCATGATATTTGTATGCATGCATGAAATAATTGTTGATTGTTAGATGAACAACAAATCGTAGAAAGCATGATTAGGGGAGAACCGAGTGAATCAACCCTATACACTTGAGTGACTAGAGCGGATACACATCCGGTGAGGGTTCAATTGCTTAATTACATGTTTTCACCCATGATCATCTTTTCTTGCAAGTTGTAAAGTCTTTTTGATAACTCAATTCAATTGTGGGTTGATTTGATTGCTATTTCTTTAGCCCTTGTACTCATACATGTATTCTTGGAAGTTGATTTATTTTGAGCAAGTAATTGCATTCATTTAGATAGATTGCATGTAGGTAGTTGTATATAGAAAGTTTTCATTGAATAAATGTTGATACCCTTTGCTTCTTTCTTGAGTTTAGCATGAGGACATGCTTGGTTTAAGTGTGGGGAGGTTTGATAAACCCCAATTTTGTGGTTTATCTTGTGCTTATTTTGGGGGGATTTTATCACCCTTTCTCATATTTATTCAATGAAATAACATGGTTTTGTAATTCTACCTAAATTTGTGCTTATGTGTAAAAACATGCTTTTTAGGCCTTTAAATTGGTAATTTTTATTCACCTTTGATTCCACTAGATGCCTTGATGTGTTTGTTAGTGAATTCAGGGTAAAAAGGCTAGGAATGGATTAAAAGAATGAAGAGAAAAGCATGCAAAGTGGAGAATTCATCGAAAACCAAGGATTTGGAGTGCACACATCGATGCGCACGCGTGGAGATTACGTCGTCAGGCGACGTGTACACATGACCCATGCGTACGTGTCTCAGCCCGCACGTGACCTCATTAAAGTGAAAATACTGGGGGCAATTTCTGAGCTACCCAGGCCCAAATCCAACTCAATCTTAAGGCTATTTCATGTAGAATTCAAGCTTGGGCAAAGGGGGAGCACTTAGTTTTATGTTAGCATCATGTATGTTAGTTTTCTAGAGAGAGAAGATCCCTCTTTTCACTAGAATTAAGGTTCCTAGGGTTAATTGCATCTTAGATCTAGGTTCAATTTCTTGTTCTCATCTTGTTTCCTTTACAATTTCTTGCTTCTACTCCTTCATTCTCTTAGTTTGTAGTGTTAATTTTCCTTTTATGCCTCCTTTTATGTTGATGAACTCTTGTTGGATTTGGCTTTTTTTAATACAATTTTATGTTTGATGTTCTTTTATTGTTGATTTGAGTTGTTATTATTGTTTCCTTGCAATTGGTAGCTGTTAGATTTTATCTTTCCTTGCAATTTATTATGCGTTCCTTTTATGCATTCCAAGTGTTTGACAAAATGCTTGGTTGGATGTTAGAGTAGATTTTTTAGCATTCTTGGCTTGGAAAGAGTAATTAGGTAATCTTGAGTCATTAAGACCCAATTTATGTTAGTGATCTAGAATTGTTAGTTAATATTGTTTTCATTGACTCTAGTCTCTTGCTAATTCAATTAGTGAGTTTATTAGGACTTTTGGATCGAGATTAGCTAGTCTTATTTGACTTTCTCCTTATGTGAAGAGAATATTGTACCTTCTTTCATTGTTGGGGATGACGAAATAGGATAAATTCTTGTTAATTATGGTTATTAGTGACTAGGATAGAAAGCCTATGTTCTCCATCCTTGCCATGAATGTCTCTCTTTATTATTTGTTTATTTAGTTACTTGATTTACTTTTCTTGCCCCTTTATTCTCTTGTCCCTTTTATAAATCAAACCCCTTGTTCTTCATAGCCAATAATCATTCACTTCATGGCAATTCCTTGTGAGACGACCCGAGGTTTAAATACTTCGGTTCATTTTCATTGGGGTTTGTACTTGTGACAACCAAACAATTTAAATTTGATTTGAGGATTGACTATCGGTTTGTGCTATGCTTACAACGAAATTATTTTGCTAAATTCCGAACCGGTATAAATCTTTGTATAACTTTCATTCGAATAAAATCTATTTTGTATTATAAATATATCGTGATATTCTATTTCGAAACCTTGTAGAAAACTCATGATTGCAGATGCCAGACAAAGGCAATAGCGAAGATGTTCAAGGAAATGAGTCAAGAAAAGAAAGATATTGTTGAAAAAATGGGATTCGGTATGCTGGCACATGTCCCAGAAATGAACGTCTCTTACAGCCTCTTGAGAGAATTAGTTGCTTGTTATGATGACTATTATGCATGCCTGAAAATTCTACATGGAAAAATATACATAACACCTGACAAGGTAGCAGCTGCGCTAGGCATAAACCCAGAGGTAATACACTTTCCACTTTTTGCTTATTTTCGGTTTATTATTTTCTTTAATTTCGGTTCATTTGGGTAGAGAAAATTAAACTGAGCCTTTTTTGCTTATTTGTTACTATTAAAATATTGTAGGGAGTCATTTTCCTGAAAAGATTGATTACGGCAGACTGAATCCAGCAAACAAGGAGATAATCGATAGCTTCAAATGTGTTACGTTGGCATCTTTGACAAAGCCTGTCCTCGATATGAGTGTTGAAGGGGAGGAGAACAGGCAAAATTTCTGGAGGACTTTTGTCATCTTCGAACATAAGTGCTTTTTGTTACCGACGACGGTAAGCATGGTCTCCTCGATCCATAAGCTACCTACCCTTCGTGTGGACAACATCCGACAGTGGGGTTGGGCAAATCATGTGTTGAGCTTCTTGAGGAAGGGGATTGAAAACAAGAGAAAGGGAAAGCAACAGTCTGTTGATTGCTGTATGTTTGTTTTGATGCTGACTTATTTCCATGAATCCAGGTTCCCTCGCTTGGATTCACCCGATGCTCTTGGGCCACCGTGGGTGGCCCACTGGACAAAGAAGATGATGCTCGACCGGATTTCTTAGGAAGCGACCGTTACAATGGTAAATTAAACAAAAATTTTCCCCTAAAATTTTGTTTCAGATGCTTCTAAAATACTCTGCTAACTAAATAAACTTGTGTTTTAGGTTATAATTAATTTATTTCTCCTAGTTGCATTTTGGGTTTATTAGATTGAGTTACTTCATTTAGTAGATCGACTTATTCTGATTCCATTTTTTTCATGTAACTAGGGCTTGGAATGAAATGTGTTCTTATTGTCTTTCTATTCAGTGGAGTTACTCATTATGATTCACTTGATTGTTAGTGTGTTCATTTGAGTCCTTGTGCATGAAGAAATATTTTTCTTGATGATTAAATGTTTATCACATTTTATTCAGCACATGAATGTTGTTCAATTCAGTGTAGTTTATCATTTTGATTCATCTGATTGTGATGTGTTCAGTTGAGTCCTTGTGCATGCAAAAATGTTTTTCTTGATCATTGAATGTTTATCACGGATTATTCAGCACATGAATGGTGTTCGGTTCAGTGTATTTGCTCATTTTGATTCACCTAATTGCTAGCAGATTTGCTCATTTCAAATGCTTCTAAAATACACTGCTAACTAAATAAGTTTGTGTTTTAGGGACTTTTGTATAGAAAGCAAATAAAGGAGGAAAAAAAAAGAAAGAAGGTGGACAAGAAACCAAATTTTCTGAAGGAGAAAGAGAAAGGAAAAGGGAAGAAAAAAGAAAAGAAAATTGTTGTTCTGGATTCTTCTTCAGAAGAAGACACTTTTTCCGAATCTGAATCTGACAAAACACTGCCGACCAAAAGAACAAGACAACAAAGGCGGATGAAAAAATAAAAAAATTGTTTCGACGGATTCAGAAACAACAAGTGAATCTCAAAACTAGAGCAGTTCAATGGATTCGGAAAGGCCAACTGAATCCAAAAACCAGTAAGTTTCGGAAATGCCTATTTTTGGTTAATTGCTATCTCTGTCTGATGTTCATTGCTATTTGTTTAAAACTTTTCTTATGCGCTGGTTCTTATGTATTGCAGAGAAGGTGGAGAAATTGAAAAAAGAGCGAAAAAAACCACAGAAGGTGGTTGAAAAATAAAGCAAAAAAAGAAGCTTGTGCTGTGAATAAAAATCAATAAGTTTGAAAATTGATTGTTTTTTGTTCAGTGCTGTGATTGTATAAAGTTCATCTGGTTTGGTTTTGCTTCTATTTGCTGAAAATTGTTTGTGTGTGCATGTTAAGTAAATTACAGTTGTGATATTTGTCTCCAGTATAAATTCGATGTGTTTGTGTGTCTTGTAGAGAAAAAGAAATCGAAAAAACATCCATAGTGAAAGGAAAACAACCAGAGAGGGTGGCCAAAAAACAAACAAAATCAAGAAAGCTTGTTCTGATAGATTCAAAGAGCAAAACTGAATCTAAAAAGGAGTGAGTTTCTGGAATCATATTTTCGGTTATTCATGTTTTCGTTTTAGGTTCATTGATGCTTATTTTATGAATTTTTAGAACTGAACAAGTAAAAGTCAGTGCTACGAAAAGAAGAAGAGAAGCATTACAGCTGTTAAGAGAAAAGAGATCAAAGAGAAAAAATGATGGAGCTCGAAATACAAATGTTGCTCCGAATGCCTTTGACTCAACTGAGTCCCAAAATGGTTTCTCTGAGACGTAAGATTCAGTTTCTTATATCGAATTCTTTTTCTTTGTTTGCTGACTTTTGCCTAAACCTCTTATAACTGGACTTACTTAATAATATCAACTTTTTTTTGCTTAGACTGCCGACTGTAAATTTGGGCAGTGAGCCTTTACACACTCATACGAGCTCTACACCATTTGTAAATGCACCGGCAAATGTCAGGTATATTTTAATCTGATTCCAAAAATGAATTTGATGTGTTTTTAATCCTCTGCTTTTAATCTTAGTTGATCATTTTAATTTCGTATCTTTTTTGTTAGGAAAAATACCCCGAAAACCCCAGTAAAAGTTTTTAGGAGAAAGAAAATCCATCAAAAGCAGAGTTTCCAAACTCCACTGTGTAAGTTGAAATATTTATGTTGGTCTTTTAGATTTAGGTAATAATTTTTGTTTAATTAATCACACTAAATTTGTTGTTTTGATTTATGATGTTTTATTCAAATCACGAATGTTGTCCGGTTCAGTGGCATTGCTGATTTTGATTCACCTTATTGTATGTGTTCAGTATAGTTCTTTTTCATGCAGAAATGTTTTCTCTTCTTGATTGAATGTTTATGACGTTTTATTCAGATCATGATTGGTGTTCGGTTCAGTGGAGTTGCTAATTTTGATTCACATGATTAAAATATGCATGCTTGTGCTTGTCGGTATATTCAGTGAAGTATTGACCAAATTTTTTCTCCTCAGAGCACAAATGACCTTTTAGATTTACAAGTTTAAATATTTATGTTGGTATTTTATATTTAGGTAAAATTAATCACACAGAATTTGTGTTGAAATATTAGTATCACTACACCTGATCCTGACCTACAAATCATTGAGGTTCAAGAAGAAACTCGTTCTCAGCCTTTGGAAATGTGAGCTTTTTAATGTGCAGATTTCGGTTTCTCAAAACCTATTCTAATTATTCAACATTAACTTCTTCCTTGTTTACATTCCTTAGAGCTCCTATTGCGGTGTCTCTTCCGAGTTCTCTTAAGGAAGAGCTAATAAAAGATGGCTTTACCTATGACCCTTCAGAATTTCAAACACAAGAAGCTTCTGTTAATGAGTAAGTTGCATATAAAATTCTTTCTATTAGATTTAATGGTATAGGATAATAATTTGGGGTCATTATTGACTCTTTTCTGTTTAATGTCTAAAATCGCAACAACAACCGTGCCAAGAAGCTCCGGTGGTAGATCAGTTGAAAGAACAAGCACACATTGATCGGTAAGTTTTACTGCTTGATCAAATCTGGGTAAATTTCGGTTTATTACATGCTCTATTTGTGGTTCATCAGAATCCAAAAATCAATTACTTTCTATTTGTTACAACTGCCCTCCGGAACTCGAAAAGCAGGCAGGCGAGAAATCTTCCCTGAGGAAGGTGGAGCCAGAACCTTCGTTGAATGTGTAAGTTTTAATTAATATCATTTTTGTTAAATTTTGTCTTATATGGTACTGCTTTTTCCATATTGCTTGAAACTTTTCTCTGTCGTCATGCAGAGCTACTCGTCCTAGGCAATAGGAAGATGATGTGCCTTCCTTCAGCCTTGGGATAAGTCCTCCAGCATCTTAACCAAGTCCCCCCTCTCAAATGACAGTAACTCAACCAAGTCAGCCCTCTCAGCCGACAGTTTTGCAGCTTGAAATCCTGGCAGAGGCAGTGGTAGATGCTGCGGTGATGGCGGCAATGAAGTTTGCTGAAGCAACAAGTGCTGAGCCGAGCTTCACATCCACTAAATTTTACAAAACTCTGGAGAAAGAGAAAGAAATCATGGAGGAGTTGAAGGAAAAGTGTTATCATTGGATGACATATGTGAAAGAAACCAAAGATAGTACCAATGAATATGACCCCATATTCGTCTTGAAGCATCAAGCAAATTTCGAGGCGGTTAGACATCATTTCATGTCTCTAATTCCCGAACAACATGTGGAAAGCACGGTAAATGTTGGCCTATTGTGTTAACATTAATGATTTTTCTAAAGACTCTTATACGGCTAATCTCATAAATTTTCTTCCTGTAGGTGGTCAATGCACATTGCATGATTCTCAACGACATAAAATGTCCCCTTTTGAGAAAGATATACTGTGTGCCAACGGATATTGTGGTAAGCCAAATTTTTTATTCCCTGCTGATTGAATATTTATCATATTTTATTCAGCACATGAATTGCTTTCGGTTCAGTGGAGTTGGTCATTTTCGTTCACTAGATTGTAAGTGTCTTTAGTTATGTACTTTTGCATGTAGAAATATTTTTCTTCATGATTGAATGTGTATCACATTTTATTCAGCACATTAATGGTGTTCAGTTCATTATAATTGGTCATTTTGATTCACTTGATTGTTAGTGCCTTGAGTTGGGTCCTTTGGCATGCAGACAAGTTTTTTTAACTGATTCATTTTGCAGATGTTTATGTTAGGAACCCATGGCCAGAAGTACATTGATCCAAAGACCAAAAAGGCCTACCGAATGGATGTCGAAAAGTATGACCACTACTGCCAGTTTCTTGACAAAAGAAAACTCGCATCGCATCCATTTGTAAGTTGTAATTTCTAAAAATTATTTGATAATTCTCTCGTTTGCTATCATTTGGACTGAGATATTCTATCATTTTTCCAAACTTAAGCTGTTTGTGCCGATTTGCAATGGAGGGAATTGGTGGTTGTGGATTGTCGATGTCCGAAAAAAGGCATTCTATGTACTTGACCCTGTGAACAAGAAAAAAATGAAATACCTTATTTGAGAATTAAACTGAACAAATTTTTTGTAAGTTATTTAAATATTTCCCTTGTTGATTCAATGTTTATGACGTTTTATTCAAGTCATGATTGGTGTTCGGTTCAGTGGAGTTGCTGATTTTGATTCACCTAATTTTAATTCACTGTTTCTATCGCTTTCAGGGATTAATAGTCTCCCAGATGAGGGTTTACGCTAGGGTGGAACCCTTAATGTAGGACGGAGACAGAGAAGAAGCAGAGTATATCAGGCAGAATGGTCAACGTACAAGGTAAAAATCTTTCTCTTCTATAGTGCTATTTTTAATGTCTTTTATTTTGTATACTATTAATCGTATTTTACTTAAATTCTTGCTTAGCTATAATTGTGCGATAAACGTCATGAAATGGCTTGAAATAATTGATCCTCGAAAGCTTGGACACAAGTATGCATAGTTATTAAAATCGAACTGGACCGGTCGGTTTGATCAAAAAATCGGTGAACTACACACTATACCAGTCCGGTCCAATGCTTGAACCGAACAAGGTAGAGAACCGGTGTGAACCGCTCAAACTCGGAGTGAACTGGTGAAAATCGGTCCAACTCGGTAAAACCAGTCTGACCGAACCGCTGGAAGTTAAAACTTTTTCAAAATGCTTGGAGTGGGTTTTGAACCGCTATCTATAACAGCCCAGACCACCTGCTAGCATGATATTATCTGCTTTGGCACACAAGGCCTCACAGTTTTGCCTTTGACGATAGGGATGATAGCCGAAGCCCCCCACACTCACTCGTCAAAATGCGTCATGATAGGGAGAGGTATCCACACTCTTATAAGGCATGCTTCGTTCCTCTCCCCAACCGATGTGGGACCTTACAATCCACGCCCTTAAGGGAGCCCAGCGCCCTCGCTGGCACATCGACCCGGGCTCCGGCTCTGATACCATCTGTAACAGTCCAGACCACCCGCTAGCACAATATTGTCCACCTTGGCACACAAGGCCTCACGGTTTTGCCTTTGACGATAGGGATGATAGCCGAAGCCCCCTACACTCACTCGTCAAAACGTGTCATGCTAGGGAGAGGTATCCACACTCTTATAAGGCATGCTTCGTTCCCCTCCCCAACCGATGTGGGACCTTACAATCTGTAACAGCCCAGACCACCCGCTAGCACGATATTGTTCACTTTGACACACAAGGCCTCACGGTTTTGCCTTTGACGATAGGGATGATAGCCGAAGCCCCTCACACTCACCCGTCAAAACTCATCATGCTAGGGAGAGGTATCCACAACCTTATAAGGCATGCTTCATTCCCTTCCCCAACCGATGTGGGACCGTACAATCCACCACCCTAAGGAAGCCCAGCGCCCTCGCTGGCACATCGATCCGGACTCTAGCTCTGATACCATCTCTAACAGCCCAGACCACCCGCCAACATGATATTATCCGCTTTGGCATATAAGGTCGGCCTAGATAATCCGCTAGCACGACATTGTCTGCTTTGGCACACAAGGCCTCACGATTTTACCTTTGACGATAGGGATGATAGCCGAAGCCCCCACACTCACTCATCAAAACGCGTCATGCTAGGGAGAGGTATCCATGCCCTTATAAGGCATGATTTGTTCTCCTCTCCAACCGATGTGGGACCTTACAATTCACCTCCCTAAGGGAGCCCAGCGTCCTCGCTGGCACATCGATCCGGGCTCCGGCTCTGATACCATCTGTAACAGCCTAGACCATTCGCTAGCACAATATTGTCCACTTTGGCACACAAGGCCTCACGGTTTTGCCTTTGACGATAGGGATGATAGCCGAAGCCCCCTACACTCACTCGTCAAAACGTGTCATGCTAGGGAGAGGTATCCACACTCTTATAAGGCATGCTTCGTTCCCCTCCCCAACCGATGTGGGACCTTACAATCTGTAACAGCCCAGACCACCCGCTAGCACGATATTGTCCGCTTTGGCACACAAGGCCTCACGATTTTTCCTTTGACGATAGGGATGATAGCCAAAGCCCCTTACACTCACCCATCAAAACTCGTCATGCTAGGGAGAGGTATCCACGACCTTATAAGGCATGTTCCGTTCCCCTCTCCAACCGATGTGGGACCTTACAATCCACCACCCTAAGGGAGCCCAGCGCTCTCGCTGGCACATCGATCCGAACTCCGGCTCTGATACCATCTCTAACAGCCCAGACCATCCGCCAGCACGATATTGTCCGCTTTGGCACATAAGACTGGCCCAGACAACCCGCTAGCATGATATTGTCTGTTTTGGCACACAAGGCCTCACGGTTTTACCTTTGATGATAGGGATGATAGCCGAAGCCCCCACACTCACTCGTCAAAATGCGTCATGCTAGGGAGAGGTATCTACACCCTTATAAGGCATGCTTCGTTCCTCTCCCCAACTGATGTGGGACCTTACAATCCACCCCCCTAAGGGAGCCCAGCGTCCTCGCTGGCACATCGATCCGGGTTCTGGTTCTGATACTATCTGTAACAGCCCAGACCATCCGCTAGCACGATATTGTCCGCTTTGTCACACAAGGCCTCACAGTTTTGCCTTTGACAATAGCGATGATAGCTGAAATCCTTCCCCCACACTCACTCATCAAAACACGTTATGTTATGGAGAGATATCCACACCCTTATAAGGCATGCTTAGTTCGCCTCCCCCAACCGATGTGGGACCTTACACTATCCTCAACGAAAAAGGTGCTAGTGACTACCACCAGGCTATCATACTTCTTGTTAATTTATTTGCAAATTATAATATATATATATATATATATATATATATATCATTCATCAAATAATTTACTTCTATTTAATTTATTTTAATTTTAGTTATAAACTTATTTTTTCATAATTATATAATATCTATTAATATTATTTTTTTAATAAATACTTGTAGTATATAATAGTATAATAGATATAAATTAAATAATAAATTATTAAAATTTGAAAATAATAGTTATTTCAATATAAAAACAAAATAAAATATTTATGATAGAGTAAAATTAACAAAATACTTATTTTTCCTGTTTTATATTGTTTTAAACTAACTATATATTCATAAAATGTTACTGAAAATATGTATTTTAGATTTTAATTTTTAAAGTTTTTACTATTTTTTATTTTTTATTTACATAGGACCAAGTTAACCGGTTCAACCAGTGATCTATCGGTTGAACCAATGACCCATTAACTCAGTAGCCTAACCGGTTCGATCACCGATTCGGTTCTGACAACTATGACCAAATTCGTCTCTGAAAGATTATTCATTCTTCAAATTAGTTCTTAAAATATTTTTTTAGTCATATTAGTTCTTGAAAGATAAAACGTAAGTCAAATTGGTTCTTCCGTTAGTTAGATGATGACGTGTCACGTTAAGTGCCATGTGGCATGATGACGTGGTAGGTTAATAACACGTGCCACAAGATGATTGGTTGACGTGTCAGGTCAGTGACACCTAGCACGTTACATGTCACTTGATATGTAAAAAAGTTATTTATAATCAAAATAGTCTCTGAAAGTCCAGACGTAAGTCATTTTCATCCCTAAAATTTTAAAAATTAATCAAATTAGTCCTTATATAAATTTCTTTTATTATTTCTTCATAATATTAAATTTGAAATTTTTTTGATAATACTAATTTTAATATTATTTTTTAGACCTTAATAAACACTATTCTCCTTACATAAAATAATAAAAATAATTAAATTATTATAAAGTTATTTTGTTATTTGTATTTTAAAATTTTATATTTTCAAATTGTAATTTTTTATAGTGAATTTTTTTTATTTGAACAAGTTTATCTGTTGATTATATATTTAAGAATTTAATATTTTAAATTTATAGTAGTTATTTTAAAATTTAAATTTTTTAAAATTAAAATTTTTATTATTGTTTAATTTATATGGTAGAACTCAATAATTAAAAAACTGATGTGTATCTTAATATTTTAATGTAGTTTTTTAACATAACTACTATATTTATTTAGTGAGATCTGAAAGATTAAAACATTTAAAATAACTACTATATTTATTTAGTGAAATCCAAAATATTAAAACTTTTAGTTAGTTCATAGTTTCTAAATTAATAAAATTCTTTCATTTCTTATTTCAGTTGGGTTCATTTCTTATGTAACTAATTCCTTTCAATTGAAATGTAGCAAGAGATTGATGCTTTCAAGCTTGAATATGGTCCAAATATTCTGTTGCACAAACTAAATAAAATTAGAGACCAAGTGATTCAGGCATCTGAAACAATAAGACTCCTAAAGCCATCGGCTGCCCTCTCCAGCCCTTATTGTAAATTCACGTATGGGGATATATTTATAGTAAATAGGATATACTTTGTTTGACTAGTTATAATTAACACTATTTTGTTTAAAAACATTGCTTCTTTTAATGTATATATGTGAATATTAATGTAAATCTTAATGTATATATCTAATGTTAATATCAATGTATATATCTAATGTTAATATTTATATCTGATTCAAGATGGATTAGTCCTTGTCCTGTCAATCTGAGATGTTAATGTATATATCTGTTGGAACTGTCTGGCTGCTGTTTTGTTCCAGGTTGATAGTGAATGGAATCAAGGTGTTTATCAAACATTAAGAACCCCAAATACACAAATGAACCGAAATTAATACACAGAGTGAACCAAAAAAGTGCATACATCAATATAGTAGAGAGATAATTTGAAAAAATGTATATATCAGTATTTAGTTTCAGAAACACCTGAACTCTCTGACATAGCACAACAAATTGACTATTCAATAAATAAAAAAGTGACTTTTGAATAAAGAATTTCACAAAAACTAATATAAAAAATAAAAAAGTGACTATTCAATAAAGACTAACATCAGTAAGAAATTAACCCTCCTATAACTTCAGTAAACCGAAATTTGCTCATAGATGAAAGAAATTTATGTTAATAAAAACTGAAACTCCTATAATCCTCTCCGGGATAATTCATATCCGGTGCATTGTAAATGTTGGAGCTTGAATGAATTGTTGATCTGCCGTCTAAAAGGTTCAACTGCAAAAAGAGAAAATAAATCGTATATTAGCAAAATGCACAAATGAATGTTTGCCTAAGCCTAATCTCAATATTACCTCGCTTGGAGATGGCTATTTCTTTTTTCTTCGTGGTGTTTAAGATCTTTTTTTCCAGGTTTGATCCCAGTCTGTTCTTGGGACGGCCTCTTGTTCTGACACGTGGCAGGCTTTGAAGTTTGTTCACGTCGCTCAACGTCGCTTCTTCGTGGGATAATGAACTTTCTCCTTTGTTTTTCTCTTGATATTCTTGCATCTTGGCCATCACATTGTCAAATGCCTGGTGCAGAATTCCAGTCAGCTCCTCAGACTCTGATGCAAATTCGCATATATTGTGCGATTAAAACACCAAATCTTCGAATCTCTTGCTTCTCGGCTTCAGTAGAGGCTCGTCTTGGCTGCTCTTGATGTGTGTGTACCTCCTCTTTATGTTCTTTCTCCAGCGCTCCAGTATGTATTTTGGCCCCACGTTATCTACTTGCTCGAAGCTTAGGACACTCAGGGAATGGCGGCACAGTATGCCCCTTGACTCGAATAGCTAGCACTGACACTTTACCTCTCGTGATACTATGTCATATGTGACGAAAAACTTGTTGAATGTGGAGTTGGAAACCTGTTCTATGACTTCGTATGTTGTGAAACCTAGGGTGGAATGCTTTGATCTTGTGATGCAGTTCACCTTTCCTCTAAATTGTCCTTGAACTTCCTTGAACTTCTCGTGGGTATACACATGTTGAAACTGGGTCTCTATTGCTGATTTTGTTGCACATAGTATCACGGTATGAAAATCTGCAGCGTCGAATTCTCTCTCTTTGCTCTTTGCTTGCTAGGCAATTGTCGTATTACTTCACGAATTAACTTAAGGAGTTTTTGCGTGTGATGAACTTGTTGAAAAATACGTGCATGCTCTCGCCCCTTTGTGTGCTTCTTATCTCGGCCTATAAGTGGTGATCCAGGTAAACTGAAATTTATATATGCCGATCCTCGTACAGCTCTGCAGAATGAACCAAACAAATAAGCTGTGTTAAACCGAAATTTGTGCATGTTTTGACCCAAAAAGTAACGACATGAAAATAATTCAAATTAAAACTTCAGTTACCTGAAAGCCACTTATTGCCTCCGAGACTGTACTTTGTGAGGAAGTCGTTCCAGTTTCTATCGAATGCATCTTTTATGAACGAGTTCCAAATGACATGACTCATCTCTTGATCGATTTCTTCGTGTTGCTTGTAGCCGTTTAGTTTGTTTGGGATCCTCTACATGATATGCCAGATGCACCGATGGTGAATTGTTGTTGGCATGCAGATCTCGATGGCCCTTTGCATCGATGCGCATTGGTCGGTGAGAATGCCTTTTGGTACCTTCTCTCCCATGCAACAGAGCCAACACTAAAATAGCCATTTGAATGATTAGATGTCCTCGTTTTTCATAAGTACGCATCTAAAAAGTGTTGATTGACCGTGATAATTTACGCCCACAAAAGAACCAAAAACCAGATTGTACCTACATAAATGGACACTCTCATAAAGTGATGAACCGAAATGTGTGGATTTGGTGAACCTAAAGACTTAATTTGACTTAACTGAATACTTGTTTGTGTTGCAGGTAGTGTCGAATGAAACCATATCTACAAAATACTCGCATGCAGCACTGCTTCTTGCGTCGGCCTAGAATGCATTTTTAATGGAGTGATCACCATCGAGGTTGAGCTCGAAATAGAAATTTTGGTTCTTCTCTTTCATTCTTAATAGGTACTTCCCGAATTCTTTGGCATCATCTTGTTCGGAAACATTCCGTACTTCCCTTGTAATGTAATTTCTCACATCTTTTTCTATAAAATTTAGTTCTTGGTGACTGCCAGCTGCTGCTATGAATGATTGGTAAGTTTTGCTTGGTTTGATTCTGGCTTCCTTGTTGGTTTCGATGGTGCGACACACGAATATGCTTAGCTCCCTGTGTTGTTTGAGCATCTTTACCCGGTCTAGATAGCAGGGGTGTGAGTGATTCAGAACGACTTTGGAAATTATCCAAAGAATGACGTCCTTCAATATGTGTGCATTGATCCTGGTTGGACAGTTTATGCCGGCTGAGGGATTTGTCTTCAGAGTTGGAGATATCTTGGATTTTCACCTCCCCTCTCTGCTGCATACGATTAGTTGACTCTTAATCTTATCTCCCTTCCGAGTCGTGTTCCTTATTTTGGTAGAAAAACCGACAAATTTGGAATAATTTTTGTAGAACTTTCCGACTTTTTCTAATGTCTTGAAAATCACCCCGACCTTTGGGACAAATTGTTCATCCACAACACACCTGGTCTACAGAATGAACCGAACATATTGTTATAGTGAAATAATTGTATAGTACTAAATAAATGGAACATTATCCCTTATATAAATTCAAATTCAAACAGTTATCTGCATAATAAACCGAACACGTCATTATGGTGAAACAATTATATAGTATTAAATGAATGAAACATTATCCATAATATAAAATCAAATTCAAACAGCTTTCTGCATAATGAACCGAACACATCATTATGGTGAAACAATTGTATAGTACTAAATGAATGGAACATTGTCCATTATATAAAATAAAATTCAAATAGCTTTCTGTACAATGAACCAAACACGTTATTAAGGTGAAACAATTATATAGTACTAAATGAATGGAACATTATCCATTATATAAAATCAAATTCAAACAGCTTTCTACAGAATAAATCGAACACGTTATTATGGTGAAACAATTGTATAGTACTAAATGAACAAAACATTATCCATTATATAAATTCAAAACACATGTGTCGACAATTGAGAGATTATCAATTCAATTTAGAACAAATGCGTACATTCAATTCAATTCAATTTAACAATTGCATTCCATTCAATTCGATCAAAAAAAATCCAAACCTCGTCCGCTTGATTCATTTCAGAAAAATAATCTAAAACGCTCTCATTCAACTTATTTGAAGTTGAATCATTTATTATTTTGGTAGGATATTGAAATCTAAAAATGAATAAGATAAATCCACAAAATCGAAGAAGAAAACGAAGAAGAATAGGAAGAAGAAGGACGAGCAGAAGAGAAGAACAACGAGAAGAAGAGAATAAAAAAGAAGAAGAAAGACAAGCAACAAAAATTGCAGATCCAAAAATTACACTGCAAATTATTAACGTTGAAAAAGAGAAGAAGAAGAAGAATGTTTATGTTAAAAGAAAGGTTTACGTAAATCTGATACGTTGATAGGATGGAGAGGGAAGCGTGTGTATTTCAGATAACTTGGGAAATGGGAAGATGCATTAACAAAAAAAAAGACTTAGATGACTTGAAAAGATTATATATATATATATATATATATATATATATATATATATATATATATATATATCCCCTATAGTCAACAAAAAAAATGTTCTCCTATTTTCTAAAAGAAAAGCACTACTAGTATATGTATATATTATAGGAATCATTTTAAGTACACCGGGAGTACTGGTGTACTAGTTGTTTTAACCGTTGATCTGAATTATAAAAAATATATATAATATATATTAATTAAAATCAACGGCTAAAACAACTGGTACACTGGTACTCTCCGATGCACTTAAAATGTTTCCTATATTATAAATTTTTGGGCAATTTACTTATTTAAATAAAATGACAGAATCCTTTACCCAAATGTGCAAAACGGATTGTTGTTACGTGCATGTGCAAAAACCCAATACTATGTAATCCATGGCAACCCACCACGGTTTCTGAAATGTGCATAAACCGTGGCAGGTTGGGACGGTTTATGGAGAAACTTTGGTCATTGTAAACCGTGAGAGGTCCCAGCGGTTTACGAAGGAGGCGTGGCATGCATAAACCGTGGTAGGTCACCACGGTTTATGAAGAGTATGGATTACACGTAAAACCCGGTAACCCACCGCGGTTTATGTGTGTGGTGCTATATATACCTAATCCGCCGAAGCTTGGGACGGATCATTTGTATTAGCACAAAAAAAAGAAAGGCTTCTTGTGTTGAGAGGAATTTGGGAAAACTTTGGAGGTTTGAAGGAGGAGTGGGTGGTGGAGCCAATGGAGGGTGAGGATCGCTTGTACCGACTAAATGGCGTTGCTCACGTGGCAAGATATATCGACGAAGAGGTTAGTTAGTATTATTGTTATTATTATTATTATTAAAATTCATACTAATATAAATATTGATATTATTAGGAATATTCTTAGTAAAAATGTTTTATGATGTTTATTTGTAATGTTATTCTGATTAATGTTATTTACATAAATATTGATATTATTATGGTTACTGTAAATCAAAATGTGAGACGTTTACTAATATTGTCTATGTAAGTGTTAATATTATTATCGGTATTGTTAGTAAAAATATTTCATCATGCTTATTTATTTTGTTAGTCTGGTTAATAGTATTTTTGTAAAATATTTTGTTATAAATGTTAATAATTTATTGAAAAATATTTTTTTCTTTATTTTTAATCTTATCATGAGTGCATAGTATTCGTAGTTTCATTGTTTATTACACAATAAGAGAATCAATGAATTTAATGTGACGATTCTAATAATTTTTACGAAAATTATGTTTGATGTTGTTAGTAATGGTTGTATGTTAAGGGATTTTGTTACCCACGTTTTGCAGCCTAGTAGGGTTATTAGCATCGTTAGGAGGCAACAGAATATGCCCTTACATGAACGGATTATACCGTATCTGGAGACCGCGGGCTTGTATCATCTGGCTAGGCTAAACAGTCAGTGGTTCTGGGTTGATGAGGCTCTCCTTAGCGCATTTATTGAGCGGTGGCGTCCGGAGACCCACACGTTCCACATGCCGTTTGGTGAGTGCACCATTACTTTGCAGGATGTCGCATATCAGCTGGGTTTGCTGATTGATGGTGCGCCCGTTAGTGGGTGCCTGACTGAGTTTGAGAATCTGATGGAACACGGTAGACCAGCATGGGTGTGGTTCCGGGAGTTGTTTGGGGAGTTACCTCCACAAAGTAAAGTGAAGCAGATGATAGTGTGCTACACATGGTTCCACGAGAGGTGTTCTCCCTGCAGATGCTACTGATGAGACCGTGCGTGTATACGCACGTGCTTATATCCTGATGATGTTGTCGTCTCAGCTGTTTGCGGACAAGAACGCAAACCGGGTCCACCTTCGCTGATTGCCTTATTTGGCATCATTGGACGACTTGGGCAGATATAGTTGGGGATCGGCTGCACTGGCCTGGTTGTATAGGTGTCTTTGTCGTGGGACAAATAGGAACGTCGTTAACACTCAGCACAGCTTCATCCTTGTTCTGGAATGATTGCCCAATCTGAAATTCTGTAGAAGATCCTGTAAGACCCAAAACTTTTGAAAAGTCTTATTATGATCAAGTCTCAAATCATATGGTTATTTATAGCCTTAATTTTAGAAATTATTTTATTAAAGGTAATTAAGGCAAGTTTTGATTTATTGAATTTGAAATAAGTTTTAGTTATTATCCAATTTTATAATTTATTGGATTATTTTCTATATTCAAATTATAAAGTTGGTAGTTGTGAAATAATAAGGATTTTATATGATTTGGACTAGATAAGTAATATTTTAAATATTAATACTGCTACTTTGGAAAAATAAAGGGGTTTAATTATATTAATTCTAATTATTTTGATTTGGGCATTTTATGGAAAATAATTTGTGAAATTGATGAGCAAATAGTATTTTCTATATATAATTAGTGTGGATTTAATTTGGGTTTCAATTACTATATTATTCCCAATTTTATGTGAAACTACCATAATGCCCTTAACCCTAATTCTCAAAATGAAACCCTAAAACCCTAACCCAGTTACCCGGTTTCCCCCATCAGCAACGCACCTCTTCCCCCCTTATCTCCATTCACGCGCAGTAGCAGTAGGGGAAAAAGGAAAAAGGCAGCAGCCTCACCCTCCCTCAGCATAGCAAAACACACACAAACCCCTCCAACGGAAGTAGAGCAGAGAGTGAGAGGCTGAGTTGTGGCTGATGAGGGGAGGCGGGAAGCCCATCGCGTCGCACCGCCACGCCGTCACCAGTCTTGCTTACCCGGCCGCCGTGAAGCTCGTCCCTGCCATGGTCTGTCACCGCCTGTCAACGTCGCGAGTCTCCTTGTCATCGTGACCAGAGGGGAGTGCGAGACCGAGAGAGAGAGAGAGAAAGCGTGGAGTCGGCGTCGTGCGGAGAGGGACTCGCTGCTCCTTCCCACCGCCGTCGAGCTGCCATTGTCGACGCGTGTCACCGCGGCTGAGGGTGTCGCCACCACCAAACCCTGGCCGAAGATGCTTCCACTGCACGTAAGAGGGAGAGGAGCGATGAGGCAGAGCGCATCCTCGCCGGAACTCTTGAGCGCCGCCGTCGTTCGTGCCTCCTCCCGCTGCCAAATCTACTCCCACTTCTGGGTTATGGAATCTGACCCGGACGCCGCTGCCACCATCCGAGCTCGCTGCTGCTGATGATGGTAAGCCCAAACCGCCGCCGGCAAAAAGGGTTCAGGCCGCCGCAGGTGTCGCTACCGGAGAAGGGAGCTGCATCTCTGTGATTCCGACCGCCAGAAGTGGTTCTGTGATGTTAGGGACCACCGTCGGAGCTTCTGGCTACTTCTGCCGTCGCCGGAAAAGTATGCCGGTAAGGGTTTTAATTTGCGGTTTCTATCCTTTTTGGATTTCGGAAAGAGTATTGACACTGCGTGGTTGTACAGCTGCTATTATCAGAAATGTGGGCCGCCGCCGTTATTCAGAATTTATTAACGGAGCCGCTGCTGAGTCGATTTGGAGTTGCGGCTGTTTCGTTTCGTTAATCTAGTGAGTATCTCTATTTCGAAAGCCTCGCGTTAGTACCTTGTTATGCTTGGTTAATGAATGAGTTTTGGTAACGTGAGGTTGAGTCCTGATTACTATATGTTGCGATTAGTGTTGCTATGGTTATTGCGAACGTGACTGGGAGCTGAGGTTTTGGTTGGCGTCAGTTCGGGTTGAGGTGGAAAGGACTCTGTGAGACTTTTGGATTATGGATTTGCGTTTTGAGGTAGGGGCGCTTTCCAAA
Source organism: Arachis hypogaea (assembly GCF_003086295.3). Lineage (NCBI taxonomy): Eukaryota > Viridiplantae > Streptophyta > Magnoliopsida > Fabales > Fabaceae > Arachis > Arachis hypogaea. The sequence continues at coordinate 24,159,721 of NC_092041.1, read as the reverse complement.
AACTATGTTTTATGTATTGGAATTATTACATATGGATACTGATGTGAGATATTGTGTATTTGGTGATTGTATCTGCGTTATGTATTATTTGATTGACTCGAATGATTATGGATGTTGGTTTGGCTGAATTGTTGTGTGGCTTTGGGAAATGTAATGTTTGAAGTTGATTCATTAAAGATTTGAAATCTGAGTTTAATCCGTTGAGGATTGATTTGATTTGAGTTAATTATTTTGATGATTTGAAAAGTTGAATGCACTTTTGAATTCAGCCTGGTTTACTTTAATTGACTTGGTTTTGGACAAATGATTTATTACTGAGCTGTTTCTTTAAGGCTTTGGAAATGAGTTAAAACGGTTGATATTGAGTTGATTTTGAAATGATTTCCTTGAGATATGCCACTGAGGCAACTGTTGGATTTAGCTTGCTTTTGAATTGATTTCTGGTTTTGAGCTGTTAAAAAGGAATGAGAAACGGTTTAGTTGGGACCCGAACCGGGTGGCAAAAGTCCAAGTTTTAGGTGAGGTGCTGCCGAAATTTCTACAAAATCCTAATCTTGTTTGAAAAGTTATTTAAAAAGGGTTGGATTTGAGAAATTGTATTATTTGATTTATTAAGAGAATATTTATATTTTCAAGCTTAATTTATTTAATGAACCTTATACCTTGAGTTCGGCTTATTTAGAAATGAACTATTTTTACCATTTGAATCACTGAAGGGAAAAATGGTGCTCTAATATTGATTTCAATATAAAAAGGAGCTTTTAGTGGTTTTAAAGGAAACCAGACTGTTGATTGAGTAATTAAGCTTGAGGCATTTTGGAAGAGTTAGAAAAATGGGTTCCAAAAGGAAACCTGAAAGTGGTTTGATTCAAATGAACCGGTTCCTTTTCAAATGAGTTGATTTTTGGACCGGGTTGGAACTTGTGATTTTGTATGGTCGGTTTCATAATAAATTCAATTTTATTTACTTGAACCGAGAATCCATGATTTTAAGAGTTTTAATGAATTTTAAGGAATTGATATAGGTCGACCTTCCCTAAAGACTTGGGACTCTGCCGAGAAGCTTTTGTTATAAAATCCCATTGTTGGATGGGTGATTTTGAATACTTTGAAATAAATCCTTAACTTACCATGGTTTTAGAAGTTTTGGAAAGAGAATGCCGAGAGTGGCTTTGTTTTAAAAAGAGAACTCACTTTGAGTAAATTTGGCTTATGAGCCTGAGATGATCTGAGAAATGAGATCTTTAAAGCCAAGGCTGAAAAGAGTTGAAATTTGATTTCAAAGTGAAATGGCTTGAGAAAAGTGATTTATGGCTTAAATGCCGGTTTTATGAATTTGATGATATCGAATGGTGGAAGTGCTGTTTTGTTATGGGCCGGAATGGCTGTGTATGATTATGAATATTGGCTGGTTCTGGATTGAACCGTGAGCCGGAATGGCTGTGTACGATATTGATTTATGGCTAATTGACGAATGAGTTATGGGCTGTATGACTGACTATGAATTATGAATTTAAGCCGGATGGCTGAGATGGATGTTGATCCATGGTTGGGACTGAATGAATATATGCTTGAGATACCTGGGTAGTAGCAAGGGTTGTGGTTCGTCCCACTTGCTCCAGGTCAGAGACTGTGACGCCTGGGTAGTAGCGGTAGTAGTGGTGATTCCACTCGCTCCAGGTTGAGCTTTTAAACACCCGCCTGGGTAGTAGCCGCAGTAGTGGTTATTCCACTGGCTCTGGGTTGAGCGGGTAGTAGCAATGGGGTTGTAGCTCAAACCTACTTGCTCCGCAATGGATGTTTCTGTCCATGGTTAGCTACCAGGACGTGTCGGGTTGGCTCTATAACCGACAGATGATATCATCAGCCACTAGGGACAGGCATGCATCATATGCATTTATGTGACATTGTTTGGGTGTGCATATTGTACTTGGTTTGCCTATGTGATTAACTGCTAATTGTTCTACTTGCTGTAACTGTTTGTTTGTGCTTGAACTTCCTATCTATGTTTGCATCTGGGACTCTGTTGGATTGTGGTGATTTGGTTGATGGTTGGATTGTTTGGGCCTAGGCCTGTGGTTGAATTGAGATGAACCGATGGTTGGTTTCGGTTTGGTGTTTCTGGTTTGGAAAAATATGAAAGGCTATTTTGGTTCAGCATAGATAAACCTATTTGAAAGGCTTGAGTTTTTGAGAATTGAATGGTTCCTCTTTCAGAAAAGATTTCCGACTTTACTTTTACTGTAAACCGTTGTTTTTGAAAAGAGGCATAAGACGGTTATTAATCACTGGTACGGTTTATCTTCACGTATCCTATTACAGTAATTCCCAAAAACCCTCTACTGAGAACCCTTTCGAGGATGATGTTCTCACCCCCCTACATTTTTCCCCTTTTAGGATATGGGCGCAGAAGTCACGAACAGTTTATTTGTATTGTTGTTGAGATGCTTTGTATTGCCTTAGTTATTATTTATTGTACCCTCGCTTTTATCTTGATATATTCTGTAAGAGGGATAGGAACTGTATTGGATAATGCTTGTAATATTACCTATGTATATTTGAGTATACATGTATGTACATGGATGTACTCTTTATGAGTTAATGTAAGTTGTATGGTATGTATGGATCTACGTTGTATAGCAAAAGTATTTTTGGGAGCGATTTTGCGGTTTAAAGTTTTAAACAGGCTCATATTTTAGTATTAAATAGTATAAGAGTCGTCGTAATGTCTGAGCTATCAGAGTTGCGCAGCCGGAAGCGTGAGCTTTGGTAGTTAGGGTGATTACATTATGGTATCAGAGCAGTTCTTCCTGTAGAGCCTGAGGGATGGACTGACTATGCTTCAATTGCACACTCTGAGTGTTTGTCATGTATTAGGTCTTGTCGAATGACGAGAATTAGAGCTTTATGCACATGACGATCTATTGATTTAACGCTGTTAGTCTTGCATTGCATAATTCCTGATATTAAGTTTGGCCGGCTTAATACTAGTGAATTATGTACATGAAAGCACTGATGGGTTTTCATAGATGAAATACGAGTTTTGAGTAAAGCGAATCGTGGGTTTTGGGAGCGTTAAAAACTATTTCTCGAGGCTATTCAGTTGTGTGTCTTGAATCCTATTTGAGTCGACCTGTTCTTTCATATCCTAACTTGAAGTTCTTGTTTACTAATCCTCTTGAAAAGTAGTTTGATTTTCTCAACTTTATTCCTCTATTCATATGCCTTCTTGTTTGATTCTAAGTGCATATGCTTGTTTGAAATCCTTGTTGTATCTATCTTCCTCTGTTTGAGTTCTTCTTGATTCATGTACCCTTTGATATGGCTTTGAACTTGTCCTAATGCGCTGTGCATTTTAACTCCTGATTTCGAGTACATTCTTAGAGAAATTGTTGATTCAGTTTTTCTCTTATTTGACAGTGATTACAGCCAATTTTGAGATTTTTATGAAAATTGCTGTTGAGTAGATATATACTTATCTATATGTGAAACTTTGAAGATTTCTTATATAGTTTAACAACTATTTATTTCTAATACCTCGTCTGTGCTTTTACTGTGTTATGGGACTGCACTTTCTTTAAATACAAATTGACTTTCTAATAATTTTACTATAGTTCCAATGCACATTTTCATTTGATCTGATTATGTATTTGAATATTTTTCAAAAATTTCGAAAAGAAAGGATTTACCACTTTTGTCTCGGTTGAGTTTTGTTTGATAAGCTTTACTTAACTTATTTTGAATTGAGTTTGGTTTAGCACACTACATGGTTTACGCCATTGCTGTTTCTTTCGAAAATGTTGGACTCATAGCTTTTTCTTATGAACGGACTCGTTCCTTCTTAAGCTTTTATCTCTATGAATGTCATACTTGATTTTGTTTTTAACTAATCTTTTACATTTAGTGAACATTACCATTGATCTTGGTTTTTCTTCTCTGGTGAATCTCATTCTTATATGAGTCAGTTTGATTCGTTTCAAGTTAGTGCATTGTTTATCCTCTCATTATCTCTACAAGAGTTTTTTAGTCAAAAATTTATCCTTGAGAAATTACAAATGATTGAGTTGTCTCTTTCTATGACTTTTGTATTCTTTTGGATCAATTTAAAGCTTGTTTGATGTTTCATGTCTTATGGATCTTGTTTGAACTACTTTAATTTTAGATCCTTTCTTGCAAGGCTTGACTCCTTTTTAGTACATTGGTGGACGAAATTGTGATCACTATTCTTTGAGTTGAATTCATCAACTTGGTGCTGTAGTTGCACGTAATTGTAAAATTATGGAATTTGAAATTGGCACGAGTGGACACAACTCCGTTCAACTAACCAGCAAGTGTACTGGGTCGTCCAAGTAATAAACCTTACGTGAGTAAGGGTCGATCCCACAGAGATTGTTGGTATGAAGCAAGCTATGGTCACCTTGTAAATCTCAGTTAGGCAGATTAAATTGGTTTATGGGTTTTCGAAAATAGAAATAAGAAAATAAATAATAAAAGGGATAGAATACTCATGCAGATTCATTGGTAGGAATTTCAGATAAGCGAATGAAGATACTGTATGGCTCAAGGACGCCTGCTCTCCCACTGCTTCAACTAAATCCTTCTTACTCCTTTCCATGGCAAGCTGTATGTAGGGCATCACCGTTGTCAATGGCTACATCCCATCCTCTCAGTGAAAACGTTCCTATGCTCTGTCACAGCACGGCTAATCATCTGTCGGTTCTCAATCAGGTTGGAGTAGAATCCCTTGATTCTTTTGCGCTTGTCATCACGCCCAACCTTCAAGAGTTTGAAGCTCGTCACAGTCATTCAATCACAGAGTCCTACTCAGAATACCACAGACAAGGTTTAGACCTTCCGGATCCTCATGAATGCCGCCATCTATCTAGCTTATACCACGAAGATTCTGTTGGGGAATCTAAGAGATACACATTCAAGCTCTGTTGCATGTAGAACGGAAGTGGTTGTCAATCACGTGCGTTCATAAGTGAGAATGATAATGAGGTTTACTTATCATCACATTCATCATGTTCTTGGGTACGAATGAATATCTTGGAATAAGAATAAGAGAGATTTGAATAAAAGACAGTAGAATTGCATTAATACTTGAGGTACAGCAGAGCTCCACACCCTTAATCTATGGTGTGCAGAAACTCCACCGTTGAAAATACATAAGTGAAAGGTTCAGGCATGGCCGAATGGCCAGCCCTCTGAAACATGCTCAATGGCCTCCTAAGATGAAGAATAATACAAAACTGAGACCAAAGATGAAACGTGGTCAAAAGACATCTAATACAATACTTAAATGTTCTATTTATAATAAACTAGCTCCTAGGGTTTACATGAGTAAGTAATTGATGCATAAATCCACTTCCGGGGCCCACTTGGTGTATGCTTGGGCTGAGATTTGATTAATCCACGAGCTGAGGCTTCTCTTGGAGTTGAACTCCGAGTTATGACGTGTTTTGGGCGTTCAACTCCGGATCATGACGTTTTTCTGGCGTTTAACTCCAGACAGCAGCATGAACTTGGCGTTCAACGCCAAGTTACGTCGTCAATCTCCGAATAAAGTATGGACTATTATATATTGCTGGAAAGCTCTGGATGTCTACTTTCCAACGCCGTTGAGAGCGCGCCATTTGGAGTTCTGTAGCTCCAGAAAATCTATTTCGAGTGCAGGGAGGTCAGATTCCAACAGCATCAGCAGTCCTTTTGTCAGCCTTCTTCAGAGTTTTGCTCAAGTCCCTCAATTTCAGCCAGAATTTACCTGAAATCACAGAAAAACACACAAACTCATAGTAAAGTCCAGAAATGTGAATTTAACATAAAAACTATTGAAAACATCCCTAAAAGTAGCTTAAACTTACTAAAAACTATATAAAAACAATGCCAAAAAACGTATAAATTATCCGCTCATCACAACACCAAACTTAAATTGTTGCTTGTCCCCAAGCAACTGAAAATCAAATAGGATAAAAGAAGAGAATATACTATAAATTCCAGAATATCAATGAATATTAATTTAATTAGATGAGCGGGACTTGTAACTTTTTTGCTTCTGAATAGTTTTGGCATCTCACTTTTTCCTTTGAAGTTCAGAGTGATTGGCGTCTCTGGGAACTCAGAATTTCGGATAGTGTTATTGACTTTCCTAGTTAAGCATGTTGATTCTTGAACACAGCTACTTATGAGTCTTGGTCGTGGCCCTAAGCACTTTGTTTTCCAGTATTACCACCGGATACACAAATGCCACAGACACATGACTGGGTGAACCTTTTCAGATTGTGACTCAGCTTTGCTGGAGTCCCCAGTTAGTGGTGTCCAGAGCTCTTAAGCACACTCTTTTGCCTTGGATCACGACTTTAACCACTCAGTCTCAAGCTTTTCACTTGGACCTTCATGACACAAGCACATGGTTAGGGACAGCTTGATTTAGCCGCTTAGGCCTGGATTTTATTTCCTTGGGCCCTCCTATCCATTGATGCTCAAAGCCTTGGATCCTTTTTACCCTTGCCTTTTGGTTTTAAGGGCTATTGGCTTTTTCTACTGCTCCTTCTTTTTTTTTTTCGAATAAGCTTTTGCTTTTTCACTGCTTTTTCTTGCTTCAAGAATCAATTTCATGATTTTTCAGATCATCAATAACATTTCTCTTTGTTCATCATTCTTTCAAGAGCCAACAATTTTAACACTCATAAACAACAATATCAAAAGACATATGCACTGTTCAATCATTCATTCAGAAAACAAAAAGTATTGTCACCACATCAATATAATTAAATTAAATTCAAGGATAAATTCGAAATTCATGTACTTCTTGTTCTTTTGAATTAAAACATTTTTCATTTAAGAGAGGTGAGGGATTAATGGATTTTATTCATCGCTTTAAGGCATGGTTACATACTAATGATCATGAAATGAAGACACAAAACATAAATAAACACAATACTAAAAACCGAAAACAGAAAGAAATAAAGAACAAGGAATGAATCCACCTCTAGTGGCGTCTTCTTCTTGAAGGACCAATGATGTTCTTAAGCTCTTCTATGTCTCTTCCTTGCTTCTGTTGAATGATTCCTAGTAATTTTGGTGTTTCTACCCTTAGTTGCTTCCAATATTTGTGTGGAGGATAACTTATTCCCTGAGGTATCTCAGGGATCTCTTGATTTGCAGCCACATGTTCTACCACTGAGCTATGACGGCTTATAGTCTTTCCATCTCCCAAGACTCAGAGGTGGAAGCTTTTGTCTTCCCTTTGAGGTTTCTCTGGCCTTAGGTGCCATTAATGGTAATGGAAAAGCAAAAAGCTTATGCTTTTACCACACCAAACTTAAAATTTTGCTTGCCCTCGAGCAAGAAAGAAAAGAAGAGTAGAAGAAGAAGAAGAGAAGATGGGAGAAAGGGGAAGAAGTAGGTTCGGCTATGTGGGAGAAGGAGGGGTTGTGTTGTGTGGAAATGAAGTAGAATGGAAGGGTATTTATAGGGAGAGGGGAGGGTGGGTGTTCGGCCAATTTGGGTGGGAATGGGTGGGAAATTGAATTTGAATTTTATGAAGGTAGGTGGGGTTTATGGGGAAGAGAGGGTTGATGTGAATGGTGAATGGGGTAATTGGGAAGAGGAATTGAAGTGATTGGTGAAGGTTTTTGGGAAGTGTGACATGGGAAAGAGTGAAATGAGATTAGGATTAGGAGAGTGTGATTAGGATTAAAAGAAAAGGTGGGAATATGGTAGGTGGGGATCCTGTGGGGTCCACAGATCCAGAGGTGAAAAGAAATACCATTCCTTCACCATATAGGCATGTAAAATGCCTTCGTGCATCATTCTGGCGTTCAAACGCCCATTGGTGCACGTTCTGGGCGTTCAACGCCCATGTAATGCATGTTTCTGGCGTTGAACGCCAGTTTCATGCTTGTTGCTGGCGTTTAACGCCAGCTTGTCTCCTCCAGGCACATTCCTGGCGTTCAGCGCCAGGATATTGCTTGTTTCTGGCGTTCAGCGCCAGAATGGTGCTCTGTTCTGGCGTTGAACGCCAGCCAGATGCATCTTACTGGCGTTGAACGCCAGTCTGCGCTACCTCCAGGGTGAAAAATTTTTTCTTCTGTTTTTGACTCTGTTTTTAATTTTTTTGATTTTTTCGTGACTCCTCATGATCATGTACCTAATAAAACACAAAATAACAATAAAATAAAAATTAGATAAATAAACTTGGGTTGCCTCCCAACAAGCGCTTCTTTAATGTCAATAGCTTGACAGTGGCTCTCATGGAGCCACAAGGTGATCAGGTCAATGTTAGTGTAGTCCCAACACCAAACTTAGAGTTTGGATATGGGGTCTTAACACCAAACTTAGAGTTTGGTTGTGGCCTCACAACACCAAACTTAGAGTTTGACTGTGTGGATTCTTCTTGACTCTGAACTGAGAGAAGTTCTTCATGCTTACTCTCTTTTGTCACAGAGGGATGGCCATGTGCCTTAAACACAAGGTAGTCCCCATTCAATTGAAGGACTAATTCACCTCTGTTGACATCTATCACAGCTCCTGCTGTGGCTAGGAAAGGTCTTCCAAGGATGATGCAATCATCCTTTTCCTTCCTAGTGTCTAAGATTATGAAATCAGCAGGGATGTAAAAGCCATCAACCTTTACTAGCACGTCCTCTACTATTCCATAAGCTTGTCTCAATGACTTATCTGCCAATTGCAATGAGAACAAGGCAGGTTGTACCTCAATGATCCCTAACTTCTCCATTACAGAGAGTGGCATAAGATTTATCCCTGACCCTAGATCACATAGAGCTTTTTCAAAGCTCATGGTGCCTATGGTACAAGGTATTAAGAACTTGCCAGGATCCTGTTTCTTTTGAGGTAGAGTTTTCTGAATCCAAGTGTCTAGTTCACTAATGAGCAAGGGAGGTTCACTTTCCCAAGTCTCATTACCAAACAGCTTGGCATTCAGCTTCATGATAGCTCCTAAGTATTGAGCAACTTGCTCTTCAGTCACATCTTCATCCTCTTCAGAGGAAGAATAGTCTTCAGAGCTCATGAATGGCAGAAGGAGATTTAATGGAATCTCTATGGTCTCTATATGAGCCTCAGATTCCTCTGGATCCTTAATAGGAAACTCCTTCTTGCTTGAAGGACGTCCCAGGAGGTCTTCCTCACTAGGATTTTCGTCCTCCTCCTCCCTAGTGCATTCGGCCACTTTGACTAAATCAATGGCCTTGCACTCTCCTTTTGGATTCTCTTCTGTATTGCTTGGGAGAATACTGGGAGGAGTTTCAATGACTTTCTTACTCAGCTGGCCCACTTGTGCCTCCAAATTTCTAATGGAGGATCTTGTTTCATTCATGAAACTGAAAGTGGCCTTTGACAGATCAGAGACAATATTGGCTAAATTAGAAGTGTTTTGTTCTGAATTCTCTGTCTGTTGCTGAGAAGATGATGGATATGGCTTACTATTGCTCAGCCTATTGGGTCCACCATTGTTAAAGCCTTGTTGAGGCTTTTGTTGATCCTTCCAGGAGAAATTTGGATGATTTCTCCATGATGGGTTATAGGTGTTTCCATATGGTTCACCCATGTAATTAACCTCTGCCATGGCAGGGTTTTCAGGATCATAAGCTTCTTCAGAAGCTGCCTCTCTAGTACTGTTGGATGCATGTTGCAATCCATTCAGATTTTGAGAGATTATGTTGACCTGTTGAGTCAACATTTTGTTCTGAGCTAATATGGCATTCAGAGCATCAATTTCAAGAACTCCTTTCTTCTGAGGTATCCCATTATTCACGGAATTCCTCTCAGAGGTATACATGAACTGGTTGTTTGCAACCATGTCAATGAGTTCTTGAGCCTCTTCAGGCGTCTTCTTCAGGTGAATAGATCCACCTGCAGAATGGTCCAATGACATTTTCGAAAATTCAGAGAGACCATAATAGAATATATCTAATAGGGTCCATTCTGAGAACATGTCAGATGGACATCTTTTGGTCAATTGCTTGTATCTTTCCCAAGCTTCATAGAGGGATTCACCATCTTTTTGTTTGAAGGTTTAAACATCCACTCTCAGCTTGCTCAGCTTTTGAGGAGGAAAGAATTTATCTAAGAAGGCAGTGACCAGCTTATCCCAGGAGTCCAGGCTATCCTTAGGTTGTGAATCCAACCAAATTCTAGCTCTGTCTCTTACAGAAAAAGGGAAAAGCATGAGTCTGTAGACTTCAGGATCAACTCCATTCGTCTTTACAGTCTCACAGATCTGCAAGAACTCAGTTAAAAACTGATAAGGATCTTCAGATGGAAGTCCATAAAACTTGCAGTTTTGTTGCATTAATGCAACTAGTTGAGGCTTAAGCTCAAAGTTATTGGCTCCAATGGCAGGAATGGAGATGCTTCTTCCATCAAACTTGGACGTTGGCTTTGTGAAGTCACCAAGCATTCTCCTTGCATTATTATTATTATTTTCGGCTGCCATCTCCTTCTCTTGTTCGAAAATTTCTGAAAGGTTATTTCTGGATTGTTGTAATTTAGCTTCTCTTAATTTTCTCTTCAGAGTCCTTTCAGGTTCTGGATCAATTTCAACAAGAGTGCCTTTTTCCCTGTTCCTGCTCATATGAAAGAGAAGAAAACAAGAAAAGAAAGAGGAATCCTCTATGTCACAGTATAGAGATTCCTTTCTGTTAGTAGACAGAGAAAGGGGGGAAGAATCCAAATACAAGGGATATAAGAAGTTTGGATTCTTAGATGAAGAGAGGTGAAGAGAACTGTTAGTAATTAATTAATTAAATAGAATAAGAGAAGAGAAGAGAAATTTCGAAAATAATTTTTGAAAAAGGGGTTAGTAATTTTCGAAAATTAAAGATAAGATAAGTTTAAAATTAAAATTTAAAACAAAAAGAGTTTTTGAAAAAGGGATGAGATATTTTCGAAAATTAGAGAGGGAAAAGTAGTTAGGTGGTTTTGAAAAAGATAAGAAACAAACAAAAAGTTGGTTAGTTGATTGAAAAAGATTTGAAATCAAATTTTGAAAAAGATAAGAGGATAAGAAGTTAGATAAGATATTTTGAAATCAAATTTTGAAAAAGATAAAATTTTTGAAAAAGATAAGATAAAAGATAAAAAGATAAGATAAAAATTTTAATAAAAAGATATTTTGAAAAGGTTTAATTTTTAAAAAGACTCAACTAACAAGAAACTACATGATAAGATTCTAGAACTTAAAGATTGAACTTTTCTTAACAAGAAAGTAACAAACTTCAAATTTTTGAACCAATCACATTAATTGTTAGCTAATTTTCGAAAATTTGATATAAAGATAAGAAAAATATTTTGAAAATATTTTGAAAAAGATTTTTGAAATTTTCGAAATTTATAAAAAAATGAAAAAGATATGATTTTGAAAAGATAAGATTTTTAAAATTGAAATTTTGACTTGACTTGTAAGAAACAACTAATTTTAAAAATTTTTGACCAAGTCAACCCAAAATTTCGAAAATTTGGAGGAAAATAAGGAAAAGATATTTTTTTGATTTTTTGAATTTTTAATTATGAAAGAGAAAAACAACAAAAATATTCAATGCATGAAATTTTTAGATCAAAACAATGAATGCATGCAAGAATGCTATGAATGTCAAGATGAACACCAAGAACACTTTGAAGATCATGATGAACATTAACAACATAATTTTGAAAAATTTTTAATGCAAAGAAAACATGCAAGACACCAAACTTAGAAATCTTTAATGCATGGAAAATATGAATGCAAAAGTGCACATGAAAAACAACAAACAACACAAAACAAGAAATCATCAAGATCAAACAAGAAGACTTATCAAGAACAACTTGAAGATCATGAAGAACACTATGAATGCATGAGATTTTCGAAAAGAATGCAAGAAAAATTTTAAAAGCATGCAATTGACACCAAACTTAAAGATTAACACAAGACTCAAACAAGAAACACAAAATATTTTTTGGTTTTTATGATTTTCAATTTTTTTTGTATTTTTATTAAAATTTTTTTTTTCAAAAAACATTTTTGGAAAAACGAAAAAGAAAAGAAAAAATTTTTGAAAAAGTTTTTGAAAAGAAAATTACCTAATCTGAGCAACAAGATGAACCGTCAGTTGTCCATACTCGAACAATCCCCGGCAACGGCGCCAAAAACTTGGTGGACGAAATTGTGATCACTATTCTTTGAGTTGCATTCATCAACTTGGTGCTGTAGTTGCACGTAATTGTAAAATTATGGAATTTGAAATTGGCACGAGTGGACACAACTCCGTTCAACTAACCAGCAAGTGTACTGGGTCGTCCAAGTAATAAACCTTACGTGAGTAAGGGTCGATCCCACAGAGATTGTTGGTATGAAGCAAGCTATGGTCACCTTGTAAATCTCAGTTAGGCAGATTAAATTGGTTTATGGGTTTTCGAAAATAGAAATAAGAAAATAAATAATAAAAGGGATAGAATACTCATGCAGATTCATTGGTAGGAATTTCAGATAAGCGAATGAAGATACTGTATGGCTCAAGGACGCCTGCTCTCCCACTGCTTCAACTAAATCCTTCTTACTCCTTTCCATGGCAAGCTGTATGTAGGGCATCACCGTTGTCAATGGCTACATCCCATCCTCTCAGTGAAAACGTTCCTATGCTCTGTCACAGCACGGCTAATCATCTGTCGGTTCTCAATTAGGTTGGAGTAGAATCCCTTGATTCTTTTGCGCTTGTCATCACGCCCAACCTTCAGGAGTTTGAAGCTCGTCACAGTCATTCAATCACAGAGTCCTACTCAGAATACCACAGACAAGGTTTAGACCTTCCGGATCCTCATGAATGCCGCCATCTATCTAGCTTATACCACGAAGATTCTGTTGGGGAATCTAAGAGATACACATTCAAGCTCTGTTGCATGTAGAACGGAAGTGGTTGTCAATCACGTGCGTTCATAAGTGAGAATGATAATGAGGTTTACTTATCATCACATTCATCATGTTCTTGGGTACGAATGAATATCTTGGAATAAGAATAAGAGAGATTTGAATAAAAGACAATAGAATTGCATTAATACTTGAGGTACAGCAGAGCTCCACACCCTTAATCTATGGTGTGCAGAAACTCCACCGTTGAAAATACATAAGTGAAAGGTTCAGGCATGGCCGAATGGCCAGCCCTCTGAAACATGCTCAATGGCCTCCTAAGATGAAGAATAATACAAAACTGAGACCAAAGATGAAACGTGGTCAAAAGACATCTAATACAATAGTTAAATGTTCTATTTATAATAAACTAGCTCCTAGGGTTTACATGAGTAAGTAATTGATGCATAAATCCACTTCCGGGGCCCACTTGGTGTATGCTTGGGCTGAGATTTGATTAATCCACGAGCTGAGGCTTCTCTTGGAGTTGAACTCCGAGTTATGACGTGTTTTGGGCGTTCAACTCCGGATCATGACGTTTTTCTGGCGTTTAACTCCAGACAGCAGCATGAACTTGGCGTTCAACGCCAAGTTACGTCGTCAATCTCCGAATAAAGTATGGACTATTATATATTGCTGGAAAGCTCTGGATGTCTACTTTCCAACGCCGTTGAGAGCGCGCCATTTGGAGTTCTGTAGCTCCAGAAAATCCATTTCGAGTGCAGGGAGGTCAGATTCCAACAGCATCAGCAGTCCTTTTGTCAGCCTTCTTCAGAGTTTTGCTCAAGTCCCTCAATTTCAGCCAGAATTTACCTGAAATCACAGAAAAACACACAAACTCATAGTAAAGTCCAGAAATGTGAATTTAACATAAAAACTAATGAAAACATCCCTAAAAGTAGCTTAAACTTACTAAAAACTATATAAAAATAATGCCAAAAAACGTATAAATTATCCGCTCATCATACATCTTAAACTTCTTGAATGTTCTTCTGAGATGGTGATTTCAAGAACATTTTTGGGGTCTTGTTTTGAGTCTTTTAAAGAAGTTTTGAATTCTCTTTGGAAGAATACTAAACAGAATTTATTTTCTGTTGCTTGATTGAGATTGAAAACCATTGTCCAATTTTGACGAAATTAATTTAAAGTTGGCGTGCGCCACTTTAAATGAGGTTTTGGAAAGCTCCCTTGTTTAGTGGAAATTGGTTTGTTTGTAACGCACCACTTATTTCCCTTACCGAATTGTAAGCAAATTTTTACTTCGGCATTTCTTTTCTAAAAAGGGTTTAACTTCCTCTTTCGCACTTGCTATAAATGTTATACACGCTTGTTTGAATATGAAATTTTGAGAATTTTGAACAAGCATTTGATTTCTCTTCCGAGTTTTATGATTGCTTTTGGTTAGGTTGTGCACCTAATTACCTTTCTAAAATATTTGAGGAAATATTTTGCCTCTTAGCCAAACTTGTGTGCATTCTGTTTTTAAAGCTCTACATAACCTACTTCCATGTGAAATTTATTTAGAGCAAAGCCACGTTTATGCTTTTGCTACTCTCTTGAAGGATGTTTGTTGTTCAACTTTCTTTTAGAAATGCGAAGTGATTTTTCCGCAAGTTTTCGATTCTTTTAGGAACAATGTATCCGGGAGTATTTTTAATCATGCTCTTGAGTTCTATGAGCCTTGTCTTGAGTCTGAGATATTCTTTCCTGTAAACCTCCTACTTCTTCGACTCAATTTGAATTTGTTTTGAACTAAGGCGCTGGTTCTCTTCTTATTGGTCCTATTGAATTTCTTGGATCCAAGGGTTATCTTTGAAGTTGTCAATTGATTTATTTCTAGCAAACTTCATTGCTTGCGCGTCTTTGTTTATTTGGGAAATTGGATATATTCCCTTAAATCTATGAGTATTACCCTTGACAATTGTCTCTCCATTCTAAATCTGGTATCCTTCTAAGTAGACTCAAGAATTGTTTTGATATCACATGCGACTTGTAGACGTAGTAATGCGGTGCATTAGTTCTTTAAGACGTGATATGTGTATACGGAAGTTGAAGCGGTAGGTGTGCAACGTAAGAGTTGTGGGTGTTTTGTTCCTTGCAAACGGGTTTGCGGTTGTCAGGCTCGTGATCGAGTATGGGGATTGTAAAGTGCTTGATGGAGTTGGAAAGTTGAAACTTTGAGGTTGATATGAGATTAGTGTGCAGATGTTAAGCATGTCATTTTAACCCCATCATGTTTTATAGCCTTCGAGGCCTTGCTTTACTATCACCTGTTTGACCCATGTTATCTTTTGCATTGAGCCTACCTTGGAACGTTTGCCTTGCAATCACACTCCTACCTTTGCACCCTTATGCATATGACAAACAAAGTATTTGAAAACTGTATATATGTTTATATGATGAGATATTTTTGCTTCTTCCTTAAATGTGTTCAAGGGTGAACTGTTATGAAATTTCTTTCATTTTGTATTAATTTTCGAGGGCGAAAATTTTTATAAGGTGGGTAGAATGTAAGACCCAGAACTTTTGAAAAGTCTTATTATGATCAAGTCTCAAATCATATGGTTATTTATAGCCTTAATTTCAGAAATTATTTTATTAAAGGTAATTAAGGCAAGTTTTGATTTATTGAATTTGAAATAAGTTTTAGTTATTATCCAATTTTATAATTTATTGGATTATTTTCTATATTCAAATTATAAAGTTGGTAGTTGTGAAATAATAAGGATTTTATATGATTTGGACTAGATAAGTAATATTTTAAATATTAATACTGCTACTTTGGAAAAATAAAGGGGTTTAATTATATTAATTCTAATTATTTTGATTTGGGAATTTTATGGAAAATAATTTGTGAAATTGATGAGCAAATAGTATTTTCTATATATAATTAGTGTGAATTTAATTTGGGTTTCAATTACTATATTATTCCCAATTTTATGTGAAACTACCATAATGCCCTTAACCCTAATTCTCAAAATGAAACCCTAAAACCCTAACCCAGTTACCCGGTTTCCCCCATCAGCAACGCACTTCTTCCCCCCTTATCTCCATTCACGCGCAGCAGTAGTAGGGGAAAAAGGAAAAAGGCAGCAGCCTCACCCTCCCTCAGCGTAGCAAAACACACACAAACCCCTCCAACGGAAGTAGAGCAGAGAGTGAGAGGCTGAGTTGTGGCTGATGAGGGGAGGCGAGAAGCCCATCGCGTCGCGCCGCCGCACCGTCACCAGTCTTGCTTACCCGGCCGCCGTGAAGCTCGTCCCTGCCATGGTCTGTCACCGCCTGTCACCGTCGCGAGTCTCCTTGTCATCGTGACCAGAGGGGAGCGCGAGACCGAGAGAGAGAGAGAGAAAGCATGGAGTCGGCATCGCGCGGAGAGGGACTCGCTGCTCCTTCCCACCGCCGCCGAGCTGCCATTGTCGACGCGTGTCACCGCGGCTGAGGGTGTCGCCACCACCAAACCCTGGCCGAAGATGCTTCCACTGCACGTGAGAAGGAGAGGAGCGATGAGGCAGAGCGCATCCTCGCCGGAGCTCTTGAGCGCCGCCGTCATTCGTGCCTCCTCCCGCTGCCAAATCTGCTCCCACTTCTGGGTTATGGAATCTAACCCGAACGCCGCTGCCACCATCCGAGCTCGCTGCTGCTGATGATGGTAAGCCCAAACCGCCGCCGGCAAAAAGGGTTCAGGCCGCCGCAGGTGTCGCTGCCGGAGAAGGGAGCTGCATCTTTGTGATTCCGACCGCCAGAAGTGGTTCTGTGACATTAGGGACCACCGCCGGAGCTTCTAGCTACTTCTGCCGTCGCCGGAAAAGTATGCCGGTAAGGGTTTTAATTTGCGGTTTCTATCCTTTTTGGATTTCGGAAAGAGTATTGACATTGCGTGGTTGTACAGCTGCTATTATCAGAAATTTGGGCCACCGCCGTTATTCAGAATTTATTAACGAAGCCACTGCTGAGTCGATTTGGAGTTGCGGGTGTTTCTTTTCGTTAATCTAGTGAGTATCTCTATTTCGAAAGCCTCGCGTTAGTACCTTGTTGTGCTTGGTTAATGAATGAGTTTTGGTAACGTGAGGTTGAGTCCTGATTACTATATGTTGCGATTAGTGTTGCTATGGTTATTGCGAACGTGACTGGGAGCTGAGGTTTTGGTTGCCGTCAGTTCGGGTTGAGGTGGAAAGGACTCTGTGAGACTTTTGGATTATGGATTTGCGTTTTGAGGTAGGGGCGCTTTCCAAAAACTATGTTTTATGTATTGGAATTATTACATATGGATACTGATGTGAGATATTGTGTATTTGGTGATTGTATCTGCGTTATGTATTATTTGATTGACTCGAATGATTATGGATGTTGGTTTGGCTGAATTGTTGTGCGGCTTTGTGAAATGTAATGTTTGAAGTTGATTCATTAAAGATTTGAAATCTGAGTTTAATCCGTTGAGGATTGATTTGATTTGAGTTAATTATTTTGATGATTTGAAAAGTCGAATGCACTTTTGAATTCAGCCTGGTTTACTTTAATTGACTTGGTTTTGGACAAATGATTTATTACTGAGCTGTTTCTTTAAGGCTTTGGAAATGAGTTAAAACGGTTGATATTGAGTTGATTTTGAAATGATTTCCTTGAGATATGCCACTGAGGCAACTGTTGGATTTAGCTTGCTTTTGAATTGATTTCTGATTTTGAGCTGTTGAAAAGGAATGAGAAACGGTTTAGTTGGGACCCGAACCGGGTGGCAAAAGTCCAAGTTTTAGGTGAGGTGCTGCCGAAATTTCTACAAAATCCTAATCTTGTTTGAAAAGTTATTTAAAAAAGGTTGGATTTGAGAAATTGTATTATTTGATTTATTAAGAGAATATTTATATTTTCAAGCTTAATTTATTTAATGAACCTTATACCTTGAGTTCGGCTTATTTAGAAATGAACTATTTTTACCATTTGAATCACTGAAAGGAAAAATAGTGCTCTAATATTGATTTCAATATAAAAAGGAGCTTTTAGTGGTTTTAAAGGAAACCAGACTGTTGATTGAGTAATTAAGCTTGAGGCATTTTGGAAGAGTTAGAAAAATGGGTTCCAAAAGGAAACCTGAAAATGGTTTGATTCAAATGAACCGGTTCCTTTTCAAATGAGTTGATTTTTGGACCGGGTTGGAACTTGTGATTTTGTATGGTCGGTTTCATAATAAATTCAATTTTATTTACTTGAACCGAGAATCCATGATTTTAAGAGTTTCAATGAATTTTAAGGAATTGATATAGGTCGACTGGTGGACGAAATTGTGATCACTATTCTTTAAGTTGTTTTCATTGTAAAATTATGGAATTTGAAATTGGCACGAGTGGACACAACTCTGTTCAACTAACCAGCAAGTGTACTGGGTCGTCCAAGTAATAAACCTTACGCGAGTAAGGGTCGATCCCACAGAGATTGTTGGTATGAAGCAAGCTATGGTCACCTTGTAAATCTCAGTTAGGCAGATTAAATTGATTTATGGTTTCGAAAATAGAAATAAGAAAATAAATAATAAAAGGGATAGAATACTTATGCAGATTCATTGGTGGAAATTTCAGATAAGCGAATGGAGATACTGTATGGCTCAAGGACGCCTGTTTTCCCACTTCTTCAACTCAATCCTTCTTACTCCTTTCCATGGCAAGCTGTGTATAGGGGTTCACCATCAGCGGTGGCTACTTTCAATCCTCTCGGGAAAATGATCCTCTGCGGCTGTCACTCGCATGGCTAATCGTCTGGAGGCATCACCCATGGTTGATGGCTACATCCCATCCTCGCAGTGAAAACTACGCTCACGCGCTCTGTCACAGCACGGCTAATCACTGGTTGGTTCCCGCTCCTACTGGAATAGAATCCCTTGCTTCTTTTGCGTCTGTCACTAACGCCCAGCACTTGCGAGTCTGAAGCACGTCACAGTCATTCATTACCGGAATCCTACTCGGAATACTACAGACAAGGTTAGACTTTTCGGATTCCCAGGATCCTACTCGGAATACCACAGACAAGGTGAGACTTTCCGGATCCTCATAAATGCCGCCATCTATCTAGCTTATACCACGAAGATTCTGTTAGGGAATCTAAGAGATATACATTCAAGCTCTGTTGCATGTAGAACGGAAGTGGTTGTCAATCACGTGCGTTCATAAGTGAGAATGATAATGAGGGTTACTTATCATCACATTCATCATGTTCTTGGGTACGAATGAATATCTTGGAATAAGAATAAGAGAGATTTGAATAAAAGAAACTAGAATTGCATTAATACTTGAGGTACAGCAGAGCTCCACACCCTTAATCTATGGTGTGCAGAAACTCCACCGTTGAAAATACATAAGTAAAAGGGTCAGGCATGGCCGAATGGCCAGCCCCCATGATCTGAGAACTAATCGTCCCATGATGTCTAATACAATAGTTAAATGTTCTATTTATAATAAACTAGCTCCTAGGGTTTACATGAGTAAGTAATTGATGCATAAATCCATTTTCGGGGCCCACTTGGTGTATGTTTGGGCTGAGCTTGATCAATCCACGAGCTGAGGCTTCTCTTGGAGTTGAACTCCGAGTTATGACGTGTTTTGGGCGTTCAACTCCGGATCATGACGTTTTCTGGCGTTTAACTCCAGACAGCAGCATGTACTTGGCGTTCAACGCCAAGTTACGTCATCAATATCCGAATAAAGTATGAACTATTATATATTGCTAGAAAGCCCTGGATGTCTACTTTCCAACGCCGTTGAGAGCGCGCCATTTGGAGTTCTGTAGCTCCAGAAAATCCATTTCGAGTGCAGGGAGGTCAGATTCCAACAGCATTAGCAGTCCTTTTGTCAGCCTTCTTCAGAGTTTTGCTCAAGTCCCTCAATTTCAGCCAGAATTTACCTGAAATCACAGAAAAACACACAAACTCATAGTAAAGTCCAGAAATGTGAATTTAACATAAAAACTAATGAAAACATCCCTAAAAGTAGCTCAAACTTACTAAAAACTATATAAAAACAATGCCAAAAAGCGTATAAATTATCCGCTCATCACAACACCAAACTTAGATTGTTGCTTGTCCCCAAGCAACTGAAAATCAAATAGGATAAAAGAAGAGAATATACTATAAATTCCAGAATATCAATGAATATTAATTTAATTAGATGAGCGGGACTTGTAGCTTTTTGCTTCTGAATAGTTTTGGCATCTCACTTTTTCCTTTGAAGTTTAGAGTGATTGGCGTCTCTGGGAACTTAGAATTTGGGATAGTGTTATTGACTCTCCTAGTTAAGCGTGTTGATTCTTGAACACAGCTACTTATGAGTCTTGGCCGTGGCCCTAAGCACTTTGTTTTCCAGTATTACCACCGGATACATAAATGCCACAGACACATAACTGGGTGAACCTTTTCAGATTGTGACTCAGCTTTGCTAGAGTCCCCAGTTAGTGGTGTCCAGAGCTCTTAAGCACACTCTTTTGCCTTGGATCACGACTTTAACCACTCAGTCTCAAGCTTTTCACTTGGACCTTCATGACACAAGCACATGGTTAGGGACAGCTTGATTTAGCCGCTTAGGCCTGGATTTTATTTCCTTGGGCCCTCCTATCCATTGATGCTCAAAGCCTTGGATCTTTTTTTACCCTTGCCTTTTGGTTTTAAGGGCTATTGGCTTTTTCTACTGCTCCTTCTTTTTTTTTTTTTCGAATAAGCTTTTGCTTTTTCACTGCTTTTTCTTGCTTCAAGAATCAATTTCATGATTTTTCAGATCATCAATAACATTTCTCTTTGTTCATCATTCTTTCAAGAGCCAACAATTTTAACACTCATAAACAACAATATCAAAAGACATATGCACTGTTCAATCATTCATTCAGAAAACAAAAAGTATTGTCACCACATCAATATAATTAAATTAAATTCAATGATAAATTCGAAATTTATGTACTTCTTGTTCTTTTGAATTAAAACATTTTTCATTTAAGAGAGGTGAAGGATTAATGGATTTTATTCATAGCTTTAAGGCATGGTTACATACTAATGATCATGAAATAAAGACACAAAACATAGATAAACATAATACTAAAAACCGAAAACAGAAAGAAATAAAGAACAAGGAATGAATCCACCTCTAGTGGCGTCTTCTTCTTGAAGGACCAATGATGTTCTTCAGCTCTTCTATGTCCCTTCCTTGCCTTTGTTGCTCCTCCCTCATTGCTCTTTGGTCTTCTCTTATTTCTTGGAGAATGATGGAGTGCTCATGATGTTCCACCCTCAATTATTCCACAGTGTGGCTCAAATCTTCTAAGGAGGTGTTGAGTTGCTCCCAATAGCTGTTGGGAGGAAAGTGCATTCCTTGAGGCATCTCAGGAATTTGTTGATGATGAGCTTCCTCATGCACTTCTTGAGGGCCGTGAGGAGCTTCTCTTGCTTGCTCCATCCTTCTCTTGGTGATGGGCTTGTCTTCTTCAATGGAGACATCTCCTTCTATGATAACTCCAGCTGAGTAACATAGATGACATATAAGGTGAGGGAAGGCTAGCCTTGCCATGGGTGAGGGCTTGTCGGCTATTTTGTAGAGTTCATTGGAGATGACCTCATGAACTTCTACTTCCTCTCCAATCATGATGCTATGGATCATGATGGCCCGATCCACAGTAACTTCAGATCGGTTGCTAGTAGGAATGATGGAGCGTTGTATGAACTCCAACCATCCTCTAGCCATAGGCTTGAGATCCAGTCTTCTTAGTTGAACTGGCTTGCCTTTGGAATCTATTCTCCACTGAGCTCCTTCCACACATATGTCCATAAGGACTTGGTCCAACCTTTGGTTAAAGTTGACCCTTCTAGTGTAGGGGCGTTCATCTCCTTGCATCATGGGCAAGTGAAACGCCAACCTCACATTTTCCGGACTAAAATCTAAGTATTTCCCCCGAACCATTGTGAGATAGTTCTTTGGATTCGGGTTCATACTTTGATCATGGTTCCTAGTGATCCATGCATTGGCATAGAACTCTTGAACCATCAAAATTCCGACTTGTTGCATGGGGTTGGTTAGGACTTCCCAACCTCTTCTTTGGATTTCATGTCGGATTTCCGGATACTCATTCTTTTTGAGCTTGAAAGGGACCTCGGGGATCACCTTCTTCTTTGCCACAACATCATAGAAGTGGTCTTGATGGCTCTTGGAGATGAATCTTTCCATCTCCCATGACTCGGAGGTGGAAGCTTTTGTCTTCCCTTTCCCTTTTTTAGAGGATGCTCCGGCCTTAGGTGCCATTGATGGTAATGGAAAAACAAAAAGCTTATGCTTTTACCACACCAAACTTAAAATTTTGCTCGCCCTCGAGCAAGAAAGAAAAGAAGAGAAGAAGAAGAAGAAGAAAATATGGTAGAGAGGGAGAGAAGTAGGTTCGGCTATGTGGGAGAAGAAGAGGTTGTGTTGTGTGAAAATGAAGTAGAATGGGAGGGTATTTATAGGGAGAGTGGGTTGATGTGAATGGTGAATGGGGTAATTGGGAAGAGGAATTGAGGTGATTGGTGAAGGTTTTTGGGAAGTGTGATATGGGGAAGAGTGAAATAGGATTAGGAGAGTGTGATTAGGATTAAAAGGTAAGGTGGGAATATGGTAGGTGGGGATCCTGTGGGGTCCACAGATCCTGAGGTGAAAAGAAATACCATTCCTTCACCATATAGGCATGTAAAATGCCTTCGTGCATCATTCTGGCGTTTAAACGCCCATTGGTGCACGTTCTGGGCGTTCAACGCCCATGTAATGCATGTTTCTGGCGTTGAACGCCAGTTTCATGCTTGTTACTGGCGTTCAGCGCCAGTTTGTCTCCTCTAGGCACATTCCTGGCGTTCAGCGCCAGGATGTTGCTTGTTTCTGGCGTTCAGCGCCAGAATAGTGCTCTATTCTGGCGTTGAACGCCAGCCAGATGCATCTTACTGGCGTTGAACGCCAGTCTGCGCGACCTCCAGGGTGAAAAATTTTTTTTCTTCTGTTTTTGACTCTGTTTTTAATTTTTTTTATTTTTTCGTGACTCCTCATGATCATATACCTAATAAAACACAAAATAACAATAAAATAAAAATTAGATAATTAAAATTGGGTTGCCTCCCAACAAGCGCTTCTTTAATGTCAATAGCTTGACAGTGGCTCTCACAGAGCCACAAGATGATCAGGTCAATGTTAGTGTGTAGTCCCAACACCAAACTTAGAGTTTGGATATGGGGTCTTAACACCAAACTTAGAGTTTGGTTGTGGCCTCACAACACCAAACTTAGAGTTTGACTGTGTGGGCTCTTCTTGACTCTGAACTGAGAGAAGCTCTTCCTGATTACTCTCTTCTGTCACAGAGGGATGGCCATGTGCCTTAAACACAAGGTAGTCCCCATTCAATTGAAGGACTAATTCACCTCTGTTGACATCTATCACAGCTTCTGCTGTGGCTAGGAAAGGTCTTCCAAGGATGATGCAATCATCCTCTTCCTTCCTAGTGTCTAAGATTATGAAATCAGCAGGGATATAAAGGCCTTCAACCTTTACTAACACGTCCTCTACTATTCCATAAGTTTGCCTCAATGACTTATCTGCCAATTGTAATGAGAACAAGGCAGGCTGTACCTCAATGATCCCTAGCTTCTCCATTACAGAGAGTGGCATAAGATTTATCCCTGACCCTAGATCACATAGAGCTTTTTCAAAGCTCATGGTGCCTATGGTACAAGGTATTAAGAACTTGCCAGGATCCTGTTTCTTTTGAGGTAGAGTTTTCTGAATCCAAGTGTCTAGTTCACTAATGAGCAAGGGAGGTTCACTTTCCCAAGTCTCATTACCAAACAGCTTGGCATTCAGCTTCATGATAGCTCCTAAGTATTGAGCAATTTGCTCTTCAGTCACATCTTCATCCTCTTCAGAGGAAGAATAGTCTTCAGAGCTCATGAATGGCAGAAGGAGATTTAATGGAATCTCTATGGTCTCTATATGAGCCTCAGATCCCTCTGGATCCTTAATAGGAAACTCCTTCTTGCTTGAAGGACGTCCCAGGAGGTCTTCCTCACTAGGATTTTCGTCCTCCTCCTCCCTAGTGCATTCGGCCACATTGATCACATCAATGGCCTTGCACTCTCCTTTTGGATTCTCTTCTGTATTGCTTGGGAGAATACTGGGAGGAGTTTCAATGACTTTCTTACTCAGCTGGCCCACTTGTGCCTCCAAATTTCTAATGGAGGATCTTGTTTCATTCATGAAACTGAAAGTGGCCTTTGACAGATCAGAGACAATATTGGCTAAATTAGAAGTGTTTTGTTCTGAATTCTCTGTCTGTTGCTGAGAAGATGATGGATATGGCTTACTATTGCTCAGCCTATTGCGTCCACCATTGTTAAAGCCTTGTTGAGGCTTTTGTTGATCCTTCCAGGAGAAATTTGGATGATTTCTCCATGATGGGTTATAGGTGTTTCCATAAGGTTCACCCATATAATTAACCTTTGCCATGGCAGGGTTCTCAGGATCATAAGCTTCTTCAGAAGCTGCCTCTCTAGTGTTGTTGGATGCATGTTGCAGCCCATTCAGATTTTGAGAGATCATGTTGACCTGTTGAGTCAACACTTTGTTCTGAGCCAATATGGCATTCAGAGCATCAATTTCAAGAACTTCTTTTTTTTGAGGTATTCCATTATTCACGGAATTCCTCTCAGAGGTGTACATGAATTGGTTGTTTGCAACCATGTCAATGAGTTCTTGAGCCTCTTCAGGCGTTTTCTTCAGGTGAATAGATCCACCTGCAGAATGGTCCAATGACATTTTCGAAAATTCAGAGAGACCATAATAGAATATATCTAATAGGGTCCATTCTGAAAACATGTCAGATGGACATCTTTTGGTCAATTGCTTGTATCTTTCCCAAGCTTCATAGAGGGATTCACCATCTTTTTGTTTGAAGGTTTGAACATCCACTCTCAGCTTGCTCAGCTTTTGAGGAGGAAAGAATTTATCTAAGAAGGCAGTGACCAGCTTATCCCAGGAGTCCAGGCTATCCTTAGGTTGTGAATCCAACCATATTCTAGCTCTGTCTCTTACAGCAAAAGGGAAAAGCATGAGTCTGTAGACTTCAGGATTAACTCCATTCGTCTTTACAGTCTCACATATCTGCAAGAACTCAGTTAAAAACTGATAAGGATCTTCAGATGGAAGTCCATAAAACTTGCAGTTTTGTTGCATTAATGCAACTAGTTGAGGCTTAAGCTCAAAGTTATTGGCTTCAATGGCAGGAATGGAGATGCTTCTTCCATCAAACTTGGACGTAGGCTTTGTGAAGTCACCAAGCATTCTCCTTGCATTATTATTATTATTTTCGGCTGCCATGTCCTTCTCTTGTTCGAAAATTTCTGAAAGGTTGTTTCTGGATTGTTGTAATTTAGCTTCTCTTAATTTTCTCTTCAGAGTCCTTTCAGGTTCTGGATCAATTTCAACAAGAGCGCCCTTTTCCCTGTTCCTGCTCATATGAAAGAGAAGAAAACAAGGAAAGAAAGAGGAATCCTCTATGTCACAGTATAGAGATTTCCTTATGTTAGTAGAAGAAGAAAGGGGTTAGAAGAATGGAGATGGGGATTCGGATTTTTGGATGAAGAGAGGTGAAGAGAAGAGTTAGTAATTAAATAATTAAATAGAAGAAGAAGAGAAGGAAGATTTCGAAAATAATTTTTGAAAAAAAAGTTAGTAATTTTCGAAAATCAAAGACAAAATGTAATTAAAATTAAAATTTAAAACAAAAAGAATTTTTTTGAAAAAGAGAGGGAGAATTTTCGAAAATTAGAGAGGGAAAAGTAGTTAGGTGGTTTTGAAAAAGATAAGAAAC
This sequence comes from Arachis hypogaea, assembly GCF_003086295.3. Lineage (NCBI taxonomy): Eukaryota > Viridiplantae > Streptophyta > Magnoliopsida > Fabales > Fabaceae > Arachis > Arachis hypogaea. Next base: position 24,133,965 of record NC_092041.1, on the reverse strand, counting down.
AAACAAAAAGTTAGTTAGTTGATTGAAACAGATTTGAAATCAAATTTCGAAAAATATAAGAGGATAAGAAGTTAGATAAGATATTTTGAAATCAAATTTTGAAAAAGATAAAATTTTTGAAAAAGATAAGATAAAAGATAAAAAGATAAGATAAAAATTTTAATAAAAAGATATTTTGAAAAAGATTTAATTTTTAAAAAGACTCAACTAACAAGAAACTACAAGATAAGATTCTAGAACTTAAAGATTGAACATTTCTTAACATGAAAGTAACAAACTTCAAATTTTTGAACCAATCACATTAATTGTTAGCTAATTTTCGAAAATTTGATATAAAGATAAGAAAAAGATTTTGAAAATATTTTGAAAAAGATTTTTGGAATTTTCGAAATTTATAAAAAAAATGAAAAAGATATGATTTTTGAAAAAGATTTTGAAAAGATAAGATTTTTAAAATTGAAATTTTGACTTGACTTGTAAGAAACAACTAATTTTAAAAATTTTTGACCAAGTCAACCCAAAATTTCGAAAATTTGGAGGAAAATAAGGAAAAGATATTTTTTTTGATTTTTTGAATTTTTAATTATGAAAGAGAAAAACAACAAAAATATTCAACGCATGAAATTTTTAGATCAAAACAATGAATGCATGCAAGAATGCTATGAATGTCAAGATGAACACCAAGAACACTTTGAAGATCATGATGAACATCAAGAACATAATTTTGAAAAATTTTTAATGCAACGAAAACATGCAAGACACCAAACTTAGAAATCTTTAATGCATGGAAAATATGAATGCAAAAGTGCTCATGAAAAACAATAAACAACACAAAACAAGAAATCATCAAGATCAAACAAGAAGACTTATCAAGAACAACTTGAAGATCATGAAGAACACTATGAATGCATGAGATTTTCGAAAAGAATGCAAGAAAAATTTTAAAAGCATGCAATTGACACCAAACTTAAAGATTAACACAAGACTCAAACAAGAAACACAAAATATTTTTGGTTTTTTTTTATGATTTTCTAATTTTTTTGTATTTTTATTAATTTTTTTCGAAAAACATTTTTGGAAAAACGAAAAAGAAAAGAAAAATTTTGAAAAAGATTTTTGAAAAGAGAATTACCTAATCTGAGCAACAAGATGAACCGTCAGTTGTCCATACTCGAACAATCCCCGGCAACGGCGCCAAAAACTTGGTGGACGAAATTGTGATCACTATTCTTTAAGTTGTTTTCATTGTAAAATTATGGAATTTGAAATTGGCACGAGTGGACACAACTCCGTTCAACTAACCAGCAAGTGTACTGGGTCGTCCAAGTAATAAACCTTACGCGAGTAAGGGTCGATCCCACAGAGATTGTTGGTATGAAGCAAGCTATGGTCACCTTGTAAATCTCAGTTAGGCAGATTAAATTGATTTATGGTTTCGAAAATAGAAATAAGAAAATAAATAATAAAAGGGATAGAATACTTATGCAGATTCATTGGTGGGAATTTCAGATAAGCGAATGGAGATACTGTATGGCTCAAGGATGCCTGTTTTCCCACTTCTTCAACTCAATCCTTCTTACTCCTTTCCATGGCAAGCTATGTATAGGGGTTCACCATCAGCGGTGGCTACTTTCAATCCTCTCGGGAAAATGATCCTCTGCGGCTGTCACTCGCATGGCTAATCGTCTGGAGGCATCACCCATGGTTGATGGCTACATCCCATCCTCGCAGTGAAGACTACGCTCACGCGCTCTGTCACAGCACGGCTAATCATTGGTTGGTTCCCGCTCCTACTGGAATAGAATCCCTTGATTCTTTTGCGTCTGTCACTAATGCCCAGCACTTGCGAGTCTGAAGCACGTCACAGTCATTCATTACCGGAATCCTACTCGGAATACCACAGACAAGGTTAGACTTTCCGGATTCCCAGGATCCTACTCGGAATACCACAGACAAGGTGAGACTTTCCGGATCCTCATAAATGCCGCCATCTATCTAGTTTATACCACGAAGATTCTGTTGGGGAATCTAAGAGATATACATTCAAGCTCTGTTGCATGTAGAACGGAAGTGGTTGTCAATCACGTGCGTTCATAAGTGAGAATGATAATGAGGGTTACTTATCATCACATTCATCATGTTCTTGGGTACGAATGAATATCTTGGAATAAGAATAAGAGAGATTTGAATAAAAGAAACTAGAATTGCATTAATACTTGAGGTACAGCAGAGCTCCACACCCTTAATCTATGGTGTGCAGAAACTCCACCGTTGAAAATACATAAGTAAAAGGTTCAGGCATGGCCGAATGGCCAGCCCCCATGATCTGAGAACTAATCGTCCCAAGATGTCTAATACAATAGTTAAATGTTCTATTTATAATAAACTAGCTCCTAGGGTTTACATGAGTAAGTAATTGATGCATAAATCCATTTCCGGGGCCCACTTGGTGTATGTTTGGGCTGAGCTTGATCAATCCACGAGCTGAGGCTTCTCTTGGAGTTGAACTCCGAGTTATGACGTGTTTTGGGCGTTCAACTCCGGATCATGACGTTTTTCTGGCGTTTAACTCCAGACAGCAGCATGTACTTGGCGTTCAACGCCAAGTTACATCGTCAATCTCCAGACAGCTGCCCTGGATGTCTACTTTCCAACGCCGTTGAGAGCGTGCCATTTGGAGTTCTGTAGCTCCAGAAAATCCATTTCGAGTGCAGGGAGGTCAGATTCCAACAGCATCAGCAGTTCTTTTGTCAGCCTTCTTCAGAGTTTTGCTCAAGTCCCTCAATTTCAGCCAGAATTTACCTGAAATCACAGAAAAACACACAAACTCATAGTAAAGTCCAGAAATGTGAATTTAACATAAAAACTAATGAAAACATCCCTAAAAGTAGCTCAAACTTACTAAAAACTATATAAAAACAATGCCAAAAAGCGTATAAATTATCCGCTCATCATCGACCTTCCCTAAAGACTTGGGACTCTGCCGAGAAGCTTTTGTTATAAAATCCCATTGTTGGATGGGTGATTTTGAATACTTTGAAATAAATCCTTAACTTACCATGGTTTTAGAAGTTTTGGAAATAGAATGCCGAGAGTGGCTTTGTTTTAAAAAGAGAACTCACTTTGAGTAAATTTGGCTTATGAGCCTGAGATGATATGAGAAATGAGATCTTTAAAGCCAAGGCTGAAAAGAGTTGAAATTTGATTTCAAAGTGAAATGGCTTGAGAAAAGTGATTTATGGCTTAAATGCCGATTTTATGAATTTGATGATATCGAATGGTGGAAGTGCTGTTTTGTTATGGGCCGGAATGGCTGTGTATGATTATGAATATTGGCTGGTTCTGGATTGAACCGTGAGCCGGAATGGCTGTGTACGATATTGATTTATGGCTGATTGACGAATGAGTTATGGGCTGTATGACTGACTATGAATTATGAATTTAAGCCGGATTGCTGAGATGGATGTTGATCCATGGTTGGGACTGAATGAATATATGCTTGAGATACCTGGGTAGTAGCAAGGGTTGTGGTTCGTCCCACTTGCTCCAGGTCAGAGACTGTGACGCCTGGGTAGTAGCGGTAGTAGTGGTGATTCCACTCGCTCCAGGTTGAGCTTTTAAACACCCGCCTGGGTAGTAGCCGCAGTAGTGGTTATTCCACTGGCTCTGGGTTGAGCGGGTAGTAGCAATGGGGTTGTAGCTCAAACCTACTTGCTCCGCAATGGATGTTTCTGTCCATGGTTAGCTACCAGGACGTGTCGGGTTGGCTCTATAACCGACAGATGATATCATCAGCCACTAGGGACAGGCATGCATCATATGCATTTATGTGACATTGTTTGGGTGTGCATATTGTACTTGGTTTGCCTATGTGATTAACTGCTAATTGTTCTACTTGCTGTAACTGTTTGTTTGTGCTTGAACTTCCTATCTATGTTTGCATCTGGGACTCTGTTGGATTGTGGTGATTTGGTTGATGGTTGGATTGTTTGGGCCTAGGGCTGTGGTTGAATTGAGATAAACCGATGGTTGGTTTCGGTTTGGTGTTTCTGGTTTGGAAAAATATGAAAGGCTATTTTGGTTCAGCATAGATAAACCTATTTGAAAGGCTTGAGTTTTTGAGAATTGAATGGTTCCTCTTTTAGAAAAGATTTCCGACTTTACTTTTACTGTAAACCGTTGTTTTTGAAAAGAGGCATAAGACGGTTATTAATCACTGGTACGGTTTATCTTCACGTATCCTATTACAGTAATTCCCAAAAACCCTCTACTGAGAACCCTTTCGAGGATGATGTTCTCACCCCCCTACATTTTTCCCCTTTCAGGATATGGGCGCAGAAGTCACGAAGAGTTTATTTGTATTATTGTTGAGATGCTTTGTATTGCCTTAGTTATTATTTATTGTACCCTCGCCTTTATCTTGATATATTCTGTAAGAGGGATAGGAACTGTATTGGATAATGCTTGTAATATTACCTATGTATATATGAGTATACATGTATGTATATGGATGTACTCTTTATGAGTTAATGTAAGTTGTATGGTATGTATGGATCTACGTTGTATAGCAAAAGTATTTTTGGGAGCGGTTTTGCGGTTTAAAGTTTTAAACAGGCTCATATTTTAGTATTAAATAGTATAAGAGTCGTCGTACTGTCCGAGCTATCAGAGTTGCGCAGTCGGAAGCGTGAGCTTTGTAGTTAGGGTGATTACAGATCCCCCCACTGTGTTACCACCATCTTCCTGTTGACCAAGAGCATCCAAGTTTAGTGTGGAGAAGTGTGGAAGGTACTGTTGAGAAGCAGAACTTGAAGGCCGATGCGGCGCATGTGGATCGCCACCTGTGTCATTGTCGCTGTCACCTACGATATCAACAGGCTCATGGTCAGACTCATCATCACGCATTGCATTCTCTACTTGATAAGGTCCACCAAAGTCTTCGATATAAGGTAACAGGCCACCACCGGTGCCCACAACATGAGGAAGCTCAATGACTGCTGCATTCTCCAAAGGTACAGAACCAACAACCTCCGTTCGGTCTAAATCAGCCGCAAACGGAGGACATTGAACCGGCGGAAGATACGGTCTGACCGCAGGCATCGAACTAGATGCACCACCCGCGGCAGCAGCGCTAGGAACTGGAGCGGATGCCCCAGAACTATCGACACCAACCTCCAACTTCGCGAACAACTCATGGATTCTGATCTCCAAAAAACTCCTTACACAGTAGAACAAAACCCTAATATCTTCATCAGCCTTAACCGCAAAGGTATCATACTGAACACCGGTCGAGACAACTGCGATGGGAATCTTGTAGAATAGTTTCTTAACCCACTTGCTACCCAACACGCCAAGCTTCTCCAAGATGATGTTCTTTAAATATGACAAACTCATGGACGAACTGATAAAAATACTCAGTGGTTCTCTGTCGGTAAACTTCACACCATGGCTTTTGCTTTTATTATTTTCCCAGAGCAATGGACTAAGGCAAGAAAACTCTCTTTCTCACTAGCCATTATGAGAATGATCTCTTATGGAGCTTGAATCACCCACATATATATAGAGTTCCCGTCATTGTAAACCGTGGGAACCTACAAGGTTTTCTGGCCATAATTGAACCCACATAAACCGTTGTAACCCGCAAGGGTTTATGACTAGTTCAGTTTCCTCATAAACCGTGGTGACTTACAACGGTTTATGCATGCCACGCCTCCTTCGTAAACCGCTGGGACCTGCCACGGTTTATGCACATTTCAGAAACCGTGGTGGGTTGCCACGGATTACATAGAATTGGGTTTTTACACATGCACGTAACAACAATCCGTTTTGCACATTTAGGTAAAGATTTCGACCATTTTATTTAAATCAGTAAATTGCCCTAAATTTTCACTTTTACTTTTAATTTGTTCTCTCAAATATTTGATTTTTTTTTCAATTTAACTCTTTCGGTTATCGTGCTCACTGGCTCAACAGAAGTGCCACGAGCCTCTACCCACATGCCTTGCAGCAACATTGATACGTCTAACATAATGGTTTAACAGTTCAACTACCATTTAGATACATGTCAATTTTTCATCAACTCATATGAAATATCTATACATATTAATCTGTATAGTATAATTGATCTTTTTATGAATGTAGACTAATAATAATCGAACTTACAATATTTGGTTAATAGAAAAACATCTATAGGTCTGATAACATAAATTGTTAAATTGTAATATTTAATTAAGGATTAATAGTCAAATTCATCCCTAAAAAATTATCCATTCTTCAAAAAAAGAATTTTAGTCATATTAGTCCTTGAAAGATAAAACTTAAGTTAGATTGGTCTTTTCATTAGTTAGATAATGACGTGGTAGGTTAATATCACGTGTCACAAGATGATTGATTGACGTGTCAGGTCAGTAACACCTAGCACATCAGGTGTCACTTGACATGTAAACAAATTATTTATAACCAAAATAGTTCTTGAAAATCCAAACGTAAGTCATTTTCATTTCTAAAATTTTAAAAATTAATCAAATTAGTCCTTATATAAATTTTTTTATTTTTTCTTCGTAATATTAAATTTAAAGTATTTTTTGATACTACTAATTTTAATATTATTTTTTAAACCTTAATAAATAAAATTTTCTTTACATAAAATAATAAAAATAATTAAATTATTATAAAGTTATTTTATCATTTGTATTTTTAAATTTTATATTTTCAAATTGTAAATTTTTATAGTAAAATTTTTTTATTTAAATGAGTTTATCAAATTATTGTTGATTATATATTTAAAATTTTAATATTTTAAATCTCATTAAATAATATAGTAGTTATTTTAAAATTTAAATCTGTTAAATTTTTTAAAATTATAATTTTTTTATTATTGTTTTTTTTTTGGTGACTTTATTATTGTTTAATATATATGATAAAACTCAATAATTGAAAAATCAATTTGTGTGATCACTTGTTGAATCTTAATATTTTAATATATTTTTTTAAAATAATTACTATATTTATTTAGTGAGATATAAAAGATTAAAATATTTAAAATAATTATTATATTTATTTAGTAAAATTTAAAATATACTAAATATAGTAGTTTTAATATTTTGGATTTCACTAAATAAATATAGTAGTTATTTTAAATATTTTAATATTTTAATCTCACTAAATAAATATAATAGTTATTTTAAAAAAACTATATTAAAATATTAAGATACAAATCAGTTTTTTAATTATTGAATTCTACCATATATATTAAACAATAATAAAAATTTTAATTTTAAAATATTTAAATTTTAAAATAACTATTATGAATTTAAAATATTAAATTCTTAAATATATAATCAACAATAATTTAATAAACTCGTTCAAATAAAAAAATTTCACTATAAACAAATTATAATTTAAAAATATAAAATTTTAAAATACAAATGACAAAATAATTTTATAATAATTTAATTTTTTTATTATTTTATGTAAAGAGAATATTGTTTATTAAGCTCTAAAAAATAGTATTAAAATTAGTACTATCAAAAAATATTTTAAATTTAATATTACGAAGAAATAATAAAAAATTATACAACGACTAATTTGATTAATTTTTAAAATTTTAGGGATAAAAATAATTTACGTCTAGACTTTTAGGAACTATTTTGATTATAAATAATTTTTTTAAATGTCAAGTGACACATAATGTGTTAGATGTCACTTGACATGTTAAATGTTACTGATCTGACATGGCAACTAATCATTTTATGATACGTTATTATCTAACTAATGAAAAAATTAATTTAAAAAAATTTAAATTTAATTTAAAAAATAAATAATCTTTTAGAGACAAATTTAAATATTTGACTATTAATTCATCTAATTAAACCTAGTTAGTTCATATGCAATTTCTACATTACTACTTTCTACCGTTAGCATTATGTGTACAGACACGCCATGTGAAATGATTTTTTTATCGTGCTTAACAGGCTCCGTCACGTTAGGTTGGTCCCCTGCTTCAAAATATTTCAACTTCTCTAATTCATGTTTATCCTCAATATGCTGTAATGAGTACATCTTCGTCAGGACCTTTTGCTCATTTTGTGCACATCTTTAACATTTTTTTTTTATTTTATTAACTCCATAGTGTAACAAAAGAAAACAATTCGAATTAGAAAATAGAATTACATTTGATTAGATATATAGCCAAAGACAAAAACCCAACTAAACGCTCCCGTTTTACCCTCCGTAGTTGCGCGTTACATCACGGGCACCGTATCACATCATTATTTTTTCGAAAAAAGATAACTAATCTCTGACTCTATTTATTAGTGGACATTTAAATCTCCAGAATTAAAAAATATATTTAATTTTTTTACCTTTTAATAGGATAAGTACGAGTCAATTTGGTTCGGGTTCATTATAAAATTAAAATCGATTTGATCAAAATATAATTAGTTTCGTTTGGTTTAAAATTGTACTTTTTTATATATGTACCCGAATCAAACCAAATCAATTAAAAACAGATTAGTTTGGTTGGAGTAATTGAGTATTCGATGACTTTGAAATTTATAAAAAAAAATCAATTTTTTATCTTAAAAATCCAACAAATACAATAAACATGTAAAATCAATAAAAATAATCCAAACATGTTAAACACCAAATACATTAAAAATTAAACTCATTAAAATCTAAACATATTAACAGTGAATAATTTTTGTCTAATAAAAAATTTATATATATATTTTATTTTTTTATTTAATTAATATATGATTGAGTTCGTGGGTTGGTTTGGATTCCACACCCTCAAAACTGATATCCGAATTAATCATTAATAAAAATCATCGATTTGGTTCGGATTAGACTCGATTACTCATTGATTATAGAACTAATTTAATTGATTCAGTTCGAATTCAAACGGATAATCGAGTACCCGCTATCCATACTCACCCCTATCTTTTAAAACACATAAGATTTGTGTCTTTTTGTAGAATTTGAGTCAACAACCTAACCGAATTTGTTCATATAGAAGAGAGATTACTAATGCATTCGTTAAACAAATAGGTCGCTGAAGATATTGAAGAACTACCTTTTGAGATGATAAATATACTTGAAAATGAGTTGTTGTGCCAAGTACCGAAAGACAGAAAGAGTATTCAAGTTGACCATCCTTTTTTCAGCTTCAAAATCAAACAAAATCATTAAATCAACTTCGAAAAAAAAAATTAATGATTTAGCAAAGAATTTACTTTGTCCCAATATTCTTGTGTTTTATGCCGATTTTTAATTGTCCACATAATGCTAAATTTATTTTTAAGTTTTTTTTTATTCTATATTCACTGGAATTTAACAAAAGTAATGACTACTTTAGAATATAAGTATGAAAAAGTTATAAATTATCTGTGCTAAGAAACAAATAAATGGAACTAAATTTTAAGAGGATAAATAATTGAAAAGTAATGTAATACAACTATGCAAGCCACCAAAATCCGCAAGGAAGCTCACTCCAAATGAAAATGGAAAATAATGAAATTATTATGTACTCTGAAGCTATATTGTGACATCTAGATAAAGTTGTAATGAAAATTTGATATTGCCTCCAAAATAGTTAGTTCAAAGAACAAATTTTTAAAGTAATACAATAGTGTCTTTTTGAGGAAAATAAGTCAAAGAACCTTCATTAGATTAATTTACTGAGTTATATTAGATAACTAATAATTTTCTTATACAACATGAATAATGGACCTTAAATTTAGTTATTATTAGATATTAATTATTCATGTTACTAATTAAATTTGAGATTAATTTTTTTTTAAATTTTATTATTCACATTATTCAGCAATATTGTTGTCTACTTATACTTTTTCTAACTTTATTCATGCGAAGTGGTCTGTTTGCCGTTGATTAGACCAAACCAATACATAATAAATATGGAAAAGTTAAGGGGATCAGCAATTTTTGTATTTTTGTGGTCAGCACTTAACCATAAACAAAATGAGTAATCTCTTATCATTGGATGTAATTCCACACCATTAAAAATACTATTGATGGCCAATTGATAGTTACAAAACAAAAAAATTGCTGACCTCTTAACACTCTTCAATAAATATAGCTAACTAGTTTGACATGATGACAATTTTACTTTTGTATTTTGTGGTCAGCACTTAACCATAAAAAAAGTAAGTAATCTCTCACCATTTGATATAATTTCACACCATTAAAAATACTACTGATGGTCAATTGATAGTTACAAAACAAAAAAATTGCTGACCTTTTAACACTTCTCAATAAATATAGCTAACCAGTTTGACATGATGACAAATTTTCTTTTCAAATTGTAGGTACAAATTATTCTGTTAAAAATTTAAGTTATGAAATGCCAAAGAATTTCAAGAGAGAGAAAGTCAAATTTAATTAATTTCAAAAGTAACTTTTTATGAAATATTATCGGAGAATAGCTTACTAGGATCCAAAATATTCTCATTGTCGATTTTCACAACATAAGCAGAGAAAAAATTATTCTACGATATAGTATTAACTAGACCATCAATAGAGTTTTCAAGCAGCGATGCTCGAAGTTAATTTCTAAACCCAGAAACTGAACTTTGGAGGAACTCATGAAATAAAGTATATTTTAGGGAGGATTAAGTACGATTTTAGTTTTTATGGTTTAGATCGAAAAATTTTTGTTTCTAACATTTTTTTACATACAAAATTGTCTCTAAAATTTAACGTAATTTTAAAATCGTTCTTTTGGACAAATTAATTTTTAAATGACAAAAATATCTTTTCTTTCTCTCCTTTCACCACCATCATCATCTATTCTTCACACTGTTATTATTACCACCACTGCTAAATACATGTTTCTCTCTTTTCACCATTACCACCCCACCTACTATCACCCCATCACCATTTGTTTATGAATCCAACAAAAAAATTCAATCTTCAACAAAACCTCAAATAAATTAAAATCAAAACAACAATTTAATAACACCATTCTAACAAACAAACAAAAATCATCATCATCATCAAAACAAACATTATTAACAAGAAAATCAGACTTTAACAAAAATAACAAACATCTTGTTCTTCCTCCAATTTCTCACCAAAATAAAAAAACTAAGAAAAGCAACAACAATCTAAAAGCAAGAATAAGAACACCACCACCCATGTTCTACAAGATTCTCTGTTAGCTCAGTTGCTGGGTTTGTGATGAATTTAGAAATTAGGGATTATGATAAATGGTGCACGAAATTGCAATCACACTTTTGCAATTCTGCACAACTAACCAGCAAGTGTACTAGGTCGTCCAAGTAATACCTTACGTGAGTAAGGGTCGATCCCACGGAGATTGTCGGCTTGAAGCAAGCTATGGTTATCTTGTAACTCTTAGTCAGGATATCAATAATTATCAGATTTAATTGTGAAAAGTAAAAGAACATGAAATAAATACTTGTTTTGCAGTAATGGAGAACAGGTTGAGGTTTTGGAGATGCTCTATCTTCTGAATCTCTGCTTTCCTACTGTCTTCTTCTTCATGCACGCAAGGCTCCTTCCATGGCAAGCTGTATGTAGGATTTCACTGTTGTCAATGGCTACCTCCCATCCTCTCAGTGAAAATGTTCAACGCGCTCTGTCACAGCACGGCTAATCATCTGTCAGTTCTCAATCAGGTTGGAATAGAATCCAGTGATTCTTTTGCGTCTGTCACTAACGCCCAGCCTTCAGGAGTTTGAAGCTCATCACAGTCATTCAATCCTTGAATCCTACTCAGAATACCACAGACAAGGTTTAGACCTTCCGGATTCTCTTGAATGCCGCCATCAATTCTAGCTTATACCACGAAGATTCTGATTAAGGAATCCAAGAGATATTCACTCAATCTAAAGTAGAACGGAGGTGGTTGTCAGGCACACGTTCATAGGTGAGAATGATGATGAGTGTCACGGATCATCACATTCTATTTCTTCTCTTAATTTTTGAATTCTAACTAAATTTTAAAATAAAAAAAATATTTTTCTTTTCTTTTCTTCTAATTTTTGAATTTCCCTCTCTCTCTCTTTCTATTTATTTTATTTATTTACTAACACTTCTCTTCTCAAAATTCGAACCCCTCTGATGAGCGGATAATTTATACGCTTTTTGGCATTGTTTTTAGGTAGTTTTTAGTAAGTTCAAGCTACTTTTAGGGATATTTTCATTAGTTTTTATGTTAAATTCATATTTCTTGACTTTACTATGAGTTTGTGTATTTTTCTGTGATTTCAGGTAATTTCTGGCTGAAATTGAGGGACTTGAGCAAAACTCTGAAAAAGGCTGACAAAAGGACTGCTGATGCTGTTGGAATCTGACCTCCCTGCACTCGAAATGAATTTTCTGGAGATACAGAACTCCAAATGGTGCGCTCTCAACGGCGTTGGAAAGTATACATCCAGAGCTTTCCAGCAATATATAATAATTCATACTTTATTCGGAAATTGACGACGTAACTTGGCGTTGAACGCCAAGTACATGCTGCTGTCTGGAGTTAAACGCCAGAAACACGTCATGATCCGGAGTTGAACGCCCAAAACACGTTATAACTTGGAGTTCAACTCCAAGAAAAGCCTCAGCTCATGGATAGATCAAGCTCAGCCCAAGCATACACCAAGTGGGCCCCGGAAGTGGATTTATACATCAATTACTTACTCATGTAAATCCTAGTAGCTAGTCTAGTATAAATAGGATAAGTTACTATTGTATTAGACATCTTTTGACAGTTTAATCTTTTGGACTTTGTAGTATTTGATCATTCGGTCTCTTGATCATTCAGGGGGCTGGCCATTTGGCCATGCCTGAACCTTTCACTTATGTATTTTCAACAGTGGAGTTTCTGCACACCATAGATTAAGGGTGTGGAGCTCTACTGTACCTCAAGTTTCAATACAATTATTATTACTTTCTATTCAATTCTCTTTTATTCTTATTCCAAGATATACGTTGCACAACACTTTGATGAATGTGATGATCCGTGACACTCATCATCATTCTCACCTATGAACGCGCGTGACTGACAACCACTTCCGTTCTACCTTAGGCCGGGCGCATATCTCTTAGATTCCCCAACAGAATCTTCGTGGTATAAGCTAGATAGATGGCGGCATTCATGAGGATCCGGAAAGTCTAAACCTTGTCTATGGTATTCCGAGTAGGATTCTGGGATTGAATGGCTGTGACGAGCTTCAAACTCCTGATGGCTGGGCGTGATGACAAACGCAAAAGAATCAAGGGATTCTATTCCAACCTGATTGAGAACCGACAGATGATTAGCCGTGCTGTGACAGAGAATAGGAACGTTTTCACTGAGAGGATGGGATGTAGCCATTGACAACGGCGATGCCCTACATACAACTTGCCATGGAAAGGAGTAAGAAGGATTGGATGAATGAAATAAGAAAGTAGAGATTCAAGAGGAGCACAACATCTCTATACGCCTATCTGAAATTCCCACTATTGATTTACATAAAGATTTCTATCCCTTTTATTTTCTTTTTATTATTAGTTTTCGAACTCATCATAAACCAATTTAATCTGCCTAACTGAGACTTACAAGGTGACCATAGCTTGCTTCATACCAACAATCTCTGTGGGATCGACCCTTACTCACGTAAGGTATTACCTGGATGACCCAGTACACTTGCTGGTTAAGTTGAACGGAGTTGTGGAAAGAAAAAGCTTCTCTAACAGTGCCTAGAACTCTTGTATCACAATTTCGTCCACCAAGTTTTTGGCGCCGTTGCCGGGGATTGTTCGAGTATGGACAACTGACGGTTCATCTTGTTGCTCAGATTAGGTAATTTTCTTTTCAAAATTTTCTTTTCTTTTTCGTTTTTTCAAACTTTATTTTTGAAAAATATAATAAAAATACAAAAAAAATCATAAAATCATAAAAATCAAAAATATTTTGTGTTTCTTGTTTGAGTCTTGAGTCAATTTTTAATTTTGGTGTCAATTGCATGTTTTTAAAAAAATTTATGCATTATTTTCGAAAATTCCATGCATTCATAGTGTTCTTCATGATCTTCAAGTTGTTCTTGACAAGTCTTCTTGTTTGATCTTGATGATTTCTTGTTTTGTGTTGTTTGTTGTTTTTCATATGCATTTTTCGTTTGTTAGAGTCCATGCATTAAAGATTTCTAAGTTTGGTGTCTTGCATGTTTTCTTTGCATCAAAAATTTTTCAAAATTATGTTCTTGATGTTCATCATGATCTTCAAAGTGTTCTTGGTGTTCATCTTGACATTCATAGTGTTCTTGCATGCATCTTGTGTTTTGATCCAAAATTTTCATGTTTTGGGTCATTTTTGTGTTTTTCTCTCTCATCATAAAAAAATTCAAAAATCAAAAAAATATCTTTTCCTTTTTTATCTCCTAATTTTCGAAAATTTGAGTTGACTTAGTCAAAAATTTTAAAAATTAGTTGTTTCTTACAAGTCAAGTCAAATTTTCAATTTTAAAAATCTTATCTTTTCAAAACTTTTTCAAAAATTAAATCTTTTCCTTTTTTCTTATTAATTTTCGAAAAAATTTTTTAAAATATTTTTCAAAATCTTTTTCTTATCTTTTACATCATATTTTCGAAAATTAGCTAACAAGTAATGTGATTGATTCAAAAATTTGAAGTTTGTTACTTTCTTGTTAAGAAAGGTTCAATCTTTAAATTCTAGAATTTTATCTTTTAGTTTCTTGTTAGTCAAGTAATTAATTTTAATTTTAAAATCAAATCTTTTTCAAAATATCTTTTTTATCTTTTTAATCATATCTTTTTATCTTATCTTTTATATCATATCTTTTTCAAAATTTTATCTTTTTCAAAAGATTTGATTTCAAAATATCTTATCTAACTTCTTATCTTCTTATCTTTTCAAATTTGATTTTAATATCTTTTTCAACTAACTATTTAACTTTTTGTTTGTTTCTTATCTTTTTCAAAATCAACTAACTACCTATCCCTCTCTAATTTTCGAAAATATCTCATCTCTTTTTCAAAAATTCTTTTTAATTGTTTTAAATTTTAATTTTAATTATATATTATCTTTAATTTTCGAAAATCACTAACCACTTTTTCAAAATTATTTTTGAAAATTTTCTATCTCTCCTCTTCTTCTATTTATTTATTTATTTACTAACACTTCTCTTCACTTCTCTTCATCTCAAATCACCACCTCTATCCTTACCCATTCTTCTTCACTCTTCTTCCCTTTCTTCTTCTACTAACATAAAGGAATCTCTATACTGTGACATAGAGGATTCCTCTTTCTTTTCTTGTTCTCTTCTTCCCTATATGAGCAGGAACAAGGAAAAAGACAAAAGCTTCCACCTCTGAGTCATGGGAGATGGAAAGACTCATCTAAAGGGTTTATAGCTCAGTGGTAGAACATTTGACTGCAAATCAAGAAAATCCAAAAGGAGAGTGCAAGGCCATTGATGTAATCAATATGGCCGAATGCACAAGGGAGGAGGAGGACGAAAATCCTAGTGAGGAAGACCTCCTGGGACGTCCCTCAAGCAAGAAGGAATTTCCTATTAAGGATCCAAAGGAATCTGAGGCTCATATAGAGACCATAGAGATTCCATTAAATCTCCTTCTACCATTCATGAGCTCTGAAGACTATTCTTCCTCTGATGAGGATGAAGATGTGACTGGAGAGCAAGTTGCTCAAAATTTAGGAGCTATCATGAAGCTGAATGCCAAGTTGTTTGGTAATGAGACTTGGAAAAGTGAACCTCCCTTGCTCATTAGTGAACTAGATACTGGGATTCAGAAAACTCTACCTCAAAAGAAACAAGATCCTGGCAAGTTTTTAATACCTTGTACCATAGGCACCATGACCTTTGAAAAGGCTCTATGTGATCTAGGGTCAGGGATAAATCTTATGCTACTCTCTGTAATGGAGAAGCTGGGGATCATTGAGGTACAACCTGCCTTGTTCTCATTATAATTGGTAGACAAGTCATTGAGACAAGCTTATGGAATAGTGGAGGATGTGTTAGTAAAGGTTGAAGGCCTTTACATCCCTGCTGATTTCATAATCTTAGACACTAGGAAGGAAGAGGATGAATGCATCATCCTTGAAAGACCTTTCCTAGCCAGAGCAGGAGCTGTGATAGATGTCAATAGAGGTGAACTAGTCCTTCAATTGAATGGGGACTACCTTGTGTTTAAGGCATAAGGCCATCCCTCTGTGACAAAAGAGAGTAAGCATGAAGAGCTTCTCTCAGTTCAGAGTCAAGAAGAGCCCCCACAGTCAAACTCTAAGTTTGATGTTGTGAGGCCACAACCAAACTCTAAGTTTGGTGTTAAGATCCCATATCCAAACTCTAAGTTTGGTGTTGGGACTATACAACATTGACCTGATCACCTTTGTGGCTCCATGAGAGCCACAGTCAAGCTATTGACATTAAAGAAGCGCTTGTTGGGAGGCAACCCAATTTTATTTATCTAATTTTTATTTTATTGTTATTTTGTGTTTTATTAGGTACATGATCATGAGGAGTCACGAAAAAAATCATAAAAATTAAAAACAGAAGCAAAAAATTCGCACCCTGGAGGAAGCACAGGCTGGCGTTCAACGCCAGTAAGGTGCATCTGGCTGGCGTTCAACGCCAGAACAGAGCATCAATCTGGCGCTGAATGCCAGAAACAAGCAACATTCTGGCGCTGAACGCCAGGAATGTGCCTGAGAGGACAAGCTGGCGCTGAACGCCAGTAACAAGCATGAAACTGGCGTTCAACGCCAGAAACATGCTTTACATAGGCGTTGAACGCCCAGAATGTGCACCACACGGCGTTTAAACGCCAGAATGGTGTGCAAAGCCAATTTACATGCCTATTTGGTGCAGGGATGGAATTTCTTGACACCTCAGGACCTGTGGACCCCACAGGATCACCTCAGGATCTGTGGACCCCACAGGATCCCCACCTACTATATTCCTACCTTACCTCCTAATCCTATTTTGTGATTTCCCCATGTCACACTTCCCAACACTCTTCACCAATCACCTCAATCCCTCTTCCCAATCACCTCCCTCACCACTCACATCCATCCACTCTTCCCCATAAACCACACCTACCTTCAAAAATTCAAAAACATTTTCCCACCCATTCCCACCCTAAATGGCCGAACATTCACTCCCCCTCTCCCTATATCTACCCTTCCATTCTACTTCATTTTCACACAACACAACCCCCTCTTCTTCACCTTGGCCGAACCTACATCTCTCCCTCTCTACCATATTCTCTTCTTCTTCTTCTTCTCTTCTTTCTTCTATTGCTCGAGGACGAGCAATATTTTAAGTTTGGTGTGGTCAAAGCACAATCTTTTTTGTTTTCCACTACCATCAATGGCACCTAAGGCCGGAGAATCCTCTAGAAAAGGAAAAGGGAAGACAAAAGCTTCCACCTCCGAGTCATGGGAGATGGAAAGATTCATCTCTAAGAGCCATCAAGACCACTTCTATGATGTTGTGGAAAAGAAGAAGGTGATCCCTGAGGTCCCTTTCAAGCTCAAGAAAAATGAGTATCCGGAGATCCGACATGAGATCCGAAGAAGAGGTTGGGAAGTCTTAACCAACCCCATACAACAAGTCGAAATCTTAATGGTTCAAGAGTTCTATGCCAATGCATGGATCACTAGGAACCATGATCAAAGTATGAACCTGAATCCAAAGAATTATCTCACAATGGTTCGGGGGAAATACTTAGATTTTAGTCCGGAAAATGTGAGGTTGGCGTTTCACTTGCCCATGATGCAAGGAGATGAACGCCCTACACTAGAAGGGTCAACTTTAATCAGAGGTTGGACCAAGTCCTTACGGACATATGTGTGGGAGGAGCTCAATGGAAGAGAGACTCCAAAGGCAAGCCAATTCAACTAAGAAGACTGGACCTCAAGCCTGTGGCTAGAGGATGGTTGGAGTTCATTCAACGCTCCATCATTCCTACTAGCAACCGATCTGAAGTTACTGTGGATCGGGCCATCATGATTCATAGCATCATGATTGGAGAGGAAGTAGAAGTTCATGAGGTCATCTCCAATGAAATCTACAAAATAGCCGACAAGCCCTCCACCATGGCAAGGCTAGCTTTTCCTCACCTTATTTGCCATCTATGTTACTCAGCTGGAGTCATCATAGAAGAAGACATCTCCATTGAGGAGGATAAGCCCATCACCAAGAAGAGGATGGAGCAAGCAAGAGAGATCCCACACGGTTCTCAAGAGATGCATGAGGAAGCTCATCATCAAGAAATCCCTGAGATGCCTCAAGGGATACACTTTCCCCCCAATAACTATTGGGAACAACTCAACACTTCCTTGGAAGATTTGAGCTACAATGTGGGACAATTAAGGGTGGAACATCATGAGCACTCCATCATTCTCCATGAAATAAGAGAAGATCAAAGAGCAATGAGGGAGGAGCAACAAAGACAAGGAAGGGACATAGAAGAACTTAAGGACATTGTTGGTCCTTCAAGAAGAAGACGCCACTAAGGTGGATTCATTCCTTGTTCTTATTTCTTTCTGTTTTTCGGTTTTTAATGTTGTGTTTATCTATGTTTTGTGTTTCTACTTCATGATCATTAGTATGTAGTAACTATGTCTTAAAGCTATGAATAAATTCCATTAATCTTTCACCTCTCTTAAATGAAAAATGTTTTAATTCAAAAGAACAAGAAGTACATGAATTTCGAATTTATCCTTGAATTTAGTTTAATTATATTGATGTGGTGACAATACTTTTTGTTTTCTGAATGAATGCTTGAACAGTGCATATTTTTGATCTTGTTGTTTATGAATGTTAAAATTGTTGGCTCTTGAAAGAATGATGAACAAAGAGAAATGTTATTGATGATCTGAAAAATCATGAAATTGATTCTTGAAGCAAGAAAAAGCAGTGAAAAAGAAAGCTTGCGAAAAAAAATGGCGAAAAAAATAGAAAGAAAAAGAAAAAGCAAGCAGAAAAAGCCAATAGCCCTTAAAACCAAAAGGCAAGGGTAAAACGGATCCAAGGCTTTGAGCATCAATGGATAGGAGGGCCCAAGGAAATCAAATCCAGGCCTAAGCGGCTAAATCAAGCTGTCCCTAACCATGTGCTTGTGTCATGAAGGTCCAAGTGAAAGCTTGAGACTGAGTGGTTAAAGTCGTGATCCAAAGCAAAAAGAGTGTGCTTAAGAGCTCTGGACACCTTTAACTGGGGACTCTAGCAAAGCTGAGTCACAATCTGAAAAGGTTCACCCAGTCATGTGTCTGTGGCATTTATGTATCCGGTGGTAATACTGGAAAACAAAATGCTTAGGGCCACGACCAAGACTCATAAGTAGCTGTGTTCAAGAATCAACATACTTAACTAGGAAAGTCAATAACACTATCTGAAATTCTAAGTTCCTAGAGAAGCCAATCATTCTAAACTTCAAGGGAAAACGTGAGATGCCAAAACTGTTCAGAAGCAAAAAGCTACAAGTCCCGCTCATCTAATTAGAATTAATATTCATTGATATTTTGAGATTTATAGTATATTCTCTTCTTTTTATCCTAATTGATTTTCAGTTGCTTGGGGACAAGCAACAATTTAAGTTTGGTGTTGTGATGAGCGGATAATTTATACGCTTTTTGGCATTATTTTTAGGTAGTTTTTAGTAAGTTCAAGCTACTTTTAGGGATGTTTTCATTAGTTTTTATGTTAAATTCACATTTCTGGACTTTACTATGAGTTTGTGTGTTTTTCTATGATTTCAGGTAATTTCTGGCTGAAATTGAGGGACTTGAGCAAAACTCTGAAAAAGGCTGACAAAAGGACTGCTGATGCTGTTGGAATCTGACCTCCCTGCACTCGAAATGAATTTTCTGGAGATACAGAACTCCAAATGGTGCGCTCTCAACGGCGTTGGAAAGTATACATCCAGAGCTTTCCAGCAATATATAATAATTCATACTTTATTCGGAAATTGACGACGTAACTTGGCGTTGAACGCCAAGTACATGCTGCTGTCTGGAGTTAAACGCCAGAAACACGTCATGATCCGGAGTTGAACGCCCAAAACACGTTATAACTTGGAGTTCAACTCCAAGAAAAGCCTCAGCTCGTGGATAGATCAAGCTCAGCCCAAGCATACACCAAGTGGGCCCCGGAAGTGGATTTATACATCAATTACTTACTCATGTAAATCCTAGTAGCTAGTCTAGTATAAATAGGATAAGTTACTATTGTATTAGACATCTTTTGACAGTTTAATCTTTTGGACTTTGTAGTATTTGATCATTCGGTCTCTTGATCATTCAGGGGGCTGGCCATTTGGCCATGCCTGAACCTTTCACTTATGTATTTTCAACAGTGGAGTTTCTGCACACCATAGATTAAGGGTGTGGAGCTCTGCTGTACCTCAAGTTTCAATACAATTATTATTACTTTCTATTCAATTCTCTTTTATTCTTATTCCAAGATATACGTTGCACAACACTTTGATGAATGTGATGATCCGTGACACTCATCATCATTCTCACCTATGAACGCGCGTGACTGACAACCACTTCCGTTCTACCTTAGGCCGGGCGCATATCTCTTAGATTCCCCTACAGAATCTTCGTGGTATAAGCTAGATAGATGGCGGCATTCATGAGGATCCGGAAAGTCTAAACCTTGTCTATGGTATTCTGAGTAGGATTCTGGGATTGAATGGCTGTGACGAGCTTCAAACTCCTGAAGGCTGGGCGTGATGACAAACGCAAAAGAATAAAGGGATTCTATTCCAACCTGATTGAGAACCGACAGATGATTAGCCGTGCTGTGACAGAGCATAGGAACGTTTTCACTGAGAGGATGGGATGTAGCCATTGACAACGGTGATGCCCTACATACAGCTTGCCATGGAAAGGAGTAAGAAGGATTGGATGAATGAAATAAGAAAGTAGAGATTCAAGAGGAGCACAACATCTCTATACGCCTATCTGAAATTCCCACTATTGATTTACATAAGTATTTCTATCCCTTTTATTTTCTTTTTATTATTAGTTTTCGAACTCATCATAAACCAATTTAATCTGCCTAACTGAGACTTACAAGGTGACCATAGCTTGCTTCATACCAACAATCTCTGTGGGATCGACCCTTACTCACGTAAGGTATTACTTGGATGACCCAGTACACTTGCTGGTTAAGTTGAACGGAGTTGTGGAAAGAAAAAGCTTCTCTAACAGTGCCTAGAACTCTTGTATCACAATTTCGTCCACCACCCTCCCTTCTCTGTGTTTGAATTTTTCTTCTTCTTCCTTCATTCTTATTCTTCTACTCACATAAAAAAATCTCTATACTGTGACATAGAGGATTCCTCTTCCTTTTC
Source organism: Arachis hypogaea (assembly GCF_003086295.3). Lineage (NCBI taxonomy): Eukaryota > Viridiplantae > Streptophyta > Magnoliopsida > Fabales > Fabaceae > Arachis > Arachis hypogaea. Next base: position 24,112,605 of record NC_092041.1, on the reverse strand, counting down.
TGTCCTTTTCTTTTCATATGAGCAGGAACAAGAAAAAATCCATTCTTGTTGAAGCTGATCCTGAACCTGAAAGGACCTTGAAGAGGAAGCTAAGAGCAGCTAAAGCACAGTACTCTGAAGAGGACCTAACTGAAATTTTCGAACAGGAAAAGGATATGGCAGCTGAACCCAACAACAACAATGCAAGGAAGATGCTTGGTGACTTTACTACACCAAATTCCAACTTCCATGGAAGAAGCATCTCAATCCCTGCCATTGGAGCAAACAAGTTTGAGCTTAAGCCCCAATTAGTTTCTCTAATGCAACAGAATTGCAAGTTTTATGGACTTCCATCAGAAGATCCCTTTCAGTTCTTAACTGAATTCTTGCAGATCTGTGATACTGCTAAGACCAATGGAGTTGATCCCGAGGTCTACAAGCTTATACTTTTTCCTTTTGCTATAAGAGACAGAGCTAGAACATGGTTGGACTCTCAACCTAGAGATAGCCTAAACTCTTGGGATAAGCTGGTCACGGCTTTTTTAGCCAAGTTCTTTCCTCCTCAAAAGTTGAGCAAGCTTAGAGTGAATGTTCAAACCTTCAGGCAGAAAGAAGGTGAATCCCTCTATAAAGCTTGGGAAAGATACAAGCAACTGACCAAAAAGTGTCCTTCTGACATGCTCTCAGAATGGACCATCATGGATATATTCTATGATGGTCTGTATGAATTGTCTAAGATGTCATTGGACCATTCTGCAGGCAGATCTATTCACCTGAAGAAAATGCCTGCAGAAGCTTAGGAAATCTTTGAAATGGTTGCAAATAACCAGTTCATGTACACCTCTGAAAGGAATCCTGTGAGTAATTAGACACCTCAGAGGAAGGGAGTTCTTGAAATTGATGCTCTGAATGCCATTTTGGCTCAGAACAAAATGTTGACTCAGTAAGTCAATATGATTTCTTAGAGTCTGAATGGATTGCAAAATGCATCCAACAGTACTAAAGAAGCATCTTCTGAAGAAGAAGCTTATGATCATGAGAACCCTGCAATGGCAGAGGTGAATTACATGGGTGAAGCCTATGGAAACACCTATAATCTCTCATGGAGAAATCATCCAAATTTCTCATGGAAGGATCAACAAAAGCCTCAACAAGGCTTTAATAATGGTGGAAGAAATAGGTTTAGCAATAGCAAGCCTTTTCCATCATCCTCTCAGCAATAGACAGAGAATTCTGAGCAGAGCCCCTCTAGCTTAGCAAACATACTCTCTGATCTATCTAAGGCCACTCTAAGTTTCATGAATGAAACAAGGTCCTCCATTAGAAATTTGGAGGCACAAGTAGGCCAGCTGAGTAAAGGAGTCACTGAAACTCCTCCTAGTACTCTTCCAAGCAATACAGAAGAGAATCCAAAAAGAGAGTGCAAGGCCATAACCTTACTTGGTGTGGCCGAACCTAGGGAGGAGGAGGAGGACGTGAAAAGAGTTCCCAATTGAGGAACCTAAGGAATCTGAGGCTCATCTAGAGACCATAGAGATTCCATTGAACCTACTTCTGCCATTCATGAGCTCTGATGAGTATTCCTCCTCTGAAGAGGTTGAAGATATTACTGAAGAGCAAGTTACTAAGTACCTTGGAGTAATCATGAAGCTGAATGCCAAGTTATTTGGTAATAAGATTTGGGAGGATGAACCCCCTTGCTCACCAATGAACTGAATAACTTGATTAGGCAGACATTACCTCAAAAGAAAGAGGATACCGAAAGGTTCTTAATACCTTGTACCATAGGCACCATGACCTTTGAGAAGGCTCTGTGTGACCTGGGGTCAGGCATAAACCTCATGCCACTCTCTGTCATGGAGAGGCTGGGAATCTTTGAGGTTCAAGCTGCAAGAATCTCACTAAAGATGGCAGACAAATCCATAAAAAAAAGGCTTATGGACTAGTAGAGGATGTGCTAGTGAAGGTTGAAGACCTTTACATCCCTGCTGATTTCATAATCCTAGATACTGGGAAAGATGAGGATGAATCCATCATCCTTGGTAGACCTTTCCTAGCCACAGCAAAAGCTGTGATTGATGTTGACAGAGGAGAGTTGGTCCTTCAATTGAATGAGGACTACCTTGTATTCAAGACTCAATGTTCTCATTCTGTACACATGGAGAGGAAGCATGAAAAGCTTCTCTCAATACAGAGTCAAACAAAACCCCCATATTTAAACTCTAAGTGTGGTGTTGGGAGGCCACAACCAAACTCTAAGTTTGGTGTTGAGAGGCCACAACCAAACTCTAAGTTTGGTGTCGGGAGGCCCCAACCAAGCTCTGATTATCTGTGAGGCTCCATGAGAGCCCACTGTCAAGCTATTGACATTAAAGAAGCACTTATTGGGAGGCAACCCAATTTTATTTATCTATGTTATTTTATGTTTTCTTTAGGATGATGATCATGTGGAGTCCCAAAAACAACTTCAAAAATCATAACAAATTTAAAAACAGCATTAAAAATAGTACACCCTAGAGGAGGAACTTACTGGCGTTTAAACGCCAGTAAGAGTAGCAGAATGGGCGTTAAATGCCCAGTCTGGCACCATTCTGGGCGTTTAACGCCAGAAATAGGTACCAGACTGGCGTTTAACACCATAAAAGGGCACAAAACTGGCGTTAAACGCCAAAAACAAGCAACAGCCTGGCGTTAAACACCAAGAAAGGTATAAAAGCTGGTGTTTAACGCCAGAAACAGGCAGCAGTCTGGCGTTATACGCCAAGATTGCACAATAAGGGCATTTTGCACGCCTAAAAGGAGCATGGATGAAAAATTCTTGACCCCTCAGGATCTGTGGACCCCACAGGATCCCCACCTGCACCACCTCTCTCTCTCCCCCTCACACATCTCTATAACACTCCACCCAAAACACCACTCACCAATCAAATCCTATCCTCTTCCTTATATTCTCTTCACCAATCACCTCCATATATCTTCCCCAAAAAACTCACCTACCTCACTTTCAAATTCAAATACTTTTCCCTTCTAAACCCACCCAATTTCATTTGGCCACTCTCCCTTTCTTTCCCTATAAATACCCCTCTTCACTCTTTTATTTTTACACATCACAAACACTCTTCTACCCCCTTGGCCGACCCTCTATCTCCCTCCATCTCCTCCACTTTCTTCTTCTTCCCCTTCTTTCTTTCTTCTTTTGCTCGAGGACGAGCAAATCTTTTAAGTTTGGTGTGGTAAAAGCATTGCTTTTTGTTTGTCTATAATCATTTATGGCACTTAAGACCGGAGAAACCTCTAGAAAGAGGAAAGGGAAGGCAAAAGCTTCCACATCTGAGTCGTGGGAGATGAAGAGATTCATCTCAAAGGTCCACCAAGACCACTTCTATGAAGTTGTGGCCAAGAAGAAAGTGATCCCTGAGGTCCCTTTTATGCTCAAGAAGAATGAGTATCCAGAGATCCGACATGAAATTCGAAGAAGAGGTTGGAAAGTTCTCACTAACCCCATTCAACAAGTCAAAATCTTAATGGTTCAAGAGTTCTATGCCAATGCATGGATCACTAGGAACCATGATCAAAGTATGAACCCGAATCCAAAGAATTGGCTTACAATGGTTTGGGGAAAATACTTAGATTTCAGTCCAGAAAATATAAGGTTGGCGTTTCACTTGCCAATGATGCAAGAAAACACACGCCCCTACACTAGAAGGGTCAACTTTGATCAAAGGTTGGACCAAGTCCTCATGGACATATGTGTGGAAGGAGCTCAATGGAAAAAAGACTCAAAAGGCAATCCGGTTCAATTGAGAAGACCAGACCTTAAGCCTGTGGCTAGAAGATGGTTGGAGTTCATTCAATGCTCCATCATTCCTACTAGCAACCGATCTGAAGTGACTGTGGATCGGGCCATTATGATCCATAGTATCATGATTGAGGAGGAAGTGGAAGTTCATGAGATCATACCTCTAGAACTCTACAAGGTGGCTGACAAGTCCTCCACTTTGGCAAGGTTAGCCTTTCATCATCTCATTTGTCACCTATGCAATTTGGCTGAGATTGACATAGAAGGAGACATCCTCATTGAAGAGGATAAGCCCATCACTAAGAAAAGGATGGAGCAAACAAGAGAGGCCACTTATGGACCTCAACAAGAGCATGAGAAAATTCCTCAACATAATTCGAATCAGGTGGGTTCAAATTATACACAAACACACGCACACACGCACACACTAATATTTTTTGTGGTATAATTTAAATAAATTTATTAAAAAATATTCATGATAGCTCATTACTCTTCGAAAAAATATTAAAATTATACTACAAAAAATATTTTATTCTATGCAAAATAATTTAAAAAATGGCTTAAAAGATGTTAGGAGTACTATAAAAATTTGTAATGTCCAAATGAATTAGGACATTAAAAAAATACTCTACATAGTCAATAATAATTTAGAAATTAAAGAAAATATATTTTTATCATGTATTTACCTAAATCACTAGAATATTACAAACTTTTATAGTACTCATAACATCTTTTAAGCCATTTTTTTTAAAATTATTTTGTATAGAATAAAATATATTTTTTAATTGTTTTATATGGAATAAAATATTTTCTTTCATTTCTAAATTATTATTGACTATGTAGAGTATTTTATTTAAAATTTGAGTACATGCATGTATTTACCTAAGTCATTAGAACATTACAAATTTTTATAGTACTCCTAATATTTTTAAGCCATTTTTTTAAAATTGTTTTGCATAGGATAAAATATTTTTTGTAGTATAATTTAAATAAATTTATTAAAAAATTTATTAAAAAATATTCATGAGCTATTAAAAATGGACAAAAGAGTATTGTATGAAATTCGAATTGATAGTTCATTAATATTTTAAAGAAGTCTCGTAATTAAATATTTGTTAGCTTTTTTTTAATGTATGAAATAAAATATATATTTTTTAATTTTTAAATTATTAATTTTTTAAATAAATTTTTTAATAAATTATTAATTTTTTTAATGAATTATTAATTTTTTAACAGCATAATTCGAATTACTTGAAAACACGTGCGTGGATGTAGTTTAAATCACCCTAATTCGAATTAATGTGTGTGTAATTCGAACAGGTTGATTCGAATTAGTGTGTGCGTGTGTTTGTGTATAATTCGAACTCAGCTGATTCGAATTATGTAGAAATGGAGTTCGAATTTAGCTAGTTCAAACTACATATAAATGTACATTGGTAGATTCATGAAGTAATTTTCGTTTGGCTGTAATATTTGGCTCCCCTTGGTTTATTATTGTCATTTGTCCTTTTTAATATATTAATAGTTACATTTCTATTCAATTCAATAAATAAATAAAGTGTAAAAAATAAAAATTTAAAATATGTATTAATTGTCTAGAATTTAATTTAACTATAATATTTTATATTTAATTAAAATATGTAAAGATATTTATTTTATTAATTAATAATATAAAATATATTTATTATGTAATACATGCGATACATGTAAATTCATCGTCTAATTTCCAGAGTACGATTAAAACATATTTTTATTATTCTGTTAAAAAAATCAACTATTAATTAAAAGTCATTTAATTTTGATGGGAATCATCCGCTAATTAGTAATTAGAAAGAACCACTTCTGTATACCAAAAAGGAAAAAGAAAGGGCCGCTTCTCAAACGTTCAAAATTTCGAAACCCAAGCCTCTCTCCCTCCTTCCTCTGTTTCCTCATTCTCCTCCCTCTTTTATTCTTCACTTCGCCGCCGATTCGCACCGATGATCTCCGAACCGGAAAGTTCTCTCAGAAAGAGAGATGTCTCTGACCGACGCCTCAGCATCATCGACGTTTCCTCTGCAGACGATTCCCTTCTCGATTCAAATCCCCTCAATCACCATCCTCTAGGTCATACTTTTCATTCTCTTTTCTTTCATCTCTTGTTTTATAACTAATTTTACTTGAAATTCTATTTGTTTTTATCTTCTAAATTGTTGTTTGCTGTGAAATTGAACCAAGCTCGTTGATACTCTTCTTTTGGATTTATCTCATTCATTTTAGAATTGTGTGTTTCAGAAAACCAACAGCACACTGATTTTTTATACACTCCGAACTCCAAAAAGTTTGAGGATGCCGCCACAAAACTCAAAGAGTGGGAGCGAGAGCCCTGTTCGAACGAAACTTCCGATGTGGAGAAGCCGAAGAAGAACAGCAAGTGCAACTTGCGCAAGAGTTTAGCTTGGGACAGTGCTTTCTTCACTAGCGCTGGTACATTTTCTTTAGCACTCTTGAATTTCTTATTCATTTGTTAACTTTTTGGGTGTGCTTCGGTTTCAGTGTGATTTTAAGTGTAAGTGATGCTTCTATTTGATGGATAAATTTGAAGGGGTTTTGGATCCGGAGGAGTTGTCGAGCATTATTGAAGGTGTTGAGAAGGAGGAAAAACACGCACTACCGGGAATTCAAGAGGATGTGTATAAATCATGTGACTCACTCTCCACATTAGGGAGTGAGAGCTTGACATTGGAAATGGAAAGTCAAGAGGGAGATTTATTTGAAGACGTAAGAGCTTCAATTCAGAAGTCTAGTGACAAGAAGTTAAGCCTCGCTAGTGGAAAGAGCAAAGTAACATCAGCGGTATCGGGGTTGCAAACTGATGAGGGCAAGTCTTATCATGCACTAAACCTTTTTGTTTTCTCTCTTTTTGCCTTAGCATTCTTGCAATCTTTTTTTTCCCCCTAAATATTCACATTTAGATATATTGTGGTTTGAGGTGTTTGAAGCCTAAGACATAGAATGAATATATGAGAAATGTTTTTTTTTTTCTCTTGGATTTGACAATTCATGTTATTGCATGTTTTGAATATGGTTTTATTTATTCCACTTTGTTTGTATTCTAGGATATTTATCATGAGTTAGTTGAACTGATTGTTTCTTGATTTTGTTTTCAGCTTCAAAAAGGATTCACATAGCTTCTCGCAACAAGGTAACTTGCACTACTGATAGAGTAGAATAGTATGGGATGGGAAAGTATTAACCAATATAACTATCCTCAGTTACCTCCATTTCAAACATAAGAATGCTTGAGGAGAAATTTGTGCAGTACCCCCAAGCACTTGGTTTATTTCAAGAAATGCTATGTTTGTGTCTATGATTGGCTGTTATCCAATTGCCTACCATATTTCTTATTTCTAAACCTCAAATTAAGTTGTATGTGCCATGAACAAACTCTTAAAGAAGGTTGAGGTTGCTAGGTAGAAACAAATCAATGGCATGATTATTTAACAGTTTGCAATAACTTTCCATTGATTTTAGATAAAGGCTCCACCTACTTCTAAAAATCCAAGTGCAGCACAAGGATTAGGGAAGATTACAAAGAGAAATCCTACTTTTCCACAACTTCCACAGGTATGCCACTAAAGAAAACCATTGAATAGAACTAGTACTTTTTCTTATTGAGAAAAAGAAATGGCTAACTGATGCATTGGCAGAGATAAAAGCTTTGAATTCATGAAATGAAATTTGAGTTTTTTATACCTATTAATTTTCATATTTGAAGAAGCCTGTTGCCACAAGGAGAGAATCATCTATATCGAAGCAATCAAAGGTACCTGGAAAACCTAGTCCAATTTCAACTCTATCATCCAAGAGGGTGTCACTTGGTGAAAATCTCAAGGCAAAACGAATAATTGGTGGTCAGAAATTGCTTCAACACAATTTTTTTAATTTCTCATTTTGGCAAAAGTATGCCTTCTTTCTGAGTTATTGTTCATGTTTTTATTTGATCTCTTCAGGCAATGTCCATTTGGTGCCCAAAGCATCTGTTGTTCGAGATTCTCATGGCATTTTGCCTAAACCCTCTGTATCATACAAATCCCCTTCAGTCCCGTCATTATCATCCAAGACAAAATCAGCAACTTCCACATCTGCTGGAACTCTAAAGCCACCTTCATCTCGCTCAGCTGTTAGTACTCCATCAAAAATTGCTTCAACAAATAAGACTGAGTATGGGCCTTCAAATCTCTCAAGTCTGATGTCTGTGAATAAGCATTCTTCTAGTGTTTCACCTGCTAGCTCTATCAGTGACTGGTCTTGTGAGTCATCATCATCAGCTTCCATGGCTAAAAATGTGTGTAACTCAAGGACCAGAATTGAAAGTAGCTCTAGTAGACAGATCTTATCAGACACTGATGTTGAGCGAACAAATTCTCAGAATCTTCAGAACGATTCAAGCATAGAAGGTTTGAAAATTCAACATACTATGTTTGGCAGTTCAAGTGCTAGGATTGCTCCCGGAGAAACTGTTCTTCCTCCAGCTCCTGTGAAACCTTCGGGTCTTCGACTTCCTTCACCCAAGATTGGCTTCTTTGATGGGGTGAGTTTTGCATTCTATCTGTTTTAGTACCGTTTAGTTGTTGAAATTTATAAAACTGGCATCATTATTATGATGAATATTGTAACATAATTTACTATTGTTATTGCAGTTGCCATACATCACTAAATTATGATTTTTTATCTATTTCTTTTTTCATGTCTGCCTGTTATTGCAATGCATTGCTGAGATTCCCTACCATTATGCAGGTTAAGTCATCAGTGCGCACTCCACGTGGAGGAATGCAACCACACTCTGTTATACCTCGTGGCTTGCCAAAGCATGCAGCAAGAAATCCAAGTGACAGTCAAAAGAAAACAAAAACTGGAAAGCTGCCAGTGGCTAGATCTATCGTGTCAGCTGAAAACAGAGAACCCACTTACCAGCAAAATTCACTTCCAGCTCCTCTTCATGAATCGTTAGATATTGAAATGAAGATATCTAGTGCTTTGCAGAATGTCGAAAGCTCTTCTGAAACGCCAAAGGAAGTTCAATTGGAACCACATCTTACAATTGGGTCAGGTAACTTGAAGGCCAACAATATGGTGGCCAAAGTGCATCTTGTTGGCATACATGACGATGAAATCACTCTTACTAATGGAGGCCATAATACTTGTGTTTCAGGTGCTGTTGATCTTAAAAATGATTTGCATCCACTAGAAGGTGTCCATAACAAGGAAAATGTTCAATGTGATTATCAGATTGATTGTTTGAGCAAACAAGTTGGACTTATGGACATAAATTTCCAGACACAGGAAAAGCTCACTGGTGATTCTCTATCTTCCTCCCAGAATGATACTAGCTTCCAAGATAAATCCAATGGTTTGGAGCTATCAAGTCGGAAGGAGCTTGTTGATTGTCCCAAAAGGGAAGAATCATTAAAAAGTTCAGCTACTCCCTGTCTTTCAGTTTCCCAAACCAGCTTTGAACTTTGATTTTGCGTTCTCAACAAGAGAACTTTTGATGTCAAAGATTCCTTGTGCAATACGGATAGACACTCAACTACAGATTTATATTATGGAAGAAAGTAGCTAATGTGATTTAACGAAGTTGAAACTATTTGAAATTGCTGTTTGTTGCTAAAGGTGCAACTGGAGAAGTATTGATTTATTGATCATTGATGATATGTCAAAGTCATTGATAGAAAGTCTTTTTATCATATTGGCTATATGCTCAACCAACGACTTGAATTTGATGGGTCTCCTCCATGTCTCAAATACAGAGAGAAATTGTAGTGTATTTGTTTACCATGTGCTTTTTGGCAACTTGCCGTAGCAAGTACATCTTGAGCACTCATTGGCTACGTTTGAGTATGCATCTAAGTATCTAACAAACACGTGGTTTTTTTTTAAGTTAATTCAAAATTTCGTTTATATGTATATAGTTTAACTGTATAAGACGTCAAGTTGATTATTTAGACACTGCCGGTGTGCCCATATCCATATCCAATCGAATACAGGTATCCATATCCATGTAACTTGCAACTTAGAGCAGTGTCATGTAATCCGAATTGGATTTCATTTTTTGAATTCGTAGTATGAAATTCTTGTTCTCATTGATAATATGGATCAAAGTCTTATCTTGTTTTAAACATGACTATGTCATTCTAAATTGAAATCATTATAAACTCCGGCACTTTAAAATGGTGATATACTGATGTGTTCAAAATTTTTAAAATCTAGCTTGAAGTACTTGTGTATTTTTTCTTGTCATCAATTTATATATTTTTTTTTCTCGCATCATTTTTCAGCATTCATGTTAGGGTTGTAGACATAGTTGTAAAAGATGAATTGGTGATCAAACAGATCAGGTTATTAGTTTACTGGTTTATTAGTTCAACTGATAAGTTATTGGTTGAACCGATAGAATTGGTCTTACGTAAATAAAAAATATAAAATAATCAAAAGTCTAAAATTAAATTTTAAAATAGATATCTTCACTAATATTTTAAAAACAAATAAGTTTTAACAAATTATAATCAACAAGTTATACACTTATAATCCAGTTATCATTAAATGAGTATATAAAATTTTAATATTTTTCATAATAAAAATTTTTTAATTTTATTTTCATACTAAAGTAACTATTTTTTATTTCAATAACTAACTAATTGATTTATATTTATTATATTATTTTTGATATTTTTATTTATATGTTTAATAATATTTATATTAATAATTATGAATAATAAAAAATATAATTAATTTAAATATAAATGAGTATAAAATTAAAATAATATTAATAAAATTATTGTATATTTTTATTAGATAATTAATAATTAGCATATAAAATACTAAGGGAAGCATGTAAAAACAACGAGGACCCAAGTTCAAGCCACATCTTCAACAATTTCAAAATTTTTTTAGAGCGATTCGGTTGGACCGATTCTCACCGATTTTAAGCAGTTCTCATTGGTTCTAATTTTTAAAGGGTTATATTACTAGGCTGGACCGATTAAGGGTCTGGTTCACCAATTTTCTAGTCGAATCGGTCGATTCGATCCGGTTCTTATAACACTGGTTTTATAGATTTATATAATTGTGAGTATAGTTTAAAAGTTTGTAATTAAATTTTTATTACATAAAAAATCCTAGTTAGATCTTTTTTATTTTTTTTGTTAAAAGATACTTTTTACTTTTAGAATATTTGTTTTGGATTGTAGTGCTAGTTTGGATTGGTTTTTTTTGAGTGAAAAAGTACTTTTTTTTAAATAAAATAATTTTATTCAATTTAAAATCTATTTGAATATGTCTTTTAAAAAAAGCACCTTTATTAAAAAAAATTATTTGCTTGTTCTAAAAATTAACAATATCTTACTTTAAAAAAATAATAAGCAAAAACGTTTTTAATACTTAAAAATTCTTTTTAGAAAGCCTATCCAAATTTAAAATAATTTATGTCGATTAGAAAAATATCTTTTTTAAAAAATGAAAAAATAAATACTTTTTTCAAAATCCAATTGATGGAGGGATAATTGTCGGTCTAGAATTTCTTAATAGAAAAGTACTTCGTTGTAAGCATAGTCCAAACCAACAATTTATCCCCAATTAAAGTTTAAAAAAGTTTGTCACAATACGAATCAAAATAACCGAGAGTATTAATCCCGGGTCATTCTCCCTAAGAATTGCAATGAAGTGCTCAATTATTGGTTATGAGGAGAATCGGGATTTTGAGTTGGCAATTGACAAGAAATGTAAATAACAAAAAAGTAAATGGCAAATTAAATCAACTAACAAAGAAAGAAAATTCAAATGGTGAAAAGGTCTTGGCAAAGGTTGATGGTTAAGTATCTCTATCCTTGTTACCAACTATAATATGATCATTGTAAGGATTAATCCCATTTAGTCATCCTCTAATAATTGGAGGAAAGTCAAATGAGATTCATTAATCCTAATCCATAAGTCCTAGCCATCTCACTAATTGAATTAGTGAAGACTAGTATTAATGGAAGCAAATTATCAATTACTTGGATATTAGTAACTCAAGATCACCCAAATTACCAACCCAAGCTAAGAAAGAAAAAATCTAATCTATAGCTAAAAGAAATATTTCATCAAACACCTAGAATGTAATAAAAGTAAACATCATAAATTGCAAGAATTAATAAAAGTCATGACTAACACAAGTGAGAAATCTAATAGCAACTAAAATAAACAACATGAGACATGAAAATATAAAATTGCATTAAAAGAGAATTAAAATTGACAAGAGAGTTCATGAAATAAAATTGGCAAAATAAGAAAATTAATAAGAGAAATAGATAAACTAAGATACTAGAACATATAAAAGTGATAGAAAACTAAATTGAAATAAGAATAAAATCTAGAACTAAGAAGAAATTGAAATAAGAACCCTAAAATCTAAAGAAAGGAGATAACCCCTCTCTCTAGAATTCTACATTTATCTTAACTAAAACTAATCTAATGTGTGTCTTCTCCCTATCCTCCTTCATTCCTAGTCTCTTATCTTCAATTTGGGCTTGAAAATGGGCCAAAAACTAACTCAAAAATCGCCCTAATGTTTTTCCTTTAGTGAGGCATGCACGCGTACGCGTCGTCAAACTTTGCATGTTTTCATTCTTAAGGCCTAAGAAGCATGTTTTCATTCTTAAGTATAAATTAGGAAGGATTCATAAAACAATGCAATTTATATGAATAAGTGTGAAAATAGTTGACAAAATCTACTCAATTCAATCCAAAATAAAATAGTGGTTTATCACCAATCCAAACTGATCCTTAGTGTTTGACGTAAAATGAATATGAAATATTTTAAAAATAAATATTGATTATTGCGTTTTATTTTTGAAAATAACTAATAAAAATCTAATTATAAATTTTTTAGTTATACTACACATACAAGCCTTTTTGGCAACCAAGTCCAACCAAATTGGCCGAAGCCCAACAAAAATCAACTTCGTAATAGAGAGCGTGTAAACATGCACTCGTGCGATTGTTCAGTAGTGCGAACATTAACATCAAAACGCTTCATCTCTCTCAATGAAAACCGAAACGATCAAATTACAAATGACGCTCAAAATCTTTCAAAATCTTTGCGAAAACTCAAGGGAATCTCGAAGCTACGTTTGAAACCTTCATCAAGAAACATAAGAGAGAACTAGAAAGATTATTGAAGGTACTTTTTGCTAATTATCTAGTTTTTTCACTTTTCTCTTTCGCATTTTTTATCGCGAAACACTATATAATCATATTTCTGTTTATTTAGTAGATTCATTTTATGTTCTTGCATTAAAGTAGATATTGCTGTTCTCGTTAAACTGTTCATTTGGTGATAATTGTGTTATGTCGGTGTAAAAATATTATTGTAGTGTTTCTCGTAAGTTTAACCTAAATTTGCATGTGTTGAGAGATTTGAATGTGTTTTTGTGCATGTTTGAGTGTTTGCATATTTTGAACTGAGCTTGTGTGTAGTAGTCAGTAACTTTTGGTGCATTTCGTTTGAATAGAGGTGCAATTGTTGTTGTTGTCCTCTTTTTGTTGTGTCTAGGCAACATAATATTGTAGTATTTTTTGTGTCTTTTTGTGCATGTTTGAGTGATTTGCATCTGTTTTTGTTCATATTTAAGGGATTTGCATATTTTGAAATTAAATTTGAGGGATTTGTTCATAAATTTATTGTTACTAGCCCATAAAATATTGTTGTAGTGCTTCTATTATCATTTTGTGCATATTTAAATGATTTGTATGTCTTTTTGAACTAAAATAGTGGGATGTAATTAAGAAATACTTTCGGTGTATTTGGTTTAAGTTTCGGTGCATTTCATGTAAATTGAACTGCACTTAGTGATGTTACCTATCAAACTAATTTTTTATTCCTAGAAGAAAAAATGACAATAAAGAGAATTGCTAAGAGGAGCACTACAAAAAAGAAAAGGCCAAAATATCAAGTAAGAATATATATATATATATATATATATATATATATATATATATATATATATATTAGGACAATCCATTTTTGTTTTATAAATATAGTTATGTAACATAATTTTCATTTATTTATAGAAACTCATGATTTGAGGTGCTCAACAAAATCCATTTCTAATATATTCAGCAAGATGAGTGATGGCAAGAATGCTATTGTCGACAAATTGGGATTTGTTGCTTTGAGACATATTCCAGCCTATACTGTGCCGCATAAGCTCCTGAAAGAATTGGCATATTCATTTGATTTATACAATAGCACACTAGACATACGATACGGTGTAATCAAGATCACCCCTAAAAAGATAGGAGATGTCCTTAACTTCAATATATCTCATAAAAATCTACTTTATAATCTATTCTATCAATCAAATTTCGATTTTTTTACATTACTTATGTGTTATTGAAATATTTTTGCTACTGTTGTAGGGGAGTGCTATTCAAACAAAATAATCTATAATGAAATTAATGAGTAGCAGAAAGAAGTTGTTGAAAGCTTCAAAGGTTGTTCTTTGCCACTTTTGACAAAGTCTTTGCTTGACATGAGTGTTGATGGACCAAAAAATCAACTGAAATTCAAGATAACATTCATCCTTTTCATTCAAAGATGCTTCTTGTTGTCAACAATAATAAGCAAAAATTTTTCGGTTCATATGCCACTCATTCTTCATGTGGACACAATACAAGAATGGAATTGGGTTACTCATGTGCTCAACTTTTTCGTTAAAGGCATCAGAGGTCACAAATTGAAAAATAAATTTACAGTTAATGTCTGCTTCTTTGCACTGATGATCATATATTTTAATAAATTCACACAAAAATAGCAGTGAATAGAACTCCTGGACTATCATAAGTGCAACATTGGACTAGGAAGAAGCTGGTTAAAAGAATAGAAAGTGAGACAAAGGATAAAATATTAATTCAACAGAAATAATTCCGTTTAATTTCAGTGCATTTATTTAAAATATATTATGCTAATTAAATATTTTTCCATTTTAGGGCCTTATAAGAAGAGCACGAGTGAGGGACCAATCAAGAAAAGAAAAAAAAGAAAAGAAAGAAAAAAAAGCAACCAAAGAAGAAAAATGTTATACTAGACTCATTCAGAAAGTGAAAGTGATTCTGATTATGAGTCTGATTCTAAATATGAATATGAGGAGACACCAAAGAGAAGAAAACAACTCCAAAGATGGGCAAAGATGTTAGCGTTATTTTTTACTGTCTTTTGTAAATATTTATTCTATTTATTTACTCCAAAAAAGAGGGAATTAAACTCTGTTGAGTTAAGAAATTAACTAAATTAATTGATGATGACAAATATTATTTTATTGGACTAATTACCAAATTAATGTTGATTATTTCTAATTAAGTGTTGCAGGCCAAAGAAAAACAAAAAAAACAGCCCAATAGGATGGAAAATAAAACAAAAGCTGATGGGCTACAAAACAATAACAGCTCGAAGGTGATAAACAGAAAGCAAATAAGTTGAATGGTAAGTGAATATGATCCAAGCCTTAGGTATCCCTTTCAAGCTGATATCTCCATGGTGTAAAGCAAAAAGAATAAGCTGGGCCGAGTTAATCAAACCCACCCTAAACCCAAGCTTCTCAAAGCTGATCCCTCCAAAATGTTGCCTCCAAAGCAACGTTCACTTTTTCTCTTTGGTCAAAACTCAGAGAAGAACGAGAGAGAGCTTTGTTCCTAAGTATTCACCAAAGAAGAAAGAAAGAGAAGGGTTAAGCAAAAAAGGTTGAGGTCTAATCACCCACATCAAACCATATCAAAATAAGTCAGAAGCTAAAGGTGATTCATTTCCTTCTACATGCATTTTATTTTCTTCTCTTCATCTTCAACTTTTTGCCAATCCAATTTGGGATACATGAAAAAGATGATCTCTGATAAACACTGCTGTGAATCAAAGGCCAAAATTATTTCTTGGGGACCAAGTAGTATCTCAAGGGTTCAGATCTGGTTTACTATTGAAAGGCTGTTTCTCTTTGCTTCCTTGAGACTTTCGGTCAAGCAAGAGAAAGTCAGACTCAAATTTCTAATTTAGGGATTAACTGGAAAAAGTGATATGGTAAGTTGGTAGCACACAGCTCAAGGAGTTGATATAAGAGAGAGCAACTCAGTAACATGCAAGGAGATACAAAAAATTTTTTTTTGTTCATATTGAAACAAGGAGAGAAAACCAACGTTTGAGGTTTATGTTCTGAGAAGAGTTCTCTGAAGAAATTCATCAACTTGGACAATGCTTCCTAGTTAAAGGAGTATTCCGCCAGAATGAGGAACTAAATCAGAGGCAAGCAAATCTGGTTTATCACATAGCAAAGAGGCTGTTGAAGCATCAATCTCCTTCATGTTTTACATATTGTAATTTTTTTTAATGTTTATCTTTCTGTAATTTCTTGAGGTAAAAGGCAAAGTGAGAGAGCTCAAGTAAAAGCCTAAGAGTGAAAAGAGGCAGAGAGAAATACTTGAGTGAAAAGCCTAGAGTGATTTCAAATTTCTTTAGGTTGATTTTGTGTCTTGTATCTTGTACCAGTGAGGTATCCCTTTCTTAGTTGGGTGAGCACTAAGAGTGAAGAGTTAGGTATTAGCATAACCAAGTCAAGTTAGGTTAGAACTTGAGAGTGAAAGGATTATGTCAATCCTGTGGAATTGGTGTATGTAATACTTTAACTATAGTAGAAATTTCACCACTGTTGTGGTGGAGAATGGATGTAGGTTGCATTACACAAGGCAACTGAACTAGGATACATGATGGTGTCAGCTTCCCTCTTCCCTTCTCAGTTCTGTTTTTTTATATTCAGGAGACAATGAAATTGTTTCATAAATTTTCTTCTGCTGAGTTCAAACAGAATCAGACTGAAAGTTTAAGTTAAAAGGATTATTTTATTAAAGTCAAAGAAGGTCATAGATTCATCCTCCCTTCTCTAAGCCTTCTACAACCTTCAAACTCCATATATTACCATCAGTGGCCAAAGAATAAAGTATTGATCTTCTTATTATTCTTTCCAATTGTATTGTTATTTCTGTTACTGTCGTATTAAATCTATTTTACTGTGTCATTTTATTTTTGTTTATCAGTTGGAACTGCATAATATATGTGATAAAATGGCTGGAGATTATCAATCCAAAAAAGACCAAAAAAGAAAAATATGAATGAAAAAATTAGAAACAAGTATGTATTAATAAACATAGTTGGTTTCTCTACTTCTAAATTAACACATACTAATAAATTTGTTTCAATTGTGGAAAGAAGTTGATAATTTCAGGCGAGAATATGCTCTTATTCTCTTTCACAAAATATATCAGTTCAGAGACAAAGCAATTGCTGAATCTAAAGCCATAAGACTCTAGAAGATATGCACCGAAAGTTGTTTCACAAAAGAACCGAATTATACCTGAATCAACAACACAGAAGCCAAATAAGATATACACCGAAAGTTGTTTCACAAAACACATAAACCAAAACAGCAAATTACCTATTTGTATTGTAAGTGATATCGAATGAAATAACATCTTCAAAATACGCACAAGCAACCCTACTTCTTACATCAGCCCAAAAAGCAATTTTGATTGAGTGATCATCCTCAAGTTCAAGCTTGAAAAAGTTCTGATTCTTCTCTTTCATTCTTAATTAGTATTTTCCAAATTGTTTGGCATCTAGTTTGGAAACATTACGGACTTCCCTTGTAATGTAATTTCTCACATCTTTTTCAATAAAATTTAATTCACGGTGACTTGATAAACCACTATTTTATGGTATATTTTGGATTGAATTGAGTAGATTTTGTCAACTATTCTCACACTTATCCATATAATTTGCATGTTTTTAATTTTCCTTCCTAATTTTGTGCTACGATTGAAAACATGCTTCCTAGACCTTAAAATCGCTAATTTTTAATCCTCTTTTATTACCATTTGATGCCGTGATATGTGTGTTAAGTGATTTCAAATTTTATAGGGCAAGAACAACTTAGAAGATGGAAAGGAAGCATGCAAAAGTGGAAGGAACACAAAGAATTGAAGGTTTGAGAAGCTGGTACCAACGTGTACGCGTGACTGAAGCGTGCGCGTGACCAAGCCATAGTCTAACCAAGGCGTACGCGTCATGACTCCTTGCTATGGACAAATTATTGATATGTTTTGCTCGGTCTGATTTCAGCTTTGTCGTTATTATCAATTGTACGACATACAAACATGCTTAATTGCCCGTGTTGTAAATGATGCAAAACAACCTTTGAAATAACCCAAACACCAACGTCCTTCAATAGATGTATATAAATTTTTGCAGTACAATTTAATATAGCTGAGGGATTTGTCTTCTATGTTAGAGATATATTTGATTTTCATTTTTCCTCTCTATTACATGTAATCAATTGGTTCTTAATTTCATTTTTCTTCTTATTTGTGTTTCGAATTTTCGTAGAAAAACCTACAAGTTTTGAATAATCTTTGTAGAATTTTTTCGCTTATTCAAGTATGTTAAAATTCATCCCAAATTTTGGCACAAACTGCTCATCAACATCACAAAAAAACTGAAAAACACCGAAAAAATTGTTCTTGATTAAACCAAAATATTTTTTCAAATGCACCAAAACTAGGAATAAAAACAGATTCAACAAAAAAATTTAAAAATCCTACATTGCATTCAAATTCAAATCATCAACCATAAACACCAATTTTCACAAACAAAAATGAAATTATTCAACTACAGGAGCATCAAATACTAACAAACTACATTAATGAGGTCCGAACCAAACCTCATCCACTTGATTCGTTTCAAAATAATAATCCAATTTGCTCTAGTTCAACTAACAGTCTGGACTTGTATCATTCATTGTCTTCGAAAACGAAATACCTATTCAAACCTAATTTTATAGCTTGATTTAAAAAAACTGATCCAAATCTTCAAATCAGATCAAAGAGCATTGATCATGAACGATGAGAATGCATAGAATGAAGGGAACACAGAGAAGGAAGAGAACACAGAAAACGCTAAGAAAATTTGAAAAAGAAAACAAAATCCACATAGAAAAGACAGTTGTATATAGTCACGCGTTAAGTCAAAAGGCTGTTAAAGGTAGTGGCGCGTGAAGCTGAATTAGGTTATAGCAATTTAGTTGGCTAAATGACTTGGATGTAGAACTTGGATTTGGATCCTCTAAGTTTGAATTTCACTTTAGAGAGTAAAGTGTGATCTTCTACCTTTGAATAGTTTCTCTTTCATATTTATTCTTAGTCCCACCTATGAAATTAATGGTGAGAAATCACACTTTACTCTCTAAAGTGAAATTCAAACTTTAGAGGATCCCAATCCGTAGAATTTTATTGTAAATTTTTATCTAATATAAAAGCTTAATTATAAACTTATAAATTGTAAAAACCTAATTAAAAATGGTTAAATCATAGTTACTAGAACCGAACCGATAATTAACATGGCCTTAACTAGGTCATTGGTTCAACCGGTGAGTCACTGATTTACCCGATTGATCCGATCCTAATTAGATAAAAATATAAAATTATAAAAATAAAATTAAAATTAAAAGTTAAATATATATTTTCAAAAATATATTAATAATTAAATATCAATTCTTAGATATAATTTATACTATAAAAAGAGATAATAAATTAGTCACTAGTATAAAATATTTTTTCAATTTAAATGAACAAGAAAAAAATAAAAGATAATATAAGCAATATCAATATATTAATATATTTGTATACCATGTATTGTTACTTGTTTGGTATCCATGTGAATCCATACTTAAAAGGATAAAAAAAATAAAAATTCATTCATGGTTTGTTATATATATATATATATATATATATATTTGTCATATTTATTAGTAAGAAACAAGTTGGCATAGTGACAAAAGGGAGACTGTATGCAAGCTGCCTTGCTGTTGAACCTTACCTTCAACATTTTTGGGGTTGTAGTGGAGGGAGCTCCTACGATGGTTCGGCAGCCCGCGGATGCACCGTGGACCCGCGGTAGATTTAGTGTGGTCTGAAGCATAAACTGACCAATTTTTAACGGATTTGACCACTATTAATCGGTTCGAATACAAATCCGGTTTAATTTACTAACCGAATCGGCCAAACTATCAATTCACCAATTTTCCTATCGAATCACCCGATCTAGTCCGATTCTGATAATTATGTGTAAAATAATAGAGATTATTAGAGAAATTACACCTAAAAAATTGTGCTTATTGATTTTTGAAATTATATTTCTTTTACTTAATTTTTTTTTATTCAGTTACTCAAGGTAATGAAAACTATAACCACAAAACCTGTCCATATTTAAAGAGTAAACTTATAATTGACGTACTAAACAAGAATGCTTTTTCAAAAACTGCTATAAGAAAAATAAATTATGACCAATTTCGTCGGTTTCCAAATATACAAGATGTTGAAGCTTTTTCTTAAAAGAACAAAGAAATAATCCAAGCTTGCAAAGATGGCCAAGTAAATACCCAAGGGAATTACCAAAATGTCAGACTAAGTTAAATTTCATTTTAACAGGCCAAGACCCATGATAAAATATTGGCACACAACTAAATTGATGAATAAAAATACAAGAGCTTTACTTAAATATATGTTCTTGCTGTCAAACATACCTAATGTTGACTTTGGAGCCAACATAATTCCAAGTTCCAGTTTGAGCCCGGATTATATAATTGAAACATCTGTTGGAAAAGGTTGTACTAATTTCAAATATCATTTTTACGAACATATAAGCAGTAATACAACGAGGTAAGTCTCAAAGTGGTCCCTGAAGTTATCCTCGAACCTCATAGTGATCCCTGAAGTTAAAAATTATTCATATTCATCCCTGAAGTTGCACTCCGGGACTCAGACTCATCCTTCCGGCCAATTTCGTCCAGCTGGCGCAACCGGAAAGCTGATTTGGACTTGTTGGTGACACACTGTCCGCACAATGGCTAACTGACATGGCGACATAAACTGTTTTGACTCAATTTGATTCCCAAATTGAGGTTAAAAACCCTAATCCCCAATTAACTCTCTTCTCTTGAAAGCCAAAATTTAATTTATCATTTGTCAAAACCAAGAGCTTCTGCAGCATCACAGACCAGCTTTCTTCATCTTCTTTTGATTTCGGAAGATATGAAAGGCAATATGCAAGTTTCTGGATGTATAATTCCAAGCAGAAGACAGTATACATCAGGATAAGAACATTTTAAATTTGTTGTCTTTATCAGAGAAAATTTTCTCCAACAAGTGCCAACTAATGAACAAAATAGACATTAAACTAGAAAATGAAAATAAATGGGGAAAACACTCATCAAGGAGGGCTCGCCTGCTCGGAGAAATATTAATGCAAAAAGGCTGCTTTTTTCTAAATTGCAGTCATGGCAGCGCCATAACAAAATGGCGTGGCAGATTTTGAACCCGCAAGAAGCTGTCGCGGCAGCTTCGCCACAGCATTGCTTTCACCGCAGTTGACCCTCCTCCGCTCCAAGTGGTTTTGCTTTTCCAACTTTCCCTCTTTTTTCAAGACTGTTCTGTTACAAAACATTAGTTTTTTTTTTCTTTTTCTCTTTGTTCCTCTCTTCCATTCGCTCTCTATGACTCAATTTATGAACCTCTCTTCTTCTATGTCCTTTGTTTTCTGGTGTTTCTTTTGAGTTTTTAGTATTTGACTATGTCATAGTTGTCATTTAACCTCTATATCTTATGTCTTTAAACGTATACCACATTTCTTTCTTGCATTCTTCTACTGGATACCTTTTCTGTACCTCTCTTAAAAACTACAGGACTCTGTTAGGTCACAAAAATGGCTGCAACAAGCATAAGCAGGGAAATACATCCTCTTAAAAATCTTCTGTAATACCATCTGTGCACTGTTATATTTACAATATAATCATATCATAGAACAGGCTCTTTGAAATTTGATGAAACCATTACCTTTGCAATATCAAGACTGCATTCGTTGGACTCTTTGGACGAAAGTTTTATAGCAATAGCACATTCAATCTGCATAATTTCACATCACAAATAAAATCATTAACACGTCAGTAAGAAAACTCTAATGCTTTTCAGGTACAGTTTTTCTACTGATAAAAGCTACAAACTAACCAGAAACGCATACAAATATGACATCACCAATTGTTTTAATCTTTTAAGGCATAGAGATGGCATAGAGATGTAACGATCTTGCATTAGAATAGAAAAATCTAGTTCAACATAAATGCATATGTAGGTGTAAAACACAACCACAATCAACGTCTAAAGGAAACTGTTTAACAATAAATTTAATATGAAAATAAAAATGGATTAGAACTATTTCATAAACATAATTCTATTTGATGAAATCATGTCCTTTTGTCAAAATCATCAAAATTTGAATGCTTACTGGTCAAGTTTTTTCAAGCTACATATACATTAGAATAAAGCATGTAACCAATGTTAGAAGGGAAATAGTAACTTACACTTTCATAATGATTCTAATTAATAGTAACTTACACTTTCATAAATGATACACGAGAAATTTTACAGAAGATCATATCCCGTTAAGGTAATTTGTAATTTTTCATATCCTCATATCCCGTTAAGGTAATTTGTAATTTTTCATATCCTGTTATCGGCTCTAAAACGCGAATATCTGTTTCTATTCATTCTCCTCATGATGCTTCAAAATGATCGTGTGCGCTAATCATAACTTGTGGTTTTTGAAGATAGAGAAGACACTGTAGGAGAAGCAACAGAGAAGAGTCACAACAGAGAAGAGTCACCTCTGGTGCGATAGAGAAGAGAGGAGAAGAGAATCAATTGGGGATTATGGTTTTTAACTTCAATTTGAGGACCAAATTGAGTCAAAACAGTTTATGTCGCCACGTCAGCTAGCCGTTGTGCTGACAGCGTGTCACCAACGAGTCCAAATCAGCTTTCCGATTGCGCCAGCTGGATGAAATTGGCCGGAAGGACGAGTCTGAGTCCCGAGTGCAACTTCAGGGATGAATATTTGTAATTTTTAACTTCAAGGATCACTATGAGGCTCGAGAGTAACTTCAAGGACCACTTTGAGGTTTACCTCGTAATACAACTGCAGGAAATTATTCTTCGCCAACTTTAGATAAAGACCCCAACAATAATGATACGTTCCACTCAATCTGAGATTTCAAGATAATGTTGTTACCAGAAGGGATAGATGGCCTAAGCAGGTTTTTTTTTACAAATAAAATGCGCAACAAGCAAGGAATAACTAACGAAAGACTACGGCTTGGATATGAATCAAATAAAGTTCCAAAAAATAACTATCAAGAGATACAGAATTGTTCATAAACTCATCCAGTCTAATGAAGCAAAATCCATAATCATCTTTGGGAAACTATATAATAAAAAACAGATAGGAACCATCCAACAAATTTAAGACCTTGGCTTCTCCTTCTTCTCCTTGAAAAGAGCAAGGAGTGACACACCAGAGACCTTCACAACCTTGAACCTAACACCGGGAATATCACCAACGGCATGACCTTTTCTTCCGAATCCAGCTATCAAAACTTCGTCCTACACACATAAACAAGGCCCATTATACAATGAATTCCACTTCAGTAACATTGTATAGGATGAAGCAAAGAGGATAATCAATATAGCAAAACTACATGACCATGATTACTCACATTCTCTTCAATGTAGTTTAAGCAACCATCATTTGGTACAAATGCAGCAATCTTCTTCCCATTCTTGATGAGTTGAACCCTCGCACATTTACGAATGGCAGAATTGGGCTGCTTAGCCTCAATACCTCTGGACACAGAACACAGCAGTAATTTCTAAATATCAAATGCTAACTGTAGAATTATTCAAGATGCACAAAACCAAATAAGACTTACATCTTTTCAAGAACAATACCCTTGGCATGGGAAGAACCAGCAAAAGGTTTCTTCCATTCATTACCAAGATGAGATTTCTTGTATGATTTGTCTGCCCACCGTTGCCTTCTGCGGTGGGACTTCAGCTTACGGGCAGCTCCCATTCCACGCGTCTTCCTGTCAAATTAGTAAATAAGGATTTAATTACCCACCATCCATTGATTTAGAAATCAACACCACTGTATCTTAACAAGTTTAAGAGACCACCATCTCCAAGGCTGCATTTGGTTATTGTTTTTAAGCGCATAGGTACATACACAAATACACAAAAGATACATAAACATAAAGATACACAAATTTTGTAATGTGTTTGGTAATAATGTACAAGATACATATAATCCAAATGTCAATTTTCTTGTGCATTGTGTCTTATGCATTGGTAATTTAAAAAATAATTAGGGATAAAAGGTCAGATTTTGTGTGATATGCATTGTGTCTCAGTGTCTTATCTTTAAAGAAGAACACTAAATACATGTATTCTGTGTGTATATGTGTACTACCTACCGTGTCCATCAACAGTGTATGTGTAACAATTAGTGTCCATGTCTCAACAAACAAACACAGCCTAAAAGCATGGATAAATTAAGATAGCTAACGAAAACTCTGGAAATTTATTTCCATTCATCTCTGCACAACGTGCATAAACACATCCCTATACCTTGTTCAAAGCACACTCTTGGAATATAGTGCCACAATAATATAAGGGAAAAGCACCAACCAAAATAAAACATGAAAATCGAATGCAAGAACTGTATCACACTTCAAACTCCCTATATAGCTCCCGATATTTTTATTAAACAAAAAGGTAACATTTTGCATATGGGAACAAACCGTGAGAAACTTGCCGCAATGAAATTCCTATAAAACTGACAACAAAATAAGTAAATGGATCGCACACATTAAAAGCCAATAACTTTCTAATTACCAGATTCATCAGGCTCGCCATTTTGAGGCCAGATAAACAAACAATAAATTTGAAGTACAGTGCTAGCTAAACAAATAGCAGTGATGAACCGAGTAAAATATTTAAAAAAAGAAATAACATCAGTCATGGAAGAAAGCAATTCGTGTAGAAGGTAATAACAAAAACGAGATTGACATTTGTGCGGAATGTATTATTACCCCATGATTGATTGACGGTAGCTTTGTTCTGCTGCTGCGAGGGCGTCGAGAAGAAGAAGAAAATGCAGTTCAAACAGCAGCCGCAGCGATAAACCCTAGCCCTAAATTTGGTGTGTTATGTTTTTATAGAGAGAAACACTTTTGGGTTAGGAACATGGGCTTGTTTTGAAAACAAAAATACTTTATTTTTCTATTGGGTTTCAGGATCTGTCACTTCACTCTATTTCTTAACTTTGAGTCCAGAAGGCTCAAAAAACTATTGGGCCTATCACATAATGGTCCATTTTAGGACTTCAGACCTAGTAGTTGCTAAGTAAGTGCATGCGAGTGTGTTTGTATGAAACAAAAAAAAGTTGGTGCGATCTAATATTTTTTAGTAACTATCTAAATTATTTTAAAAAATTTTAAAAATAAATATTTTAGTTTCTAAAAAAATTAAAATATGACAATATTTTTAAAGTTTTATTCTAACACACAAATCAATTTTTAGTTTATTTTTCGACGGAATAATTATCGAAATCAGTCCCTAATAATTTTAAAAGCAGACATTTTATTCTCCAAAAAAAATTTAATATACAAATCAACTTTCAATATCTTTTTTCTATTAGAACAGTTCTTATCTATTTTTCGACGTAACTCACTAACAGAAAATATAAATTTAACATTTTCTTTGTTAACATAATTTTTGCACATATTATAAATTAAAAAAATATTAATGTGCCACATGAATGTATATGTTAAATTAGTTTAATTATAAAGTATAAATTCAGTTAACTTCTTAAATTAATTGAAAATTAATGATCAAATTAAAATTTAAATAAAAAATAAAAGAATAACTTTAATTATATTTAATTTCTAGCTATCACAGTAATATCAAATGGTTTTTAACCTTGAGTTTTCTTATAGATTAATAATCTCTAGAAAAATTATAAAATACAGATGCTAACTTATAAAGATTTACAGAAATTTCTTCGGCATACATATTTGGTTGACATGTAGATATTTGTTTCCAAGAAGGAAACAGCTTGACAGGCTCTTTGTGAAGAGTGTGGCTGACTTGGAACCTTGGGTGAGCGAACTGACATTATGTGAGAAAAAGTGTAATAGTGTAAGTGTAACTGTCTTGCCTTGGCCTCCATTTTTTCTAAGTGACCCATTTAAGTTTTATTGGCTTGTCTATGGTGTTTTGAACTGCTCTTTTTTTTTAATAAACTCGTTAAGGTGTTATGGTCTATCCTATTCATAAAAAAAAAAAAAAAACTGAAAAAGTTGAATTTAGTTAACAAAAAAAAAATTGAATATACTAAAAATATTGGAATTCTTCTTTCTTTATATACTAAAAGTCAATTTCTAACTAGACAAAGAAAAGTTTCAATATTCACATAATAGGATATTAAGTTTAATATTCATAATTTTATATATACAAGATCTAAAATTAAATATTCAAATATTTTAATAGTAATTAAAAATATAAAATAAAATAGATAAATAATTAAAAAATAAAATAGAATAATTTTAAACTGTTTTGACCTAATTTATTATTGTCTCTCAAAAATATTTTATCAGTGAACAAAATCTTGTGTGTATATATGTTAAATAAATTGATTTATTGTGCAAGTATTAAAAAGTTGACAAATAGCACACCAAATATTATAGTTTCCATAAGCATCAACTTCATTTTGTTGCAAGATTTTTCTGCTCATCCTAGCAGCAAAGTCAATTCCCTGATTTTGAGAAGATTCGTGACATTATGCGATGCTCGTGAAGGATAGAGCTAGTGTTGATTCAGAGAACGACGAATTGTGTGGCTGATTTCTTGGCCAAATGCTATTAAGGAAGGTGTCTATCATGCTGAATGGCTGGTACTGTGAGATGGTCTTTAATTGCTTCTTCTTCTTCTTCTTCAGAACATGATACCTTAATTGTTCTTTGGTTCTTTAACTGCGTTTTTTGCTTTTTCTTTTTTTATTTAGAGTCACAAAAAAAATCAACTTCATTAGTTAGTTAAAATAAATTTTGAATAATTATCTAAATCAGTTTCTGAAATTTTTAAAATTTAACACTTTAGTCACTGACTTAAATTTTAAAATATTAACACCAAATAAATTTAGAAAAATATTTCCAAGTAAACAAGATCTTTTTTCTTGGTATAATTACTAAATGTCGTAGTACAAACAGCTTTTTTCCAACATCACTGTTATAAAATTTTACTCTACTTATAAGAATACCATTAAAAATCAATTTATCAATTCTAGCTGCTAAACTTCTCTATACCCAACAAGAGAGACTACAATATGAGAAAAAATAATATCTCACTTATTAAGTGCAATCCTGTTCGCAGATAGATAATAATCTGTACAAAAATTCAAATAATAACCATGTAACCATAAAAAATTACTAGAAGGCGAAAATTCAAGTACTATGTACTAGCAAGATTACATTAGGTAACACTAACAAATTTTACTATTGTTTGTTATATTGTTGACAAGTTCGTCTCTAACACCATATCACTATATATTAACTATGCTGGTTAAAACAGTGGATTTGAATTTGAGACAGGAAATGAAAAGAGGTAAGGTGCCATCTCAATTTTAGACCGGACACGCGCTATTGCTCTCTTATACAGCACCAATTGTCAAACTCAGAACATAGCGCAGCAATATGAACAAATTCTTTTTCTTTTTCCTTTTTCCAAATTTTTTTCTTCGCAATCATCTGTTTTTGACTTTTTATTTTCCTAAAATAATAAATACTATATTTTCCTAAAAATAATAAATACTAATAAATAAATCAATTTGTTATTTCACATACAAAATATTAGAACATAGCACATTCCATGAACAAACCTGAAGGCTATATCCAAAAGAAGTAACAGGCCAAAATTCTAGTTGCTTCTTACATGAACCAATGAAAAAATCAGCAAAAAGTTATCATGTGAAAGTTAGTTTAGTCATTAACTTCTAAATAATTTCATTGAAAAATAAATAAAACAGAAAGTACTCTACCAGCTTATGAATGCTTTGTTGAGTTCCAAAAAACTCATCATGGTTAGGAGCCATAGAATTCAAGAGATCTTACAAGGTATAGATGTCAACTGATAATTGTATATTCCAATCTGTGTGAATAATTGTATATTCCAAGGGTTACCAGATAAATACAGTTACTAGATGCCAAAGCTAATCAATCGGTGGGCAGAGCAGCTCTTACCTTCGACTCACAAGCACGGCGGACGATGAGAGACGGCAGGCAAAGCACTACTGAACACAGTAACCACGATGACAGGTCGAGGCACCACGACTACGCGACTACGACGAAGAACGGCGATTGGCAAAAGGGGAGATGACCTTGACCACAACAAACAGTCATAAATCTCGAGCGTCACTGACAGCTACATTGACAAGACCGGATGCGGCGCTCGCATTAGAGGAAGCTCGAGTTTGTTTCATGAGAGGAGAAGAGTGACCTAAAAATCCGACCTGCATCCGTTTCATCCATTTCTTTTTTGGAGCGACCAATAAGGCCCAATTTGTGAAGCTGGCACCTATGGAACCCAGCACAATGAGATCCCATTCCAATTAGTCGACCATCCCATGAGCACCCGCAACTTGTTGACAACCTGCTTTATTCTACAAAAGGGAGACAACACGCGTCAACAGGAGATGCACTTTGGGAATAAGACACCATTCCCCCTTGAGAAAATACATTTGACAGAGAAATAAAATTGACACAATCACAACACAAGAATTTAACGTGGAAACTCCAATTACCGGAAAAAAAACTACGGCCGTTGTCAAATGACAACCAGAGAATATCACTATGTGAAAATTGTTACAACACATAAACTTCTTTCTCTCTAACACCGGCACCCCAGTACACCTACACTCTCTCAAAGCAAATATCTAACTACACCTCACAACACTCTCTAATCAAAGAGTATAGAGGAAAAGAAAAGTCAGATACAAGCTTTAAGTGTTTCCGACTGGTGCAAAAACAAATGGAGAATTTAGCCTCATATTTATAGCCTAGGCCACCCACTCCATTTGTTATCCTAAGCAATGTGGGACTAATTCAACCAAATCCTAACAATCTCCACCTTGATTGAAATAGTCACACATCTTCACCTTCCATTGTCAACACCGACAATTCTTTGCTGCCATTGTCTATACCGACAATCATAGTTCAGAGAACTATCATACTCCACCATGAAAGTATACTCACTTGGAATTAGACCACTCCAAGCATTTTGCCTTAGTACAGATCGAAACCTTGCTGAAAATTTATGGTGCAACTTCCAAATTAGCTTTTCCTGGAAGTTCTTCAGCCATCGACCTAACTCCGCCACACACCTTGCATCTCAACGCCAACCAATGCCCGTGTGCAATTGTGGACCCGATTGCCACAACTTATCCTTATCCATGGTAGTGCGGTAATACCATGAGGATACTTCTTGTCTTCAACGCCTTGTGCAAACCTGATTGTATCAACACATCCTTGACTTGTATTTGCCACAAGCCAAAAATGATTCTTCCATCAAATTTTTCTATTTCACGCTTCACAGCATTTGAATATTCTGACATTGTTGCAACTGTATACTAGAATAGTATAACTCAACTGTAGACCGTGCACTAGGAAGGGTCCCCAGGAAAGAGAGGTGGGTCACAATGAACACACTTAAATACCAAGTCTTTCCTTAGCCAGAACCTTTCCAAACTGCACTCTCACAGTGTCACACTGCCTTCCAGTAACAACAACAGCAACCAAATATCAACCTCAAGCGACAGGACAAAATTATTTTTTGATGTGGAAGGTCAAACTAGGCTGCAACCACAGAGCATACTAAGATTAAATCCCACCGAACCGAAGCTCTGATACCACTTTTTGGGAATAAGACACCATTTCCCCTTGAGAAAATACCTTTGACAGAGAAATAAAATAGACACAATCACAACACAAGAATTTAACGTGGAAACTCCAATTACTGGAGAAAAAACCACGGCCGTTGTCAAATGACAACCAGAGAATATCACTATGTAAAAATTGTTACAATACATAGACTTCTTTCTCTCTAACACCGGCACCCCAGTACACCCACACTCTCTCAAAGCAAATATCTAACTACACCTCACAACACTCTCTAATCAAAGAGTATAGAGGAAAAGAAAAGTCAGATACAAGCTTTAAGTGTTTCCGACTGGTGCAAAAACAAATGGAGAATTTAGCCTCATATTTATAGCCTAGGCCACCCACTCCATTTGCTATCCTAAGCAATGTGGGACTAATTCAACCAAATCCTAACAAAAAGGTATATCTATAAATCTGTATGAACTTACATCTGTACAGTAGCGCAACCATATTCTCTAATAACTTTATTCAACAACAGCATCATCATCATTATAATAACCTAATTTTTAGCACCTCATGATCGTACTAAAAGTTTAGATGTTACTTACCTCGTACCTTTTTATTTTATACTATCTTTATTTAATACGGATCCAAATTCTAATAAAAAAAACAAAAGGTTTTTGCTTTAAAACTCTTAATCACAATATATATATATATATATATATATATATATATATATATATACTCACATAACAATATATACATAGACTTATTCCAAGATTCTTAAATACAAGTTCTACCCCTCTAAAAATCAAAGACAATAAATGGTGAAGGAAAATTTTAAGGCTAAACCAACCACAGAAGATGCTGATACATATGTACATAAAGCTCTGGTGTTCAGCCGCGGCTCCGCACTAATGATTCTTGAACCTGTTACTGAAACAGAAGATCTGTAGGGAGTGAGAACGTCATCCTTGCATGTTCTCAGTAGGGAAAGTGAATGCCGTAAAAGTAATGAACAAAATGCGAATAATTGACTTTACTCGATAAAACTATTCTTTTATCAAGCATTTGAAAATACTTTTTAATTTTACTTTTGACAATTAACTGCTTTCATTAAAATTTATGAACTTAAAACAAAACTCATTTACAATAATAATTCTTAAACACTTTAATACATAAACTAATAGTACCAAAGATCTAATTGGACACACAAGCAAGACAGAATAAGACAACTAGTACAATCACAGAGAAAATACAACAAGTAAAATAAAACCAAATGCAAATATGCAAACAATATGATGCATGTCTGTCCTAAGCAGGCCATGAGCTCACACGTCGGTTGTCTACCTGCCACCCGACATTACTCAGAGAAAACTCCGAATATAGTTTCTACCGTGTCAATCAGGCACAATTATCATCATGGGTATGTCAGTTGGGATATCTTGACATCACGGTAGAAACAGGCTATCAGTTAGGCGAATATTCCCGCATTAGCAATCTTATGCTATCAATTAGGCGGGCCCTTTTGCATTAGCAATTTGGCACAAGACCCATTCACATTCCATATGCTATCAGTTAGGCAGACATTCTGCCATTAGCAATCTTAGGCTATCAGTCAGGCGGGCACTTCTGCATTAGCAGTTTGGCACAAGGTCCATTCGACATACACTTTTCAAGATTCATTATCCATTTCAGTTATCTTTGTCATACATGGCTTCTTATTTTCTTTCTCTTTATTATGCCTCCTCTCACCAATTATATACACATATCTTCGCATCACCTATATTATTAAACATGCCTCTGCATCACTGTTTAATCACACATACCTCTGCATCACCAATTAACCTTAAACCTTCCTTACTTGTCCTAATAATACTGATTTAGAACCCAAAACTTGGTGTTGAGGTAATTTGGTCACAGTTTAAACTTGTACTATATTTCTTAAAAAAATGCCGTTATTGTTTGTGAGAAAATACAGAAAAAATAGCAGGGACCATTGTTATCAAAACTAGACCGAACAAGGTAAGGAATCTGTAAGAATCGGTCGAACCCAGAGTGAATCGGTAGAAATCGGTCAAACTCGGTAAAGATCGATTTGACTAAACTGTTTTAATTTCAAAATTTCCTCGAAATGAAACAAATAGAGTTTGAACCCCTCCCTCAAGGAGATAAATGGAAGCCACAACCACCAAGCTAACTTGCTTGTTACTAATATATATACAAATTATAATACATTTTGATATCTTTTAGCAAATAATTTACTTTTATTTAATTTATTTTAAGTTTAAATATAAGCTCACTCATTCTTAAATTAATTATATTTTTATTTAACAGTAATTATAAACTCACTTATTATTTTCTTCTCATAATTATATAATATTTATTAATATTATTTTTCAATAAATAATAGATAATAGATATAAACTAATTAATAATTTATTAAAAAAATAGTTATTTTAATATAAAAATAAAATAAAAGTATTTATGATAGAATAAAATTAACAAAATACCTATTGTTTCTGTTCCATATTGTTTAGAATAGCTAGATATTTTTAAAATATTAGTAAAAATATATATTTTAAATTTTTTATTCTATATTTTTTATTATGTTTTGTTTTTTATTTACATAGGACCGTGTTAATTGGTTCAACTAGTGACTCATTAGTTGAACCAATGACCCAGTAACTCAATAATTTGATCGATTTGATCACCAATTTGATTTTAATAACTATGGTAGGGACAATAAATTTGTTAAATTCACTAAAAATTCAATTCTCTTTGTGAGTGAGGAGAAAAAGGCGGCAAATAACAAAGAAATTGTGAAAAAAGGTGTCTAAGATCGAATTTACTTTACTAATTAGGTTTAGAAAATAAAATTGGTAATTGATAGTTTTTTATCAAAAGGTTAAGCCCAGTAAATTTTGTTTTTTTTTTTTTATTTCTTTATTTATATATAATTTGTATGTTATTCTTTTCTTTTTCTACGTTCTTTATTTCTACAGGATTTTATTTTTTTTATTCTTTTACAACATAAAACTTGTATTTTTAATTCAATGAAATGAATTGAATAAAATAATGGCAGTGGCACTAACACACGTCAAAATCAAAATTTGATTATACTTATTTGTGAGGCATTTTTTAATTATTTTTTATAATAAATTTATACTTATTTTAAGATAATAATATAATACATCTAATTTAAATTAAATATGTATTAAAACTTAAAAGATATGGAATATGCTTATTTATCAAATAAAAAAATAATAAATTAAAATCTATTTAAATTACTAATTTTCTATAGCAATTATTTTTTATTATTCTATAACATAAACTATATAATATTATGAAATTTATATATGTATAAATCTGAATTTTTTTAAATAAATATTTTAATTTTTTTATTTACCAAAATATATAATTTGTAGATAATTTACTATTTTATGTATTATTATTTATCTCATTTACAGTATAAACGAATTAGTAATATATGTATCACATTTACATTATAAATGAGATAAGACACGTACATCGATGAATATGTCATGGGTGCACATGTATTGTGTAACAATGATTATCTCATTCACAATATAAATAAGATACGTGTATGACTAATTCATTTATACTGTGAACGAAATAAACACAAACGGCGTCTATATGTGTGACTCGTTCGCAACGCCTTTTGAATGTCACTTTCATCCATTTCTAACCTCTCTTCTCTCTCTTAGACCATTTTCTTGAGATATTTGAGTGGAACACACTCAATGGCGCGCGTAAAGGTAAGGAATGACGATATCAACCGTTTGAGCACGACGTGACATGATTGACTTTTAGGTTAGTGTTGTTATGTTTTATTTTGAATTTAAAAAATCATAAAATTATATTTATTGTACTAATATGTATGATTAGAGTAGCCTTGTCCTTATTTTAAATTAAAACAATATAAAATTATATTTAGTGGACTATATGCAGCATTCATCAAGTATTGTTTACTCTCTATGGATTTGAAACGAGTTATAAAATTTGCTGACATGTGTCTGACACAGTACTAATGAAAAGCGCTAGGTATCCTCCAACTACTACATTAGCTCTCAATGCAACTTTGATCACTTGAGATCTATCAAATATAACCAATAGTCCTTCTTGTGGTGTCACATGTCTCCTTAGATTATTAATCCTTAGATTGTTAAGGAAGAACAACCACGACTCAATCGTCTCATACTCTACGATAGCAAAAGCAACATGGAGGATATTACTGTTACCATCTTGTTCCACGGCAATTAGTAACACATCGCCATACTTGTCATACAGGTGTGTGCCATGCATCCACAGAGACAAAGGACTTGTAACACTTGAAAGCCTCAACACATAGAGAAAAATCTCAGAATACCTTGTCAAATTGGCTGCAATCGCGCACCAACAAATGGCCATCATAGTACGGTACCACACTCAAAACACTTATCGTGTCGGGACAACAACTTTGCAATACTTGCAACAACCTCAGAACCTTATTGTACGACTCCTCCCAATCACCATAGATCTGGGCAATTGCCTTTTACTTGGTCAACCAGACCTTCCTGTATAATGATTTTTAGTGATAGCTTTGTCTGATTACACCTTGTAAGACAAAGATAGATACAGATGGATTAGACTGTATGACACTGCAAATGAGGTTGTTGTACAATTGTTGATGATCTTGAGGCATGGTAAGGACTAGACAAGTGTGCGATCCTCCAAATTTGCACACTTTCCTATCGAATTTATATAAAATGGGATCATTATACGTCCGTCCTAAAATAATAATCATAAACAAGAATAGTGTAACTTTAGACATCATAAAGCGACTTACCAATATCCAAAATTTTGTCGGAGTACAACATGGAGACTCCAAGAACATTCTGCTACAGATTGTCTGCAATGTACCTAGTACTTTGCTCAATCAGACTCAACAACCCTATACTCGACACTCCTCTGAATGGAGAATGTTGTAATTCTTCACACCTAACATGACATCCTCCCTGCTCTTGAATCTATGCCCAATGCGAAACTCCACACCGTTATCTGTGTTGTAATCATCTCCCCCTGTATTGGAAAATGGAGTATCCGTATACATCGCGTCAAGATTCAATGTGTGATAGTGGCTAGTTACAATCAACAATTCCAGAACTGGTTTCGGGGCAGCAGAAGATACCAAACTATTCCACCGACTGAATTCTCTGGTACAAACTCTTCCTCATCCCCAAAAGAACCATTTTTGTTGCTGTCGGCGACATATTCTTCATCCAACTCCTTACTATCCACTCCCATGTGATCCACTGGATTAGTGGTGTGCGAAATTAAAACTCGCACAACTTCATCGACAAGTGCATTGTGTCGTCCAAGTAATACCTTAGGTGAGTGAAGGTCAATCCCACAAGGATTGTTGGATTGAGCAAGTAATAGTCATCTTGCAAGATTTAGTCAGGAAAATAGAAAAGGAGTTAGTGTTGTTGCAGGAGCATGAAACAAGAAGGTAAAGAAAAGCAATTAAAGATTGGTAAAGAGATAATATATAGAAACAGTTAAGGCCTCGAAGATGCTTATTTTTCCGGATTAATACTTCTTACTGACTATCTTAACAATAAATGATTCATTCCATGGCAAACTGTAACTGATTAAATCCCAATTCCTTAGCAATTTAATCTCTTCTTATTCTCTTCAAAAGTTAGGGTCAGTGATCATTCAATTCAAACGAGGGTGAAGCTTAGCATTCTAGTTTAGCACCACAAAAACCTCAATTACCCAAAGCTAACTGGATTTTATGTCACATATCCAAATTAGTCTAGGTAATTTGCAGTTTAGGAGAAGTGTTTTCAAGTTGTAGCTCAAGTGACCTTGGTCAGAGTATCACAAGAACTCATATAGAAAAAGTGGTCATACTTCCGTTCCACCCCAGATTCATTTAGATGAAGAACAAAAATACATCACAGAATGGAATCAAACATATATTGAAATAGAAAAGTAATAATATTAATCCATAGGAATAAGCAGATCTCTTAACCTTAACCTAGGAGGTTTAGTTATACTCATGCTTTACAGAGAAAACAGAGAAGAAGATCTGAAGTAATTTTGATTCCTCTCCTCTCGGGAGGCATATTTCTCAGGAGAAAGGAAGTCCCCTATTTATAGTAAAAACCTCTAAGACTAAACCTAAAAGATATTAATTTAAATTTAAAAGTGACAAGGATAAGATAAGCTAAGGAGTGCTAAAATCCACTTTGGGGCCCACTAGGAGTAATTTGGGCTAAAGACTGGCATTCAACTTGGATTATGGGCATTGAACTTCGCTGGTCCTGCTCCGTGGCTAGCGTTGAATGCCAGTTTTGGGCGTTCAACTTGGGAGATCAGTCCTTCTTGGGTGTTAAATGCCCAGGCTTGGCGTTTAACGCCAGTTTTGGCAGTCATTCTGGAAGAAAAGTATAGACTATTAAATATTGCAGGAAAGCTCTGGAAGTTAGATTTCTAACATCGTTGAGACCGCATCAATTGGACCTCTATAGCTCAAGATATGCTCATTGGAATACAAGGAGGTCAGGATTTGACAACATCTGCTATCTTTTCTTTGTCTCTGAACAAGGTTCTGCCAAATTCGCCCAAAATTCACCTAAAATCATAAAAATAACACAAAAACTCAAAGTAGCATCAAAGATGAATTTTATACTTAAAACATAGTAAAACTTGAATAAATATACTAAAAACGACTAACAAATGCAATGAAAAAAGATATAAGATGCTCACACATCAACTAGCAGACTACAGAGGTGATGGTGCAAGAGATGGGTTATCTTGGACCAAATTCGAGTGCCCAGAACCACCACCACCTAGATCACCAACCTCCGCAGAAATCTCCATCGCTAGTTGGGCCATGATTCTTCCATAGACATCAAACATCAGGTGCACATGCTCATTGCTATCTAACAAAAAAAATATGAAACCGAAATACTTTATTTTCCATTAGTGCTAACAACCTATACCCAATTCTTCTAATCTCTTTTGTCCCATTATCACCCAAGCTCGTCAATATTAGACTCTTCAACTTAGATAAAGAACTTAATCGACGAGTGCGCAATAGGATAAGACTATCACACTCGAAAATAACCCTATCGTCACTGTTTTTCATGTGACAATTAGAATACACTCACTAAAATATATTTATCACTACATTTTTACTAAACCTAGTGAAAAAAACAAAGAAGAAAAAAGGGTAAGAAGAAGTGAAATACTTGTGATCAAGGCTAATACTTGCGAATTCTTTTATAGTTGAGTTAAATTTGTCATACTATATCTCATTTATAGTGTAAACGAATTTTAGCTACTGCGTATAATGTGTGCACCCATTTTTTTTGTTTTGTTTAAGAAACGTGTCTTATCTCGTTTACAATGTAAACGAGATTCATTTACACTGAAACGAGATAAATAATGATACATAAAATGATAAATTACCTACAAATTATATATTTTGATAAATAAAAAAATTAAAATATTTAATTTAAAAAATGTATAAACCTTGATATTTGATTATTTTCTTTTTAATATAGTTCTTGTGTTATACTTATTTGAGATTATGAAACTTCAATTGGTTTTGTACTTTTAATTTATGTAATTTTTAAATTTATATTAGCATATTTTTATGTTTTTTATATATTTAAAATTTACATATTATTTATTATAATACAATTATTTCAATTGAATTATGATTGACTCGGTTAAACTTCTAAACCGACAACAACTAGATTGATTCGATAACCAATTCGATTTTCAATACTTTGAATTGAATAAAAAATGCAGATATAAGTTAAAGCTCTTGAATGTCGTGAATACATACTAGTTAAAGATTTATTAATCTAAAATTCGAAAAAAAAATCAAAGATAAAAAGGATGAGTACTACCTTTTTCTAAACAAAGAATCTCCCTTTGTTTATTTGACACAGTAAAATCTTTGTTCAGAAAAAAAGTTTTTATTGTACTAATATGTATGATTAGAGTAGCCTTGTCCTTATTTTAAATTAAAAAAATTATAAAATTATATTTATTGGACTATATGCAGCATTCATTAAGTATCGTTTACTCTCTATGGATTTGAAACGGGTCATGCAGTTTGCTAACATGTGTCTGACACAGTACTAATGAAAAGCGCTAGACATCCTCCAACCACTATCATTGGCTCTCAATGCAACTTTGATCACTTGATATCTATCAAATATAACCAATAGCCCTTCTTGTGGTGTCACATGTCTCCTTAGATTGTTAATCCTCAGATTGTTAAAGAAGAACAACCACGACTCAATCGTCTCATACTATACGATAGCAAAAGCAATAGGGAGGATATTACTGTTATCATCTTGTGCCGTGGCAATTAGTAACACACCGCCATACTTGTCATACAGATGTGTGCCATCCACGGAGACAAAAGGACTTGCAACACTTGAAATCCTCAACATATAGAGAAAAATTCCAGAATACCTTGTCAAATTGCCTGTAATCGCGCACTAACAAGTAGCCATCATAGTACAGTACCACACTGAAATCACTTATCATGTTGGGGCAACAACTTTGCAATACATGCAACAACCTCAAAATTTTATTGTACGACTCATCCCAATCACCATAGAGCTAAGCAATTGCCTTTTACTTGGTCATACAGACCTTTCTGTATAATGATTTGTAGTGATAGCTTTGTCTGACTATACCTTATAAGACAAAGATAGAACAGATGAATTAGACTGTATGACACTGCAAATGAGGTTGTTGTACAATTGTCGATCGTCTTGAGGCATAGTGGGGACTAGACAAGTGTGCGATCCTCCAAATTTATACACTTTCCTATCGAATTAATATAAAAAGGGATCATTATATGTCCGTCCCAAAACAATCATTATAAACAAGAATAGTGTAACTTTACACATCATAAAGCGGCTTACCAATATCCAAAATTTTGTCAGAGTGCAACACGGAGACTCCAAGGACATCCTGCTACAGATTGTGTGCAATGCACATGGTACTTTACTCGATTAGACTCAACAACCCTATACCCGACACTCCTCCGAATGGCAAATGTTGTAATTCTTTACACCTAGTATGACAGCCTCCCTGCTCTTGAATCTATGCCTAATGCGAAACTCCGCACCGTTGTCTATGTTGTAATCATCTCCCCCTGTATTGGAAAATGGAGTATCCTCATGCATCGCATCAAGATTCAATGTGTGATAGTGGCTAGTTACAATAGACAATTCCGGAACTGGTTTCTGGGCAGGCAGAAGATACCAAACTATTCCACCGACTGGAGCCTCTTGTGCAAACTCCTCCTCATCCCCAGAAGAATCATTTTCGTTGCTGTTGGCGACGTATTCTTCATCCAACTCCTCGCTATCCACTTCCATGTGATCCACTAGACTAGCACACTGCAGATGTGATGGTGCAAGAGGTGGGTTATCTTGGACAAAATTCGAGTGTCCAGAACCACCACCACGTACGTCACCAACCTCCGCAGAAAGCTCCATCCCTTATTGGGCCATGATTCTTCCATAGACATCAAACATCAGGTACACATGCTCATCGCTATCTAACCAAAAAATATGAAAACGAAATACTCTATTTTCCATTATATCTAACAACCTATACCCAATTCTTCTAATCTCTTTTGTCCCATTATCACCCAAGCTGGTCAATATTAGGCTCTTCAACTTAGACAAAGAACTTACTCAACGAGTGCACAATAGAATAAGACTATCACACTCGAAAACAATCCCATCATTATTGTTTTTCATGTGACAATTATAATATACACTCATAAAAATATACTTACCACTACATTTTTACTAAACCTAGTGAAAGAACAAAGAAGAAAAATAGGAAAGAAGAAGTGATATGCTTGTGACCAAAGTTAATACTTGCAAATTCTTTTATAGTTGAGTTAAATTTGTCATACTATATCTCATTTACAGTGTAAATGAATTTTAGCTAATGCGTATCACGTGTGCACCCGTTTTCTTTGTTTATGAAACGTGTCTTACCTCGTTTACAATATAAACAAGATTCATTTACATTAAAAACGAGATAAATGATACATAAAATGATAAATTACCTACAAATTACATATTTTGATAAATGAAAAATTAAAATATTTAATTAAAAAAATGTATAAACCTTGATATTTGATTATTTTCTTTTTAA
The DNA here is from genome assembly GCF_003086295.3 of Arachis hypogaea. NCBI lineage: Eukaryota > Viridiplantae > Streptophyta > Magnoliopsida > Fabales > Fabaceae > Arachis > Arachis hypogaea. Next base: position 24,072,735 of record NC_092041.1, on the reverse strand, counting down.
TATAGTTCTTGTTATACTTATTTGAGATTATGAAACTTCAATTGGTTTTGTACTTTTTAATTTATGTAATTTTTAAATTTATATTAGCATATTTTTATGTTTTTCATATATTTAAAATTTACATATTATTTATTATAATACAATTATTTTAATTGATTCATAATTGAACCGGTTAAACTTTTAAACCGACAACTAGAATGATTCAATAACCAATTCGATTTTCAAAACTTTTGAATTGAATCGAAAATGCAGCTATAAGTTAAAGCTCTTGAATGTCGTGAATACATACTAGTCAAAGATTTATTAATCTAAAATTCGAAAAAAATATCAAAGATAAAAAAAGGATAACAAAGAATCTCCCTTTGTTTATTTGACACAGTAAAATCTTTGTTCAAAAGACAAGTTTTTATGTATGCATTTCTGATGTTACAACCATGCAAGTTTCTCTATCTTCTACCTTTATATTTGTGTAAAAGATATAATATTCAAAACACACTCGATAATACAATACATTATCGCCATAGACCCCACTACCCCAGCATGTTTTAACACTGACATTAGTCTCAGTTAATATTAGGACATTAATTAGTATTGCCTTTCATTCATATCAATTAATCATCTTGCTACTTGCTACATACTATTGAGGAATAAGAATGTCATGACATGAAAACAGACTTGATGACTGCTAGTTCTAGACACAACAAAATAAAATGGGGGGTGGGTCCCCATCAACCACTTAAACTATTAACTGCATCATCATTAATAAGCCGCTTCATTTCATGCGGGGGTTCTATGTATCTACAAAAGAAATATCTTTCACGATATTTTGTCATAGATTTCCCCCAAGGAACTGCTTAACATGGCCATGTCTCAAGAAAAACCAACCAGTACCTGACAAAGGCAAATAAAATAAAATAAAATAAAAAAATGAAAGGAGTAACATGGCATGAAAAACATTGGTGAAAAAAGCTACAAAGCACAAAAACTCATGCAAATACTGATACCATTGTACATGACTTGATATTGTTTAAAAGTTACAAGATACGATATGATTTTAGCATAACTCATAAAATGGGTAAAATAATTAACTAAAAGAGGAATACTAATCTCAGCATTAATGTAAGCTATTGTAACCATAGCACATATGCGGCAACTATTTAGGGTAAAGGTGCATCATAGATTGAATGATGAGAAAATACCCGGAACCACTTAAGCTATTGGTGATTCTTCCTCCATAACACTCCAATCCTCTTCCTTAAGCTACTTTTCTTCTTTGGTGACTCTTCATCAGTGTCTTCTAAATAAGTTGTACTCAACCTGCCGGTAACGGAATTGAAGCTACAATCAAGTGAGCCATTTCTCTCCACAAATTTCCCATTGTTGTTTCCAGAAGCAAGCATAGACGCTGCAGCTTCTGCTGCCTTTCTCCACTGGTCCGACTGAACCTTCAGTCTCCTCAGTTCAGCCTCCAACTCCAAATTCATGACCTGTGCGGCATCCAACTGCTCTGTAACACGTGCCACTCTCAGCTTACTTTTATCAACTTCTTCAGTTATGTAGTCAAGTTTAATCAATGCCTCCTTTTCCGCAACCCTTGCAGCTTCAGCTGTAGCAACAGCCTCTTCAGTAATTCTATTCTTCTCCAATTCCTTTTTTATTTCCATCTTGAGCATACAGTTTTCTGCGGTTATAGTTTGCAACTCAGTGTCTCTGTCTAATATTTTTGCCTTCAAATCCGCAATGTCAGCATCCAATTTCTTAAGCTCCATGGCAAGTTCAAATTCCCTTTCTCTAGTTTGGTTTTCCTTGATCCTAGAGTTGAGCCCTTCATTCTCCTGCGAGATACTCAGCAACCAAGATTCCTTTTCCATCAAGTTTGCCTTTAGTTCTTCAGCAGCTGCTGTAGCTCTCCTCAGTTCCTCACTTAATTCAGCTTCTCGCTGACCAGATTCAGATTTAGAACGTTCAAGTTGTTCATAAGCATTTCTAATCTGCAATGTGCTTTGGATATACTCTTCTTGGAACCTTATCTCGGAGGCATCCAATGCAGATTTCAACTGCTCTACTTCAGACTGTGCAGAGCTAAGCTCAGCTTTGAGCCGGTTTATCTCCTCAACTTCACCGTTTTCCCACACATGTCCTTGTTCTTCAGTTGGACCTAATATAATTTTGTTAGCACCACTAACCAAATTAGCCTCTAGTATGCTCACAAGTCCCTCCAATGATTTTATTTGAGTTCTTGATTGTTCCAACTCTGAGGCAACAGATTCATACTCTTCTGTAGCTTTCATGCCATCTGCTCGGAGTGCTTCCATGGTATTATTTGCAGTTTCCAATTGCATTTGCATTTTGCCAACCAACTCCAAGGCCCGGGATTCCACGACTCTGCAATCACTTACTTCGTTTTTAAGATTTTCAACAACAGAGAGAGCATTGGCAAGCTCCATCCTCAAATCCTGAATCTCAGCATAAGCTGCATCTTTGTTGTTTGACTGAGTAGCTTCGGAGTCTACCCTTTCAAGCTGCGTTTTCAGTTTGTGTATTTCGTTCATGGCAGATAACAAAGCAGCTGAGTCCATTGATTGCTGCTTCTGGACAGCCTCTAGTTCTGACTGCCATGCTCGATCTCGATCTTGAGAAATTTTATGGAGTTCTTGCAGCCGTGCTTCCTCGGAGGCAGAAAGGTCCATAAGCTGCTGATTAGATTCCTCCAGCTCTTTTGACAGGGCTAAAAGCTGCTTCTTTGCCGCCTCGGCTTCCTGTTGAGCTTTTCTCTTCCATAATTCGGATAAGTTAAGTTGATCCTTTGATTTCTTCAGATCTTCTTGAAGCTGAGAAATCTGAGATTCCAATTCCTGGACCTTACTAGATCGTTTTTTCTAGACACAGATGATTAAGAGGGAAATTATATAGTGATTGAGAAAAAATGAAAGCCATCAATGACAAATAATTTAGACTTATATATATACAAGCATAATAGATTAATGAAGAAATCAAATAACATTTAACAAGAACCATAAGACAATTTAGAGTATACTGCCAAAGAAATTATTGATAATGAAAGTTTAAATCAGAATGGCATTTAGACTGCGCCATAAGTCAACTTCAAATACCTCAGTTATTGGACTTTGTGGTGAACGATGCTCGATGACCTTGGGACTCCTATCTTTTAGGGACTTTCTTGCAGGGTTTGGAGAGGAAGAAAGCGAATCGGAATCGGAGTTTGGTGTTTTCAACATGCGAGCAGTCCGAGGGGTGTTTACAGGGGATTTCCTTTGGGGCATTTCGGATGAATTAGTTCTGCTTAAAATCAGCCGTTAGACAGTTAGTATGCATAAATAAAAGCAGAATATGGATCAAGAACCGTCTTGATATAGCACATCAATCTACATGTGTAGTCAGGATATACAAACATAATTTAAACACCACAATTAAGATAAATGTGTTGCTATTTCAAGGATGGACAATAAACAATATAGCTTTTTATTTTTTAACCCAAAGGAACACCAGCTAATATATCTTAACTTTTTTTACATGGCATTAATAAATTTTAAAACGTTCACTCTATTCACAATCCGCATCTAGATTCTGCATGACAAATGTCTAGAAGAAAAATAGAGCTTCACAAGCAAATAATGATACAATCACGGGATAGTAAGAAATACTAAGACAAGAACGATAAATTAATAGCAACTTTTTTTGTAGAAAAAAGGAAAAAGAAATCTTCCACTGAATACCTTTAATGCCGAAACTCAAAACATCCCAAATTGAAAACATTCAAGCCAATTGACAATGTAATATTTTCCATCTTAAGTTAAACTAAAACTTTTCAACACTTGGCCATACTGTATTTTTAACAATATTAAAGAGCCATATATTATTGCCTCAAGAACAATAAGAACTAGGAGAAGTTCATTTAGACGGTTTCATCTTTCTGTCTACCAAAACACAAAGAAGAATCCATTTATAAACATCTCTGGAAAAAAAATAAATTAGTTTGTCAGGGATAAAGTTACATGAATCCATCCAAAATTAGTTTTACTTTCCTTTTTTCCCAGCCAGAGGAACAATCCTTAATCTACATACATAGACTCGTTAATCTTGGGCTACCCAGTACTAATTCCACATTGATACCAAAATTCAGTCATAAGACTGCACAAAAGATAGAAAACAGTGAAAGTGTCAAATGATGACAATCTTACCTTGCTTTTGGTGTATGCATATTTTAACCTCCCAAATGAAAAAGAAAGGCAAATTCAACGAACCCTGACCCACTCTTCCTGCAATACGAATCTGAGTAAGAACAAAAAAAAAAAAAGATGAAAAGGAATTTGATTTATACGCAACAGAAAAAAGCAATAGATCACAATTGAATGGCTAATCATCAGATTCAATAAAAGTAAAATAAAACAAAAAAAAAACTAACAAACAAACAGCATATAATCCCTTCAAAGAAACTCCAAGTAAGCTAACTCCACTACTACCTACCAAATCTAAACACAACCAAATAAGCAAAAGAAAACCAAAACAGAAAACATCACACTAGAGCTTTCAAATAACTGCTATCATTAACAGAAAAAAATCATTTCCAACGCAAACATTTTTACCCTTTGGTCTACTACTGAATGCTGCACCAAAATTGAATACGCTAAGACTTATTAATTACGGGCACACACCAGTGACCACTCAGAAAACCACAGTTTCACATCTCTTTCATGTTTCAGCATTGCAGAAACAGATATTTTCTTCTTCTTCTTTTTTTTTTTTAAATTCTTTCAATCTGCAACTTAGCCACAGGAACAGTGCTCACGTGTTGCACATAGTATATTTTCGGATTCCTCGACAAACCATTTTCAAAGTGGAAGATTATATATGAAGCTCACAAAAGTAAAGAACGGATTATCTGGCTCCATTTTCTTTTCTTTCCTCTCTTCTTTTTGGTTTTTCATTTAAGTGAAACTCCAGTTTGTGGGGAAAAACATAACTTCGAAGCGTTTTATGAATGCTAAGAATGATATCTTCCGAAAAGAAATGAAGAATCCCAGATCTAAAACATGCAGTGTGAAATAAAACACAAGATGCAAGGGAACATAGAACAAACATGTAAAATGCAAAACAAAGCACGGGGAGAGAGAGAGAGAGAGAGAGAGAGAGAAAATGAATGCACAAAGCTCAATGCATAAGTAGTAATAATGATGAAGATGATGATTCTTTCCTAAAAATATAAGCTTGAGAAAAGAGGGGAAGGGGGTGCAGAAAGGAAACAAAAATAAACGAAGGCAATAGCCAAGAAGAAGCAGCCAAAAAATGTAAATGAAAGAGAAGGAAGTTGAGTGAGTGAGACAGAAGTAGAATGGTCTTACAGTGAATGGAAATGGAGGAGAGGGTGTTAGTAATGACTAAGCATTGGAAAATGGAAGGAAGGTGGTGGTGGTGGTGGTGGCCGAGACTGTTGGCGTTCTCGATTGACAGACAGAGTGAGTATGGTGGTTGTATGTATTGTGTGTCAGGTGAGGGAGAGCAGGCAACAGCTAAAAGACGTTTCATGCTGAACCCTCCATTAATGCTACGCATTCCTTTCCTTCCACGCGCCCTTCACTGCTATCTACTCTCTTACATCCAATTGCGCCATTACATCTAACTATCTCGGGTAACCATAGAAGAATAAAACTTTATATGAGGTGAAACCCATTTTGGTCCTGAGTTGAAACCATTTTGGTTCCTGAAATTATAGATCGGCCTTAATTTTGACTTTTTAATTTATAGTTACTCAATTATTATTCTCAAATATTGAATCGTACTCTATGTTTGTTTTTATAGTTATTTTCGTTAATAAAAATATGATGTGACATGTTAAGGTGATAGAGTATGTATCTACGTGACATTCAACTTGTTAGAACAGATGTGTGATGAGTGAATAATGTGACAAAAGTTGAAAGAATTCAATTTAATCCCACCATAAATGATAAAACTCTAATTTGCATCCCTCCTTTCGAATACATTCGAAACTGTGTTGGAGAAATGATGAGTTCAGAAAGCCAAGCTGCAGGAAATTCTGCACGATCACGTTTTCATGGGGCTTCCTTGAGGAACCTTACTCGTGGGAAATTGGGGAAGATTCCTAATTGGTGTGGTAGTGGAATGCGTCAAGTGCTTCGATAGTCTGGGACGAATGCTAATCCTGAAAGACGTTTTTATGGGTGTCCAAATTATAATGTAAGTTCTCAATGTCGTCTTCTTCATCTTTAATGTGTTGCTACTAGTATTTGTGTTTGATGAGTAATCTTAAAATTTTTTTTTGTTAGTTGATGTGAAATTGGCAGAGTTCTGGAAGAATGTGGTGTGATTTCTTTATGTGGACAAATGGCGAAGAAGAACAGAGTTTAGTGGACAAAACACAACCTACAAGCAGTGATGATAGTTGGAAGATGAATTTAGCATGGAGAATTACTTCAATGGAAGTTGAAATTAGCTATTTGAACATATGGATTAGTATTTTAAGGTTGGTTATTTGTTTAGTTGTGTTTGTAACTATTATGTATGGTGTAAGCATGATTAAATTTTGATTAAAAGTGTGGACCTGAAGGTGTGTACTCTGAGGGTGAATGAAAGCATTGTATTCAGATTTCTATGAAAAAGAAGCATGGTGTTAGCTCTTTTGGTACGTATGTAATGTTGCAATAGTGAGGAAGTAAAGCTAAGTATTAAACATACTGGTACCATTCATAAACCTGAAATAAAGTGTCTACATTTAGAGTCCAAAAAAAGGCATGCATAGTGAATATCCAAAAGCATTGCTTGCCAATAACTGAACAAATATCCAGCAAGTCATGAACAAAATACATTAAAAAATTCTTCAACAAAATAACCAAGTATTTGGACACACAACCATGTTCTAGTAACACAAGATAAACATAATTAAGAAAACAACTACCATAACTATAATAGTCCATTACAACTAAACATCATTCATTTCTTCCTAGGAGGTTTGAATGCTGGCTTCACTCCTGGTGTTGGGACAAACTTCATGAATTCAGCCATCCTTGAAGATGTTCCAGTACTTGCTCCTTACAATAGATCAATACTTGATGATCCAGGGGTTGGAGATGCTTTCCTCTTAGATTGTAATTTGTTGGGCCTTGTTGCAAGAATTACCTATAATTGCATAAGTAGAATACAAGTCTCCGTCAATCAAAGTAACAATTAATTTAAACAGATATTTAAAATAAACGTTAAAAACACAAATAATAGAACATATTGGATTCTTACTTGTTCCTGATCTCCATTATCTGGTTGTGAAAAAGGTGTATGTGATAATACAATCTCTAAAGGAGCATTAGCCATTGTTGGGGCTGCAGAAGTGGCAACATCAGTTGCTAGAACAGGGTCACCCTCTGCTTCTCCGTCTTGTGCAGACCGACCCTCTATGGTTTCATTTGTATTAGAACCCTTTTTTTCTCCTTAGCTATTACATCTGCTACAGCAGCAGCAGCAAGGGCAGCTGCAATGTCATCAACTTTTTTGTGGGAACAGCTTTTCTTTGTGTGACCTTTTGTCCCACAGTAAGCACAAGAAAACTCCTTGTACTTTCTAGGTAGTTTTGTTGCATCTGTCTTACTCTTCTTACCTCTTGAAGGCTCTTCATCTACATCCTTCCGTCGTTTCTGCTTCAAAGGACCTGCTTCCTCCGAATCTTGGGAGCCAGAGGCCTACTGTACTGAGACTTCTCCCACATTGCTTGTCTAGGGATGGGATTCAAAGAATGCTTATATGTTTCTCTATATGAGTCCATTGTCAACCACTTGTGACAATAGTCTCAAGATTCCCATTGAGTTTAGCTATTGCAGCATATGCATGGACACATGGCATGCCTGAAATTCAGATTACATCTAATCAGAAAGGATGCTTAGTCACAAGCAGTTTATATTCAATCAAAGAAGAATTTGTTCCAGCACTCCTTCAAGTTGTCATATACTAGAACCTTATAGTAATCTCTTATTGAGAACACGTCCAATGTACCTTCCTCTAATCCAAACAACTGTTCAATTTGATATTTGACATACACCACTTCTCCATCTTCTTTCGTCTCAAAACTTCCTCCATGGTGGATTACAATTGTTATATCATTATCCATCTACATTGCAAAATAACAAAAATCTCAACAATCATTTTAAAAAACAAAACATATTGGCTTAACTGACTTCAAACTCCAAACAGGACAATAGTTTATCATTCATTTTTAAACAGCAAATTTTTTAAACACAAGAAATAACACACACATAATAACATTTATCCAGAGAAAATAAAAGATAAAATTGACATTCTCTTCTTCAGCAAAAAAAACCTAGCATCATTCACATGCAACAACTTCCAATGCCCTAAATATAACCAGCACCTTGCTTCGATAATAGCAATGCAATACAAAAATAGAAAGAAAAGCCAAGAACAGAGTATCAAGAAATTTGTGAAAAAAAATAAAGCTTTACTTCCTAACCTGATCTTCGTCGTTTCTTTCCACGGCAATGCTAGTTGATCAGCAACCTCACCCAACAGTCCAATACACCACGAATGTTATTCTGATTTTCCTTTCTCACAGTCAAGCATGCGAGAAGAACAAAAACGTGGAGAAGAAGAATAAAAGAAAAAAAGAACGAAGAAAAAGGGTCATGTTACGTCTGTGTCATCATCTATATGTTGACCCAACTTTTTTAACCCAACAAAGCCTTTAAACGACGTCGCATTAAGTAAAAATTGGGAGAAAACATAAAACGACGTCGTTTTAGGGTTTCCTACTTGTCAACTTAACGTGCTACATCAGATCTCCGTTAACAGAGATAGCTACAGGGGCAAACGTGGGGCACGATTCAATATTTGGGGGATGTTAATTGGGTAACTATAAATTTGAGGGTCAAAATTGAGGCCGTCAAAAATTTCAGGGGTTAAAATAGATTTCAACTCACTTTATATACTAGCAAAATATATAATTAAATCTAACTAAATTATTATAACTGTTTTTAAATTACACACATTTTCTTTTTTCGTTTTTTTTCTCTTTTTCATCTCCTTTTCATTTTTCTTCTTCTTCTTCTTTCTCTTTTTACTAGCATATTTGTTTGTTTTTTTTCTTTTTCTTTTCTTTTGTTATTGTTGTTACTACTACCATCACTACCTTTTCCTTCTCATCTTCTTTCTTTTCATTTGATTTCTTTTTTTCATTCATTTTTCTCCTCCTTTTTCATCATCATTATCATCGTTATTATTATATCTTCATCATCATCATCATTGTTATTATCGTCATCTTTTTATCATTATCGTCATTATTATTATCGTTATTATTGAATTTTTGTCATATTAGTGACGTTATCTGATCCAAAATTAATTTAGATGTGTTTTTGTTCATGATTAAATCTTGTTTGTGTACTTGTTTTTGAACTAAGTTTATGTGTCGCAATCATTAAGTAATTTGATGTAAAAAACTATGGAACTTTTGTATATTTGTTAAAAACTTTTGGTGTATTTTTATTCTGATAAGTTCTATATAATTCAAAATTCAACACAATGATAAGGGATCCAACCCTTCCTTCTTCAAGGTGAGGGAGAATATTATCTACAATCCAATCAAAAAGCACATAATTTATCCGATTATTCCTTCACATTAACTTGCTAATGAGATGCTGCAGTACTAAAGTGTTAATCATTCCATAACTACTTGGTCGAATTGTTATTCATCAAATTATCATTTACTCATTGACCAGAATTAAACAAGGATATATAGCTTGAAAACGTAGGACAAAAATTTGTTGTTAGGCCATGATAAATTACTCTAAGTCTTACAACTGCTTCTTCTTCTTTTTTATCATCATCATTTTCTTTTTTTTCTTATTCGTCTTTTCCTTCTTATTTTATCTTCTCAAGTTTCTTCTTGTTTTACTCTCTTAATAATAAAAAAATAATGAATCTACATTTATTAAACTAAAAAAAAGAAAGAAGTAAAAAAAGAAGTAAAAAAGAAAAAGAAAAAATACAGCATTAAAGAAGATATTTTTGTATTTTTATAGCAAAGTTTCAATATAAAAACTAAGAAATTTATGTGTATTTGTTAAGAAATTTTGGTATATTTTTATTCTGATAAGTTCTGCATAATTCAAAACTCTTCCTCTTCCTCCTTTTCATCTTCTGTTGCTTCTTCTTCTTCTTTTTCATCATCATCTTTTTTTCTTATTCATCTTGTTCTTTTTATTTTACATTCTCAAGTTTCTTCTTGTTTTACTCTTTTAACAAGAATAAAAATAAAAAAATCAAATAAAGAAGAAGAAATGCATAATTGATGAGAGAAAATTGACGGTAAAGAATTTCTACAAAAATATCTCGTTGCAAGTATAGTTCTAACCCAACAATGAATCCTCTCATCAAATTTAATATGGTTGCTACTAGTTCAACCCCAATAAAATAACCGAGAGTATTAATCCCGGGTCGTTCTCCTTAGGAATTACAATTAAGTGCTTTATTATTGGCTATGAAGGAATGTTTTGGGGTATTTGAAATAAGGAACAAGAAATATAAATAGCAAAAGAAGTAAGCTAATAACTAAGAAGCTCTTGGCAAGAAATGAGAACTAGAAGTCATATCCTTGTTATCATCATCAATTGTGACAAGAATTGTCCATTGCTCCACTTAGTTAACCTCTAACTATGAAGGAAAGTCAAGTGGATAAAATCAACTTGAGTCCACAAGTCCTAGTCAAATCCTAAGGAAAGACTAGCTTTAGTGGCATTCAAGTCAACTAGCAACTTCCAATTATCAATCAACAAAAGAGTTTGATAACTCAAGAGTCTCCAATTACTCAACCCAAGCCAAGAGGAGAAAATTCTACTCTAAAATCCAACCAAGCATTTTATCAAACACTTGGAAGGTATAAAAGGAAAGTGGTGGACGAAATTGTGATAAAAGAATTTCAGGCACTGTTAGAGAAGCTCACAACTCCGTTCAACTAACCAGCAAGTGTACTGGGTCGTCCAAGTAATAAACCTTACGTGAGTAAGGGTCGATCCCACAGAGATTGTTGGTATGAAGCAAGCTATGGTCACCTTGTAAATCTCAGTTAGGCAGATTAAATTGGTTTATGGGTTTTCGAAAATAGAAATAAGAAAATAAATAATAAAAGGGATAGAATACTCATGCAGATTCATTGGTGGGAATTTCAGATAAGCGAATGGAGATACTATATGGCTCAAGGACGCCTGCTCTCCCACTGCTTCGACTCAATCCTTCTTACTCCTTTCCATGGCAAGCTGTATGTAGGGCATCACCGTTGTCAATGGCTACATCCCATCCTCTCAGTGAAAACGTTCCTATGCTCTGTCACAGCACGGCTAATCATCTGTCGGTTCTCAATCAGGTTGGAGTAGAATCCCTTGATTCTTTTGCGCTTGTCATCACGCCCAGCCTTCAGGAGTTTGAAGCTCGTCACAGTCATTCAATCACAGAGTCCTACTTAGAATACCACAGACAAGGTTTAGACCTTCCGGATCCTCATGAATGCCGCCATCTATCTAGCTTATACCACGAAGATTCTGTTGGGGAATCTAAGAGATACACATTCAAGCTCTGTTGCATGTAGAACGGAAGTGGTTGTCAATCACGTGCGTTCATAAGTGAGAATGATAATGAGGGTTACTTATCATCACATTCATCATGTTCTTGGGTACGAATGAATATCTTGGAATAAGAATAATAGGGATTTGAATAAAAGACAATAGACTTGCATTAATACTTGAGGTACAGCAGAGCTCCACACCCTTAATCTATGTTGTGCAGAAACTCTACCATTGAAAATACATAAGTGAAAGGTTCAGGCATGGCCGAATGGCCAGCCCTCTCCATGATCAAGTGACCGAATGATCAAGAGATTAAACTGTCAAAAGATATCTAATACAATAGATAAATGTTCTATTTATAATAAACTAGCTCCTAGGGTTTACATGAGTAAGTATTTGATGCATAAATCCACTTCCGGGGCCCACTTGGTGTATGCTTGGGCTGAGCTTGATTAATCCATGAGCTGAGGCTTCTCTTGGAGTTGAACTCCGAGTTATGACGTGTTTTGGGCGTTCAACTCCGGATCATGACGTTTTTCTGGCGTTTAACTCCAGACAGCAGCATGTACTTGGCGTTCAACGCCAAGTTACGTCGTCAATATCCGAATAAAGTATGGACTATTATATATTGCTGGAAAGCTCTGGATGTCTACTTTCCAACGCCGTTGAGAGCGCGCCATTTGGAGTTCTGTAGCTCCAGAAAATCCATTTCGAGTGCAGGGAGGTCAGATTCCAACAGCATCAGCAGTCCTTTTGTCAGCCTTCTTCAGAGTTTTGCTCAAGTCCCTCAATTTCAGCCAGAATTTACCTGAAATCACAGAAAAACACACAAACTCATAGTAAAGTCCAGAAATGTGAATTTAACATAAAAACTAATGAAAACATCCCTAAAAGTAGCTTAAACTCACTAAAAACTATCTAAAAACAATGCCAAAAAGCGTATAAATTATCCGCTCATCACAACACCAAACTTAAATTGTTGCTTGTCCCCAAGCAACTGAAAATCAATTAGGATAAAAAGAAAAGAATATACTATAAATTCCAGAATATCAATGAATATTAATTATAATTAGATGAGCGGGACTTGTAGCTTTTTTGCTTCTGAATAGTTTTGGCATCTCACTTTTTCCTTTGAAGTTCAGAGTGATTGGCGTCTCTGGGAACTCAGAATTTTGGATAGTGTTATTGACTTTCCTAGTTAAGCATGTTGATTCTTGAACACAGCTACTTATGAGTCTTGGCCGTGGCCCTAAGCACTTTGTTTTCCAGTATTACCACCGGATACATCAATGCCACAGACACATAACTGGGTGAACCTTTTCAGATTGTGACTCAGCTTTGCTAGAGTCCCCAGTTAGTGGTGTCCAGAGCTCTTAAGCACACTCTTTTGCCTTGGATCACGACTTTAACCACTTAGTCTCAAGCTTTTCACTTGGACCTTCATGACACAAGCACATGGTTAGGGACAGCTTGATTTAGCCGCTTAGGCCTGGATTTTATTTCCTTGGGCCCTCCTATCCATTGATGCTCAAAGCCTTGGATCCTTTTTACCCTTGCCTTTTGGTTTTAAGGGCTATTGGCTTTTTCTACTGCTCCTTCTTTTTCTTTCTATTTTTTTTCGCCACTTTTTTTTTTTCGCAAGCTTCCTTTTTCACTGCTTTTTCTTGCTTCAAGAATCAATTTCATGATTTTTCAGATCATCAATAACATTTCTCTTTGTTCATCATTCTTTCAAGAGCCAACAATTTTAATACTCATAAACAACAAGATCAAAAATATGCACTGTTCAAGCATTCATTCAGAAAACAAAAAGTATTGCCACCACATCAATATAATTAAATTAAATTCAAGGATAAATTCGAAATTCATGTACTTCTTGTTCTTTTGAATTAAAACATTTTTCATTTAAGAGAGGTGAAGGATTAATGGATTTTATTCATAGCTTTAAGGCATGGTTACATACTAATGATCATGAAGTAGAGACACAAAACATAGATAAACACAACATTAAAAACCGAAAACAGAAAGAAATAAAGAACAAGGAATGAATCCACCTGAGTGAGGGTGGCGCCTTCTTGAAGGTCCAATGGTGCTTTTTGAGCTCCTCTATGTCTCTTCCTTGCTTCTGTTGAATGATTCCTAGTAATTTTGGTGTTTCTACCCTTAGTTGCTTCCAATATTTGTGTGGAGGATAACTTATTCCCTGAGGTATCTCAGGGATCTCTTGATTTGCAGCCACATGTTCTACCACTGAGCTATGACGGCTTATAGTCTTTCCATCTCCCAAGACTCAGAGGTGGAAGCTTTTGTCTTCCCTTTGAGGTTTCTCTGGCCTTAGGTGCCATTAATGGTAATGGAAAAGCAAAAAAGCTATGCTTTTACCACACCAAACTTAAAATATTGCTCGCCCTCGAGCAAGAAAGAAAAGAAGAGTAGAAGAAGAAGAAGAGAAGATGGGAGAAAGGGGAAGAAGTAGGTTCGGCTATGTGGGAGAAGGAGGGGTTGTGTTGTGTGGAAATGAAGTAGAATGGAAGGGTATTTATAGGGAGAGGGGAGGGTGGGTGTTCGGCCAATTTGGGTGGGAATGGGTGGGAAATTGAATGTGAATTTTATGAAGGTAGGTGGGGTTTATGGGGAAGAGAGGGTTGATGTGAATGGTGAATGGGGTAATTGGGAAGAGGAATTGAAGTGATTGGTGAAGGTTTTTGGGAAGTGTGACATGGGAAAGAGTGAAATGAGATTAGGATTAAAAGAAAATGTGGGAATATGGTAGGTGGGGATCCTGTGGGGTCCACAGATCCAGAGGTGAAAAGAAATACCATTCCTTCACCATATAGGCATGTAAAATGCCTTCGTGCATCATTCTGGCGTTCAAACGCCCATTGGTGCACATTCTGGGCGTTCAACGCCCATGTAATGCATGTTTCTGGCGTTGAACGCCAGTTTCATGCTTGTTGCTGGCGTTTAACGCCAGCTTGTCTCCTCCAGGCACATTCCTGGCGTTCAGCGCCAGGATGTTGCTTGTTTCTGGCGTTCAGCGCCAGAATGGTGCTCTGTTCTGGCGTTGAACGCCAGCCAGATGCATCTTACTGGCGTTGAACGCCAGTCTGCGCTACCTCCAGGGTGAAAAAATTTTTTTTCTTCTGTTTTTGACTCTGTTTTTAATTTTTTTGATTTTTTCGTGACTCCTCATGATCATGTACCTAATAAAACACAAAATAACAATAGAACAAAATAAAATAAAAATTAGATAAATATAATTGGGTTGCCTCCCAACAAGCGCTTCTTTAATGTCAATAGCTTGACAGTGGCTCTCATGGAGCCACAAGGTGATCAGGTCAATGTTAGTGTGTAGTCCCAACACCAAACTTAGAGTTTGGATATGGGGTCTTAACACCAAACTTAGAGTTTGGTTGTGGCCTCACAACACCAGACTTAGAGTTTGACTGTGTGGGCTCTTCTTGACTCTGAACTGAGAGAAGCTCTTCCTGCTTACTCTCTTTTGTCATAGAGGGATGGCCATGTGCCTTAAACACAAGGTAGTCCCCATTCAATTGAAGGACTAATTCTCCTCTGTTGACATCTATCACAGCTTCTGCTGTGGCTAGGAAAGGTCTTCCTAGGATGATGCAATCATCCTCTTCCTTCCTAGTGTCTAAGATTATGAAATCAGCAGGGATGTAAAGGCCTTCAACCTTTACTAGTACGTCCTCCACTATTCCATAAGCCTGTCTCACTGACTTGTCTTCCAATTGTAATGAGAACAAGGCAGGTTGTACCTCAATGATCCCCAGCTTCTCCATTACAGAGAGTGGCATAAGATTTATCCCTGACCCTAGATTACATAGAGCTTTTTCAAAGCTCATGGTGCCAATGGTACAAGGTATTAATAACTTGCCAGGATCTTGTTTCTTTTGAGGTAGAGTTCTCTGAATCCAAGTATCCAGTTCACTAATGAACAAGGGAGGTTCACTTTCCCAAGTCTCATTACCAAACAGCTTGGCATTCAGCTTCATGATAGCTCCTAAATATTGAGCAACTTGCTCTCCAGTCACATCTTCATCCTCTTCAGAGGAAGAATAGTCTTCAGAGCTCATGAATGGCAGAAGGAGATTTAATGGAATCTCTATGGTCTCTAGATGAGCCTCAGATTCCTCTGGATCCTTAATAGGAAACTCCTTCTTGCTTGAAGGACGTCCCAGGAGGTCTTCCTCACTAGGATTTTCGTCCTCCTCTTCCCTAGTTCATTCGGTCACTTTGATCAAATCAATGGCCTTGCACTCTCCTTTTGGATTCTCTTCTGTATTGCTTGGGAGAATACTGGGAGGAGTTTCAATGACTTTCTTACTCAGCTGGCCCACTTGTGCCTCCAGATTTCTAATGGAGGATCTTGTTTCATTCATGAAACTGAAAGTGGCCTTTGACAGATCAGAGACAATATTGGCTAAATTAGAAGTGTTTTGTTCTGAACTCTCTGTCTGTTGCTGAGAAGATGATGGATATGGCTTACTATTGCTCAGCCTGTTTGCGTCCACCATTGTTAAAGCCTTGTTGAGGCTTTTGTTGATCCTTCCAGGAGAAATTTGGGTGATTTCTCCATGATGGGTTATAGGTGTTTCCATAAGGTTCACCCATGTAATTAACTTCTGCCATGGCAGGGTTCTCAGGATCATAAGCTTCTTCAGAAGCTACCTCTCTAGTACAGTTGGATGCATGTTGCAATCCATTCAGATTTTTAGAGATTATGTTGACCTGTTGAGTCAACATTTTGTTCTGAGCCAATATGGCATTCAGAGCATCAATTTCAAGAACTCCTTTCTTCTGAGGTATCCCATTATTCACGGAATTCCTCTCAGAGGTATACATGAACTGGTTGTTTGCAACCATGTCAATGAGTTCTTGAGCCTCTTCCGGCATTTTCTTCAGGTGAATAGATCCACCTGCAGAATGGTCCAATGACATTTTTGAAAATTCAGAGAGACCATAATAGAATATATCTAATAGGGTCCATTCTGAAAACATGTCAGATGGACATCTTTTGGTCAGCTGCTTGTATCTTTCCCAAGCTTCATAGAGGGATTCACCCTCTTTTTGTTTGAAGGTTTGAACATCCACTCTCAGCTTGCTCAGCTTTTGAGGAGGAAAGAATTTATCCAAGAAGGCAGTGACCAGCTTATCCCAGGAGTCCAGGCTATCCTTAGGTTGTGAATCCAACCATATTCTAGCTCTGTCTCTTACAGCAAAAGGGAAAAGCATGAGTCTATAGACTTCAGGATCAACTCCATTCGTCTTTACAGTCTCACAGATCTGCAAGAACTCAGTTAAAAACTGATAAGGATATTCAGATGGAAGTCCATAAAACTTGCAGTTTTGTTGCATTAATGCAACTAGTTGAGGCTTAAGCTCAAAGTTATTGGCTCCAATGGCAGGAATGGAGATGCTTCTTCCATCAAACTTGGACGTTGGCTTTGTGAAGTCACCAAGCATTCTCCTTGCATTATTATTATTATTTTCGGCTGCCATGTCCTTCTCTTGTTCGAAAATTTCTGAAAGGTTGTTTCTGGATTGTTGTAATTTAGCTTCTCTTAATTTTCTCTTCAGAGTCCTTTCAGGTTCTGGATCAATTTCAACAAGAGTGCCTTTTTCCCTGTTCCTGCTCATATGAAAGAGAAGAAAACAAGAAAAGAAAGAGGAATCCTCTATGTCACAGTATAGAGATTCCCTTATGTTAGTAGAAGAAGAAAGGGGTTAGAAGAATGGAGATGGGGATTCGGATTTTTGGATAAAGAGAGGTGAAGAGAAGTGTTAGTAATTAAATAATTAAATAGAAGAAGAAAAGAGAAGGAAGATTTCGAAAATAATTTTTGAAAAAGAGGTTAGTAATTTTCGAAAATCAAAGACAAAATATAATTAAAATTAAAATTTAAAACAAAAAGAATTTTTGAAAAAGAGAGGGAGAATTTTCGAAAATTAGAGAGGGAAAAGTAGTTAGGTGGTTTTGAAAAAGATAAGAAACAAACAAAAAGTTAGTTAGTTGATTGAAAAAGATATTAAAATCAAATTTGAAAAGATAAGAAGATAAGAAGTTTAGATAAGATATTTTGAAATCAAATTTTGAAAAAGATAAGATAAAAAGATAAGATTTTTAAGAAAAAGATATTTTGAAAAAGATTTAATTTTTAAAATTACTTAACTAACAAGAAACTACAAGATAAGATTCTAGAACTTAAAGATTGAACCTTTCTTAACAAGAAAGTAACAAACTTCAAATTTTTGAATCAATCACATTACTTGTTAGCTAATTTTTTTGAAAATTTGATATAAAGATAAGAAAAAGATTTTTGAAAATATTTGAAAAATAATTTTGAAATTTTCGAAAATGATAAGAAAAATGAAAAAGATATGATTTTTGAAAAAGATTTTAAAAAGATAAAATTTTTAAAATTGAAATTTTGACTTGACTTGTAAGAAACAACTAATTTTAAAAAATTTTTGACCAAGTCAACCCAAAATTTCGAAATTTTGGAGGGAAATAAGGAAAAGATATTTTTTTGATTTTTGAATTTTTAAAGAAAAACACAAAAATGACCCAAAACATGAAAATTTTGGATCAAGACACAAGATGCATGCAAGAATGCTATGAATGTTAAGATGAACACCAAGAACACTTTGAAGATCATGATGAACATCAAGACATAATTTTGAAAAATTTTTGATGCAAAGAAAACATGCAAGACACCAAACTTAGAAATCTTTAATGCATGGAAGATATGAATGCAAAAGTGCACATGAAAAACAACAAAAGACACAAAACAAGAAATCATCAAGATCAAACAAGAAGACTTGTCAAGAACAACTTGAAGATCATGAAGAACACTATGAATGCATGAAATTTTCGAAAAAAATGCAAGAAAAATTTTAAAAGCATGCAATTGACACCAAACTTAAAAATTAACACAAGACTCAAACAAGAAACACAAAATATTTTTTTGATTTTTATGATTTTCTAATTTTTTTGTATTTTTATTTTATTTTTTTTTCGAAAAACATTTTTGGAAAAACGAAAAAGAAAAGAAAAAATTTTTGAAAAAGTTTTTGAAAAGAAAATTACCTAATCTGAGCAACAAGATGAACCGTCAGTTGTCCATACTCGAACAATCCCCGGCAACGGCGCCAAAAACTTGGTGGACGAAATTGTGATCACTATTCTTTGAGTTTCATTCATCAACTTGGTGCTGTAGTTGCACGTAATTGTAAAATTATGGAATTTGAAATTGGCACGAGTGGACACAACTCCGTTCAACTAACCAGCAAGTGTACTGGGTCGTCCAAGTAATAAACCTTACGTGAGTAAGGGTCGATCCCACAGAGATTGTTGGTATGAAGCAAGCTATGGTCACCTTGTAAATCTCAGTTAGGCAGATTAAATTGGTTTATGGGTTTTCGAAAATAGAAATAAGAAAATAAATAATAAAAGGGATAGAATACTCATGCAGATTCATTGGTGGGAATTTCAGATAAGCGAATGGAGATACTATATGGCTCAAGGACGCCTGCTCTCCCACTGCTTCGACTCAATCCTTCTTACTCCTTTCAATGGCAAGCTGTATGTAGGGCATCACCGTTGTCAATGGCTACATCCCATCCTCTCAGTGAAAACGTTCCTATGCTCTGTCACAGCACGGCTAATCATTTGTCGGTTCTCAATCAGGTTGGAGTAGAATCCCTTGATTCTTTTGCGCTTGTCATCACGCCCAGCCTTCAGGAGTTTGAAGCTCGTCACAGTCATTCAATCACAGAGTCCTACTTAGAATACCACAGACAAGGTTTAGACCTTCCGGATCCTCATGAATGCCGCCATCTATCTAGCTTATACCACGAAGATTCTGTTGGGGAATCTAAGAGATACACATTCAAGCTCTGTTGCATGTAGAACGGAAGTGGTTGTCAATCACGTGCGTTCATAAGTGAGAATGATAATGAGGGTTACTTATCATCACATTCATCATGTTCTTGGGTACGAATGAATATCTTGGAATAAGAATAATAGGGATTTGAATAAAAGACAATAGACTTGCATTAATACTTGAGGTACAGCAGAGCTCCACACCCTTAATCTATGGTGTGCAGAAACTCCATCGTTGAAAATACATAAGTGAAAGGTTCAGGCATGGCCGAATGGCCAGCCCTCTCCATGATCAAGTGACCGAATGATCAAGAGATTAAACTGTCAAAAGATATCTAATACAATAGATAAATGTTCTATTTATAATAAACTAGCTCCTAGGGTTTACATGAGTAAGTATTTGATGCATAAATCCACTTCCGGGGCCCACTTGGTGTATGCTTGGGCTGAGCTTGATTAATCCACGAGCTGAGGCTTCTCTTGGAGTTGAACTCCGAGTTATGACGTGTTTTGGGCGTTCAACTCCGGATCATGACGTTTTTCTGGCGTTTAACTCTAGACAGCAGCATGTACTTGGCGTTCAACGCCAAGTTACGTCGTCAATATCCGAATAAAGTATGAACGATTATACATTGCTGGAAAGCTCTGGATGTCTACTTTCCAACGCCGTTGAGAGCGCGCCATTTGGAGTTCTGTAGCTCCAGAAAATCCATTTCGAGTGCAGGGAGGTCAGATTCCAACAGCATCAGCAGTCCTTTTGTCAGCCTTCTTCAGAGTTTTGCTCAAGTCCCTCAATTTCAGCAAGAATTTACCTGAAATCACAGAAAAACACACAAACTCATAGTAAAGTCCAGAAATGTGAATTTAACATAAAAACTAATGAAAACATCCCTAAAAGTAGCTTAAACTCAGTAAAAACTATCTAAAAACAATGCCAAAAAGCGTATAAATTATCCGCTCATCAGAAAGCATAATAAAATGACAAGAAATATAAAATCTAACACTACCAAATGCAAGGAAATAACAATAACAAAGCAATCAAACAATAAGGAAACATAAAACATGGAATTGCATTAAAGGAAATTAAAATAAACAAAGTGCTCATAGACATGAAAGTAGCAAAATAGAAGAAATTAACAAGAAGAACTAAGAGAGCAAAGATGTAGCAACAAAGAATTTAAGAAAAAGTAAATGGAAACAACAATTAAAATTAGATTTAAGAAAATCCTAATCTAAACCTAACCTAATTTCTAGAGAGAAGAGAGAGCTTCTTTTTCTAGAATTCTACCTAAAGTATGGTGAAAACTCAAACTAACACTACTTGGTTTAGCCCCCTTCAATCCTTGGGTTCAATAGCATCAGAAATGGGTTGGATTGGGCCCAAAATGCTTCAGAAATCGCTGGCCACAAATTGCCTTTAGTGAGTCACGCAGATCCTGCGACGCGCACGCATGGGTCACGCGTGCGTGTCGTCTAAATGCAAGGCAACCATAGAAAATTTTATATCATTTTAAAGCCCAGATGTTAGCTTTCCAACGCAACTAAAATCGCCTCATTTGGACCTCTGTAGATCAAGCTATGATCGATTAAGTGCGAAGAGGTCAGGATTGACAACTTTGCGATTCCTTCATTTTTTCTTGAGTTCTCCATTTTTACATGCTTTTTCTTCATTCATTCAACCCAATCTTTTCCTTTTAAACCTGAAATCACTTAACAAATATATCAAGGCATCGAATGGAATCAAGGTAAATTAAATTTAGCTATTTTAAGACCTAAAAAGTATGTTTTCACTCTTAAGCACAATTTAAGGAGAATTTACACAACCATGCTATTTTAGTGAATAAATGTGGCAAAAGTTGATAAAATCCTTTAAATTCAACACAAGATAAACCATCAAATTGGGTTTATCAAATCTCCCCACACTTAAACAATAGCATGTCCTCATGCTAAACTAAGAAGGACAAGAAAAGGGGTATGAACATTTATTCAATGCAAAGAAACTATATAAATCTATCTATATGCATGCAACTAAATGCAATATGACTCTATCTACTTGGTTAGAAGTAAATCAATCTCCAAGACATACATGGACAAAGTAGGGTCAGGTAGTATGATGATTCATGGATCCTACCAATTCAAATATCAAAATGAAGTACAAACAGACTTGCAAGAAGAAAGCTAATGAAAGTCGGGAACAAGGAATTGAGCATCAAATGCTCACCGAAAGTGTTTGCACTCTAGTCGCTCGAGTGTATAGGGTTGATCACTTAATTCTCTTCTACTCATGCTTTCCAAGATTTATTTTTCATCTAACAATCAACAATTATTCAATGCATGCATACATTTATCATGAGGACTTATTCATAGGTTGTAATGGGGCTAGGATCAGGGTAGGATTGTATATGGTAAAGTGGACTTGAATTTTGAATCTTTATTAACTTAAACTTTCCCACCTAACCTATATAACAACCTATACAATTCAAAGCTAACCTAACTACCCATTCTTCACTTTTTTCACACACTCATGCATTTCTCTTTTCAATTCACATCCCATATGCATTGATATTATTGAACTTTACCTTGGGGCATTTTGTCCCCTTTTTATTGCATTTCTTTTTCTATTTGTTTCTTTTTCTATTTTTTTCTTCTTTTTATTTTTCTTTTGTTTTTCTCTCTTTTCTTTTTTTTTTGATGAATCTTATACAAAGGTACCAATGCATATGGTTTAAACATTTAATGCATGAGTATGTACCAAAATTCTAAAATTTTGACAAAAATATAAAAATACCCTTTTATTCCAACCAATATTTCCAATTCTCCGAAACTTGATGATAAACACTCTCACTAGCCTAAGCTAATCAAAGATCCAAATAAGGGACATTTATTGTTTTTCACTTAAGGCTTGTAATGTGCTAAAATTAAGAACAAATGGCTTTAGCATAGGCTTAAAATTGGCCAACAATGGAAGATAAAAGGTAAGGCTATTTGGATAAGTGAGCTAAATGAAATGATGGCCTCAATCATATAAATACATTCATACATGGAATAATGGACATAAAGAATCAAACAAATCAAAGATTACAATCATAGAAAGAGAGTAATACACACAAGAATGGAAATAAGTGGTTAAGGCTCAAATCTCACATGCTTGTGTGTTCTTAGCTCAAAAACCATGTTCCAAAATACATTCTTCAAGCAAGTTCAACCAAAAAATTTTTTCAAATTGGTAGGGTGCCCTAAAATAGTTTTCTTGGAAAAGAAATAATCACCCTAACCAAGTAGTCCTAACAAGAAAGAAGTGGTAAAATATGTACAAATTCTAATAAACATGCAACCTATCATGCAATGCAACAACTAATCCAACAAAGAAAACTAAGAATTGGTGTTGAAAGGAAATTGTTACCCACGGAAGTTGGTCGCGACCTCCCCACACTTGAAGATTGCACCATCCTCGGTGCATGCAAAGAAGAGCAAGGTGCACAGGTTGGTACAATTGATGAGCTTCCTCAAAGGATTGTGCGTATGAACTTGTTTATTGCTCCATTCCGAAGCTTTTTCCTTCCTCCCTTTTTGGTGGCCAACCTAAAAGGAGAGAAAAAGAAAGAAAAGTAAGCCTATAACAAAGATATCAAAGCAAAAAGAACATAGACAGGGGCTAATGCCAAATAAGAGTAAGATTCTCAACTACATGGTAGCTACAGCAAGTAAGTGAGAAAATAATTTAAGCTAAGACATATCAACTCACACTTGATGCAAGAGTAAAATCAAAACATAAGTAAATGCCATGAAGAGCATGTTGAGCATCAAGTTCGAACAAGAAAGAGTGGGTCATGAAAGACATACAAGCTCATATCAATGCACAAAGAACACACGAGTCATAAAAGGTTAAGCATTGATTTAAAAGTTTCATCACCCAACAATGTCAAATAAGTCAAGAAGCACCAAAATAATGCAAGAAATTCTCAACAATTGGGTAAGAGAATTCAACACCATTATTGAAATAAGAAACTTAGAAAAGAACATAAGAACAAGCTATAAAAACAAAATTAAAATGCAATGAATAAAAGTATGCAAATGTAATAAACAAAAGAAAATGAAAGATGAGAAAAATAAAACGTGAATTTTTTATTTTTAATTAATTTTATTTATTTATTTATTTATTTTTATTTTTTTATTATTATTATTTTTTTTTGAAGAAAAAAAGTAAGAAAGAAAGAAGAGAGAAGAAGAAATGTAGAAAGAAAGACGAAGGAAAGAAGAAAGAAGAAAGGAGAAGAAACAGGGCGCGAAGCGACGCGTAAGTGTCGCCCACGCATAAGCGTGGAAGGCAGCAGGGACAAGTGACGCGTAAGTGTCGCCCACGCGTACACGTGGGTCCAGATTGTGCTTTTTGCATAAAACCAGCACAATTCTCGCACAACTCTTGGGTCTTTGTACTAGGAGTTGCGGAAGTCCAATCGACGCATTTTTTAAACATAGAAAATAGAAACAGGGCACTCTCCTAACCTATAAACACTCTAAATCAACCCAAATTCAAATTTAACAAAAATATTTTAGTTTTTTGAAAAATTTTCAAAGGTAAAACAAACAAAACTTGCAATTCAAGTAAAATGCAATTCATAAACAACTATTCTAGTTAAAACATGAATCTAACAAGTAACCTAGCAATCAGAGCAAAATATGCTAAAGTATGAAAATAAGAAAGCTACCTAACAATGGCAACCTAATTCATTTATTGATTATATCTAGAAGAGAATCAAAAGAGTTTACCATGGTGGGGTGTCTCCCACCTAGCACTTTTATTTATTGTCCATAAGTTGGACTTATGGGGAGCTCCTTGTCAAGGTGGCTTGTGCTTGAATCCATCCTTGAACATCCACCAATGCTTGAATCTCCAATAAGCTCCATCATTCAAAATTAATAGTTCCAAGTTTTGGTGGAGTTCTTCACAAACCATGGGCTCCCAAAATTGCTCCTCATGTATTCCTGGATTCCAAATCTTGTTTCTACACCCATCTTCAAGTTGATCATCATTAATCCATCCGGGTGGCAAGCAAGATGAATTCTCAATAAAGTGCCTAACTCTCCTCCTAGATCCATCTAATTGAGCACTAGTCCAACCTTTGTATCTCATCTTTGATGTGTCATCCAAAATGAGCCTTGATTTGCAACGCCAACCACGAAACATCCTTCTCTTACGCTTCATTCCGTAAAACGCCCTAAATTAGCCATCCGTTTCAAGCAAGCCATACTCAAGTGGGACAATAAAGCTAATAGAGATGACTTTTACCTATTTAAATGAAGGAGTAGATGACAACCTAGGTAAAGAAGCTTCCAAGGATCTTGATAAAGCGTATTCAACTCCCGTTCTTCTTTTTCTAAGGACTTCCACCTCTTCACAAGATTTCTCAAATTCAATCCTTTGTTCATCAATTTTATCTAACTCTTTTTCCTTACTCAAACCATAATTAGGAGGATGAGAGAAGTCTACCTCCACAACAATTTCAAATTCATCGGGAGAAGGTGCTTTAAGTTCAAAGGATTCTTCACCAAGAAGATTTGATGCTTGATCTTTATTGCCAAGGGAACTCAATTCTTACTCTATCCCGTCCAATTCTCCATATGGAATATGTCTTGGAGGTTGTGTACTTTCCTCCTCAACTTCAAATTCAATCTTCTTGGAGGGGTTTTCTTTCACTCTAGGTTCCCATGGAGGTTTCGCATCTCCTAAGTCTTCAACCACTTTTTCCTCTTCTTCAACAATCTAGCTTCCTCTAATTATTCTAACAGAAAGCAACATTCCTCATTTTCCACCGGAGTTTCCAATCTCTCCTTCATGCTATGCTTTTCATTTGATTCTCCATATGTGGCCATGTGAGTACTTTGAGTGTTCAAGCATTGGGAGGCTAATCGGTTTACTACCTCGGTCAAGGCGGCCGTGAATTCTAGTACCTCCCTTTTCATCTCTTCTTGCCCTTGAAGAATAGGACCAAGGGTTTCATCTATTGGAGATTGGGGTGGATAGGAGGGTTCATTATTTTGGAGGAAGGGTTCATGATAGGAAGGTAGTTCTTCTTGGTAAGAGTATGGTGGTTTAACACTCTCTATTTTTTTTACTTGTTGCACAACACACTCCAATTGCTTTCTCTCAAGTTGAGATTCTACGATCCCCTTCATACTCCTCTCTTCAGTTGCTCCTCCACAATCATCCGTGGACATGTTTTGCTTGTGGTATGACTCCCATGAGCCCAACTTTTGACGGATGGTTGCTTGAAGCCGCTCCATTAATTTTTTGAGGTGATCCTTTGATTCTTGTTCCACTTTGCTAACTTAAGTAGGATCATATTGCTCTTGGATTGACGGACATGGATATTCTTCCATGGAGGATTGTGGTGGAAAGTAGAGTTAATCTTGTGGTTGAAAATTCATATACATTGGAGTTGGTTCATCTTGGTAATAGTATGGACGAGGTGGTTCTTGGAGGTATTGAGGTTGGAATGGTGGTAGTTCTATGTGTGGTTCATATGGCTCATATGGTTGTTGGTATGGTGGATAAGGATTAGGATCATATGGAGGTGTTTGGTAAAAAGGGGCTTGTGGGTATGGTTGAGGGCTATGTTGAGAATGAAGTTCATAGGCATATGGTGGTGGTTGTTGATAGTCACAAGGATGTCCACCATAGCTATTGGATTGATATGCATTAGGGATTGAATTATACCTATGAGAAACCAGAGTAGGTTGTTGCCAAGAAGGTTGATCTATCCCTTGAGGCTCCTCCCATCTTTGATTGTTCAAACCTTGATGCACATCCTTATTGAAGCTTCCATTCCCTATAACATAATTGTAACCACACTCATAGCCAAAGTAATGAGAATTCATAGTGAACAGACAAAATAAAATCAAAAGCTATTAAGAAATAATGAAAGCAAACTCCTAAAACTAGCAAATAACTAAAAAAATAGCCAACAAGCAAGATATTCACAATATGAACATATTCACAATAGCCAATAACATAACACCATTACAATTCCCTGGCAACAGCGGCAAAAATTGATGAGAGAAAATTGACGGTAAAGAATTTCTACAAAAATATCTCGTTGCAAGTATAGTTCTAACCCAACAACGAATCCTCTCATCAAATTTAATATGGTTGTCACTAGTTCAACCCCAATAAAATAACTGAGAGTATTAATCACGGGTCGCTCTCCCTAGGAATTACAATTAAGTGCTTTATTATTGGCTATGAAGGAATGTTTTGGGGTTTTTGAAATAAGGAACAAGAAATGTAAATAGCAAAAGAAGTAAGCTAATAACTAAGAAAGCTCTTGGCAAGAAATGAGAACTAGAAGTCTTATCCTTGTTATCATCATCAATTGTGACAAGAATTGTCCATTGCTCCACTTAGTTAACCTCTAACTATGAAGGAAAGTCAAGTGGATATAATCAACTTTGAGTCCACAAGTCCTAGTAAAATCCTAAGGAAAGACTAGCTTTAGTGGCATTCAAGTCAACTAGCAACTTCCAATTATCAATCAACAAAAGAATTTGATAACTCAAGAGTCTCCAATTACTCAACCCAAGCCAAGAGGAGAAAATTCTACTCTAAAATCCAACCAAGCATTTTATCAAACACTTGGAAGACATAAAAGGAAAGCATAATAAAATGAAAAGAAATATAAAATCTAACACTACCAAATGCAAGAAAATACCAATAACAAAGCAATCAAAAATAAGGGAACATAAAACATGGAATTGCATTAAAGAAAATTAAAATCAACAAAGTGCTCATAGACATGAAAGTAGCAAAATAGAAGAAATTAACAAGAAGAACTAAGAGAGCAAAGATGTAGCAACAAAGAATTCAAGGAAAAGTAAATGGAAACAACAATTAAAATTAGATTTAAGAAAATACTAATCTAAACCTAACCTAATTTCTAGAGAGAAGAGAGAGTTTCTCTCTCTAGAATTCTACCTAAAGCATGGTGAAAACTCAAACTAACACTACTTGGTTCATCCCCCTTCAATCCTTGGGTTCAATAACATTAGAAACGGGTTAGATTGGGCCCAAAATGCTTCAGAAATTGCTGGCCACGAATTGCCTTTAGTGAGTCACGCTGATCCTGCGATGCGCACACATGTGCCACATGTGCGCGTCGCTTAAATGCAAGACAACCATAGCAAATTTTATATCATTTTGAAGCCTGGATGTTAGCTTTCCAACGCAACTAGAACCGCCTCATTTGAACCTCTGTAGCTCAAGTTATGAACAATTAAGTGCGAAGAGGTCAGGATTGACAGCTTTGCGATTCCTTCATTTCTTCATGAGTTTTCCATTTTTACATGCTTTTTCTTCATTCCTTCAACCCAATCTTTGCCTTCTAAACCTGTAATTACTTAAAAAACATATCAAGGCATCGAATGGAATCGGGGTGAATTAAATTTAGCTATTTTTAGACCTAAAAAGCATGTTTCCACTCTTAAGCACAATTTAAGGAGAATTTACAAAACCATGCTATTTTAGTGAATAAATGTGGCAAAAGTTGATAAAATCTCCTAAATTTAACACAAGATAAACCACCAAATTGGAGTTTATAAATAATGTTACAAAATTACTAGGAAGAGGATAAACCTACATTCATTCAACTAAAAGAAAGAAAGAAATAAGGAAAAAAGAAGTAGAAAAAAATACAGTATTAAAGAAGACATTTTTATACTTTTGTAGCAAAGTTTTAGTGAAAAAACTAAGAAATTTATGTGTATTTGTTAAGAAATTTTGGTGTATTTATATTTTGATAAGTCTTTTTCTCTTCTTCTTCTACTCTCTTAAGAGGAATGAAATAAAAAAAAGAAGAAAAATCAATGCTGCAAAATTACTAGGAAGAAAAGGAGAAAAAAATGTAGCAACAACAAGAGCAAATAAAGAACGACGATGGAGAGAAAACACGTGAAGAAGAAGAAGGAACGTGACGAAGAAGAAGGAGAAATGCGAAGAAGAAGAAGAAGAAAGAACGCGAAGAAGAAGGAACACGAAGACGAAGAAGGATATGTTTGCGTTAGTAAAGCGCGTGTGTGTAGATGCTGCGTATAATAAAAGTGATTTTTGTTGGGTTTGGACCAACTTGGTTGGACTTAATTGCTAAAAAGACTTAGATGTGTAGCAGGACTGTCCATAAAAATATGGAAAATGTTAACTTACGGCTCAGAACAGAAAAATAACTAATATACTTAACTACTAGCTAGCGTTTGTTTTTAGAGATGAAAATAAATTTTAGGGTTGTTCGCACCTTTTGCTGAGGTGACGAGCTAATGAGATTCGGAGATCCTAATCTAACAACGTTAAAATCAGGCTAGAGGACAACCTGCAGAACACCTAATGCTTACGTTAGTAGTATTTTAAGTGATAGTGTATTGAGAAGAAGCTACCTGCCAAGTTTTCCTTTTTCCCTTATTTGTGCCTTATGAGATAACAACTTAGGCCTTTAGGTAGCGTTTGGTGGAGAGACAGAGACAGAAAGATTGAGACTGAGAGACAGAGACTGAGAGACAGGGATTGAAACAAATTTCAGTATTCTGTTTGGTGTAAAATAGGAGACAGGAATTGAAATAAGAATGAAACTCTAATTTAATTTGCACAAAGGGTAAAATTAGAATTAATTAATTGAAATGAAAGTATTTAAGGTATAAAATGTTATTAAAGTTTCAGTCTCTATCTCTAAAAATTTCAGTCCCCTGTGTCCCTACTTTTTAGAGGTACTGAAATACTGAAATTTTGGAGACAGAGACAGAAATTTTAGTACCAGTCTCTGAACTAACAAACACAATACTGAATCTCAGTCTCTCAGTCTCTGTCTCAGTACCTGAAAACAAACGCTACCTTATTGCCTTCAATGTACGTGTTTAATGCTATGATTTGACAATTTTGTGATTTTGTGACTTTATTAGTCTTAATAACATGCTCGTTAACTAGTAACATAACATACTCGTTAACTAGTAATGTAACATATACGTTAACTAGTAACATAGTATTTTCATTTAATCATAATCTCGGATATTATTTTTTTTACAAAATAGTGCCCCAACTTGATTTTCTTGACTTAGTGACTTTTTCGAGAATACTCAAGTTTGATGGACTAAACCCAAATAAAATTTTCGCACTGAGTACTTTGGTTTATTTTGTGGACAAATTCTTTTTCTATTTTCTCGAGTAGCTCTTAGCTATTTTGAACTTATTTAGGATAAGTTTATTTAAACTTTATTGCCTTTAAATTTTATAATTGTGCTTTACATGTTATCATTCATCCGATATTAGTATAATAGCATTTTTCGTGATTACCGTTGAATTGATATCATATTAACGAGATAATGACTTCACAACCTCGCTTAATGAGCATTTAATGGATTTTATTCTTGTCCAAAACAGTTTTTAATTTAATGAACTCATGACTTAATGACCTTTCTTAACAAGCATTTAATGAGTTCTATTCTTGTCTAGAATACTACCCAAACTCGGGTCTTTTGACATTTCGACTTAGTCAAAAGTAGCCGAGTTCGTTGGACAAGCCGAGTTTATTCTCAAAGCGGTCCTTATATGAGGAGGAGGTTAGCTTTGTTTTCCGACGTTCCGATTTCAACTGGTGGGGACATCTCAAGATCCCAACCTCTTTTGGTTGTATTCTCTCAAAGGAGTTTCAATTTGTTGTGTTCATCAATAAATACTTAATGACCGAGGAAACCAAGTCAGAATTGGCTTAGTTGTCGCTTGCGAATACTCTGCCCGAGTTTAGAGGATGCTTTTTTCCTTAGTTACTTATGTCAGAAATACTAAGAAAGAGATCTAAAATCTCCGATCTGAGTATGTGAATAGAGAGAACGAGCTTAAGAGCTCTATAACTCAGATTCAGAGCTTTAATGCTTCTCTCACATCCTTACAAAAAGAGAATACCACCATTCGAGGATTGGTGCTTTCAAGAATAGAGAAATTATTCAAATGATTTAGTTATCTTTTTGTAAAAAAATTTTAAGTTTATTAAACTCAGTTATTTTTACTTTTTTGTGCTTTGAACTTAGTGCTTTGGATTAAAACACTTTCCGTTCTTAGTATTTTGTATTTAAACACCTTTTGTGCTTGATGTTTTGAACTTTTCCATTCTGTAAGAGGCAAGTTTATTTCATAAACTTAATTGCCTTTGATTGTTTCTTTATTTAGGCTAAGTCTAATAGACTTTATTACCTTAGTTATAATTACGTTTTAATTTATTGTACCATTTTTTTATATCAGTGCATTTTGAATCATGCAATAACATTCAAAATAATGACATTAAAGTATTCAAATAAATTAGCATTATGAAATTGTTATGAAATCAAATGCTGAATTCAAATACAACTTAATGAGAATTATAATTGAAAACATAGCGGGGCCTCGTTAAAAATCTAAATTAATAGGAAAAGAGTATATCTTATTCTTTCATCAATACTTCTTAAAAGTAGTACCTTTTGAGATGTACAACATTCCACGTTTTCAAAACTTTGGTACGGTCAAGATTTTTTAACTGTATACCTTCTTCCCAATGTTTTTTTTCATCCTAAAGGGTCCCTTCCAATTGGGGGCCAGCTTTCCTTGAGTTTTCAAGGTACCGACGTCAGCCTGTCTCAATATTAGGTTTTCTAGTTGAAAGTTTTTGGGCCTTACTTTGGTGTTATATTTCTTTGCAATCCTTTGTTTTTAATTCTTGTTCAGCTAAATTAGTTGCTGACCTTACTTCATCAATAAGGTCAAGATCTATACGATAATCAGAACTCTTAAGTAGCAATATCAAACTTGGTTCTCCAAATTTTTATTGGGGTCTGGTCTCGGCTTCTCTTGAACTCGAAAGTCGAAGTCTACTAAAAATACTCCAGTGGAATCTTTGACTTTATCCCTTAAGGTCAAACTTACATTTTTGAACTTTAAAGCAACTACTCGATTTTCTTGAATAGTGACTACACGACCTTCAGAGGACAGTACTTCATCACATAACTTTGCTAGTATAAACAATAGCTACTCAATCTTCTTGAATGGTGACTACACGACCTTCATAGGTCAAGACTTCATCACATAACTTTGTTGGTATAAACAACAGCTATCTGATCTCTTCGGATAATGACTACACGACCTTCAGATGTCAGGACTTCATCACAGAAATGCAAACAAGTCATTTATTATCTTCCTTTCCAGATCATATTGTAAGCTGTTGAATCCTTTAGGATCATATTCATTGTCTTCTTTCCCAACTTGTGGTGTTGACAACCTTGGGATTGAGGATTGGCCCAAACTTCTAGCCTCATTAGATGCAAAAGCTGGTTTTTTTCTTTCCAAATCCACTAAAAATACTCTAGTAAAATCTTTGACTTTATCCTTTAAGGTCAAACTTGTTTTATTGCACTTTATAACAACTTCTCGATCTTCTCAAATAGTGACTACATGACCTTTAAAGGTCAGGACTTTATCACATAACTTTGTTAGTATAAACAGCAGCTACCTAATCTCCTTGGATAATGACTACACGACCTTCAGATGTCAGAACTTTATCATAGAACTTTGTTAGTATAAATGATCACGTCATTTATTTTCTTCCTTTCCATATCACATTGTAAGCTAGTGAATTGTTTAGGATTATATTTATTGTCTTCCTTCTGACCTTGTGGTGTTGACAACCTTCGGGTTAAGGACCACCCCAAACTTCTGGCCTCATTAGATGACGAAGCTGGAAATTTTCTTTTAGTCAAAACCACCTTTAAGACTTCTTTATCTCACATATATTCCAAGGTGATCTGATGAATTTTCTCCATAAAGTTCACATCCTTGAAAGTCAAGTGCTCCTAAAATCACATTCAAACAAACCAACGAAATGACAAACTCCAGTATTCTAAACCTCACAATTTTCAAATCCTGGAGGAACTTGTAGTTCCTGATTGGTAAGTAGGGTGATATCAGTTTTATGTCCATCATCTTAATTTTATTGTTCCTTGAAAAGATATTTGGGTTGATTACTAATTGTATTTTGTGATTAGCCATGGAACCAACAGCGTAGGATCCCCACAGATGGTGTCAAATGTTTGTACTTTTTGATGAGGTGACGAGCTAAATCTCATTTAGAGATCCTAATCTGACAACGTCGGAACCAGGCCAGGAGGGTAACCTGCAAAATACTCTTATGGTTAAAACAGTAGTGTTTTAGGTGATAGTGTATTAAAAAGAAGCTATCAGCCAAGTTTTTCTTTTTTCCTTATGTGTACCTTATGAGGTAATAGCTTAGACATTTACTACTTTTAATGTATATATTTAATGCTATTATTTGACAATTTCATGATTTTGTGACTTTAGTAGTCTTAATAACATAGTCGTTAACTAGTAACGTAACATACTCATTAACTAGTAACGTAACATACTCGTTAACTAGTAATATAGTATTCTTATTTAATCATAATCTCGAATATTATTTTGTCTAAAACAAGGACAATTTACATGGCTAAAATAAATAGAAATAAATATTACGCAAATATCTTAAACTAAAAGTGGTTACACGTTCTGTCTTGAACAACTATATATAAATCGAATTAATTAAATTTAATTTACCAAAAATGAATGTAAATCGAAACAATTACATTCGATTTATTAGGATAGAGAGCAAATCAAAATAAATCTTACTGAGAAGATTCAACTTACTATGGTGCCGAAGTAATTCGAAATAAGTAGTTAGAAGCATTCACTCCATATAAATCGAATAAGATAGCTTCGATTTACATTTTGATGCATTTGGAATGGTATCAAATCAATTATATTTGATTTACTTGAAAGGCACAATCCATATAAATCAATGCTTGTCAATTCAATTTATTATTGGACTCCCTGTATAAATCTATATTCTTTATTCAAATATCCATCCAGTTCATATTTAGCATTGGATTTGGATTGATGGCTAGTATAAACCCATATCACAAATATCATTTAGTTCTATCATTTGTTTTGATTATGAGAATATTTTAAATTATTCATTCTACACTTTGACTTAGATTATAAGAGCGAATGAAGACAAAAATTTACCATCTATGGTTGAATTAAAAATATCAATGAGACACTGTTAAATATAATTTAATTTATGACAATTAATAATAACATATTTATAGATTTTAGATTTATCCAATATTATCATATTTCACTTTCATTCTACTTAACATATGATTTATGCTCTAATCATAAAATTATAAAAGAAAATAATATTAAGTAGATAATGAATAAAAATAATGTCATTTACATAAGTACTCAAAATAAAAAAATAAGTTAGAAGTATAATTTAGACTTTAAAATAAGTTCAATAATATTTATACACAATTACATAACGATTAATTTAGTATCTAACTTTTTATGTATATATAATATTGTTGCTAAAATTATGTGTAATAACAGTACAAGAATACCAAAAATCTCTAAGATAAAGAGTACAAAAAATACCAAAAAATTTATAATAATAAAAATTCAAAAGTAATTAAAAATATTTAAAAAGAAATCAAAATCTAAGAGTAAATTGAATACAACTGATTTGATTTATCATTCCAAACACATGAAAATGTAAATCGAAGCTACCTGATTCAATTTATATAAAGGGAATTCATATTAAATCGAATCTTCTCAGTACAATTTACTTTGATTTGCTCTCTATCCTAGTAAATCAAATCTAATTGTTTCGATTTACATTCATTTTTGCTAAATCGAATTAAGCTAAATCGAATTTAATTAATTCGATTTATATATAGTTGTTTAGGACAAAACGTGTAACCATTTTTAGTTTAGGACATTTGCGTAATATTCATCCCCATTTATTTTAACCATGTAAATTACACTAAATTTTAGTTACGGAATATAAAACTTTAGTCTCCTAAGTTTTTTTCAGAAAATAGAGACATATGAGGCTGAAATTTTTAGAAATAAAGACTCAAACTCTAATAATATTTCTCTTTAAAAATATATTCATTTAGCTTTTTAAATTTCAAATATACCTCTCAATCTCTATATTTATCTTAAACTATAACTAAAATTGAGACATAACTCAATCCAATATATTTTATACCACATATAATACAGAGACTTAATTTAGTCCGTCTCAGTTTCTTAGTCTCAGTTTCTCAGTCTTAATCATCCATTCAAATGCAACCTTATAGATGATATAAAAATAATGAATACAAAAATTCATTTGACTATGAAAATAAAAGCATATATAAAAAATTGTATAGAGACCTTATTCTGTATTCTCTACACTTCAAAAATTCTTCATTTTTTTATGTTGTTTTATTTCTATCTTTGTGCTTCAAACTCATTCTTTCTCTTTTTTTTTATTTGTTCAAACTCATTATCTAAGCTAATTTTTTCCACTATGGAAATATTGTTGGTATTTTTGTTGGGAATGAAGATATTTTGTCTAATTCCAAATGTGTGGGCATGCCAGGTAGGGCAACGCAACAGGTGGAGCGCGTGCTGAGTCAACACGTGGAGGGCGTGTTTCCAACACGTAGGGGGCATTCTGCACATATGTCATGCAATGATTCGTTGGTGTTGTAATATGTGACCTGCGTGTTGGGTGCTCGCCCTATATAAGGGGAAGTTCGTTACCATTTTATTGCGAAAATGACAGTTGTTTGAGTGTATTTGTGGTGTGATGGAGGGTACTTCAAATTTAGTGGTGTATCAAAACGGTGAGATTATACAAAATACTCATGACGGAGTGAACTTTGTATGTGAGAATTTTCGTTTATGGTTCCATGGACCATGACGTTCATAGAGCTTCAAAACGGTCTCTATAAAAGCATAGAGAATGATATGTTGAAGACATTGAGCAATATTCTGTATCGAAATCCCATTATAGTATTTGGTAGTCAAATTCAATTTGATATTATGTCAATCATTGATGAACCAAGTATGCAGCATATATTTCAAATTCACTAGCAGACTCAGGGGCAACAACCAAAGATTGGGTTGTATGTTGAGTTTGAAAATATAGAGAAAGATGGGATTCAACATAATTCAGATAGAGAAAATGATAGAGCTGAAGTGTACAAAGGAATGATTAGTGATAACAAAGAAGACTTCGAAGCTATGTATGAAGCTGGCGACGAGGATGAAGATGTTGATGTGGGAGGTGAGGCAGTAGCGAAAAATGTAGTAGTTCTTCCGCAATCAGTCAATCGATGGACATTCCACCTTTTATGCGTAACTTAGATCTTGACATCATGCATGCACTGGAATTCTCTGAATATGCACACATAGGTACATGAGGAGTGAGTAATACATTTTTCTTAATTTGTATTTTGGATGGATCAATGAATGACAATTTTTTTAGTAGGTGTTGCTGATCCTGAGGATAGAGAGTTTAGGATCGGAATAGAATATAGTTCTAGAAAGTCAATTATCACAGCAATTAGGAGTACACTATCTCTAGAGAAATCGACTACAATGTTTATTAGTCTGAGATACAGACGTTCTATGCAAAATGCAAGACGTATGACCGTGGGTGCAACTAGCTTATCTAAGCCAGCTTGGTACAAAAAACGGTTATTGGGAGATACGGAGATACAAGGTAGGTACACGTACACCACAGGAATGATTTGTTGGGATAATAGTTGGATTCAGACATAGTTGCTGAGGCTATATGGCCATTGGTTAAGACTGATCCATCCATGAAGGTGAAATCTATAATTGCGAAAGTCTAGTCAAGATTCAACTACACCATCAGTTACCGAAAGGCTTGGTTGGCAAAATAGAAGTCCATAGCCAAAGTTCTCGGTAGTTGGGAAGAATCTTACTAAGTTTTTCCATGGTGGCTCTCGGTTATGGTTCAGAAAATGCCTGACTTAATTGTCCAAATATAAACACGACCCTTGTATAACGGGAGTGAGGAGGTGGATGGTGTCAGGATACTTTACTGTGTATTTTGGATTTCAATTTCATGCATTAGAGTGTTCAAGTATTGTAAGTCTCTAGTTCAGGTTGATAGCACACACCTTTACAGAAAATACAAAAGTGCCTTTTAGTTGCTGTTGTACAAGATGGGAACCAAAACATTATGTCTATTATTTTTGCCATCGTGAAGGGAGAGACCACTGATGTGTGGCACTTTTTTCTTAGTAATTTACAAAGGTATGTTGTTAGAAGAGACAATGTGGGTATAATCTCAGACTAACATGACTCAATCCGGGCAGTAGTAAATCATAGAGGAGGTGATTGGCAACCTCTAAAGGCATGATGGATGTTTTGTATTAGGTACATTGGTAGCAACTTCTTAAGGGCATTCAAGGTCCTACACTTGCAAAAGTTTGTTGTCAACATGGGGTATTCAAGGACAGTGGAGGAGTACAACATCAACTACAAGAGGTTGAAAGAGCAACGCGAGGCATATGTCTAGTGGTGCGATGCCATTGGAGTTAGAAATTGGGTATTGGCATTTGACGAGGGACATTGATAGGGCTACATGACGACGAACCTTATTGAGTGAATTAATTCAGTGCTGAAGGGTGCCTAGAATCTTCCTATTTTGGCACTCTTCCAAGAAACATATTATCGGTTAAACGATCTATTTACGTAGAAGAGTGCTGAGGCTCACGATTGCAAGCGTGCTAAATTTACTTACTCTGAATTTGTCACTTAGTGGATTGAAACAAATATGCAATGTGCAGGAAATATAGTTGTGCACTAGTTTTATAGATGAAATAAGGTGTTTGAGGTGCGCAAAATGCCTAATAAAAAAGTGTTAGTAGTTGATCTTGAGCAATAAATGTGTGACTGCAGACATTTTCAGGTGGAACGACTACCATGTCAACACGTTATTGCTTACTATACTAACCAGTGCCTCGGTTGGAAAGTTTATGTGAATGATGTGCACAAGATGTCAGAGGTTCGCAATGTTTACAAAAATAAGTTTCTCCCATTAGGTGATCCTGAGACATGGCCTGCTTTTTTGGGACCAACATTGGTCACTAATCACACCTTGAGGCAAACATCGAAATGTCGTCCCAAATTAACCCGCTACCTGAATGAAATGGATTCACGAAAAATGCGTGGTTCTCGGATATGCCGTCTCTCTGGTAGACAAGGTCACAGCCACAATCGATGTCCTCAGCGTGCTGGACAGAGTGGAGTTAGTGGTAGTGGTGGTCCCTAGATCTTTGTTGACCATTGTGTTTGTATTTTTATCAATTAATGTCTTTTTTAGTTGTTGTGTTTGTATTTGTAAGTTAATTTTATAAATTAATGTCTTTGTTGGTTGTTGTGTCTGTATTTTTTAAGTTAATTTTATAAATTAAATTCTTTGAATTTATATGTTAACTTTGTGAATTATTATAGTTGAGAGTTTTTGTTAATTCTACAAGTGAATAAATAAACTCATTTAATAATAAAAAAGCTGAGACAATAATTTAAAATTTGATACACTAAACTTACAAAAGATTAACTAAAAGTTACATTAACTTAAATATGAAACAATAAACTTATACAACCTTTTACTAAACCCCTGCTTACTTCTTTCCAAGAATCCAATTCACTCCCTTGCCAATCAAGTCCTGATCGAACCGCGATGGAGTAAACCTATCAGGTGGATTTCTCTTTGTCTGTATGTTATATGGATGACCCTGAACTAAAATACTGACATCCGTGGTGGCTGACCCACCTGTCTCTTTCGAAGCAGATGCACCAGGGTTGTACTCGTCAAAAACCTTTTGCTATGTCATGTTCAAATCAAGAGTGCTCGGCCCAGTAAGTGGTGGATTGAATGAGATATATCGAATATCATATGCGGAACGATGAAGCCACTCTTTCGGGAATCAATCGACTCCTGACTTGAAGTACGATCAAAACTAGACCCCCTTCGATGAAAGGCCACATATACTAAAGCTCGAGTTGGTTGTGTGATGAGCGGATAATTTATACGCTTTTTGGCATTGTTTTTAGGTAGTTTTTAGTATGATCTAGTTACTTTTAGGGATGTTTTCATTAGTTTTTATGCTAAATTCACATTTCTGGACTTTACTATGAGTTTGTGTGTTTTTCTATGATTTCAGGTATTTTCTGGCTGAAATTGAGGGACCTGAGCAAAACTCTGATAGGAGGCTGACAAAGGACTGCTGATGCTGTTGGAATCTGACCTCCCTGCACTCAAAATGGATTTTCTGGAGCTACAGAATTCTAAATGGCACGCTCTCAACGGATTTGAAAAGTAGACATCCAGATCTTTCCAGCAATATATAATAGTTTATACTTTATTCGTAATTAGATGACGTAAACTGGCGCTCAACGCCAGTTCCATGCTGCATTCTGGAGTCAAACGCCAGAAACACGTCACGAACCAAAGTTGAATGCCCAAAACACGTTACAACTTGGCGTTCAACTCCAAGAGAAGCCTCAGCTCGTGGATAGATCAAGCTCAGTCCAAGCATACACCAAGTGGGCCCCGGAAGTGAATTTATGCATCAATTACTTACTTCTGTAAACCCTAGTAGCTAGTTTAGTATAAATAGAACTTTTTACTAGTTTATTAGATGTCTTTGACTATCTAGTCTTTTGACCACTTATCGGGTCCTTCTCCTTTATTTTCGAATTCACATCATACTTTGGGGGCTGGCCATTCGGCCATGCCTGGACCTTCATCACTTATGTATTTTCAACGGTGGAGTTTCTACACACCATAGATTAAGGGTGTGGAGCTCTGCTGTACCTCGAGTTTTAATGCAATTACTACTATTTTCTATTCAATTCGACTTATTCTTATTCTAAGATATTTGTTGCACTTCAACATGATGAATGTGATGATCCGTGACACTCATCATCATTCTCACCTATGAACGCGTGACTGACAACCACTTCCGTTCTACCTTAGACCGGGCGCATATCTCTTGGATTCCTTAATCAGAATCTTCGTGGTATAAGCTAGAATTGATGGCGGCATTCATAGGAATCCGGAAAGTCTAACCTTGTCTGTGGTATTCCGAGTAGGATTCCGGAATTGAATGACTATGACGAGCTTCAAACTCGCGATTGCTGAGCGTGATGACAAACGCAAAAGAATCAAGGGATTTTATTCCAACATGATCGAGAACCGACAGATGATTAGCCATGCTGTGACAGAGCATTTGGACCATTTTCACTGAGAGGATGGGATGTAGCCATTGACAACATTGATGCCCTACATACAGCTTGCCATAGAAAGGAGTGACAAAGATTGGATAAAAGCAGTAGGAAAGCAGAAATTCGGAAGGAACACAGCACCTCCATACACTTATCTGAAATTCCCGTCATTGAATTACATGAGTAACTCTATCTTTATTTTCTGTTTAAATTTATTATTATTATTCGAAAATCCAATAATCTCTTAATATAGTTGAATTCGCCTGACTGGGATTTACAAGATCACCATAGCTTGCTTCATACCAACAATCTCTGTGGGATCGACCCTTACTCACGTAAGGTATTACTTGGACGACCCAGTACACTTGCTGGTTAGTTGTGCGGAGTTGTGACAAAGTATGATTTATGTTTGAGAGCACCAAGTCTTTGGAGCCATTGTTGATGATCACAATTTTGTCCACCATTGTGCCAACTCATGCGAATCAGCAGTGGTCCAATATGGAAAACCACACACACCAGTGTTAACCCATTATTGGATATGATCATCCCATCAAAGGTAATATGCGATTAGATCAATAGAAAGTCTAAGTATAGGTGACTAGGCTAGCTGTGGTGGTTGTGACAGTTGTGCTGGCTGTGATGATTAGACTGGCTGTGGTTGCTGGGCTGGCTGTGGTGACTGTGACGGTTATGCTGGCTGTGATCTAGTGGCTGTGGGCGATAATAGGAAAATGGTTGAAATATTACTTATTGAGGAATTTGCTGTTGCTGAGGTGGTTGTTGAGGAACTTGCTCTGACCATCTCAGCCATACTTTAAATAAACCCATGTACCAATCACGGTAATCAACAGACAGTCTAAAGTCCCAAATTGAAAGGGGGTGCTGCTCTCTGATAAATTCATATTTTACGATTATTTTTTGGCTTGAAAAGAGTGGATTTTATCAACTTAGCTTGCATTTATTTCTTGAAGTGGCATGATTTTGTGAATCTCTTCCTAATTGTGCTTAATTGTGAACAATATACTTTTTATTATTAAAATTACTAAATTTAATTCATTTCCCTCCTATTTTATGCCTTGATATATTTGTTTGAGTGATTTAAGGTTTTGAATGCAAGAATGGCCTGAAGAAATGGAGAAAAACCATGTAAAAGTGGAGAAATCATGAAGAAATAAAGTTTTAGAAATCTGCCCAATTGTGCATACGCATGCTTTATGTGTACGCATCTTTTGAAAAATCACCAATTTTAACGTACACATCCCTTAAGCATATGCATCTTCTTCAAATCGCGTGTATGCATGCAGATGTGTACGCATGACTTGCTGCACGTGATTCACTTAAGTGAACACGTGGCTCGCGATTTCGGGCCAATTTTAGGTCTAATCCAACTCATTTTTGACGCATTTGAAGAATGGACCAAGGGAGAATCAAGCAAGTAGTGTTAGAATAGTTTTAGTTTAGGTTTTTATCATGTTTTTAAGTTAGAATTCTAGAGAGAAAATGTCTCTATTATCTCTAGAATTTAAGGTAGTTTTAAGTTTTAATTCTTGTTTTAATTTAGTTTTTTTTTTTTTACTTTCTCTTGTTCTATTGTCATAATTTCCTTAGTTCTTCTTGTTAGTTCCTTTATTTTGGTTAATTTAGTTATGAACTCTCTTGTTAAATTCTAATATTTCTTTAATGCAATTTTATGTTTTGGCATTTATTGATGCTTGCCTTAGTTGTTATTATTGCCTTCTTGAATTCGGTAGATATAGATTTTATTAATTATTGTAAATTATCATGTTTTTCTTTTATGTCTTTCAAGTGTTTGATAAAATGTCTCTTTTAGTTATTGAGTAGAATTTTCCACTCTTGGCTTGGAATTGAAGACTTAGGTGACCTTGAGCCATTGATGTCCAATATTGATTGGTGATTTAGAGTTGTTAGTTGATTTGGTTTCCACTAATGTTAGTCTTTCACTAAGCTAATTTGTGAGTTAGCTAGGATTTATGGATTGAGATCAATTATGCCCATTTGACTTTCTTCAATGTATAGAGGTTGACTAAGTGGGATTAACTCTTCACAATTGCCATGTTTGTGGTCAATGACTGGGATAGAAAACCTTGACTCTTAACCTTTGTCAAGAGGGCTTTTAGCATTTATATCCCTTATTTTCTTTTTACTTTCTTGTCATTTAATTTCCCGTTTAATTGCTCTCACAATCCCCCAATTTATCTCATAGCCAATGATATGCACACCTCACTACAATTCCATGGAAGAACGACTCGGGAATTAAAACTCCTGGTTTTATTGATTTGAATTGTGACATTCTTTTTCTAAACTTTGATTACGGTCATTTGTTGGTTTGGAATTATACCATTGATGAAACAATTATTTTTAAGAAAATTCTAAACTGATATTTGGCCCTTATAAAGTTATTGGCGTCGTTGCCGGGAAATTGCAATTTGTGCTTGTTATATTGGCTATTGTGAATATGTAAATATTGTGAATAGCTTACTTTTTAGCTATTTTCTTGTTTTGTTAGTAGTTAGGAGTTTGTTTTCGTTTATTTCTTGATATCTTTTGATTTTATTTTTTCTCTTTTCTATGAATTCTTACCCTTTTGGCTTGGGATTTAGTTGTAAGTATGTTGTAAGAAATGAAAACTTCAATGCCAACTCGCATTATGGGATGGAGAATCAATGGAGGGAGGAGCCGCATGCATATGCGCAACCTTCATGGCAACAACCTCCTCTGCTTCACTATGGTCATGATGAGCGGATAATTTATACGCTTTTTGGCATTGTTTTTAGTATGTTTTTAGTATATTTTAGTTAGTTTTTGTTATATTTTTATTAGTTTTTAGTTGAAATTCACTTTTCTGGGCTTTACTATGAGTTTGTGTGTTTTCTATGATTTCAGGTATTTTCTGGCTGAAATTGAGGGACCTGAGCAAAAATCTGATTCAGAGGCTGAAAAGGACTGCAGATGCTGTTGGATTCTGACCTCCCTGCACTCGAAGTGGATTTTCTGGGGCTACAGAAACCCAATTGGCGCGCTCTCAATTGCGTTGGAAAGTAGACATCCTGGGATTTTCATCAATATATAATAGTCCATACTTTGCCCGAGATTTGATAGCCCAAACTGGCGTTGCAAATCAGCTTTAGAATTCCTAGCGTTTAATGCCGGAACTGGCACAAAAATTGGAGTTAAATGCCCAAACT
Organism: Arachis hypogaea; assembly: GCF_003086295.3. Taxonomy (NCBI): domain Eukaryota; kingdom Viridiplantae; phylum Streptophyta; class Magnoliopsida; order Fabales; family Fabaceae; genus Arachis; species Arachis hypogaea. Next base: position 24,029,877 of record NC_092041.1, on the reverse strand, counting down.
GGCATAAAAGCTGGCGTTTAACTCCAGAAAAAGTCTCTACACATGAAAGCTTCAATGCTCAGCCCAAGCACACACCAAGTGGACCCCGGAAGTGGATTTTTACGTCATTTACTCATTTCTGTATACCCTAGGTTACTAGTTCACTATTAATAGGACCTTTTGACATTGTATCTGTACCTCATGACACATTACATGTTTCTCATTGTATCTTCTATGGCATAAGTCTCTAAACCCCATGGTTGGGGGTGAGGAGCTCTGCTGTGTCTTGATGGATTAATGCAATTACTACTGTTTTTCATTCAATCAAGCTTGCTTCTATTCTAAGATATCACTTGTTTTTCAACTTGATGAATGTGATGATCCGTGACACTCATCATCATTCTCGCTTATGAACGTGTGCCTGACAACCACCTCCGTTCTACTTTAGATTGAGTGAATATCTCTTGGATTCCTTAATCAGAATCTTCGTGGTATAAGCTAGAATTGATGGCGGCATTCAAGAGAATCCGGAAGGTCTAAACCTTGTCTGTGGTATTTTGAGTAGGATTCAAGGATTGAATGACTGTGACGAGCTTCAAACTCCTGAGGGCTGGGCATTAGTGACAGACGCAAAAGAATCACTGGATTTTATTCCAACCCGATTGAGAACCGATAGATGATTAGCCGTGCTGTGACAGAGCGCGTTGAACATTTTCACTGAGAGGATGGGAGGTAGCCATTGACAACGGTGAAACCCTACATACAGCTTGCCATGGAAGGAGCCTTGCATGCTTGAAGAAGAAGATAGTAGGAAAGCAGAGATTCAGAAGATAGAGCATCTCCAAAACCTCAACCTGTTCTCCATTACTGCAAAACAAGTACTCATTTCATGTTCTTTTACTTTTCACAATTAAACCTGATAATTATTGATATCCTGACTAAGAGTTACAAGATAGCCATAGCTTGCTTCAAGCCGACAATCTCCGTGGGATCGACCCTTACTCACGTAAGGTATTACTTGGACGACCCAGTGCACTTGCTGGTTAGTTGTGCGGAATTGCAAAAGTGTGATTGCAATTTCGTGCACCAAGTTTTTGGCACCGTTGCCGGGGATTGTTCGAGTTTGGACAACTGACGGTTTATCTTGTTGCTTAGATTAGGACTATTTTATTTTTGTTAGTTTAGAGTCTTTTATTTGAGTTCAGTTTTATATTCTAAGTTTGGTGTCTTCTTTGTGTTTTCCTTTAAAATTTTCGAAAATTTGTGTTTGATTTTCTAAAAATTTTAAGGTTTGTGTCATTTTGTTATTTTTCTCTTTCCTCATTTCAAAAAAAAAATCAATCAAATCTTTTTCAAAATTATTTTCAATCGTATCTTTTCAATTCACCTTGATCTTATTTTCTTTTAGTTTTCGAAATTTGATTTTATTTTCCATTTGTTTTATTTTATTATTTTTGGTCAAATAAAAAAATAATTTTACTTTACTTGTGAATCCATATCGTATTCCCTTTCTCCATCATGGACCTAAGTGGAATTGAGCAGTCCAGAAGGACTCTGGGGTCATATGCTAACCCCATTACAACTGCATATGGGAGTAGCATCTGTATACCTCCCATTAAAGCAAGCAGCTTTGAGCTAAATCCTCAACTTATTATCATGGTGCAGCAAAATTGCCAGTATTCCGGTCTTCCACAGGAAGAACCTACTGAGTTTCTAGCACAATTCTTACAAATTGCTGACACAGTACGTGATAAAGAGGTGGATCAGGATGTCTACAGATTATTACTATTTCCATTTGCTGTAAAAGATCAAGTTAAGAGGTGGTTGAATAACCAACCCACAGCAAGCATAAAAACATGGAGACAGTTATCAGACAAATTCCTGAATCAATTTTACCCTCCAAAAAGGATGACACAGCTAAGGCTGGACATCCAAGGCTTTAAACAAGAGGATAATGAATCCCTTTATAATGCCTGGGAGAGGTATAGAGGTATGCTAAGCAAATGCCCCTCTGAAATGTTTTCAGAGCGGGTATAGCTAGACATCTTCTACTATGGGCTTACAGAAAAAGCTCAGATGTCTCTAGACCACTCAGCTGGTGGATCTATACATATGAGGAAGACGATTGAAAAGGCTCAAGAACTCATAGATACTGTTGCTAGAAATCAACATTTGTACTCTAGCAGTGAGCCCTCTACAAAAGAAGAAGCTATGACAGTAGCTACTGATCCTAATCCTCAAGAACAGATTGTTGAGCTTAATCAGCAATTACTCCTGATGACAAAATAGTTGGCAGAATTTAGAGAGATGCTCCAAGAAACTAAAATTGCCAACAAGAACATAGAATCACAGTTGAATCAGACAAAACAGTAGTTATCTAAACAGATAACAGAAGAATGCCAAGCAGTTCAACTGAGGAGTGGGAAGACATTAAATAACACTGCTCAAAGTGGCAAAAAGCCAAGAAAGGAATAATTGACAGAGGATAACCAAACCGCTGCCCAAAATCCCTCTGAGGACAGTAAGAGCCCAGAGAGGAATACTCCTGGCATTCAAACGCCAGAAAGGGGGGAAAAGCTGGCGTTAAACGCCCATTCCTCACCCAATCCTGGCGTTCAAACGCCAATGGGGAATCAGACACCAGAGAGTGCTGATAGTAACCCCTCTAAAAAGGCTTCTCCAACCACCTCTGTAAGGAATAAACCTGCAGCAACTAAGGTTGATGAATATAAAGCCAAGATGCCTTATCCTCAAAAACTATGCCAAGCGGAACAGGATAAGCAATTTCCCTGTTTGTAGACTATCTAAGGACTCTTGAAATAAAGATTCCGTTTGCAGAGGCACTTGAGAAAATACCTTCTTATGCTAAGTTCATGAAAGAGATCTTAAGTTATAAGAAGGATTGGAGAGAAACTGAAAAAGTTTTTCTCACTGAAGAATGCAGTGCAGTCATTCTGAAAAGCTTACCAGAAAAGCTTCAAGATCCAGGAAGCTTTATGATACCATGCACATTAGAAGGTGCTTGCACCAAGACAGCCCTGTGTGACCTTGGAGCAAGTATCAATCTAATACCTGCATCAACTATCAGAAAGCTTGGGTTGACTGAAGAAGTCAAACCAACCCGGATATGCCTCCAACTTGCTGATGGCTCCGTTAAATATCCATCAGGCATAATTGAGGACATGATTGTCAAGGTTGGGTGGTGCACGAAATTGCAATCACACTTTTGCAATTCCGCACAACTAACCAGCAAGTGCACTGGGTCGTCCAAGTAATACCTTACGTGAGTAAGGGTCGATCCCACGGAGATTGTCGGCTTGAAGCAAGCTATGGTTATCTTGTAACTCTTAGTCAGGATATCAATAATTATCAGGGTTGATTGTGAAAAGTAAAGGAACATGAAATAAGTACTTGTTTTGCAGTAATGGAGAACAGGTTGAGGTTTTGGAGATGCTCTATCTTCTGAATCTCTGCTTTCCTACTGTCTTCTTCTTCAAGCACGCAAGGCTCCTTCCATGGCAAGCTGTATGTAGGGTTTCACCGTTGTCAATGGCTACCTCCCATCCTCTCAGTGAAAATGTTCAACGCACCCTGTCACGGCACGGCTAATCATCTGTCGGTTCTCAATCAGGTTGGAATAGAATCCAGTGATTCTTTTGCGTCTGTCACTAACGCCCAGCCTTCAGGAGTTTGAAGCTCGTCACAGTCATTCAATCCTTGAATCCTACTCAGAATACCACAGACAAGGTTTAGACCTTCCGGATTCTCTTGAATGCCGCCATCAATTCTAGCTTATACCACGAAGATTCTGATTAAGGAATCCGAGAGATATCTACTCAATCTAAGGTAGAACGGAGGTGGTTGTCAGGCACACGTTCATAGGTGAGAATGATGATGAGTGTCACAGATCATCACATTCATCGGGTTTAAGAACAAGTGATATCTTGGAATAGAAACACGCGTGATTGAATGAAAAACAGTAGTAATTGCATTAATCCATCAAGACACAGCAGAGCTCCTCACCCCCAACCATGGGGTTTAGAGACTCATGCTGTAGAAGATACAATGAGAAACGTGTAAAGTGTCATGAGGTACAGATACAATGTCAAAAGATCCTATTAATAGTGAACTAGTAACCTAGGGTATACAGAAATGAGTAAATGACGTAAAAATCCACTTCTGGGTCCACTTAGTGTGTGCTTGGGCTGAGCATTGAAGCTTTCATGTGTAGAGACTTTTTCTGGAGTTAAACGCCAGCTTTTATGCCAGTTTGGGCGTTTAACTCCAATTTTTATGCCAGTTCCAGCGTTAAACGCTGGGAATTCTGAAGCTGATTTGCAACGCCGGTTTGGGCCATCAAATCTCGGGCAAAGTATGGACTATTATACATTGCTGGAAAGCCCAGGATGTCTACTTTTCAACGCCGTTGAGAGCGCACCAATTTGGCTTCTGTAGCTCCAGAAAATTCACTTCGAGTGCAGGGAGGTCAGAATCCAACAGCATCTGCAGTCCTTTTCAGCCTCTAAATCAGATTTTTGCTCAGAACCCTCAATTTCAGCCAGAAAATACCTAAAATCACAGAAAAACACACAAACTCATAGTAAAGTCCAGAAAAGTGAATTTTAACTAAAAACTACTAAAAGTATACTAAAAACTAACTAAAATATACTAAAAACATACTAAAAACAATGCCAAAAAGCGTATAAATTATCCGCTCATCACAACACCAAACTTAAATTGTTGCTTGTCCCCAAGCAAATGAAAATCAAAATAGGATAAAAAGAAGAGAATATACTATAGACTCCAAAATATCAAGGAAACTTAGCTCCACTTAGATGAGCGGGACTAGTAGCTTTTTGCTTCCGAACAGTTTTGGCATCTCACTTTATCCTTTGAAGTTCAGAATGATTGGCATCTATAGGAACTCAGAACTCAGATAGTGTTATTGATTCTCCTAGTTAAGTATAATGATTCTTGAACATAGCTATTTTATGAGTCTTGGCTGTGGCCCAAAGCACTCTGTCTTCCAGTATTACCACCGGATACAGACATGCCACAGACACATCCTTGGGTGAACCTTTTCAGATTGTGACTCAACTTTGCTAGAGTCCCCAATTAGAGGTGTCCAGGGTTCTTAAGCACACTCTTTTTGCCTTGGATCACAACTTTATTTCTTTCTTTTTCTTCTATTTTTTTCGTTTTTTTGAATCACTGCTTTTTCTTGCTTCAAGAATCAATTTGATGATTTTTCAGATCTTCAATAACAGCTCTCTTTTTTTCCTCATTCTTTCAAGAGCCAACAATTTCAACATTCTTAAAACAACAAATTCAAAAGACATATGCACTGTTCAAGCATTCATTCAGAAAACAAAAAGTATTGTCACCACATCAAACTAATTCAACTAGTTTCAAAGATAAATTCGAAATCCTGTACTTCTTGTTCTTTTGTGATTAAGCACTTTTCATTTAAGAGAGGTGATGGATTCATAGGACATTCATAGCTTTAAGACATGAATTTTAAATTTTATTAATTATGAATTAAGAACAAGACTCAAAAATAGATATAAGATGAGACTAGTAGGAATAGAAAACAAAAATTTAAATGGGCTCCTAATGATAGAGGTTATCACAGAGTTAGGACTCAACAACCTTGATTTTGTGAAGTGGATGCTCCCTCAAATTGAGGGGAGAACTTTTGGCGTTTCAACTCTTGAAGTTCACGCCCCTACTTCTCTTGTTCCTTCAGCAATTTACAGAGCATGCAGTTCTGATTCTGCTATTCTTCCTTAAGTTGCTCCATAGTTTCTTGCAACTTGGTGATAGATGCTTCTAGGCTGGCCCAGTAGTCAATTTCAGGAAATTCAGGGAGGAACTCCTGCGCCCTCTTTTTGATAGAGTTGTCTTGCATTTGTCCTTCCATTGACTTCTTGGTGATTGGATGTTCAATGGGTATGAACTCATCTACTCCCATCTTTACCCCAGCCTCTTTACAGAGCAAGGAGATCAAGCTTGGGTAAGCCAGTTTGGCTTCAGTGGAATTTTTATTTGCAATTGTGTAGATCTCACAAGCAATCAGATGATGAACCTCCACTTCTTTTCCAAGCATAATGCAATGAATCATCATTGCTCTTTTGATAGTGACCTCAGAACGGTTGCTAGTGGGCAATATGGAACGCCCAATAAAGTCTAGCCAACCTCTTGCAATTGGTTTGAGGTCTCCCCTCTTGAGTTGGTTTGGGACACCTTTTGAATTGGTTATCCACTTAGTTCCAGGGAGGCATATGTCCTCTAGAACTTGATCCAACCCTTTATCTGCTCTCACCATTCTCCTATTAAAGGATTCAATATCATCTTGCAGTTGAGGCAATTTGAAGATCTCTCTTATTTTGTTCAGATGAAAGTAGATAACTTTCCCTCTAACCATGGTTCTGTAAGTATGGAAAGCAGTTCCAGTCATTCTCTGCTTATCTGTCAGCCACAGATTTGAGTAGAATTCCTGAACCATATTTCTTCCAACCTTTATCTCAGGATTGGTTAGAACTTCCCATCCTCTGTTTCGAATTTGCTCTTGGATCCCCGGATATTCATCTTCTTTCAGATCGAATTTGACTTCCGGGATCACTGACCTCAGACCCATTATTTTGTGATAATGGTCTTCATGTTCCTTGGTTAAGAACTTCTCTTGATTCCAAAGATTCTTTGGATTATTCTCTTTCTTTCCTCTTAAATTGGTTTGTTTTCCTTTAGGAGCCATGATCTTGATGAATCTTGACTTAGTGATCACGGAAAAGCACACCAAACTTAGAGGTTTGCTTGTCCTCAAGCAAAAGAAAGGAAAGAGGGGGGAGAGGAGGAGAGCAAATTCGAATGGTGTGGAGGAAGGGATGGCCGAACATGTATTTATAAGGGAGGGGGGAGATTTCGAAAATTTTGAAGGAGATTTGAGAAGATATGGAGAGAATTTGAGAGAAATTTGAGTTTTTGAAGAAGATTTGGGATGGATTTGAGAGAGATTTGAAGATTGATTTTAATTTTTGAAAATTTGAAGGTGAATGATGAAAGTTTGAAATGTGTTTATGTAGAAAATTATGGATCGAAAAAAGAAAGTTTGAAAAAATTTTAATCAGAAAGCAAAATCTCTGGTCCCCACCTGTCTGGCGTTAAACGGCCAGAATGGTATCCATTCTGGCATTTAACGCCCATTTGTTGGCCATTGTGGGCGTTTATCGCCCAGCCAGGTGCCCTGGCTGGCGTTAAACGCCAGAATTCCCTTTGTCACTGGGCGTTTTGCTAAACGCCCAGGATGCTGCACACCTGGCGTTAAACGCCCAGAATGGTACCCATTCTGGCGTTTAACGCCCAAAATGGCACCTTTACTGGCGTTAAACGCCCAGAATGGTGCCCATTCTGGCATTTAACGCCCAAAGTACCCCTTACTGGTATTTTTTTGCCAGTAAGCTCTTTTTCTCTGCTTTTTGCACTGAATCCTTCTGTAACTCTGTGAATTCCTTCATTTTTGATACTTGCCTTTGTGGAAATAAAACATATAACCTGCTAATGACTGGGTTGCCTCCCAGCAAGTGCTTCTTTATTGTCTTTAGCTGGACCTTCACCGAGGATCATTCCAGCCTCAGTTTTGAGCATTCTTGCTCAAAATTGCCTTCAAGATAATGCTTGATCCTCTGTCCATTAACAATGAACTTTTTGTCAGACTCAGTATCTTGGAGCTCAACATATCCATATGGCGACACTCCTGTAATCACATACGGACCCCTCCACCGGGATTTAAGCTTTCCTGGGAACAATCTGAGCCTAAAGTTGAAGAGCAGAACTTTTTGTCCTGGTTCAAAGACTCTGGATGACAACTTCTTGTCATGCCACTTCTTTGCCTTTTCCTTATAAATTTTTGCATTTTCAAAGGCATTGAGTCTGAACTCCTCTAGCTCATTTAGCTGGAGTAATCTTTTTTCACCAACTAACTGAGCATCCATGTTTAGGAACCTGGTTGCCCAGTAGGCTTTATGTTCCAGTTCCACGGGCAGATGACAGGCCTTCCCATACACCAGTTGGTATGGAGAGGTTCCTATAGGAGTCTTGAATGCTGTTCTGTATGCCCACAGAGCATCATCCAAACTTTTTGCCCAATCCTTTCTTCGGGCTATCACAGTCCGTTCTAGGATTCTTTTTAGCTCTCTGTTAGAGACTTCAGCTTGCCCATTTATCTGTGGATGATACGGAGTTGCCACTTTGTAGCTAATTCCATATCAGACCATAGCAGAGTATAGCTGTTTATTGCAGAAATGAGTGCCCCCGTCACTGATTAGTACTCTGGGAACACCAAACCTGCTGAAGATGTGTTTCTGGAGGAATTTCAGCACGGTCTTGGTATCATTAGTGGGTGTAGCAATTGCTTCTACCCACTTAGATACATAGTCCACTGCCACCAGAATGTAAGTGTTTGAGTATGATGGCGGGAATGGACCCATGAAGTCAATCCCCCATACATCAAACAATTCAATCTCTAATATCCCTTGTTGAGGCATGGCATATCCGTGAGGCAAGTTACCAGCTCTTTGGCAACTGTCACAGTTACGCACAAACTCTCGGGCATCTCTATAGAGAGTAGGCCAGTAGAAGCCACATTGGAGGACTTTAGTGGTTGTTCGCTCACTTCCAAAATGTCCCCCATACTGTGATCCATGGCAATGCCACAGGATCCTCTGTGCTTCTTCTCTGGGTACACATCTGCGGATCATTCCGTCTGTACATCTCTTAAAGAGATATGGCTCATCCCACAGGTAGTACTTGGCATCTGAAATTAATTTCTTTCTTTGCACTCTGCTGTACTCCTGTGGTATGAACCTCACAGCTTTATAATTTGCAATATCTGCAAACCATGGAGCTTCCTGGATGGCAAAGAGTTGCTCATCTGGGAAAGTCTCAGAAATCTCAGTAGAAGGGAGGGACGCCCCAGCTACTGGTTCTATTCGGGACAGATGATCAGCTACCTGGTTCTCTGTCCCTTTTCTGTCTCTTATTTCTATATCAAACTCTTGCAGAAGCAACACCCATCTTATAAGCCTGGGTTTTGAATCCTGCTTTGTGAGTAAGTATTTAAGAGCAGCATGGTCAGTGTACACAATCACTTTGGATCCCACTAGATAGGATCTAAACTTGTCAATGGCATAGACCACTGCAAGTAACTCCTTTTCTGTAGTTGTGTAATTCTTTTGTGCATCATTTAGAACACAGCTGGCATAATAAATGACGTGCAGAAGCTTGTTATGCCTCTGTCCCAACACTGCACCAATGGCATGGTCACTGGCATCACACATTAGTTCAAATGGCAATGTCCAGTCTGGTGCAGAGATGACTGGTGCTGTGACCAGCTTGGCTTTCAGGGTCTCAAATGCCTGCAGACACTGTGTGTCAAACACAAATGGTGTGTCAGCAGCTAGCAGGTTGCTCAAAGGTTTTGCAATTTTCGAAAAATCCTTTATAAACCTTTTGTAGAATTCTGCATGCCCCAGAAAGCTTCTGATTGCCTTAACATTGGCAGGTGGTGGTAATTTTTCAATTACCTCTATCTTTGCCTTATCCACCTCTATTCCCCTGCTTGAAATTTTGTGCCCAAGGACAATTCCCTCAGTCACCATAAAGTGACATTTCTCCCAGTTTAAAACCAGGTTAGTCTCTTGGCACCTTTTCAGGACAAGTGCTAGGTGGTCAAGACAAGAGCTGAATGAGTCTCCATATACTGAGAAGTCATCGATGAAGACTTCCAGGAATTTCTCCACCATATCAGAGAAGATGGATAGCATGCATCTCTGAAAGGTTGCAGGAGCATTACACAGACCAAAAGGCATCCTCCTGTAGGTAAACACGCCAGAAGGGCAAGTAAATGCTGTTTTCTCTTGGTCCTGAGGATCTACTGCAATTTGGTTGTAACCTGAATAGCCATCCAAAAAGTAGTAATAATCATGACCAGCTAGTCTTTCTAGCATTTGGTCTATGAATGGTAAAGGAAAATGATCCTTTCTGGTGGCTGTATTGAGCCTTCTGTAGTCAATACACATACGCCACCCTGTGACTGTTCTTGTAGGAACCAGTTCATTTTTTTCATTATGAACCACTGTCATGCCTCCCTTTTTGGGGGACAACTTGGACAGGGCTCACCCAGGGGCTATCAGAAATAGGATAAATAATCCCAACCTCTAGTAATTTAGTGACCTCTTTCTGCACCACCTCCTTCGTGGCTGGATTTAGCCTCCTTTGTGGTTGGACCACTGGTTTGGCATTATCCTCCAACAGGATCTTGTGCATGCATCTAGCTGGGCTAATGCCCTTAAGATCACTTATGGACCACCCAAGAGTTGTCTTGTGTGTCCTTAGCACTTGAATTAGTGCTTCCTCTTCCTGTGGATTTAAAGCAGAGCTTATAATCACTGGAAAAGTGTCACCCTCTCCCAGAAATGCATACTTCAGGGATGGTGGTAATGGTTTGAGTTCAGGTTTGGGAGGCTTATCCTCCTCTTGAGAAATTTTCAAAAATTCTTTTGTTCCCTCTGGTTCTTCTTGAGCAGGCTGAGCATCCTTGAAGATGTCCTCAAGCTCTGATTCTAGACTTTCAGTCATATTGATCTCTTCCACCAAAGAGTCAATAATGTCAGCGCCCATGCAGTCATTTGGTGTGTCTGGATACTGCATAGCTTTTACAGCATTCAACTTGAACTCATCCTCATTGACTCTCAGGGTTACTTCCCCTTTTTGTACATCAATGAGGGTTCGTCCAGTTGCTAGGAAAGGTCTTCCTAGAATGAGAGTTGCACTCTTGTGCTCCTCCATTTCCAGCACCACAAAGTCAGTTGGAAAGGCGAATGGCCCAACCTTGACAATCATGTCCTCTATTATGCCTGATGGATATTTAATGGAGCCATCAGCAAGTTGGAGGCATATCCGGGTTGGTTTGACTTCTTCAGTCAACCCAAGCTTTCTGATAGTGGATGCAGGTATTAGATTGATGCTTGCTCCAAGATCACACAGGGCTGTCTTGGTGCAAGCACCTTCTAATGTGCATGGTATCATAAAGCTTCCTGGATCTTGAAGCTTTTCTGGTAAGCTTTTTAGAATGACTGCACTGCATTCTTCAGTGAGAAATACTTTTTCAGTTTCTCTCCAATCCTTCTTATGGCTTAAGATCTCTTTCATGAACTTAGCATAAGAAGGTATTTGCTCAAGTGCCTCTGCAAACGGAATCTTTATTTCAAGAGTCCTTAGATAGTCTGCAAAGCGGGCAAATTGCCTATTGGTGCACGAAATTGTGATCACTACTTTTCACAAATCAATTAATCCCCGGTGATGAACCCAAAAACTTGGTGTTCAATACCATGGCATAAACACAACTTCGCACAACTAACCAGCAAGTGTACTGGGTCGTCCAAGTAATAAACCTTACGCGAGTAAGGGTCGATCCCACAGAGATTGTTGGTATGAAGCAAGCTATGGTCACCTTGTAAATCTTAGTCAGGCAAACTCAAATGGGTATGGTGATATGCGAATAAAACATAAAGATAAAGATAGAGATACTTATGTAATTCATTGGTAGGAATTTCAGAAAAGCGTATGAAGATGCCTTCCCTTCCGTCTCTCTGCTTTCCTACTGTCTTCATCCAATTTTTCTTACTCCTTTCCATGGCAAGCTCAAGCAAGGGTTTCACCGTTGTCAGTGGCTACCTCCCATCCTCTCAGTGGAAATGTTCAACGCACCCTGTCACGGCACGGCTATCCATCTGTCGGTTCTCGATCAGGCCGGAATAGAATCCAGTGATTCTTTTGCGTCTGTCACTAACGCCCCGCCCTCAGGAGTTTGAAGCACGTCATAGTCATTCAATCATTGAATCCTACTCAGAATACCACAGACAAGGTTAGACCTTCTGGATTCTCTTGAATGCCGCCATCAGTTCTAGCCTATACCACGAAGATTCCGGTTAAAGAATCCAAGAGATATTCACCCAATCGAAGGTAGAACGGAGGTGGTTGTCAGTCACACGTTCATAGGTGAGAATGATGATGAGTGTCACGGATCATCACATTCATCAAGTTGAAGAACAAGTGATATCTTAAAACAAGAACAAGCGGAATTGAATAGAAGAACAATAGTAATTGCATTAATACTCGAGGTACAGCAGAGCTCCACACCTTAATCTATGGTGTGTAGAAACTCCACCGTTGAAAATACATAAGAACAAGGTCTAGGCATAGCCGAATGGCCAGCCTCCCAAAGAGGGTTCAATCATAAAAACATGATCAAAAGCTGCAAATACAATAGTAAAAGGTCCTACTTATAGAGAACTAGTAGCCTAAGGTGTACAGAGATGAGTAAATGACATAAAAATCCACTTCCGGGCCCACTTGGTGTACACACAAACTCATAGTAAAGTCTAGAAAAGTGAATTTTAACTAAAAACTAATAAAAATATACTAGAAACTAACTAGATCATACTAAAAACATACTAAAAACAATGCCAAAAAGCGTACAAATTATCCGCTCATCACAACACCAAACTTAAATTGTTGCTTGTCCTCAAGCAACTGAAAATCAAATAAGATAAAAAGAAGAGAATATGCAATGAATTCCAAAAACATCTATGAAGATCAGTATTAATTAGATGAGCGGGGCTTTTAGCTTTTTGCCTCTGAACAGTTTTGGCATCTCACTCTATCCTTTGAAATTCAGAATGGTTGGCTTCTTTAGGAACTCAGAATGGTTGGCTTCTTGATGGATTAATGCAATTACTATTGTTTTTCATTCAATCACGCTTGCTTCTATTCTAAGAATTCACTTGTTCTTCAACTTGATGAATGTGATGATCCGTGACACTCATCATCATTCTCGCTTATGAACATGTGCCTGACAACCACCTCCGTTCTACTTTAGATTGAGTGAATATCTCTTGGATTCTTTAATCAGAATCTTCGTGGTATAAGCTAGAATTGATGGCGGCATTCAAGAGAATTCGGAAGGTCTAAACCTTGTCTGTGGTATTCTGAGTAGGATTCAAGGATTGAATGACTGTGACGAGCTTCAAACTCCTGAGGGTTGGGCGTTAGTGACAGACGCAAAAGAATCACTGGATTCTATTCCGACCTGATTGAGAACCGACAGATGAATAGCCGTGCTGTGACAGAGCATGTTGAACATTTTCACTGAGAGGATGGGAGGTAGCCATTGACAATGGTGAAACCCTACATACAGCTTGCCATGTAAGGAGCCTTACGTGGTTGAAGAAGAAGATAGTAGGAAAGCAGAGATTCAGAAGATAGAGCATCTCCAAAACCTCAACCTGTTCTCCATTACTGCAAAACAAGTACTCATTTCATGTTCTTTTACTTTTCACAATTAAACCTGATAATTATTGATATCCTGACTAAGAGTTACAAGATAACCATAGCTTGCTTCAACCCGACAATCTCCGTGGGATTGACCCTTACTCACGTAAGGTATTACTTGGATGACCCAGTGCACTTGCTGGTTAGTTGTGCGGAATTGCAAAAGTGTGATTGCAATTTCGTGCACCAGGTCACAATCCTCCCCATGGTGCATACCAATCCAATGGATATGGTGATCCTAACTACAGTTAAGAACCTCAACCACCATATACCTTTGAACCATACCCTCAACATAGCCCTCAACCACAAAATTCTCAAGTCCCACATTGCCACCAACCGCTTCTATATAATCCAACTCCATATCCACCATGCCACCAATCTTATGTGCCTCATGAATAACTATATGAACCATACTTAGAACCACCACCCTTCCAATACCATTACCCTCAAACCCCTTTTAAACACTTACCTCCATACACAACATCTCAATATTCTCACCAATATGAACAACCTTTCATATATGAAGACCTTTTTCTAATTGATGAACCATTTTTCTCTCCACAACCCTCAACAGAGAAAGCACTCTAATTGTTTCTTCAAGAGCAAGAAGAGTATCAAAAGAGGTAAGGAAACATCATGGCTACCCTAGTCGAAGCTCTATCTCATTTAGCCTCAATATGCTCTTATGAATCCGAAGAGCCAACCTCAATTGAAGCAATTGAAGTGAAAAGGAGTTTAAAACCTCAAGGGAAAGAAGCGAAGTTGAAGCATGAGTTACAACAAGTGGAGGAAATTGAGATCAATGATTTTGAAAGAGTGGTTGAAGAGTTGGGAGAACTTGGGCAAGGGACAAGCTCCATTATTAAAAATGATCCCACACCAACCAATGATCTCATTGAGATTGTTGAACCTTCCTCCATGAAGTGTGAAATTGACGTTAAGGAAGACCGTGCACAACCTTCAAGACATGATTTGAGCAATGAGAAAAATGAGGAAGAATTTGGTTAACAAGGAATAGAGCTTGAGGAGGCTTGTAAAGAGGTGGAGGTCACCCAAGAGGAACAAAAGGGAGTGAAAATCACATTGCCAAAGTCATTAGAAGCCTCTCTTCCTAAGTCACCACCATCCAACACATAATTTGAGTGGGTAAAAATCTTATCCTTTAGATTTCTTATCCCGCTTGAATTTGGTTTGCTTGAAACTGATGGACAACTTAGAACTTGCATGAGTTAAAGAGAAAGAGAAAAATGGATAGTGGTTGGCAACATGAATAAAGACTCACTAAGGTTGAAACTTCAATATTTGAATTCCAAGGTTGGTGCAATGCTCAATTAAATGGATCTAAGAGGATGGTTTGGCATTCAAGGGAGAATTCTGAAGTCTTGTCACCCAGATGGAATCATGAGGGCCAACTAGAAGACGAGTGCAAAAATAAGATTTAGGATCTCGGGATACATAGTGAGGATCATCCATTTTGGGAGCTCCTAGCTTGTTTGAAACTTCATCAAAGCTTGGTTCACTTAATTGGAAATTCTGAAGATCATCAGAAGTTCAAGAATTGGTGGATGTTTCAAAATGAGTTTAAGCATAAGCCACCTTGACAAAGAGCTCACCAAAATGTCTAACTTAAGGAATATAACTAAAAGTGTTAGGTGGAAGACACCCCACCATGGTATGATCTTTCAATTTTTTTTGTATATAGTTGATTGAATAATTTAAATTTCTATTATTAGATAGATTTGCTAGGTTTTCTTGATGGTTTAATATGTTTCATAAGGTTTTGTATTGTTTTAGTATCTTGTTGGATATTTGAATTACTTGATTTGGTGCAAAAAGTTTGAAAATTTTTTAAAAACAGAGCAAGGCCATGCGTACACATCACCCTCAAGATTTCACCAATTCATGCGTATGCACATTATTGTGCAAACGCATATAAAAAATTCATCCCTCTGGTGCATGCTTGCGCACCAGTTATACGTACGCACAGATGAGGTAAAAAAAAATCACACTCATGTGTACGCACAACTCTTTGTGCGTACGCACAACCACTGAAAGTCCCTTTGGTGCATGCATGCGCATAGTCTTGTGCATATGGACCAATTCTATTTTTCCAATTCATGCGTACGCATGGCTGATGCGTACGCACGATCTCAAAAACACTTCTCCTTTGTTTTTTCACCACTCCACTTCTTTTCTTCTTATTTCTTCTCCGTTCTTCTTTTTCCCTCCTTATCTCCTTCTCTTCTCTCTCACCTCAACACCATCTACCTCCTACCACTACCATCTCCATTCCACCTTCGGTGACTCACATCCACTGCTTCTAACTTCAATGACATCACAACATCTTAGCATTCCTCTCATCTCTTCTCTATTTTCTGATTCTGCATCCAGGTTACCATTTTTAATTGCGATTTTTGTTTTGTTTTAATTTCTTAATTTAATTCTAGTTAGTTAGTTAGTTAGTTAGTTTAATTTTCTATTTTAGTGAATTTGGTGGTTAGGATAGATCAAATTAGGTGAAAACTGTTGGATTATTAAATTAATTTGTTGACTCTGCTGAGAAAATTACTATTGATTACTGGTATGATGCTATTTTAGTATTGTTATTATTGATATTCATTGTTGGTTGAGATTGAGGTTATAATTTATTGCTTGTATTGAGTTTTGCATGCTTGATTTCTGTGCATACCAAGTACTTATAAAAAATATCTTTAGCAATGTTTTTTGGATTTCTAAATTGTATTTTGTAGCTAGTCACCATGTGATTTGAATTCATTACCTATTATTAGGAAATTGTATATAATTGATGCATTTGTTGTTAGGTGATACTTGCTTATTTTGGTTTTCATTTACATCACCAAGTTGATGCATTAAAATTCTGGAATTGTGAAATTGGATTGTAAGCTTACCTAGTGACATCGTTTTTGCGCTTTTTAAGCTATGTTGACAATGCTTGCTATGTGATTGATTTCAACTTATATCTCTCTTTTACTAAGTTGCATAGCACCCATGTTCCCCACTTTATGTCAATTAGATGATGTGAACAAAACAAAAATTCAAAGTGTGTCATTCATTGATGTGAGAGTTCTATATTTCATGTGGTTCATTAAGTTTTCGTGCACATAAACTAATTTTCATTCATTATCCATTTCACAATTGCTTGATTCTTGCTCGAGTACTTTTATTTTCCTTTATTGTTTGTTTGTTTATATTAACCTACAAGTTTTCTTTTCAATTATCTTAATCACACTAAAATGAGTGAATTACATATCTCTTTTAAATAATGGTGACATAAAGCTTTCAATGTTAGTGTGTGAGTTCTAAACTGCGTGTAAATTTAGAATTCACACACTTGCTTTCATTAATATCACAAGCTAATCAACCCACTTCATTTTAGTGATTGGTACCTCATTCTGGCAATCTATGCTTCCTTGTCTTTGATTTGAATTTACTTGTCTTAATATATTCTGTTTTATATTTTTCAGGATGAATAATCATAAGCAGCAAGGAAGCAGAAGAAGAAAAATACCATGATGGATAGTGAGGGGGAGAAACCTCCTCATCCGCAGCGGCCGAATGATCCACCAGCTGAAGGTGGAAATTCGTAAAGTCTCCATACACCCCTAGTCATGAGCGCACAGAGGATTGTGCAAAATTCAAGTGTGGGAGAGATTTAGGGTGAAAATTTTAGTTGTAAGGGCTTTTTTTCAAACACTTTCACATTTCATTTTTTATTACTATGTCTTTTAGAATTAGTAGTTGCATTTTTGTTTGGTCTGTCTATATTTTAGAGCTTTATTTATATTTTTTATTATTTAATATGATATATATATATATATATATATCTTTTGGTTGTGATTGTATAATGTGGATAATAGGACCTAGTTCATTTGCCTAGATGTACATGATGATTTAGAATGATAGAGAACAGAAAAAAGAACTTAGAATTTTTTATTTTCATCCAGTTACATCAGACACATATACATATAATAAGTTTAGTCAAAATAATTAATTTCTAAAGAATTTTTTTTAAAGGGCATCCCATTGATTTGAGTTAAAACTTTTTATTGAACTTGCTTGAGAAATAATTGTGAAACATAGAGTAGAGCTAGAACACAACCAAGTGAGATTTGAGCTTAATGTGTGGTTGCATTACATCCTTACCTTGATCCTAACCCCGCTACAATCTTGAAAAGTTCTCATGATACTTGCATGCATACATTGAATATTTGTTGATTGTTAGAAGAAAAATAAATCTTAGAAAGTTTGATTAGAGCAGAATTGAGTGAACCAACCCTATACACTTGAGCGATTAGAGAGTATACACATCGGGACGAGGGGTTCAATTACTCAATTCTATATTTTCACCTTTTATCATCTATTTTCTTGCAAGTTAGTATATCTTTTAGAACTCAAATTGATTCTTGGGATTGCATTGTTTGCTATATATATTGCTTTAGCCCCTTATGTTTGTATGTTTTCTTGAAAAATGATTTATTTTGATCAAATGGATATAAATAGATACAAGTAGATAGATAGAAATAGATAGAATAAAAATATATAGTTAACTTTTAATAAGTATGACATCCCTTTATCTTGTCTTTCCTAATGCTTAGCATGAGGACATGCTCTTATTCAAGTATGGGAGAATTGATAAATCTATATTTTACGATTATTTTTTGGCTTGAAAAGGTGGATTTTATCAACTTACCTTGCATTTATTCTTTGAAATCGCATGTTTTTTGTGAATTTCTTCTTAATTGTGCTTAACTGTGAAAAACATGCTTTTTATGTTTAAAATTGCCAATTTTAATTCACTTTCCTCCCATTCGATGCCTTGATATGTTAATTTGAGTGATTTAAGGTTTTGAAGGTAAGAATAACTTGAAGAAATGAAAAAGAAAACATGCAAAAGTGGAGGAATCATGAAGAAATGAAATCTTAGAAATCTGCCCAGTTATGCATACACATGTATCATGCATATGCATCTTTTGGAAATCCGCCAATTTATGTATATGCATCCATTATGCATATGCATCTTCTTCAAATCGCGCGTATGTATGGCAGATACGTGATGTCAGGCATATGCATGTGATTCACTTAAGTGATTTCGCGCGTATGTCCCATGCATACACATCTTCTTCAAATCATTTTCAACTTGCACACGATTCACTTAAGTGAACACGTGGGTCGCGATTTCAGTCCAATTTTGGGCCCAAACCAACTCATTTCTGAAGCATTTGAAGCATGGACCAAGGGATAATCAAGCAAGTAGTGTTAGAATAGTTTTAGTTTAGACCTTTATCATGTTTTTAAGTTAGAATTCTAGAGAGAAAAACTCTCTCTTCTCTCTAGAATTTAGGATTTTTTATTAGTTTTCTTCTTAGTTTTAAGTTTTAATTCTTATTTTAATTTAGTATTTTTTTACTTTTCCTTATTCTATTGTCTTAATTCCCTTAGTTCTTTTTGTTAGTTCCTTTATTCTGGTTATTTTAGTTATGAATTCTCTTGTTGAATTCTAATTTTTTAAATGTAATTTTATGTTTTGATGTTTTTTTAATGCTTGCCTTAGTTGTTATTATTGCCTTCCTGAATTTGGTAGATATAGATTTTATTGATTATTGCAAATTACTATATTTTTCTTTTATGCCTTTCAAGTATTTGATAAAATACCTCTTTTAATTGTTGAGTAGAATTTTGTACTCTTGGTTTGGAATTGAGGACTTAGGTGATCTTGAGCCATTGATGTCCAATATTGATTGTGATTTAGGGTTGTTAGTCGATTTAGTTTTCACTAATGCTAGTTTTTCACTAAACTAATTTGTGAGTTAGGTAGGATTTGTGGATTAAGATCAATTATGCCTATTTGACTTTTCTTAATGTATAGAGGTTGACTAAGTAGAATTAACTCATCACAATTACCATGTTTGTGGTCAATGACTAGGATAGAAAATCTTGACTCTCATCCTTTGCCAATAGGTCTTTTAGCATTTATATTTCTTATTTGATCTTTACTTTCTTGTCATTTAATTTATCGTTTAATTGCTCTCATAATCCTTCGATTTCTCTCATAGCCAATGAATGCACATCTCACTGTAATTTCGTGGAAAATGACTCAGGAATTAAAACTCCTAGTTTTATTGATTTGAACTGCAACAATTTTTTTCTAAACTTTGATTACGGTCATTTTGTGGGTTGGAACTATACTATTGATAAAACAATTCTTTTTAATAAAATTCTAAACCGACGTTTGGCCCTCATCACTCTCACAACTGAGTGTTGTAGTGGTTGCCCCAATCCTCTTCCTATCCCGCATGTACCACCCTCCAATCATGAAGTTGCACTCTACGAAGAGTGATACAATTGTCTTCCACTCTAATGACTTTTGCTAGCTTAGGGGCAGGTTGTGCATACCCGATTTGGCGCATTGGTGCACGAAATTGTGATCATCAATGGCGCCATGAACATGGTACGCACAATTGCAATCTCAACTCTTTATCACAACTTCGCACAACTAACCAGCAAGTGCACTGGGTCGTCCAAGTAATAAACCTTACGCGAGTAAGGGTCGATCCCACGGAGATTGTTGGTATGAAGCAAGCTATGGTCATCTTGTAAATCTCAGTCAGGCAGATTCAAATGGTTATGAATGATTTATGAATAAAGTATAAAATAAAGATAGAGATACTTATGCAATTCATTGGTGAGAATTTCAAATAAGTGTATGGAGATGCTTTGTCCCTTCCGTCTCTCTGCTTTCCTACTGTCTTCATCCAATCCTTCTTACTCCGTTCCATGGCAAGCTGTATGTTGGGCATCACCGTTGTCAGTGGCTACAGTCCCGTCCTCTCAGTGAAAATGTTCAACGCGCTCTGTCACAGCACGGCTAATCATCTATCGGTTCTCAATCAGGTTGGAATAGAATCCAGTGATTCTTTTGCGTCTGTCACTAACGCCCAACCTTCAGGAGTTTGAAGCTCATCACAGTCATTCAATCATTGAATCCTACTCAGAATACCACAGACAAGGTTTAGACCTTCCGGATTCTCTTGAATGCCGCCATCAATTCTAGCTTATACCACGAAGATTCCGATTAAGAAATCCAAGAGATAAACATTCAAGCCTTGTTTACTTGTAGAACGGGAGTGGTTGTCAGGCATGCATTCATAAGTGAGAATGATGATGAGCGTCACATAATTATCACATTCATCATGTTCTTGGGTGCGAATGAATATCTTAGAACAAGAATGAGCTGAATTGAATAGAAGAACAATAGTAATTGCATTAATACTCGAGGTACAGTAGAGCTCCACACCTTAATCTATGGTGTGTAGAAACTCCACCGTTGAAAATACATAAGAACAAGGTCTAGGAATGGCCGAGAGGCCAGCCCCCATGATCTAAGAACTAGACGTCCAAAGATGATCTAGAGATCTAAAGTGATCGAAAGATTCCAGTGATCAAAAGATGAAAATACAATAGCAAAAGGTCCTATTTGTAGAGAACTAGTAGCCTAGGGTTTACAAGGATGAGTAAATGACATAAAAATCCACTTCCGGGCCCACTTGGTGTGTGCTTGGGCTGAGCATTGAAGCATTTTTGTGTAGAGACTCTTCTTGGAGTTAAACGCCAGCTCTTATGCCAGTTTGGGCGTTTAACTCCCATTCTTGTGCCAGTTCCGGCGTTAAACGCCGGGCAGTTTTGAGCTGATTTGGAACGCCGGTTTGGGCCGTCAAATCTCGAGCAAAGTATGGACTATTATATATTTCTGGAAAGCTCAGGATGTCTACTTTCCAACGCAATTGAGAGCGCACTAATTGGGCTTCTGTAACTCCAGAAAATCCACTTCGAGTGCAGAAAGGTCAGAATCCAACAGCATTTGCAGTCCTTTTCAGCCTCTGAATCAGATTTTTGCTCAGGTCCCTCAATTTCAGCCAGAAAATACCTGAAATCACAGAAAAGCACACAAACTCATAGTAAAGTCCAGAAAAGTGAATTTTAACTAAAAACTAATAAAAATATACTAAAAACTAACTAAAAGATACTAAAAACATACTAAAAACAATGCCAAAAAGCGTATAAATTATCCGCTCATCACGCATCATTTGATTCGCAGGGTGCCATTCGACACACTCAGAGCAGTGGTAGATACTTTACGTGGGCATAGGCCATTGACTTGTTAAACCCAGCAAACAAAAGATGTGGCATCTGGCTTATCTTTGAATAGAGTCTAAAGTGTCTAATGACTTTCTGTCTCTAATATGGTGAACGCATGCCAGCTTTATATAAGATTTGGAGGAATTACTCACAACGGATTCACTGCTGAAAATTGGAATGCTCTAATTGACCAAGAAATCATGACTGTTATCTATCTAGCCGCTCACAACCTCTCCATTAATCAATAGGCCAAATATATGTACCACGTCTTCCGATGTAATTGTAATTTCACTTACCGGCAATATGAAAGTGTGAGTCTCCGGCCTCCACATTTTCACGAGAGCAGCTAGTAAAGAAGCATGCCCTCTGATTTCCCCCAATTCTCGATATGTGGTAGAATGCCGTTGTTCGTAAGGCGCTATCTACCATCGAATTCCACATCTCCGATAGATCAAATTTACGAACCATAAGATTCATGTTAGGCTGGTACAATAAACATATATTTATTAATTAAATATATTTATTAGTTTAAATGAATATTATAGCAAATAATTATTTATTAGTTTAAATAAATACAAATTAAAATAAAAGGTATTATATTACACTATTTATTTATTTACTAGTTTAAATACACAAAAATTGAAGTAAAAAATTTATTTATTAATATTTATAATTATTTATTACTTTGAATAAAGATAAAATAAAATATAATAATATTATTATTCTCAAATAATTATTATAACAAATAATCGAAGAAAATTATTTTTTGATATTTATATTATTTATTTATTTTTGTAACTACCAAATATTTATTAATATTTTTATTATTTATTAAGTTAACTAAATATAAATTAAAATAAAAACATATTATGACAACAAAAAATTAAAATATAAGAACAAAAATTTAGAAAAAATATATTTATTAATATTTAAATTAGTTATTAATTTTAGAAAAAAATAATAATATTATAAAAAATTCAAAAAATTATTTATATTATTTTTTATTTTATTAATTAAAATAATATTTTAATAGAAAAATAAAAATATTATCCAAAAAAACTTATTGTTTAATATTTATATTATTTATTAAATTTAATAATTACAAATTTAAATAGTAAATACAAGTAAAGATAATAATGCTAAAATAACAATGCTATGTAATATTAACTAAAATTGATAAATTTTAAATACGATAAATAAGTAAAAATAATCCGCTAATATAAACATAATGATCCAAATAATTAATAGTATATTTTTCGATTATCGTATAATTACGTATTATTTTTTTATAAATATAATCTTATATATTTTTTATGTATAAAACTTACTCTCTACTCTCTACTCTTTTTTTTCCAGAAGCTAATAACTACTCTTTTTTTTTTACTGCTGGAATCCTTTCTCTCATTCAACTCAATACCTATTCTTTATTCTCAGCATGTAAGAAAAAGGAGGGGGTTGAGCTCAATTTAATGTTCTTGTAACCCTACATTGCGTGTTCTCATATTAAGAAGCTATCTCCTGCATGCAGACACTGCCAACATCTCTCTTGTATTGCAAAAACTGTTGGAATATCTTGAAAACGTACAACAAATTTCTGTGAAAGCTGCTTCGAATCTCTAAAAAGCTGACACAATACGCCTCCGCGCGTTTCTCTGATGCTCCCACGTGGCGGATATCCTCGATGAATCTCTGGCCAAAGCTGCAAAGAATCTCTGAAAAAGGTGAAACATATTCCTTGCGTGTTGCTCCGGCAATGATACCTATTTTATGGTTTACTGAATCTATTATGACACTACAAGAATACGTCTCTTACGTGTTATGTCAGTCTTTTTCTGCACTCACAATCCTATAAAATACTCCAATTATTAATATTGGATAAATACACATTCTTCTTTCTATATGAAAAATATTTTTTGCATTATCTAACCGCAATTATATTATTATTGTTGTTTAGCTAAAGTTTAACTTAGATTTTTCAATTATTATTAGAATTAAAAGAATATATTTTAAGAGTATTAATTAAAAAACTCAAAATAATATATTTTAAGAAAAAGATATATTATTAATACATTAAAACTTTAAAAACATAATTTTTACATTAAAATATTTATGTATTTTTAAGATACTGGTTAGAAGGAAAATTTATAGTCATTTTTCCTATGTGAATTATGGTGCCTACAGTAAAGGTCTAGAACCTATTAGCGTTTAAGTTTTTGTAAAGTTTGTATTTTTCAAAATTAGTTTATTAAAATTAGCTTTCTAAAAGATCGATTCTCAAAACATGTAAATGTTAAACTAAAAGAGTAAAGTATCGTTTTTGTTTTTAACGTTTGGGGTAAGTTTTAAAGTTGTCTTTAATGTTTCAATTGTCTTATTTAAGTCTCTAACATTTCAAAATTGACTCAATATTGTCCTGTTAGGGATCCGTTAACAAAATTGACGGCGAGACAAAATTGAGTCGATTTTAAAACGTTAGGGACTTAAATAGAACGAAAATATTGGGCACAAAAATGATACATAGAAATAAATTTTAATTTTATCATTCAATAATATCAATTTTTTACTATACTTCGTATTCAAGTATTTTTTAATCACATCTAAGTAAATTACACTTAATCATGTTACTTTCATTCTAAATAAATTAATTTTTTTTATAATTTTACTCTTAAAGATTTTTAGTTATGATGAAATGTTTGTAGAATGACTAGCATATAAACTTGTGAAAAAGAAAAAAATATATATATACAATAAAATATAAATTATACATTTTATCTCTAATGTATCAAAATTATTTAAAATTATAAAAAAATAAATTTATTTAAAATAAAAGTAATGTGATTAAGTGTAATTTACTTATTAGATGTAATTAAAAAATAATTGAACACTATGTACAGTAAAAAATTGAGATTATTGAAAGATAAAATTAAATTAAAATTTATTTTTATGTATCGTTTTTGTCACCAATATTTTCGTCCTATTTAAGTCCCTAACGTTTCAAAATCGTCTCAATTTTGTTCCGCCGTCAATTTTGTTAACGGATCCCTAACGGCAGGACAACGTTGAGTCAATTTTAAAACGTTAAGGACTTAAATAGGACGATTGAAACGTTAGGGACAACTTTGAAACTTACCCCAAACGTTGGGGACAAAAACTATACTTTACTCTAAACTAAAATAAAGTAATTTTCAATTCCAAGCTATAAAAATAATATTTGGTAAAACTATGCTCAAATGACAGATTTTAAAAAAATATATTTTATTTACTGAAATAAATAATTTTAAAAATAACTATGAAAATACGTAGCATATCTTATTTCGTTTATACTGTAAATGAAATATGTGAGAAATTATAATGTTTACAGTATAAACGAGATACAACAAGACAAATTTTCAACAGCTATAAAAGGAT
The DNA here is from genome assembly GCF_003086295.3 of Arachis hypogaea. NCBI lineage: Eukaryota > Viridiplantae > Streptophyta > Magnoliopsida > Fabales > Fabaceae > Arachis > Arachis hypogaea. The sequence goes on along the minus strand of NC_092041.1, from coordinate 24,004,944 downwards.
GTGAAACAGTTGGTATTCTCAACATACATTTCATATCCTCTTCTCCTCCGTCTATCTTCCAAAAATTAGGCAAAAATATCCGGTAGTAGTGGATATGTGGTTGTCTGTGCGTATTTCAATTGTCGTATGAGAAACACTGACAATGGAGTGATATTTGAGTATGATAATCCATTACTGTTGCGCACTCGGTGAGTAAATTTGTTGTCAAAGTTGAAGAGTCTGATATTGAGTAACCTTGGTGGTTTAGGGAGAAAAGAGATCGGAAGGGTGCAGTATAGGTTGCTAGCACAGTTGAAAAACTGTAACACCCTACTACATAGAGTTTTACGCTTAAGTCGTAGAACAGAGGTAGTGTGGTGTTACGGACCTCTAATCAGAAAATATTTACATATAATAGTGGAAAAAGATAGTATACTAGGAGCCTTGAAAAACGGGTAAAACAAATCACAAATTAAAAAGCGCAACGCTCAAGAAATAGGATTACTTGCGTGTTAAGAAACCTAAGAGTTAAGGATAAGAATAAGTGAAAGAGTTACTAGAGTGCCAATAATACAGTGAAACTAGCTCTTGACTCAGCCTGCAAAGCCAAGACTGGCCGAGTATATATATATAAGTATCCCAAACACCCAAAATACAGAAAATGGACCCTATCTCTCCTGTAACCTCTATGAGGAACAAAATAATCAAGTATCTTGGAGAGCAAGCTAAGTACATATATACATATATACAAACAGGAAGCCCAAAGTACACCCAGGTACTACTCCGCTTCAAAGATCCAGAAGCCTAGCAAGGAGCCTTTCGACCTGCATCTGAAAATAACAACACAGTATGGGGTGAGAATTGGAGGTTCTAGCATCGTAAAGGTGCCACGCATATAATAAATAAGGTCCTGGGAATGCCAGAGGCAATCCTAGAACTCCGTCATATAATTATAAAACTTAACTTTTAAGCAGAAACCATAAAAGGGGTAGGTAATCTAAGTACCCTAAACTTACTCACTTTTAAACCTAACATAAACACCAAACCATTTCACCCTTCCTCTGTTCCTCCGTCATCCATAAATCATGCAGAGACAAGCAACCAAACAAGTTCACGCACAAGTAAGAAACAGATAGTGCAAGTAGCAAGTATAGCAGGTAGCAGGATATATATTCAGTTAGGCACTCTCAGGTAATGCATAGCAATCAAAACAAAAAAATGCACATGATGTATGCCTGTCCTATGGCTAATAAGGCTCATCTGTCGGTTATCCAACCAACCCGACAAGTTCGAAAATCTTAGACTGTCCCCCATTGCGCATCCCCATGAGCCTATGCATAGATTTCACATTCATTCATCATTTAATCACTCAATGAGGGATATCCATACCCGGAAATTTATACGTGCCCGGTCACCCTTACGACGTAGGGTCAACAGAGTATCGAGATTCAACCTGAAACACGTGGTGGCAAGCCACAGTTCTGTTACCCAGGAAAACTCGTATCTCAGATATCATCATTCATAAGCCATTTAATATTCATAATCATTGTATAGTCATTTATCAAAGCCATGGCATCGTAACTTCATTCAATAACCACTTCTTTTTTACATAACTCATCATTTTTACCTTCTTTTTCATTCCCAAGTTACCTCAAATCCCTAACTTCTGCTATTTACTAAGCTTACTAGTAGAATCTAGGGTTAACAGGGCAAAAATAGTAGCTTAGGGGTTCAAAATCATGTTTAGAACAGAAAAATACAGGTGCTGGAAAACAGAGTGTGTGCGTACGCACACATGTGTATGTTCGCACAACTCAGAAAGAAAGCAGAACGTGTATGTGTGCACGGACATGTGCATGCGCACACCAGCCAGAGAATTACTTGGTGTGTGTAAGGTCCCACATCGGTTGGGGAGGAGAACGAAGCATGCTATAAGGGTGTGGATACATCTCCCTAGCATGACGCATTTTGACGAGTGAGTGTGGGGGCTTTGGCTAGCATCCCTATCGTCAAAGGCAAAACCGTGAGGCCTTGTGTGCCAAAGCGGATAATATCGTGCTAGCGGGTAGTCTGGGCTGTCACAGATGGTATCAGAGCCAGAACCCGGATCGATGTGCTAGCGAGGGCGCTGGGCTCCCTTAGGGGGATGAATTGTAAGGTCCCACATCAGTTGGGGAGGGAGAACGAAGCATGCTATAAGGGTGTGGATACCTCTCCCTAGCATGACGCATTTTGACGAGTGAGTGTGGGACTTCGGCTAGCATCCCTATCATCAAAGGCAAAACCGTGAGGCCATGTGTGTCAAACAGACAATATCGTGCTAGATGAAAGTCTGGACTGTTACAGTGTGCGTGCGCATCACTCCCTGCGTGCGCACAAGGGCGTGCGTACACATAATTTATGAAAAACACCAGGTGTGCGTGCACAGAAAGGTGTGCGTATGCACAGGTAAAATTCTAATTCTGTTGGGTGCGTGGGCACACACCAGAAAACTTGGTTCTACTGCAACATTCAAAAATTCAATTTTTCTCACTTAATTTCCGGCGTCCATAACTTCCTCTACAGAATTCGGTTTTCCGCAAACCTTATATCATTTTCAAGCTTTTAAAACATTAGTCAATTTAAAACAAACCTTATTTTCATCCAAAATTTGTGGAGCAAGTTATGGACTACCAAAGTTCATCAAAATTCACTTTTTACCAAAATATACTAAACCCCATTTTTACCAAATCTGACATTCCCTTATTAAAATCCATTCTCTTTCAACTCAACATACCAAAATCATCAACACAACTTACCCTTGACCATCACACAACCATTCTTGCATCCTTAGCTCAATCATATCACATTTTCCCAACCTTACACATTTTACTCACAACTAACATATTAATTCAATTCAACATATTATCATCATCATAAAATTTCTCAATCATTAGCACAACTGATGAGCGGATAATTTGTACGCTTTTTGGCATTGTTTTTAGTATGTTTTTAGTATGATCTAGTTAGTTTTTAGTATATTTTTATTAGTTTTTAGTTAAAATTCACTTTTCTGGACTTTACTATGAGTTTGTGTGTTTTTCTGTGATTTCAGGTATTTTCTGGCTGAAATTGAGGGACCTGAGCAAAAATCTGATTTAGAGACTAAAAAGGACTGCAGATGCTGTTGGATTCTGACCTCTCTGCACTCGAAGCGGATTTTCTGGAGCTATAGAAGCCCAATTGGCGCGCTCTCAACGGCGTTGGAAAGTAGACATCCTGGGCTTTCCAGCAATATATGATAGTCTATACTTTGCCCAAGATTTGATGGCCCAAACCGGCGTTCAAAGTCACCCTCAGAATTCCCAGCGTTAAACGCCGGAACTGGCACAAGGATGGGAGTTAAACGCCCAAACTGGCACCAAAGCTGGCGTTTAACTCCAAGAGGAGTCTCTACACGAAAATGCTTCATTGCTCAGCCCAAGCACACACCAAGTGGGCCCGGAAGTGGATTTTTATGTCATTTACTCATCTCTGTAAACCTTAGGCTACTAGTTCTCTATAAGTAGGACCTTTTACTATTGTATTGAGATATCGGGGTAGCTACCTTTGTTCTTATGCTATCTTAGATCACTGGGAGGCTGGCCATTCGGCCATGCCTAGACCTTGTTCTTATGTATTTTCAACGGTGGAGTTTCTACACACCATAGATTAAGGTGTGGAGCTCTGCTGTACCTCGAGTATTAATGCAATTACTATTGTTCTTCTATTCAATTCCGCTTGTTCTTGTTCTAAGATATCACTTGTTCTTCAACTTGATGAATGTGATGATCCGTGACACTCATCATCATTCTCACCTATGAACGTGTGACTGACAACCACCTCCGTTCTACCTTCGATTGGGTGAATATCTCTTGGATTCCTGATACACGATGCATGGTTGATCGCCTGAAAACCGAGTGCTCGCCTGACAACCGAGCCAGCCATTCCGTGAGATCAGAGTCTTCGTGGTATAGGCTAGAACTGATGGCGGCATTCAAGAGAATCCGGAAGGTCTAACCTTGTCTGTGGTATTCTAAGTAGGATTCAATGACTGAATGACTGTGACGTGCTTCAAACTCCTGAGGGCGGGGCGTTAGTGACAGACGCAAAAGAATCACTGGATTCTATTCCGGCCTGATCGAGAACCGATAGATGGATAGCCGTGCCGTGACAGGGTGCGTTGAACATTTCCACTGAGAGGATGGGAGGTAGCCACTGACAACGGTGAAACCCTTGTTTAAGCTTGCCATGGAAAGGAGTAGGAAGGATTGGATGAAGACAGTAGGAAAGCAGAGAGACGGAAGAGACAAGCATCTTCATACGCTTATCTGAAATTCCTACCAATGAATTACATAAGTATCTCTATCTTTATCTTTATGTTTTATTCGTTTATCACCAAACCCATTTGAGTTTGCCTGACTGAGATTTACAAGGTGACCATAGCTTGCTTCATACCAACAATCTCTGTGGGATCGACCCTTACTCGCGTAAGGTTTATTACTTGGACGACCCAGTACACTTGCTGGTTAGTTGTGCGAAGTTGTAGTGATCACAATTTCGCATACCAACAACATTGCTCATCTTAACAATACCAACAAATCCAAATAATCACCGTTCACTATCTCAACTATACCATTACTTTGCCACAATCATCAACCCTTCATTTATCACCATCATACTAGCATATATACATACATACATTTAACTCCCATTATCAATTACTCAATACACACACCACATCAATTTATTCATCAACATCACAAACACTAATCATTTTACACATTTATCCATTTCAACTTATCCTATAGTGCTCTAGCCTAAGTTTTCACAAAACCTTATATGTTAAACGCGCGAAACATAAACCATACCTTGGTCGATCACTATATTTAGTCCAAGGCAGCCATCCAAGTCACAACACAACCCCTCAAGCTTAGAGAAACTAGCCATAATCTTAGCTGCAATCACCACCAAGCTTCCAAATGCTTACTTTCCAATTCCAATGCATATATATATTCTTAATTCACACCTAATACACATATACATCCCAAATTCAGATTTTACATAATAAAATTAAAATTGGATTAGGGTTTAGGTGATCCTTACTGTACCCAAATGCATAGCAACTCAAATCCAATAAGCTCTGCAAGCTAAATCGAACCTAAAACACCAAATTGGCAAAATCTTGCCATAGGGGCTCAATTCCAAGAATAGAAAAGGAGGTAGAAAATCTGAGATAGAATGGATCTCACCGGTGAAATTGATCTGACAGAAATGTAGAGCTCAACGCGCTGGACGCGTGGCCGCAAACGGTGCGGCGATCGGAGCTCGAACGGAAAAGTTATGGTGGATCGAAGGGTTGATGAGGGTTTGGGTGAGCTCTCCTCTCCCCAATATGTTTGGCGTTGTTGTTGCTGAATGGGGGAGAAGGAGCTTCTGTCCCTTTTAAGTTATGGGCCCGATTGGACCCACGGCCTGGTTTGGGCCTTGGTTCAACCAGTTCGACCCATCTGGTCCAATTTTGGGCTAAATTTATCGAAATTGGTATAGAAATTCTCGTTTTGAAGAGCTCTATCCTATTTTGATATTAGTTTTGAATTTTTAATTTTTCTAATTAAAATTCAATTTATTGACTAATTTTTTACCGATTTTAGTGGGATTTACAAAAATATAATTTTTTGGTTTCGTCTGTTTCGGCTCCATGGCGACGAGCATGTGTGCCTCAGCTTTGACATCCATGGAAGAAGCATGGCAGAATAAGTGATCGAGTTTTTCGCAGAGGTTAGTGACATTGGTGGCGGTGGATCTGTCCACTCGAACCTAGTAGGTCGCCGAGTGTCCTCCTGAACCTCCCTGGCACGCCGATGATGATCGAGGACGTACCGGAGAAGGTGAAGAACGTCCCTCGACTGGCTGGCAGTAGGCTAGACGTCAGCCAGTAAATCGAACATCCTAGAATCATCAAGTACATTTTGGCCTAATAGATGCTTAACACGGCAAGCGCCCCGGAACCAATCCCAATAGTCCTGTGTAGGCCTATAGTCAAAGCACTGCTGAATAGAGATCTTGTGGCCTTCTGTAAATCATGCCCTCCAGCGATCATACCAATCGACAAGTCTGTCAGGCCACCAAACATCCTCCCCTTGTCTTGTGAATGTCAGGAACCTGTCGACGTTGATCGTGCTCTCGGGCACCAACTGCTCGCAATTAAACTAGCGCTTCACCCGGTCAACCTGGTGAAACTCGACAATATTGAAGCAGACAAAGGGGACAACAGACATCCTTGTCCCCACTATGCCTCATCCAGCATCCACTGTGAGCACATAACCTGCAGTGTAGGATCATCGTACGGTGTCCAGACAAACTGCAACATAAGTTATGAGATAATCATCTGTAATACAAGCTAAATTAAAGGATAAGTAATTCTTAGAACTACAAGAGAGTTATATCTTATTGCTAACCTCATTAATCAGTAACTGGTCTAGTGACAGACGCCATTGGCAGATCCTCTGCTCATGTTGGTTCCTGTTTTGCTGCGGAAACCCTATCAAGCTATCAACAGTTGCAAGAATAACACGAATTCAATTTATGGAACATCATAATGAGTTACAAATTTGAAACACAAGCAAAGTGTTCGACTTGTCTATCATCAAGTAACACCCAATCAGTAACAAGATGTAACACCTCGCATACTATTGGAGGGTGTCTAGATCTCGGACATATGTTGGACTCGCTCACGAAGCCATGTCAACTTCAAGGAGAAATACTTATTCATCTACGCTCCCTGCTACTGAACCATTGGAGGCTTGGCACCAAGTAGTCACTCCACCAACTTCCAGGTCTCTGTGTCGTACCATTTGTAGAAATTACGAAAGCACCCCTCATTGGCTTCCCATGCGCGCGTGGGGCTCGAGGTGGTATGCAATGTCCTGCAGGGTGATGGTGCACTCACCCCGTGGCAGGTGGAATGTGTGGGTCTCCGGACGCCAGCGCTCTACAAATGTTGTGATCAGGGAGTTGTCAAAGACAAAGTCCCTGAAAGGCACCGTGTTGCCGAAGCCAGGCTTCTTCAAATATGGAACGATGTCTATACATATATGTGATAACATAAACATGAAGATAACAAGACTAATTGTAAAGTCAACTGTCCTGGCGACGTGCCATGTCTCATTCAATCGATTGATGTCCGGATCATGTGTATTTTGTGCGCGCCATCTTAGAGTTACTCAACAGTATGGTCAGAAAAGGATAGAAGAGAGGAAAAAATGGTCGAAAAGTTAGAAATGGGGTCCGAAACGTTGCTATCAACGACATGTATATATAGGACGCGCCGAGTCTTATCTCGTTTAAAGTGTAAATGAGACAAGTTTACAATATCTTGTTTACACTGTAAATAAGATATACACGTGTTACTCGTTCTGTCTTATCTCGTTTATACTGTAAATGAGATAAGACATGCTACGTATTTTTATAATTATTTTTAAAATTATTTAGTTGCGTAAATAAATTTTATTTATTAAAAAAACATCCTTCAAATGACTTTAAAAGATATATGTTTATAGATGTGGCAAATATGCGACTCTAAAAGTGTATTACGTCTCATGTTTTGGCGGCCTAACTGCTAGAAATATTATTTTTATTTAAACTGAGATTGTATAAATTAAAGTATGAGAATAAGTAACTTCAAGTACTTAAATCGAAAACTTTGAGTTTAATATAGACTTCAAAAAATGATAATTAACATGTGAACAATAATTCTACAATCTAATCTCTCGTATATTGTATTTCAATAGCAAAAAAATATTCTAAATAAAAAATAAAAATTAATATTCTTGTAAAATTCATTATTTCATAATTAAAAAAATGGTCTAAATAACAAATTCAATGTAGTATATTAAAATAAAAAAATTAAACTCCTTTATCTCAAAATCTAAAAGCTGTTCGGTTGGGAGGAGCGGGAGAATTGGCTTTGACTTTAGCGTCAACTTGTTTCAGAAAAGCATAAGTTTTTGGTTTGGTTGTGTCTTAAGGAGGCTCTTCCTACTGCAAGTTTTCGCTTTAGAAGAGGGATGTCGTCATCGGATAGGTACCTAAGATGTCTTTCTAGTCAGGAATCGGTTTTACATTGTATTTAGAATTGTCCAAAAGTTCAGCTTGTACGACATAGGTTGGATATTTTTTGTCATCCTTTGGATTTGAAGAACTGGTTCTTGTATCATAGCAGAGAGCATCTGTTCAAGTTCTTTTGGGGCTTTGGTGGATATGGTGAGTAAGGAATAATGACATCTTTATTCTTCATGAAACTTGGCCTCCGAAAAAAGTGATTTGTCTGGCATTAACTTCAGAAAATGAGCTTAGGTATATTTTTGAATTACAACGTATGTCCCTTCCTTCTACTCTAAATGGTTTTTGGAATCCCCATCTATTGGTACTTTTAAGTTTAGTTGTGATGCTAGTTATCTTGGTTCGAGTGATAGTAGTGATTTTGCTTGTGTTATCAGAGATTGTGATGGAAGTTTGCAAAGGAGGTGTTTGGGAATGATTGAGAGTAAAATAATATTCTTCAAGGGGAATTGTTTGCTATTTGGAGAGGATATCTCTTAGCTTGGGATGTGGGTCAACGAGATGTTATTTGTGAGACGGATTGTGTGGAAACATTTAATATTGTTACTAATCACCAAGATGGTTTTGGGTTTATTGATCCATTGGTGTTTAAAATAAGAAATATCATGTATTGAAATTGGTGTGTTGACTTTCATTTGATTATGGGAGATGCAAATACGGTGACGGATACTATGGCAAAGATGACGACGAAATTACAACTTTCTCATGAGGAACTTCTTTCACCTTGGGAGGAGTTTAAAAGTAGTCTTAAACGGGACTGTCCCTCTATTTAAGTAATTCCTTTGTTTTGTTTGTTTTCTTTTTCTTTGTTTAGTTTATTTCAGTCACAATAAATAAATAAATAAAATTAAAGGCATGCGTTTGTTGGCTCGTCCACCAATATCTACGAATATTGTTATGTGATATGCGAGTTATTGGACTCTTTATAGGTCAAATTTAATACTTAATTTGTTTTTTTAACAGGATCTTTTATCTAAATAAATAAATTAATGATTGAAATAAATAATTATAAAAATTATTATCGAAATCCATCTTCCAACTTTATCTTATTCACAGTGTAATCGAGATAAATTTGTATAAATCTCACTGTAAATAAGATAAAACATGTACGCGTGATACGTGTATATGTTGTTTAAAGTATAAATGAGATACGTGTTAAACTAATGCGTTTATAGTATAAACAAGATATAGTGAGATAAATTTTTAACTACTATAAAAGGATGGACAATTTTTGATATTCTCCATACCTACATTTTATGCTTTCTTTTTTCTTGTTTTTTCTTAAAAAACTAGACAAAAATGTCTAATAATAATAGATATGTGGTTGTTTGTTGTACGAGAGATCGCGACAATAAAGTAATATTTGATACACAAGATAAAGTTGGAGAATGAATTTCGATAATAATTTTTGTAATTATTTATTTCAATAATTAATATATTTATTTAAATAAAAAATATTTTGTTAGCAGGCTAATCTGGTCGACCAACAGGCTATGACTTATTTGTCATGTGCTTGTGATTATGCTTATGGCTCTTAAATACATTCAAAAGAAATAATTTTTAAAACTAATTATTGTATTTATTAAAATTAAACCTTCATATAGTATTAAATATCTATACTTGTTTTTATTGTTTTGTGTTTATTAAAATTATTTTAAATTTTAAAAGTAATTTATCAAACACAATTATTGTAGTTTATGTTTGTTAAAAATTACTTTTTTTTCGATTTATTAAGCATATTTGTTACAAATTTTAAAAAGCTATATTTCAAAAAATAATTTAATTATTTATTTTTGAAAAATAAATATTTTACCATATAAAGTCTACATATAATAAAGCATAAAATATATCTAAATATTTGTTAATATATAAAATTATATTAAATTTTTTTAATTTTAAAAGCACAAAATATTTTATAAAAAATATCATTGTAAAACTTTCTTAGTACTCCTAATTAATTTTAAAAATTAAAAACCAAACATATTATATTTACTAGTATATTAATAGTATTAATATGTCTATTAATTCGCTTTTTTATTTGTTGTGTATGAAATTAATAAAAGTGAAATTACTTGAGATAATAAATAAATTATAACTTAATTAAGAGGCATTGGATTTAACTATTAAAAATAATAAATTATTTTTTATGAAATATATAAAACAAAAAGTACTTTAAAGAAAAAATTAGACGCCACTCCTTTTGTATATTTTCCATTATATAAAATAAATATTTACCAAACATTTAAAAAAATGCTTATGAAAAAACACAAATATCTTATCAATAAACTTTACCGATTAGACCCTAAATGCCTAAATGGGCAAGCTGAAAATGTTTTATTGCGCGGAAAGTGGCCGCAACTGGCAAGTTGGCAAGTGTCCAATTCCCGAGCAATAATGAGAATCCAATCTTAACTCTCTCAAGTCTCAAGTGTCCAACCAAACAGGCAAGTCCTTCGTCTTCATCATCGTCATTTTAGGAAGCAACTCCTTAACGTCTTCCTGATCAATATTTTAATTCTTAATGTTGCACCTTGTTCATGCATGATGGTCGATGCACCTCACCTAACCTCTCTTTTGTTTTCTTGATACCAATTTCGATTTTTTCTTGTTTTAATTTCTTAATCCATGTGAAGAAGAAAACCCGAGAATCTATTCATCACATTTACCTTGTCCCTTTATGAAGTATAAAGACTTAGAATATATAATATTATTTGATTAAAGGACAAAACTTAACCACGCCTTAGCTTAAATGTCATGTTTTCTTTCTTCTTTTTATTTCACTCTTCCAATATGAAACTACTTACGAGGTGCCGAATCCCAAAAACTTCCATTGAGAATTGAACAGAGTGCACCCACGGTCAATGCAAATTTCTATTCAACTTCAACATGTTGTGCAAGTAGTAATATCCATGTTTGTCCACACCCAAATTTGAAGCATGTGCTATATCCAGCACGTAAAGGCCACTAGTAATACTCAAATGACTAAAGACAGGACAGGTTCTTTGATTAGGAGAAACTATATTTTCTTATATTACTAAGTGTATATGTTTTTTGGAGACCACTTTAATAAAGACACAAAAAATATCTTTTTTTAAAGACGCATATACGTGTTATAATATGATTAGATATCTTTATTAAATCGGTTAATAAGCTATTTTTTAATAAATCAGAATAAAATCGATTTATTATAGCAAAAATAATAAACCCAATTGTCCGTATTATAATTATTAGATTCGGTTTGTTTCGATCGATTTACACAATCTAAACCGAATTATATTTAAATTTTTTGATAAAAAGACAAATATATCCTTGACTTTTCATTTTGTGGACATTTTAATCCCTAATAATTTAAAAATACAATTAAGTCCTTATTAAAAAAAATTTCTAACCCTAACCCTTATCCCTGTCCAAACCCAAATTCAAGCCTAATCTCTCACTAAAATTTATCAAGCTGACCCGAAAATTAAAAAAATCTAGTCCTAGCATATCCTTTCTCTCCCTTTTCTCATTGGAGCTCGAGCGGAGTAAAACCGGACACTTATAGTTACAATGCGATACTCCTATCATCTTTCTTTCGACCTCTTATTGATCACAAGCCCCGCTGCTATCACACCCACGCTTCCCCATCCACACAAGTCTCTGGGCCATTATTATCAAACCTTGTGAATGAAATATCTCATGTACTAAGTGATCACCGAGATCCTCGCCATGATCTAGAAATGTCTCTCAATCCATATTTAGCACAAATATCTACAAATTTGGTTGAACAGGTATTGAAGAGGTGTAAGAATCTTAGCTTCCCATGTCACAGATTCTTTCTTTGGGCTAAATCAATTTCATGTTTCCAATATAGTGTTGAGAGCTTCCACATTTTGGTGGATATCTTAGGAAGCCGTAAACAGTTTGCCATACTCTGGGATTTTCTCATAGAAATGAGAGAATATTCTCTTTGTGAAATCAGAAGCGAGATGTTTTGGCTCATTTTTTGAGCATATAGCCAGACAAATTTGTCAGACGGAGCAATACGATCTTTCATGAGAATGGATGAATTTAGAATAAAGCCAACAGTTCATGATTTTGATAAGCTGTTGTACTTTTTATGCAAGAGGAAACATATCAAGTAAGTTCAAAATTTTTTTGATCAAGTTAAGAATTATTTTGTGTTAATGCTAAAACTTACAACATTTTGATAAGTGGATGGGGTGAGATTGGTGATTCAGGAAAGGCCCGTGCGTTGTTTGATGCAATGCTTGAATAAGGATGTCCAGTGGATTTGCTTGCATATAATAATTTGTTAGATGCCCTTTGCAAAGGAGGTAATGTCAATGAAGCTTCAGTATTTTCATGATATCATGTCAAAAGGAGTTGTGCCAGATGCTTTTACTTACTCAATATTCATTCATTCATACTGCAACGCAAATGACATGTATTCGGCTTTTAGGGTTCTTGATAAAATGAGAAGGTATGACCTTTTGCCTAATGTGTTTACATACAATTGTGTTATAAAGAAACTTTGTAAGAATGAAAAGGTGCAAGAAGCTTATCAGCTATTGGATGAAATGATTTCAAGAGGAGTAAAACCGGACACTTGGAGTTACAATGCGATACTCACTTACCACTGTGACCATTATGAGGTCAATAGGGCTCTAAAGTTGACATTTAGAATGGTGAATGATAACTGTCTTCCTGATCGCCATACATATAACATGGTGCTGAAATTGCTGATTAGGATAGGAAGGTTTGACAAGGCAATTGAAATTTGGGAAAACATGGGAGAGAATAAGTTTTATCCTTCTCTGTCTACATATTCTGTCATGATTCATGGTTTATGCAAGAAAAAGGGAAAGCTAGAGGAGGCATGTAAGTACTTCGAGATGATGATTGATGAAAGAATACCGCCTTACGATACTACTATTGAGTTGCTGCGGAATCATCTCCTAGGGTTGGGATTGTTGGATTACATTGAAATACTAATTGTTAAGATGAGGCAAAGCACTTCCTGTTCAATTCAAGAATCAGCAAAAATTACGAATGGTGATAGGGCATATCCTAATAATTTGAGGCATGATAAAACAGACATAGAAAGTGACTAAAGAAGTGGCCAATTATTTCTCCTTAACTGTTGTTGATGAAATACACCAGGCACCATTTTTTACAGCAGAGATCATATTGAAGATTTTATATCTTTGGGTAATGATCAACTAATGTATAATTTAAATTGAAGAGTGCATATGCCTCCTAAACATCCTTACATGTTAAGAGTGCATGGCTAGTTGAATTGATTGATGATGCCAGGGCATCTAGGCCAGTTTCACTGACATTTTCTTTACTGTTTTAAGGTAGTTTCATGCAATTTCTTAGAGAATAACGCAAGTTTTAGATGAAAATACACTCACACCTTGATTCAAGCAACTATTGTGAATTTCACATGATTTCATGAGGATTTTGCAAGAATTGAATGACAAATTGATGATGCATAATCTCATAACTTTGACTAGAGCTTTGATGCACTTTATTTGCTTGATTTCAGGACAAAGGAAGAAAGGAAGAACCATGTTAGTAGCCACGTTAACCTAGTTAACGTGACCACTAACGTGGAATGGGGAAGAGCTTGCAACGTTAATGAGAAAAATGATCACCAATAACGCCTGCGAAGCCATCATAGGCCCACGTTAATTGCCAAGTTAACTAGGTTAACGTGGTAGTTAACGTGGAGACAAAGAAAGCTCCAACGTTAATGGTAAATGTGAACACTAATAACGCTCCAAAATGTGGCAATGAACCACATTAAGAGTCACGTTAACTTAGTTAACGTGAACTCTAACGTGGAAGAGAGGAACAATGCCAACGTTAGTGACACTCACTTTTGTCACTAACGTTGGATCAAACTAGCATTGCCCACGTTAGTGGTCACGTTAAGACCACTAACGTGAAAGTTAACGTGGAGCTAAGATTGATGAGCCAACGTTAGTGACACTCACCTTTGTCACTAACGTTGGAGATGGCATTCACTACCACGTTAGTGGCCACGTTAACTTAGTTAACGTGAGCTCTAACGTGGAGAGTAGGGGCACTTAGAGCGTTAGTGACAAAGGTGAGTGCCACTAACGCTCTCGAAGATGAGGCATACCCACGTTAAGAGCCACATTAGTTACACTAACGTGAACTTTAACGTAGGGACAAGGGGCACAAGGCAACGTTATTGGGAAAGGTGAGTCCCAATAATGCTTGCGAAGGTTAATAAGGCAACGTTAGTGGTCACGTTAGTGCCACTAACGTTGGAGTTAACGTGAATTATATGGGGTTGGAACGTTAGTGAAAAAGGTGATTGCCACTAACGTTCTCGAACCCACAATGTCACTTAATGTTAACTTCACTAACGCCCATGCCTAATTCATACATTTCTTCAAGCTGAGCCCACTAAAGATTGTAACTGCTTCAACTCAAGATCTAAGGCCCACATCCAAGACTTGAAGAACTCACTAGAAGATCAAGAGAAGTAGTATATATAGGAGTAGTTTTGAACTATAGAGAAGCTTGGCAATTTGGAGAACTACCCTCTGTATATTTACTTTTCTGCACTTTTAGCTAAGGATGTATTCTTTTCTGCCATTTTCCATTTCTAGAGCTATGAACAACTAAACCCCTTTCATTGGGTTAGGGAGCTCTGTTGTAATTTGATGGATCAATTATAGTTTTCATTCTCTTCTTCTTTCCTCTCTTTTGATTTACTAGAAAGCTTTCGATCTTAATTCAATTGGTTAGTTGTATTGGAAAAGAAACTCTCCATAATTGGATCTCCTCTGAGCCTTGGAAAAGGGATGAGGAGATCATGCTAGAAATGCTTTCTCATGTTGGACCAAATTGGGATCTGGGCGGATATAGTGACATGTAATCCTCCCAACACTTTGATTTGGAAATACATGTGGTATAATCAGTGACCACACTTCATCTCTTCCCATGAGCAATTAAATCAAGGAATTGGGCAATTGTTCAAGCTTAGAGAGATTGGGTTGCCAAGGAATTGGATCCCAATCACTTAAGATTGCCAAGGAGATCAATAGATGCTTTGATTGAGGAAGAGATGAAAATTAATTTGATCCGGAGAATACAACATCTCCTGAGCCCAATGAATTCCCCATTTCTGATCTTACCCATTCTCTTTACTTTTTGCCATTTATTTACATGCTCATTTCTCCAAATCCCATCTAAGATTCTGCACTTTATTTTCTGCTATTTACTTTTTCGCCATTTAATTTTCTGCAATTCTCAAACTACATTCTGTTTAGCTCAACTAGCATACTCTTTCAACTAAAGTTGCTTGACCAATCAATCCCTGTGGGATTCGACCTCACTCTATTGTGAGTTTTTACTTGACGATAATTCGGTATACTTGCCGAAGGGAAATTTGTTGAGAGACAAGTTTTCATGCATCAAGTTTATGGCGCCGTTGCCGGGGATTGATTTTGTATCAACAATGATTAAGTTGGACGTTCACTAGATTGAGCATTTTTCTTTTGTTTGTTCACTTTATTCAATTGTTTACCTTCAGTTTGTTTCGTTTCTTCCTCACCCCCTATACCCCCTCTGTTTTCTTTCTTTCTTTATTATTATTTACAATTCTGCTCACTAACCAACTAACTGTTTGATAATTTGCACCACTCACACTAACAATTACTCTAACAAGAATAACCTCTTTATTTCATCTCTTGCTGTGTGTTTTGTTAGTTGTATGACAGGGAGAAGAGAGGGAGCTTCAACTTCCTTCGATTCAGAACCTGAAAGAACCCTCCGGAGAATAAGGAGGGAAGCAAGAGGGAAAGGAGTTGTTGGTGCTGAGGAAGAGGAAGAGTATTTTGAAACCAACATGGAGGAGAACTTGGAAAACAATCATGAAAGAAAAGCTCATAACCATGCTAGAAAAGGCTCTGCAAACCATGCTGGGCAAGAAAGGAGAGTTCTAGGCTTCTACATCAATCCAAATCCAGGAAACTGTGGAAGTAGCATCCAAAAGCCCACCATACATGCCAACAACTTTGAATTAAAATCCCAGCTAATCACCCTTGTTCAGAACAATTGCTCATTTGGAGGTAGTGCTCAAGAAGACCCCAATCAACATCTAACTACCTTCCTGAGAATTTGTGACACTGTGAAGTCTAATGGAGTCCACCCGGATGTCTATAGGCTGCTTTTGTTCCCTTTTTCACTCAGGGACAAAGCATCCAAGTGGCTTGAATCCTTCCTAAAGGAGAGCTTGACAAATTGGAAAGATGTGGTGAACAAGTTTTTGGCAAGATTCTACCCTCCTCAAAGAATTAATAGGCTGAGAGCTGAGGTGCAAACCTTCAGGCAACAAGATGGTGAGACTCTCTATGAGGCATGGAAGAGGTTCAAGGACTTAACAAGAAGATGCCAACCAGATATGTTCAATGAATGGGTTCAACTTCACATTTTCTATGAAGGTCTTTCTTATGAGTCAAAGAAGGATGTAGACCATTCATCAGGGGCTCTCTAAACAACAAAAAAACCATTAAAGAAGCCATAGATGTCATTGAAACAGTAGCTAAGAATGACTACTTCTATGCCTCTGAAAGAAGCAATACTCGAGGAGTAATGGAGCTGAACCACATGGATGCATTGCTAGCTCAAAATAAGATGATCACCAAGCAGCTAGCAGATCTTACCAAGAAGGTGGAGGAAAACCAAGTTGCAGTAGTCATCACTTCATCACCAGCTCAAGAAGGAGTGAATATAGGAGAAGAAGGTGACTGGGAACAAGCCAACTATGTTGGAAACTCACATAGACAAATCCATGATCCATACTCCAAAACGTACAACTCTGGATGGAGAAATCACCCCAACTTTGGGTGGGGAAATCAACAAGACCAAGGCCAAGACCAGAGACGCTACCACCACAACCCCAACAATAATGCAACTCACCAACATCCCTCACAGAGGTCCTATCAACAACCACCTAATTTCAACCCACCATCACTAACCGAGGATAGACTTTCAAAGATTGCAACTCTACTTGAAGACATATGTAGATAAATCCAAGACAATAAAGTGTTTAAGGAGGAAGTGCGAGCCAATATCAAAGACCAAGGGGAAAACATCAAGAAACTGGAGTCTGAAGTAGGGTATCTAGCTCAACAAATTCCCAAACCGATTGATGGTTTTCCAAGTGACACAGAGAAGAACCCAAGAGGAGAAACAAAGAAAGTAAGGTGGGAAGAATGTAAGATGATCACCACAAGTGATGAGAGGAGTATGGAGGAAGTAGAACACCTCTAAGATAGTCCAAAGGAAAATCATGAAGAAAGAAACTCTGTACCTCGACTCACACTCAAGGAAGAGATGAAGGAGAGAGAGATACTGAACCCATATGCACCCTTCCCCCACAGGCTTAAGGGTGGTGTAGCAGGGAGAATGTATTCAAGGTTTCTCGACATGTTTGCATCTCTTGATGTAAATATACCATTCATTAAGGCCCTCCAGCAAATGCCCTCCTACATCAAGTATATAAAGGAGCTACTAGCCAAAAAAACTTCATTGAAGGGTGGACAAACAATAAAGATGAACAGGGATTGCAGTGCTCTCATTCAAACAGAGCCACCCACAAAGAAGAAGGATCCAGGAAGTTTCCACATTCCCTGTGCTATAGAAAAGACAATGATTGATAAGGGGCTCTGTGACCTGGTGGTGGACGAAATTGTGATCACTATTCTTTGTACTTGTATGGATTTATTCAATAATTGTCTTTATTTGAATTCACAACTCCGTTCAACTAACCAGCAAGTGTACTGGGTCGTCCAAGTAATAAACCTTACGTGAGTAAGGGTCGATCCCACAGAGATTGTTGGTATGAAGCAAGCTATGATCACATTGTAAATCTCAGTTAGGTAGATTAAAATTGGTTTATGGTTTCGAAAATAGAAATAAGAAAATAAATAATAAAAGGGATAGAATACTCATGCAGATTCATTGGTGGGAATTTCAGATAAGCGAATGGAGATACTGTGTGGCTCAAGGTAGCCTGCTCTCCCCCTGCTTCAACTCAATCTTTTTTTACTCCTTTCCATGGCAAGCTGTGTATAGGGGTTCACCATCAGCGGTGGCTACTTTCAATCCTCTCGGGAAAATGATCCTATGCGGCTGTCACTCGCACGGCTAATCGTCTGGAGGCATCACCCATGGTTGATGGCTACATCCCATCCTCGCAGTGAAAACTACGCTCACGCACTCTGTCACAGCACGGCTAATCACTGGTTGGTTCCTGCGCCTACTGGAATAGAATCCCTTGATTCTTTTGCGTCTGTCACTAACGCCCAGCACTTGCAAGTTTGAAGTACGTCACAGTCATTCATTACCGGAATCCTACTTGGAATACCACAGACAAGGTGAGACTTTCCGGATTCCCAGGATCTTACTTGGAATACCACAGACAAGGTGAGACTTTCCGGATCCTCATAAATGCCGCCATCTATCTAGCTTATACCACGAAGATTCTGTTGGGGAATCTAAGAGATACACATTCAAGCTCTGTTGCATGTAGAACGGAAGTGGTTGTCAATCACGTGCGTTCATAAGTGAGAATGATAATGAGGGTTACTTATCATCATATTCATCATGTTCTTGGGTACGAATGAATATCTTGGAATAAGAATAAGAGAGATTTGAATAAAAGACAATGGAATTGCATTAATACTTGAGGTACAGCAGAGCTCCACACCCTTAATCTATGGTGTGCAGAAACTCCACCGTTGAAAATACATAAGCAAAAGGTTCAGGCATGGCCGAATGGCCAGCCCTCTCCATGATCAAGTGACCGAATATTCAAGAGATTATACTGTCAAAAGATATCTAATACAATAGATAAATGTTCTATTTATAATAAACTAGCTCCTAGGGTTTACATGAGTAAGTAATTGATGCATAAATTCACTTCCGGGGCCCACTTGGTGTATGCTTGGGCTGAGCTTAATCAATCCACGAGCTAAGGCTTCTCTTGGAGTTGAACTTCGAGTTATGACGTGTTTTGGGCGTTCAACTCCGGATCATGACGTTTTTCTGGCGTTTAACTTCAGACAGCAGCATGAACTTGGCGTTCAACGCCAAGTTACGTCGTCAATCTTCGAATAAAGTATGGACTATTATATATTGCTGGAAAGCCCTGGATGTCTACTTTCCAACGCCGTTGAGAGCGCGCCATTTGGAGTTCTGTAGCTCCAGAAAATCCATTTCGAGTGCAGGGAGGTCAGATTCCAACAGCATCAGCAGTCCTTTTGTCAGCCTTCTTCAGAGTTTTGCTCAAATCCCTCAATTTCAGCCAGAATTTACCTGAAATCACAGAAAAACACACAAACTCATAGTAAAGTCCAGAAATGTGAATTTAACATAAAAACTAATGAAAACATCCCTAAAAGTAGCTCAAACTTACTAAAAACTATATAAAAACAATGCCAAAAAGCGTATAAATTATCCGCTCATCACCTGGGAGCGAGCATCAACTTAATGCCTCTATCCCTCATGAAAAAGCTTCAAATCAATGAGCTAACACCCACAGATGTAATCATCAAACTGGATGACAAAACCCAAAAGCAAGCATTAGGAGTGGTTGAGAATGTGTTAGTGAAGGTTGGAAACTACTTCCTCCCCACAGATTTTGTCATCCTGGAAATGGATGAGAATTCTATTCACCCCATAATTCTGGGAAGGCCATTCTTAGTCACAGCCAAAGCACTTATAGATATGGAGCGAGGAGAGCTAGTATTGAGAATACATGATGAGCAGCTCACCTTCAATGTTTTCAAACTCTCACAAGAAGTAGATCATGATAACAAAGAGCTGAAGAAAGAGTCAAACAAGGGAGATCAAGCACTACCCCTAAGAACTCCTGTGGCTAACAACCAATGTGATCAGAAAGAACATCAACCAAGTGCAATCCAAAAGGAACCAGACCCACCAGAGTCATATGAAATAGGCAACAAAAACATTCTCAAAGAGGAAAACACAAGGAACAAATTGACATCAAGGAACACAAGAAAAAAGGTCCCAAGGGGATGGAAAAATAAGAAAATCCCTATAGAAGACTTCTCACCAGGAGATAAAGTGGTCTCTACATACTTTCCATCTATACCACCTCACCTCCCCACTATTCCATCTCAGCTGCCTCCAGTATACACCATCAACAAAATTTTATCTCTGGAACATGTGGAACTGCTCAACAAAGCTAATGGAAATAGATTCACTGCAAGGGGAGAAGATTTTAAGCACTACCAACCACCTTGACAAGGACCAAACGTCAAGCTAATGACGCTAAAGAAGCGCTTCATGGGAGGCAACCCATGTTCTATACCCTCTCTCTTTAATCTCTAATAGTAGTAATAAAGCAAATTTCATGGATTTTTAAATCAATTTTGACAACCAATATAAGACCCCTTACATGCAGCATATAGTACATGCTAAGTTTGGTGTTCAAGGCGCACCAAGAGGGCTTGAACACACTTCATGATGAGAGATTATTTCTGAATCTTGTTGCACCATATGATCACAAACAAGTTTGGTGTACCAACGTTGCATGCATGGACAATTTAATGGTTGATTGATTTACATTCATAAAAAGCATTTAGTATTTAAAAACAAAAGAAAAATATTTTTTTCTAGTAGCTAGTTCACACCTTAAGTCTTCCCACCAAAATTTTCAATTAACCGTTTGCATTCCTTTTGTCTTGTATAGGAAATCAAAAAGGGCATTGATGGTACTTGACAGGACAATCAAAGAAGGGAGATTCGGCCACTATACCAAGGAAACCTCACACTTGTCTTCAAGGGGAGTATCTTTGGAAGTGTTACCATGCAACATTGGGAGTTAGATAGCTTTGGAGACCGAACCAAAACCCTCATAAAGGGGTGATCCTCGTGCTTATCCAATGGCAAACCCTAACCACGACCAGATTATAAAAGATATCTGTGTGCAAGAAGCAGATTGGGACAGAGACCTTAATGAAAAACCCAGATTTATAAAAAGAGGAGACCTCCTTCCTAAGGCTAAGGGTTGGTTTGAAATTGTAAGGAGATCTATCCTCCTAGCCGGAAACAACTCAGAGGTAAACCTTAAGAGAGCAACAATGGTGCAATGCATAATGAAGGGAGGAGAAATCAAGGTTCATGAACTCATAGCCCAAGGCATTCGGAAGCTTGCTGATGATTAGATTTTTGACGGTTTAGAATTTCACAAATGAATTCTCGTTGCAAGTATAGTTTCTAAACCAATAATAATCCTTTCATACAAAAGATTGTTTGTCACAAGTAACAAACCCCTAAAATTAATAACCGAAGTATTCAAACCTCGGGTTGTTCTCCCTAGGAATTGTAATGAAGTGTTTTGTTATTGGTTGTGAGTTATTTTTGGGGTTTTAATAAGAATCGTGAAAGATAAATGGCAAGAAAGTAAACTAAGGCCTAAAAAGATCTTGGCAAGGGTTGGTGGTCAAGAATCTCTATCCTAATCACTAACCACAATATGAGAATTGGCAAGGATTAATCTCATTAAATCATCCTCTAACTGGTAGTAAAGGAAAGTCAAATGAGCTATATCAATCCTAGTCCATAAGTCGTAACTCTCCACTAATTCAATTAGTGAGAACTAGAGTCAATGGATCCCAATCATCAATTACTTGGACATTAGTAACTCAAGAGTTCCTAGGTTACCTTTCCAAGCCAAGAATATAAAACTCTACTCTAAAATCCAACCAAGCATTTCATCAAACACTTGGAAGGCATAAAAGGAAAGCATAGTAAATTGATAACAAGAATAGAATCCAACAACAATTATTGAAATGAATTAACAACAACAATAAAAAGAAACACATTTATTATGAATTACCTTGATTGAATTGAAAGAGAGTAGAAGAAACAAAAGTAGATCTACAACAAAATACAAGAACAACATAAAGGAAATTACAACAAAAGAATGGAAGGAGAATGAATGTAACAACAAGGAATTGAGAAGATAGAAGTAGAAGAGGATGTATTAAAATCTAGATCTAAGAACTAAACCTAATTCTAATCCTAATCCTAGAGAGAAGTGAGAGCTTCTCTCTCTAGAAACTACTTCTAAAACTAAACTATGACTAATGGTAACTAACATGTAAATGTTGTGAAGTATGTTCATTCCCCCTTCAATCCTCGGCTTAAATAGCATCAGAAATGAGTTGGATTGGGCCCACAAGGCTTTAGAATTCGCTGGCCACGTTTTGCTTTAAGTGAACCAGGTGGCAGCAACGGCGCGTGCGCGTACTATGCACGTGCGCGCCACCATACGTGTAGCAACTATAGCAAATCTTATATCATTTCGAAGCCCCGGATGTTAGCTTTCCAACCCAACAGAAACTGCATCATTTGGACCTCTATAGCTCAAGTTATGGTCGTTTAAGTGCGAAGAGGTCGGCTTGACAGCTTTCCGGTTCTTTCATTTCTTCATGAGTTCTCCAACTTTTCATGCTTTCTTTCTTCATTCCCTTGATCCAATCTTTGCCTCCTAAACCGTAAATCACTTAACAAACATATCAAGGCATCTAATGGAATCAAGGAGAATTAGATTTAGCTATTTTAGGTCCTAAAAAGCATGTTTTCACTCTTAAGCATAATTAAAGGAGAATATACAAAACCATGCTATTTCATTGAATAAATGTGGGTAAAAGGTTATAAAATCCCCTAAAATCAATACAAGATAAACCCTACAAATGGGGTTTATCAACCTCCCCACACTTAAACCAAGCATGTTCTCATGCTAAAATCAAGAATGAAATAAGGGTATGGCGTTTATTCAATGTAAATAAACTATATGCAATCTACCTATATGCAACTATCTATATGAATGCAATTGCTTGGTCAAAATAAATCAATTCCCAAGAAGCATATATGCACAAGGGCTAAGGACTAGCAATTCTAATCCAAAATT
This sequence comes from Arachis hypogaea, assembly GCF_003086295.3. Lineage (NCBI taxonomy): Eukaryota > Viridiplantae > Streptophyta > Magnoliopsida > Fabales > Fabaceae > Arachis > Arachis hypogaea. The sequence goes on along the minus strand of NC_092041.1, from coordinate 23,981,858 downwards.
GATTTGAGTTATTAAATATTTTTACAAACTTGCATGAGAAGAGATGATCATAGGTGAAAACATGTAATTGAGCATCAAACCCTCACCGGATGTGTTTGCGCTCTATTCACTCAAGTGTTTAGGGTTGATTCTCTCAATTCTCCCCTAATCATGCTTTCCAAGATTTTTCTTCTTCTAACAATCAACATATATTTCATGCATGCATACAAGTATCATGAGGTCTTTTCTTTGATTGTAATGGGGCTAGGGTCAAGGTAGGATGCATATTTGGTCAAGTGAATTTGAAGTTTGAATCTTTGATAAGCTTAGACTTCCCACCTAACCTATATAATGACCTATACAATTAAGCTCTAACCTAACTACCCATTCCTCACTTTTTCACATACTCATGCATTTCCTTTTCATTTCACAACACTTATGCATTGATCTTTATTGAGCTTCACTTTGCTTTGGGGCATTTTGTCCCCTTTTTATTGCTTTTTCTTTTTCTTTTATTTTTCTATTTTTTTCTTTTCCATACTATTTTTCTTTTTCTTTTCTTTTTTTTTCTTTTGTTTTTCTCATTTTTTTTCTTCCTATATACAAGAGCATCAATGCATAAGGTCTATACATTTGATCAATACATGAGCATGTACCCAATTCCCAATATTTTCAATAAAAATACAAAACTACTGATGAGCGGATAATTTATACGCTTTTTGGCATTGTTTTTAGTATGTTTTTAGTATGATCTAGTTAGTTTTTAGTATATTTTTATTAGTTTTTAGTTAAAATTCACTTTTCTGGACTTTACTATGAGTTTGTGTGTTTTTCTGTGATTTCAGGTATTTTCTGGCTGAAATTGAGGGTTCTGAGCAAAAATCTGATTCATAGACTGAAAAGGACTGCAGATGCTGTTGGATTCTGACCTCCCTGCACTCGAAGTGGATTTTCTGGAGCTACAGAAGCCCAATTGGCGCGCTCTCAACGGCGTTGGAAAGTAGACATCTTGGGATTTCCAGCAATATATGATAGTCCATACTTTGCCCAAGATTTGATGGCCCAAACCGGCGTGGCAAATCAGCCTCAGAAATTCCAGCGTTTAACGCTGGAACTGGCATAAAACTTGGAGTTAAACGCCCAAACTGGCATAAAAGCTGGCGTTTAACTCCAGAAAAGGTCTCTACACGAAAATGCTTCATTGCTCAGTCCAAGCACACACCAAGTGGACCCAGAAGTGGATTTTTACGTCATTTACTCATTTCTGTATACCCTAGGTTACTAGTTTACTATTAATAGGATCTTTTGACATTGTATCTGCACTGGATGACACTTTACACATTTCTCATTGTATCGTCTACAGCATGAGTCTCTAAACCCATGGTTGGGGGTGAGGAGCTCTGCTGTGTCTTGATGGATTAATGCAATTACTACTGTTTTTCATTCAATCATGCTTGCTTCCATTCTAAGATATTACTTGTCCTTAAACCGGATGAATGTGATGATCCGTGACAATCATCATCATTCTCAACTATGAACGTGTGCCTGACAACCACCTCCGTTCTACCTTAGATTAAGTAGATATCTCTTGGATTCTTTAATCAGAATCTTCGTGGTATAAGCTAGAACTGATGGCGGCATTCAAGAGAATCCGGAAGGTCTAAACCTTGTCTGTGGTATTCTGAGTAGGATTCAATGATTGAATGACTGTGACGAGCTTCAAACTCCTGAAGGCGGGGCGTTAGTGACAGACGCAAAAGAATCATTGGATTCTATTCCGGCCTGATTGAGAACCGACAGATGGATAGCCGTGCCGTGACAGGGTGCGTTGAACATTTCCACTGAGAGGATGGGAGGTAGCCATTGACAACGGTGAAACCCTACATACAGCTTGCCATGGAAGGAGCCTTGCGTGTTTGAAGAAGAAGACAGTAGGAAAGCAGAGATTCAGAAGATGTAGCATCTCCAAAACCTCAACCTATTCTCTATCACTGCAAAACAAGTACTTATTTCATGTTCTTTTACTTTTCACAATCAATCCTGATAATTTCTGATATCCTGACTAAGATTTACAAGATAACCATAGCTTGCTTCAAGCCGACAATCTCCGTGGGATCGACCCTTACTCACGTAAGGTATTACTTGGACGACCCAGTGCACTTGCTGGTTAGTTGTGCGGGATTGCAAAAGTGTGATTGCAATTTCGTGCACCAAGTTTTTGGCGCCGTTGCCGGGGATTGTTCGAGTTTGGACAACTGACGGCTTATCTTGTTGCTTAGATTATGACTGTTTTATTTTTGTTGGTTTAGAGTCTTTTAGTTGAGTCTAGTTTCATATTTTAAGTTTGGTGTCTTTTGTGCTTTTATTCACTAAAAAATTTTTCAAAAAAGTGTTCTTGGTGTTCATCTTGACATCCAAAGTTTTCTTGTTTGTTCTCTTTGTTTTGATCTAAAATTTTTAAGTTTAGTGTCTTTTTGTTGTTTTTCTCTTTCCTCATTAAAATTTAAAAATCAAAAAAATTATCCTTTCCTTATTTTACTTATTATTTTCGAAATTTTGCATTAATTTAGTCAAAGGTTTTCAAAATCATATCTTTTTTTTAGTCAAGTCAAAATTCTAATCTCAAAAATTGATCTTTTCAAATCTTTTTCACAAATCAAATCTCTTTAATTGCAATCACATTTTCAATCATATCTTTTTAATTGCTAATTCCAAAATCTTTTTGATTAATTAATTAATTTAGTTTTTAATTTGCTTTGATTTTATTTTCTTTTAGTTTTTGAAATTTTATTTTATTTTTCATTTATTTTATTTTGTTATTTTCGTCTCTTTTAAATAAAAAAAAATTACTTTACTTGTGAATCCATATCATATTCCCTTTCTCCATCATGGACCTAAGTGGAATTGAGCAGTCCAGAAGGACTCTGGGGTCATATGCTAACCTCATTACAGCTGCATATGGGAGTGGCATCTGTATACCTCCCATCAAAGCAAGCAGCTTTGAGCTAAATCCTCAACTCATTATCATAGTGCAGCAAAATTGCCAGTATTCCGGTCTTCCACAGGAAGAGCCTACTGAGTTTCTGGCACAGTTCTTACAAATTGCTGACACAGTACGTGATAAAGAGGTGGATCAGGATGTCTACAGACTATTACTGTTTCCATTTGCTGTAAAAGATCAAGCTAAGAGGTGGTTGAATAACCAACCTACAGCAAGCATAAGGACATGGAAACAGTTATCAGACAAATTCCTGAATCACTTTTACCCTCCAAAGAGGATGACACAGCTAAGGCTGGACATCCAAGGCTTTAAACAAGAGGATAATGAATCCCTTTATAATGCCTGGGAGAGGTATAGAGGTATGCTAAGAAAATGCCCCTCTGAAATGTTTTCAGAGTTGGTACAATTAGACATCTTCTACTATGGGCTTACAGAAAAAGCTCAGATGTCTTTAGACCACTCAGCTGGTGGATCTATACACATGAGGAAGACAATTGAAGAGGCTCAAGAGCTCATAGACACTGTTGCTAGAAACCAATATTTGTACTCTAGCAATGAGTTCTCTCCAAAAGGGGAAGTCATGGCAGTAGCCGCTGATCCTAATCCTCAAGAACAGATGATTGAGCTTAATCAACAATTGCTCCTGATGACAGAACAATTAGCAGAATTTAAAGAGATGCTCCATGAAACTAAAGTTGCTAACAAGAACATAGAACTGCAGTTGAATCAAACAAAACAGCAAATATCTAAACAGATAACAGAGGAATGTCAAGCAGTTCAACTGAGGAGTGGGAAGACACTGAATAACACTGCTCAAAAGAGCAAAAGGCCAAATGAGGAACAATTGACAGAGGATAACCAACCCACTGTTCAAAATCCCTCTGAGGACAGTAAGAGCCCAGAGAGGAATACTTTTGGCGTTCAACCGCCAGAGAGGGAAGGAAAGTTGGCGTTAAACGCCCATTCCTTGCCCAGTTCTGGCGTTCAAACGCCAGAAAAGGGGGAAAAGTTGGCGTTAAACGCCCATTTTCCACCCAATCCTGGCGTTCAGACGCCAAGGGAAGATCAGACACCTAAGAGTGCTGACAGTAATCCCTCTAACAAGGCTTCTTCAACCACTTCTGTAAGGAATAAACCTGCAGCATCTAAGGTTGAAGACTATAAAGCCAAGATGCCTTATCCTCAAAAACTCCGCCAAGCGGAACAGGATAAGCAATTTGCCCGCTTTGCAGACTACCTAAGGACTCTTGAAATAAAGATTCCGTTTGCAGAGGCACTTGAGCAAATACCTTCTTATGCTAAGTTCATGAAAGAAATCTTAAGTCATAAGAAGGATTGGAGAGAAACTGAAAAAGTGTTTCTCACTGAAGAATGCAGTGCAGTCATATTAAAAAGCTTACCAGAGAAGCTTAAAGATCCTGGAAGCTTTATGATACCATGCACATTAGAGGGTAATTGTACCAAGAAAGCTCTATGTGATCTTGGGGCAAGTATCAACCTAATACCTGCATCCACTATCAGAAAGCTTGGCTTGACTGAAGAAGTCAAACCAACCAAGATATGTCTCCAACTCGCTGATGGCTCCATTAAATACCCATCAGGCATAATTGAGGACATGATTGTCAAGGTTGGGCCATTTGCCTTTCCCACTGACTTTGTAGTGCTGGAAATGGAGGAGCACAAGAGTGCAACTCTCATTCTAGGAAGACCTTTCCTAGCAACTGGACGGACCCTCATTGATGTCCAAAAAGGGGAATTAACCCTGAGAGTCAATGAGGATGAGTTCAAGTTGAATGTTGTCAAAGCTATGCAGCATCCAGACACATCAAATGACTGCATGAGCACTGATATTATTGACTCTTTGGTGGAGGAGGTCAATATGACTGAAAGTCTTGAATTAGAGCTAGATGACATCTTTAAAGATGTTCAGCCTGATCTGGAGGAACTAAAAGAAATAAAAGAAATTCTGAAAATTCCTCAGGAAGGAGATAAGCCTCCTAAAACCGAGCTCAAGCCACTACCACCATCCCTGAAATATGCATTTCTGGGAGAAGGTGACACTTTTCCTGTGATCATAAGCTCTGCTCTAAATCCACAGGAAGAGGAAGCACTAATTCAAGTGCTAAGGACACACAAGACAGCTCTTGGGTGGTCCATAAGTGATCTTAAGGGCATTAGCCCAGCAAGATGCATGCACAAGATCCTATTGGAGGATGATGCTAAGCCAGTGGTTCAACCACAAAGGCGGCTGAATCCAGCCATGAAGGAGGTGGTGCAGAAAGAGGTCACTAAGTTACTAGAGGCTGGGATTATTTATCCTATTTCTGATAGCCCCTGGGTGAGCCCTGTCCACGTTGTCCCCAAGAAGGGAGGCATGACAGTGGTTCATAATGAAAAGAATGAACTAGTTCCTACAAGAACAGTTACAAGGTGGCGCATGTGTATTGACTACAGAAGGCTCAATACAGTCACCAGAAAGGATCATTTTCCTTTACCATTCATAGACCAGATGCTAGAGAGACTAGCAGGTCATGAATACTACTGCTTTTTGGACGGCTACTCAGGTTACAACCAAATTGCAGTAGATCCTCAGGACCAAGAGAAAACAGCATTTACATGTCCTTCTGGAGTATTTGCCTACAGAAGGATGCCTTTTGGTCTGTGCAATGCACCTGCAACCTTTCAGAGGTGCATGCTCTCTATCTTCTCAGATATGGTAGAGAAATTTCTGGATGTCTTCATGGATGACTTTTCAGTATTTGGAGACTCATTCAGTTCTTGCCTTAACCATCTAGCACTTGTTCTGAAAAGATGCCAAGAGACCAACCTAGTTTTAAACTGGGAAAAATGTCACTTTATGGTGACTGAAGGGATTGTCCTTGGGCATAAAATTTCAAACAAGGGAATAGCGGTGGATCAAGCTAAAGTTGAAGTAATTGAAAAATTACCACCACCTACCAATGTTAAGGCAATCAGAAGCTTTCTGGGGCATGCAGGATTCTACAGAAGGTTTATAAAGGATTTTTCAAAAATTGCCAAACCTCTGAGTAATCTGCTAGCTGCTGACACGCCATTTATCTTTGATAAGGAGTGTCTGCAGGCATTTGAGACCCTGAAAGCTAAGCTGGTCACAGCACCAGTCATCTCTGCACCAGACTGGACATTACCATTTGAACTAATGTGTGATGCCAGTGACCATGCCATTGGTACAGTGTTGGGACAAAGGCATGGTAAGCTTCTGCACGTCATTCATTATGGCAGCCATATTCTAAATGATGCACAGAAGAACTACACAACCACAGAAAAATAGTTACTTGCAGTGGTTTATGCCATTGACAAGTTCAGATCTTATTTAGTAGGATCAAAAGTGATTGTGTACACTGACCATGCTGCTCTTAAATATCTACTCACAAAGCAGGATTCAAAACCCAGGCTCATAAGATGGGTGTTGCTTCTGCAAGAGTTTGATATAGAAATAAGAGACAGAAAAGGGACAGAGAATCAAGTAGCTGATCACCTGTCCCGGATAGAACCAGTAGCAGGAGCATCCCTCCCTTCTACTGAGATCTCTGAAACCTTTCTGGATGAGCAATTATTTGCTATTCAGGAAGCTCCATGGCTTACAGACAGTGCAAACTATAAGACTCAAGGTTCTCCTTCTGTAACCATGGAAAGGAAGCATAAAGAGCTTCTCCCAAAACAGAGTCAAACAGTGCCCCTACATTCAAACTCTAAGTTTGGTGTTGAGAGGCCACAACCAAATTCTAAGTTTGGTGTTGAACCCCCACATTCAAACTCTAAGTTTGGTGTTGGGAGGTTCCAACATGGCTCTGAGTATCTGTGAGGCTCCATGAGAGCCCACTGTCAAGCTAATGACATTAAAGAAGCGCTTGTTGGGAGGCAACCCAATGTTATATTTTATCTATTCTCTTTTGTTATTTTATGTTCTTTTGTAGGTTGATGATCATGAGAAGTCACAAAATCAATGAAAAAAGCAAAAACAGAATAAAAAACAGAAAGAAAAACAGCACACCCTGGAGGAGAGCGTGCTGGCGTTTAAACGCCAGTAAGGCTAGCTGTTGGGCGTTTAACGCCCATTCTGGCACCATTCTGGGCGTTTAACGCCAGAAAGGGGCACCAGACTGGTGTTAAACGCCAGAAAAGGGCAAACACTTGGCGTTAAACGCCAGAAATGGGCACCAGCCCGGCGTTTAACGCCAGAATTGGCCAGAAACGCATTTTTGCATGCCATTTGGTGCAGGGATGACTTTTCCTTGACACCTCAGGATCTGTGGACCCCACAGGATCCCCACCTACCCCACCACTCTCTCTCTTCTTTCTTCTTTTGCTCGAGGACGAGCAAACCTTATAAGTTTGGTGTGGTAAAAGCGTTGCTTTTTGTTTCTCTATAATCATTTATGGCACCTAAGGCCGGAGAAACCTCTTGACTTTCCTCCACAAAACTATTGGGAGCAAATCAATACCTCCCTAGGAGAATTATGTTCCAACATGGGACAACTAAGGGTGAAGCACCAAGAACATTCCATCCTCCTCCATGAAATTAAAGAAGATCATAGAATCATGAGAGAGGAGCAACAAAGGCAAGGAAGAGACATTGAGGAGCTCAAGCACTCCATAAGATCTTCAAGAGGAAGAACAAGCCGCCATCATTAAGGTGGACCCGTTCTTTAATCTCCTTGTTCTTTATTTTCTATTTTTCAAATTTTTATGCTTATGTTTATCTATGTTTGTGTCTTATTACATGATCATTAGTATCTTAGTGTCTATGCCTTAAAGCTATGAATGTCCTATGAATCCATCACCTCTCTTAAATGAAAAATGCTTTAATCACAAAAGAACAAGAAGTACAGGATTTTGAATTCATCTTTGAAACTAGTTGAATTAGTTTGATGTGGTGACAATACTTTTTGTTTTCTGAATGAATGCTTGAACAGTGCATATGTCTTTTGAATTTGTTGTTTTAAGAATGTTAAAATTGTTGGCTCTTGAAAGAATGATGGAAAAGGAGAACTGTTATTGAGGATCTGAAAAATCATCAAATTGATTCTTGAAGCAAGAAAAAGCAATGAATCAAAAATTTAAAAAAAAAAGAAAAGAAAGAGAAAAAGAAAAAAGAAAGAAATAAAGTTGTGATCCAAGGCAAAAAGAGTGTGCTTAAGAACCCTGGACACCTCTAATTGGGGACTCTAGCAAAGCTGAGTCACAATCTGAAAAGGTTCACCCAAGTATGTGTCTGTGGCATGTATGTATCCGGTGGTAATACTGGAAGACAGAGTGCTTTGGGCCACAGCCAAGACTCAGAAAGTAGCTATGTTCAAGAATCATCATACTTAACTAGGAGAATCAATAACACTATCTGAGTTCTGAGTTCCTATGGATGCCAATCATTCTAAACTTCAAGGGATAGAGTGAGATGCCAAAATTGTTCGGAGGCAAAAAGCTACTAGTCCCGCTCATCTAATTCGAGCTATGTTTCCTTGATATTTTGGAGTCTATAGTATATTCTCTTCTTTTTATCCTATTTTGATTTTCAGTTGCTTGGGGACAAGCAACAATTTAAGTTTGGTGTTGTGATGAGCGGATAATTTATACGCTTTTTGGCATTGTTTTTAGTATGTTTTTAGTATGATCTAGTTAGTTTTTAGTATATTTTTATTAGTTTTTAGTTAAAATTCACTTTTCTGGACTTTACTATGAGTTTGTGTGTTTTTCTGTGATTTCAGGTATTTTCTGGCTGAAATTGAGGGTTCTGAGCAAAAATCTGATTCAGAGACTGAAAAGGACTGCAGATGCTGTTGGATTCTGACCTCCCTGCACTCGAAGTGGATTTTCTGGAGCTACAGAAGCCCAATTGGCGCGCTCTCAACGGCGTTGGAAAGTAGACATCCTGGGATTTCCAGCAATATATGATAGTCCATACTTTGCCCAAGATTTGATGGCCCAAACCGGCGTGGCAAATCAGCCTCAGAAATTCCAGCGTTTAACGCTGGAACTGGCATAAAACTTGGAGTTAAACGCCCAAACTGGCATAAAAGCTGGCGTTTAACTCCAGAAAAGGTCTCTACACGAAAATGCTTCATTGCTCAGCCCAAGCACACACCAAGTGGACCCAGAAGTGGATTTTTACGTCATTTACTCATTTCTGTATACCCTAGGTTACTAGTTTACTATTAATAGGATCTTTTGACATTGTATCTGCACCGGATGACACTTTACACGTTTCTCATTGTATCATCTACAGCATGAGTCTCTAAACCCATGGTTGGGGGTGAGGAGCTCTGCTGTGTCTTGATGGATTAATGCAATTACTACTGTTTTTCATTCAATCATGCTTGCTTCCATTCTAAGATATTACTTGTCCTTAAACCGGATGAATGTGATGATCTGTGACAATCATCATCATTCTCAACTATGAACGTGTGCCTGACAACCACCTCCGTTCTACCTTAGATTAAGTAGATATCTCTTGGATTCTTTAATCAGAATCTTCGTGGTATAAGCTAGAACTGATGGCGGCATTCAAGAGAATCCGGAAGGTCTAAACCTTGTCTGTGGTATTCTGAGTAGGATTCAATGATTGAATGACTGTGACGAGCTTCAAACTCCTGAAGGCGGGGCGTTAGTGACAGACGCAAAAGAATCATTGGATTCTATTCCGGCCTGATTGAGAACCGACAGATGGATAGCCGTGCCGTGACAGGGTGCGTTGAACATTTCCACTGAGAGGATGGGAGGTAGCCATTGACAACGGTGAAACCCTACATACAGCTTGCCATGGAAGGAGCCTTGCGTGTTTGAAGAAGAAGACAGTAGGAAAGCAGAGATTCAGAAGATGTAGCATCTCCAAAACCTCAACCTATTCTCTATCACTGCAAAACAAGTACTTATTTCATGTTCTTTTACTTTTCACAATCAATCCTGATAATTTCTGATATCCTGACTAAGATTTACAAGATAACCATAGCTTGCTTCAAGCCGACAATCTCCGTGGGATCGACCCTTACTCACGTAAGGTATTACTTGGACGACCCAGTGCACTTGCTGGTTAGTTGTGCGGGATTGCAAAAGTGTGATTGCAATTTCGTGCACCAACTACCTTTTTATTCACCCAATGTCCCAAGACTCCCACACTTGAATGATACTCACACACACTTGCCTAAGCTAATCAAAGATCCAAATTAAGGACATTTATTATTTTCCGCTTTAGGCTTGTAATGTGCTAAAATAAGAACAAGTGGGTTAAGCGTAGGCTCAAAATTGGCTAACAAAGGAAGATAAAAGGTAAGGCCATTTGGGTAAGTGAGCTAATGAAATGATGGCCTCAATCATATAAATGCATGAATACACAAAATAATGGACATAAAGAATCAAACAAATCAAAGATTACATTCATAGAAAGAGAATAATGCACACAAGAAGGAAAAATAAGTGGTTATAAGATGTAACCACACCATTAGGCTCAAATCTCACTTGCTTGTGTTCTTAGCTCAAAAATATGATCCACAAGATATATAATTCAAGCAAGTTCTATGAAAAGTTTTCACTCAAATCAATTGGTGCCCTATAGATAGAAATCCTTGAAAAATTTCATTATTTTGACTAAGCTTATTGTGTATATATATGCAAAAATAAGAAAATGCAAGTAAAAATCCTAAAATCCTAGAATGAAATGCAAAAGTGTTGGAATTAGAAACTTGTCACCCAAAATCGCCGACCGGTCGGACGACCTCCCCACACTTAAAAGTTTGCACTGTCCTCGGTGCACTCAAAGATGAGTAAGGGGGTACGGCGACTCTCCGGATTGCTGCGTGTTCTTAGTCTTGCTTCCATGTTTGCTTGTGGTGCATTCATCATAAAAAACAAAAATATAACACCATAAGAGGAGAAGATATAAAAGCAAGGAAGCATACATTGTTGGAATGAGGTAAATCACTAGAAATGAGTGAGTGAATTAGTGTGACACTGATGACAAGTAGGTGTGTGAATTCTAAATTGCGCGGTTTAGAACACACATTAGCCTAAAAGTTATGTCACAAAAGAAGCATGCACTTCACTTATCCTAGTGTGCTTGAGATGCTTTAAGTAAGCTTGTAAGGTAAAACAAGCATTAGAGAAGCATGGAAGCATTCAAGCTAAAACATATGGATGCATATGATCATGAAATACAATGCATTAAGGTAAATGCGTAACATCATCCATCAAGAGGTTGCCTAATCACAGAATAAGGCTCAAATCACATGGTGGCCAAATCATGCAATTCAAAAAGAGTTACAAGCTCGAAGGAAATTCAAAAAGAGTTACAAGCTCGAAGGCAATTCTCATCACTTGGTATTCTTAAAAGGTAAGCATGAAGAAATCAAAACCAAGTAGCAAAATATAACCTCAATCATAGAATCCAACAAAGATTGTAAACATAATGATGTTAAGAAAACATCCCTTTTAATACTTAGCAGCAATTAATGGTAAACAAGAATATCAATCCAACACTTATGATGAAAAGAGAGAAAATAAAATGAAAACTAAACTAAAACTAACTAATCAACTAATGAACTAACTAATTAACTAACTAACTAACTAATAACTAACTAAAATAAATGGTTATCGATGGTGTTTGGAAGTGTTGGATGAGGGGTAGGAGGAGGGAAGAAGAAAGGAGAAGGAAAGAATTAGAAGGAGGAGAAGAAACGAAATGTGGTGAAGGAAGGAAATCCACGTGTACGCGCGCATGCCGCGCGCGTGCGGATGGTTTATTTCGAGAGGGTGCGTACGCGTCATGCGCGCGTGTGCGCGAGTGGGGTTGTGCCAAAGGCACAACGTTGGCGTGGCGTAGGCATAACTCTCTGAAAAATGTATGGAATGTGGAACTTCTCAATCCACGCGTACGCACGCATGGCGCGCTCGCGTGGATGGTCGAAAACGCTTTATGCACGCGTACACGTGAAGTGCGCGTACGCATGGATGGTGCTATGTTTTTTTTTCAAAATTTTTCTCTATGTTTTTGCACCAATCCAAACATTCCAAACCTCCAAACAGCTACCAAAATACCATAAAACCTTATTTAACATACTAAACTACCAATTAAACTCATTAAGACAATCAAAATAAGAATTTAAACCAATTCTACCAATATGTACAAAAAGACAAAATGAAAAGAAGTTACCATGGTGGGGTGTCTCCCACCTAGCACTTTTGTTTATTGTCCTTAAGTTGGACTTATGGGGAGCTCCTCTCAAGGTGGCTTGTGCTTGTATTCATCTTGGAACTTCCACCAATACTTGGACTTCCAATAAGCTCCATTATTCAAGATTAATATCTCCAAGCTTTGATGGAGTTCTTCACAAACCATGGGCTCCCAATGTTGATCCTCATGTGTTCCTGGATCCCATATTTTGTCTTCACACCCATCTTCAAGTTGATTATCATTAATCCATGTGGGTGGTGAGCAAGGTGAATTCTCAACAAAGTGACCAAACATCCTTCTAGACCCATGTACTCTAGTTATACACCAACCTTTGCTATCAAGCTTTGGACATGTGACCATAATGAACCTAGAATGATGCTTCCAACCACTAACCATCTCCTTTTTACTCTTAAAGCCACTAATTTTTCTAAGTTGACCATCCGTCTCAAGCAAACCATATTCAAGGGGAATAACAAAGCTTAAGTATAAGGGATTTACCCACTTGAATGAGAGAATGGATGGTGGTGGCTTGGGGAGAGGTATCTCCAATGTGCTTGTAAGTTCTACTCCCTTGTTTGCTTCTTTGTCAATCTCCACCTCTTCATAAACTTCTTCATTCTCAATCCTTTGTTCATAAACTTCCTCTAACTCTTCTCCATCACTCAAGTCATAAATGGGAGGTTGAGAGAAATCTACCTCCACATCACTTTTAAATTCATTGGTAGAAGGTTCTTCAAATTCAAAGGATTCTTCACCAAGAAGATTGGATGCATGATCTTCATCACCAAGGGAACTCAATTCTTGCTTCACTCCTTCCAAGTCTTCATATGGGATATGCCTTGGAGGTTGTGCACATTCCTCCTCAACATCAACTTCAATCTTCTTGGAGGAATTTTCTATAACTCTAGGTTCCCATGGAGGTTCCGCATCTCCTAAGTCTTCAACCACTTCTTCCTTTTCTTCAATACTCATAGGCTTCTCCAATTGTTCTAATACAAAGTAGGATTCTTCCTTTTCCACTGGAGTTTCCAATCTCTCCTTCATGCTATGTTCCTCTTTAGATTCTCCACATGTAGCCATGGGAGTTCCTTGAGTGTCCAAAAGTTGGGATGCTAGCCGGTTTACCACCTCATCCAAGGCGGTCATGAATTGTTGCACATCCTTTGTCATCTCCTCTTGTCCTTGAAGAAGAACACCAAGGGTTTCATCCATTAGAGGTTGGGGTGGATGGGAGGGTTCATCATATTGGAGAAAGGGTTCATTATAGGAAGGTGGTTCTTCTTGGTAAGGTGGTGGTGTGTATTGAGGTGGTTCTTGGGAGTAGTAATCTTGGAATTGTGGTTCTATGTATGGCTCATATGGTTTAAAAGGAGGTTGGTATGGTGGGTAAGGATCATGGTCATATGGAGGTATTTGTTGAAAATAGGCTTGTGAGTGTGGTTGAGGTTCATGTTGAGGATATGACTCATAGGTATATGGTGGTGGTTCTTGAAAGTCACAAGGAGATTCACCATAGCCATTTGATTGGTATGCATCATGGAATGGCTCTTCTTCATAGTTCATTGGTGGAGGTTGTTGCCAAGAAGATTGATCATATGCATATGGCTCCTCCCACCTTTGGTTGTCCCATCCTTGACACATATCTCCATTATAGTCCTCATCACCTACAACATAGTTGTAATCACACTCATAGCCAAAATGAGAATTCATGATAGCAAGAGAGGGCAAAAAAAAAAAAAAATAGGAACAATTAAAGAGAACAAACTAAAAATTAACAAAGAAGCAAAAAGCAAACATATTCACAATATTCACATATATACAATAACCAATAACACAACACCATTGCAATTCCCCGGCAACAGCGCCATTTTGATGATTAGATTTTTGACGGTTTAGAATTTCACAAATGAATTCTCGTTGCAAGTATAGTTTCTAAACCAATAATAATCCTTTCATACAAAAGATTGTTTGTCACAAGTAACAAACCCCTAAAATTAATAACCGAAGTATTCAAACCTCGGGTCGTTCTCCCTAGGAATTGTAATGAAGTGTTTTGTTATTGGTTGTGAGTTATTTTTGGGGTTTTAATAAGAAACGTGAAAGATAAATGGCAAGAAAGTAAACTAAGGCCTAAAAAGATCTTGGCAAGGGTTGGTGGTCAAGAATCTCTATCCTAATCACTAACCACAATATGAGAATTGGCAAGGATTAATCTCATTAAATCATCCTCTAACTAGTAGTAAAAGAAAGTCAAATGAGCTATATCAATCCTAGTCCATAAGTCGTAACTCTCCACTAATTCAATTAGTGAGAACTAGAGTCAATGGATCCCAATCATCAATTACTTGGACATTAGTAACTCAAGAGTTCCTAGGTTACCTTTCCAAGCCAAGAACATAAAACTCTACTCTAAAATCCAACCAAGCATTTCATCAAACACTTGGAAGGCATAAAAGGAAAGCATAGTAAATTGATAACAAGAATAGAATCCAACAACAATTATTGAAATAAATTAACAACAACAATAAAAAGAAACACATTTATTATGAATTACCTTGATTGAATTGAAAGAGAGTAGAAGAAACAAAAGTAGATCTACAACAAAATACAAGAACAACATAAAGGAAATTACAACAAAAGAATGGAAGGAGAATGAATGTAACAACAAGGAATTGAGAAGATAGAAGTAGAAGAGGATGTATTAAAATCTAGATCTAAGAACTAAACCTAATTCTAATCCTAATCCTAAAGAGAAGTGAGAGCTTCTCTCTCTAGAAACTACTTCTAAAACTAAACTATGACTAATGGTAACTAACATGTAAATGTTGTGAAGTATGTTCATTCCCCCTTCAATCCTTGGCTTAAATAGCATCAGAAATGAGTTGGATTGGGCCCACAAGGCTTTAGAATTCGCTGGCCACGTTTTGCTTTAAGTGAACTAGGTGGCAGCAACGGCGCGTGCGCGTACTATGCGCGTGCGTGCCACCATACGTGTAGCAACTATGGCAAATCTTATATCGTTTCAAAGCCCCGGATGTTAGCTTTCCAACCCAACTAGAACCGCATCATTTGGACCTCTGTAGCTCAAGTTATGGTCCTTTAAGTGCGAAGAGGTCGGCTTGACAGCTTTCCGGTTCTTTCATTTCTTCATGAGTTCTCCAACTTTTCATGCTTTCTTTCTTCATTCCCTTGATCCAATCTTTGCCTCCTAAATTGTAAATCACTTAACAAACATATCAAGGCATCTAATGGAATCAAGGAGAATTAGATTTAGCTATTTTAGGTCCTAAAAAGCATGTTTTCACTCTTAAGCATAATTAAAGGAGAATATACAAAACCATGCTATTTCATTGAATAAATGTGGGTAAAAGGTTATAAAATCCCCTAAAATCAATACAAGATAAACCCTACAAATGGGGTTTATCACTTGCTGAGAAGAGTGATTCTGGAGGAAGGTTGGGTTATCCCAGCACTATTCTCCGTCTTTGCAATAAGGCTAGGGTGGTGTTCGAGGATGGAAACCCCGAGTGGATAAAGGTTGGCCTTCCAATCACTTATCGTCGGATGCATGCTGCCGCAACTCCCCTACCTCAACGAAGGGTAAGAAAGAGACCAGCCCATCAAGCTGAGGAAAGACAACATCCACGGGAGCAAGCCCCAACCACCTTAGGCATGCACTAATTACAAGAGGCTATTGATACCTTATCTAGGCAATACATGGAGAATCAAGGTGCACAAAAGGAGCTTCAAATGCAAATAATAGACCGTCAAGAAGAATCACTCTCTAGATGGATGAATCAGTAAGGGGAATGGCAAAAACAATTGATAGAACATCAATTGGAACAAGGGAGACAATGGAGTGAGTCCTTCTATAACCTGAACCAAAAGCAAGATCAACAACAAGAAGCCATCCAAAAGCTGATCAACATCCAAGCACATCAAGGTGCACACATTCATGAGATGCATATGAAACAAAGAGAACAGGCAGATCTTTTCGATGAATACAGAGCATTTTCGGAAGGAGTTTACATGAGTGAAACTGGATATCATGTAAATACCCAAGCCAGGCTTGGGTACTTGGTCGGACAACTACCTGTAATGCATTCTGGGATCACAAAATATGAGGATGTAAATGATGAATTAGCACGAGTGGAACGCGAAAAAGTCGAAAAGAGTCATGAGTCAGTAAGGAAGGAACTTGAAGATTGGAAAATAGCCAGAATGAATCGGATGAGAAGAAGCACAAGTGGACAAAGTGGACAAAAAGAAGACAAGGAAGCAGAGGAACATAGGTATCCCCATGAATAAAAGGTGGTGGAGTTCCTTCTTAGTTCGATCTTTTTTAAAGCTTTAAATAAGAAAAATCATGTATGAAATAGAACATGCTTCCATAGTAATTTAGGAATTTTCAAATATGCTTTAAGATTTTGTTGCTTAGGTCCATGCTCACTAGTCTAGGTCCCTAGTTTTCATCTTCATCTTTCTTACTTGTATGCTTGTACTTTAAGTTAATCAAAAAGAAAATGTTATGATAAGAACAAGAGTGGAGTTATTTTGTGAAGTGAATCCTGAATGTTTGTGGTAGGGTGATTAGTTAGCTAAGTTGGTTCACCAACAAGGAAAGAAGGAAACTATCTATCCTGAATCCTATACTTGAAACACATCCTATGAGACTAACTAAAAAATAAGATCCCAATTAGAAAAGAGAAAGAGCAATAAAAGTGAAATGGGAAGAAACACAATAAGAAACAATGCTAGGCACCAAGGGTTTTAAGATTGAGGCATGTGTCTGTGGTGTTCATGTGCAAGGGATATGCTTGGATGAATAAGCTCTTAGGGGTGCCTCATCACTTGGTAACTTGGATTAACTAATCCGGGATTAGCAGCTGAAAGTCCACTATCAAGAGTGACCCTTGCTACAAAACACTTAGTAACCCAAAGAGACGCTGGACACCAAGGTCTCAAGAAAGAAAAACAACAAACCATGTGCCTGTAGTGTGTATGTATGAGGGAAAGAGACTTGAGGGAGTAAGTCCTTAGGGGTGTCTTAACACCTAGCATCTTGAACCAACTGGTTCAGGAGTGTTGAGTGAAAGCTTATCATAAAGAGTCGCCCTCTTACAGAGCACTTAGCCAAAAGAAGAATGCAATAAATCTTGAGAAAACAAAAGAAGGAAGGATCAACAACTAGGAAGTCTCAAGGGATGTAAGTAAGCAAGTGTTCAAGGGCATGATAAAGGCCTGAAACCTGCTAAAGGAATGAACCTAAGTTGCTATGCATGAAATAACATAAACCAAGAATTTTACTTTTATATTGTTCATCTTGTTCTTTCATTCATTATTCCTATGTTCCAGTACTTGCTTAGGGACAAGCAAGCTTTAAGTTTGGTGTTGTGATGCCAGGGCATCTAGGTCAGTTTCACTGACCTTTTCTTTACTGTTTTAAGGTAGTTTCATGCAATTTCTTAGAGAATAAGGCAAGTTTTAGATGAAAATACACTCACACCTTGATTCAAGCAACTATTGTGAATTTCACATGATTTCATGAGGATTTTGCAAGAATTGAATGACAAATTGATGATGCATAATCTTATAACTTTGACTAGAGCTTTGATGCACTTTATTTGCTTGATTTCAGGACAAAGAAAGCAAGGAAGAACCACATTAGTAGCCACGTTAACCTAGTTAACGTGACCACTAACGTGGAATGGGGAAGAGCTTGCAACGTTAATGAGAAAAGTGATCACCAATAATGCCTGTGAAGCCATTATAAGCCCACGTTAATTGCCACGTTAACTAGGTTAACGTGGTAGTTAACGTGGAGACAAAGAAAGCTCCAACATTAGTGGTAAATGTGAACACCACTAACGCTCCAAAATGTGGCAATGAACCACGTTAAGAGTCACGTTAACTTAGTTAACGTGAACTCTAACGTGGAAGAGATGAACAATGCCAACGTTAGTGACACTCACCTTTGTCACTAACGTTGGATCAAACTAGCATTGCCCACGTTAGTGGTCACGTTAAGACCACTAACGTGAAAGTTAACGTGGAGCTAAGATTGATGAGCCGACGTTAGTGACACTCACCTTTGTCACTAACGTTAGAGATGGCATTCACTACCACGTTAGTGGCCATGATAACTTAGTTAACGTGAGCTCTAACGTGGAGAGTAGGGGCACTTGGAGCGTTAGTGACAAAGGTGAGTGCCACTAATGCTCTCGAAGATGAGGCATACCCACGTTAGTTAACTCTAACGTAGGGACAAGGGGCACAAGGCAACGTTATTGGGAAAGGTGAGTCCTAATAACGCTTGCGAAGGTTTATAAGGCAACGTTAGTGGTCACGTTAGTGCCACTAACGTTGGAGTTAACGTGAATTATATGGGGTTGGAACGTTAGTGAAAAAGGTGATTGCCACTAACGTTCTCGAACCCACAATGTCACTTAACATTAACTTCACTAACGCCCATGCCTAATTCATACTTTTCTGCAAGCTGAGCCCACTAAAGATTATAACTGCTTCAACTCAAGATCTAAGGCCTACATCCAAGACTTGAAGAACTCACAAGAAGATCAAGAAAAGTAGTATATATAGGAGTAGTTTTGAACTATAGAGAAGCTTGGCACTTTGGAGAACTACCCTCTATATATTTACTTTTCTGCACTTTTAGCTAAGGATGTATTCTTTTCTGCCATTTTCCATTTCTAGAGCTATGAACAAATAAACCCCTTTCATTGGGTTAGGGAGCTCTGTTGTAATTTGATGGATCAATTATAGTTTTCATTCTCTTCTTCTTTCCTCTTTTTTGATTTACTAGAAAGCTTTCAATCTTAATTCAATTGGTTAGTTGTCATGGAAAAGAAACTCTCCATAATTGGATTTCCTCTGAGCCTTGGAAAAGGTATGAGGAGATCATGCTAGAAATGCTTTCTCATGTTGGACCAAATTGGGGTCTGGGCGGATATAGTGACATGTAATCCTTCCCAACACTTTGATTTGGAAATACATGTGGTATAATCGGTGACCACACTTCATCTCTTCCCATGAGCAATTAAATCAAGGAATTGGGCAATTGTTCAAGCTTAGAGAGATTGGGTTGCCAAGGAATTGGAACCCAATCACTTAAGATTGCCAAGGAGATCAATAGATGCTTTGATTGAGGAAGAGATGAAAATGAATTTGATCCGGAGAATACAACATCTCCTGAGCCCAATGAATTCCCCATTTCTGATCTTACCCATTCTCTTTACTTTCTGCCATTTATTTACATGTTCATTTTCCCAAATCCCAATCTAAGATTCTGCACTTTATTTTTTGCTATTTACTTTTCTGCCATTTAATTTTATGCAATTCTCAAACTACATTCTGTTTAGCTCAACTAGCATACTCTTTCAACTAAAGTTGCTTGACCAATCAATCCCTGTGGGATTCGACCTCACTCTATTGTGAGTTTTTACTTGACGATAATTCGGTATACTTGCCGAAGGGAATTTTGTTGAGAGACAAGTTTTTATGCATCAATTGAGCATGCTCATATTGGAGAGTGATAATGATTTTGGAATCTTAAACCCAGGACAGAGATGAAGGTGAAGGTTTGGAAAATTTTTGAGAGCTGAATTGCAAATCATTGAGGAACTACTGACTAGTGGCATGCTACAAAGTTTTCTATTGGTTTGTAAGTTATCGTCCATATCTAGTATCGGTGGATCAATAGAGTAGACATGTATCAAGTTTTATAAGGAAGAGAGAACAAATTGAAGATTGAAGATTAATACAAAAAGTATATCTTTGTCCCGTGAAAGATTGAGAAAATGAGAAAAATTTATGTAACTATTATTCTTTCCTTGTAACATATTTCACAGTTTTGTATGCTCTACATTTATATTGAACTTTTATTGAATGGTCTGAAAAAAATAAAAAATGAAATGTATATTATTTTTAAAGTGTCATTTTTTACATAAATTTAGCATCGAAATGAGAAAAAAAAGAAACTTCTTAAATTTCTTGGTTGATTATGGTATTTTTCAACTTGGTAAATCAAAGATTAATTTGTCAAAATTGAAATTTGTCGCTAACTAATGGATTGTTGCAAACAAAATTTGAATTTCCAATACTTATTTAAACGGATTAGTGAACTAACAACTAGATCAACTTAAGTTAGTTAGAAACTTTAAAACTTTATTTAATTGTGCTGTGATGGGTTCATTTTTACATATTTATGTTGCTGATAGCCTGGACCATGAGAGAATCGGCCAACAAAATTGAAGTTGGAATTTTATGTCTAATTTACTGCAATTAAGTATAGTAGTCAATGTAATTTTTTCAAGCAGTTCTTGTAGCTTAGTTGGTTAGAGCATTTGTTTAGTAAGCCGGACGTATTGAGTTTGACTCTTAATAAGAGTATTATTTAAAAAAATATTAACTCAATCTGTAATTGGAGACCACTTTAATAAAGACACTAAAAATATCTTTTTTTTAAAGACGTTTATATGTTATGTTATGTGTAGCATAACTAGTATTAAATTAGAACAATTCTTTGGAGATTAAACTAATCAAATTCTAATATTAGAATTCAGTTATTTAAATAAGGGTAAAGTATATTTTTTGTCCCTAAAATTTGATAAAAGTTTAAAAAATACTCCTAAGTTTTATTTTGTTTCAATTTTGTCCCAGAAGTTTTCGATTTGCATCAAATATACTCTTGCAGCTAATTTTTCAAAAAATTTAAGAACAATTCAACAACAATTTCATAAGAACAACCCTCAACACAAACAAATCAAGCATAATTTTTATGCATTATTGTTAGATTGGTCTTAAATTTTTTTAAAATTTAGCCGTCAAGAGTATATTTGATGCAAATCGAAAATTTCTGGGATGAAATTGAAATAAAATAAAACTTAGGAATATTTTTGAAACTTTTGCCAAACTTCAGGGACAAAAAATATACTTTACCCTTTAAATAATATCTATGGTATTGAATTCTAGACCTTAGATATTTATACATTAGAATTATTTTTACAGCTACGACTAAGAAAAATAGTCTGACCAGACTGAATGTACAAAAATCACGCAGATTCAAACCATCTTTTTGAGTACAATAGAAAATTAATAATTATAATATGTTTATAGAAAAGAAATAACTGAAAAAATAAGCTAAGGATATATTTGTATACCTACACAAAATGGTTAGCGGTAGATAGATTTTTACTTCTTTGATGCATGACTGAAGTTAGAGCTTGTGTCCATTTTTATTACTGTAATAAAATTTTTTATAAGATTTAATTTAAAAAAATACTCAAAAGAATTATTAAAATATTTAATTATTAAAAAATTGTAATATAAAAATTATTAGAAAGGGTTAATTATTATAATATTTATAAAAATATTAAAGTAAGAACTTGGAACGGATATGTAAACTATAACTCACTTTATGATAAACATAAAATATATTATTATTATTATTATTATTATTATTATTATTATTATTATTATTATTATTATTATTATTATTATTATTTATACATGTTTATAACTTAAATTTGTCACTTTTTATTATAAGGATTTATTTTTGATATTGTTGTTACATAATGTGAATTATTTTTTAGTTATTAACTTTGTACAATCGAATTTGACTATAAAATTATATAATGATAGAATTCATATATTGTAATAGAATTGAGATCTTTTTATACTTTTCTAAAAGTAATAAATTAAAAATATTTTGGATTTAAATTTTGAATAAAAAAATACTTTATTTTGGATTTAAATTTTGAATCCTACTACGAGTCAACCTCTATATGTACTCATTAGTATTTAATTCTAAACGATAATAGATTATCTTTATTTTTTTTAAATAAATATGTAATTAAGAATTTATTTAGTAACGCGTCTGTTGAATGGGAAGAAATCATAATTTTCTATCTTTTATTTCAGTTATTTCTGTATTTCATATTTCTCTCTTCTTCTCCCTCCACTCACTTTTTACATTTCTCAAGTTGGTTATAGCCATTATACGCATTAAAGAATGAGAACATCTCTGGCCCAGATGGCACCTGTGTCAGTTTCAGGCAACAGTGGCTCAGAGAAAACTATGAGGTCGCTAAGGCTAAGCGGTGAAATAGCAGTTATGCCCCGGGATCAGAAAGAAGGAGAAGTAAGGGAGCTTTGATATTTCTTTTCACCGACAGAGAGATCAGGCTTTGATCGAAGGAGAAAGAAGAGAGCGATAGAATTAAGGAAGGATCTGTCGGTCGGCCTTTTAACTCAATCTCGCTACAAAAGGCAAACTAGAATTTAAATTTCAGATTTTTGATTTGATTATGAAATCATAAATTGGATTAACGTAATTATTTTGTAAAACATCTTTATAAAAAAATACTAGATTGAATTTAAATTTAAATATGAACATCAAATAAAAAAATAAAATATCTTAGTTAATTGTTACTATATCTTTACAAAAAATTGGATTTAATTTGAATATTAGTTGAAAAATTATGATATCTTTCTGATTTATTAGGATATCTTTATTAAAAAATAGATTTTTTCGTTATCTTTGTTAGTTATCCCTATAAATAACAGTGTTTATCATGAAGTTTTAAACCTAGCACTCTTTTTTCAATCACTGCAGATCAGAGGAGCAGAGAATATGAGTAAGGTAAATCACGCTTGTTTTTGTTAAATGATCAGATTATTAGTCGTTTGTAAACTCTGTTTAGTAGTTTTTTTAGCCTAATAAAAATACTGAAATTTATTTGGCTTGAGCAGTACATACTGGATGCCTCTGTAATTTCTAAGGGAGAATCAAACATGGACTTCTCTGCCTTGGATGAGAAGGTAATCTATTTTTTGGCTACAATACCCAAAGATGCATTACTTTCTTGGCATACTCTATTTAACATGTATTTAATTATCTTTTGTGATGTTTATATTTGCTGTGTTCTTACCTTATTATACAACTAACACGTCTTATTTTATGGCATCTTGTAGCTTGGAAAGGGTGTTACCGAGGCACTGTCGACGATGATTCGCGAAGCTGTTGTACAAGGGATAGCAGCAGTTCTGCCAGAGATTGTGAAAACGGTGGGTTTCTCACCAAAAAGTGGGAGTGACTGTGTAAAACTTTCGAATACTGCTCCAGTTGTTACCCCACCGTCGGACACTTTGAAACGCATAAAGTTTTCGAATACGTCTCTAGTTGTTACTCTGCTGTCGGACCCTTTGAAAGAAATACTTGATGCCAATCTCTCAATATGTTTGGGTGACGAACCAGTCACGAAGAAGAGTACTTGGAGGTGCAAGGGAAGAAAGCGTGGATTACCGGTCTCCGTAGTTAAGGTTTTATGTTTTTTTTTAAATAATAACTATTAAATACCACTTAGATAACATTTGATCAAAATAGTACACAATAGATGATGTTATAGTTCACAAAGTACAACATCATTCAACCATTGGATTTTCCACTGTTCCTATTTAGGGGTGAAGAACTTTTTAGTATTCTCACATATTATAATAATATTAATGTTAAGTCATAAAATACAATCTCTTCCTCAATTTCTCCTCTTTTTTTCACTAGATATGAGGTCTAAGCTTTGCTATTGAGGGATTTAGGCTCGTAACATTAGAAGGTTGATTAGAATCCTGATTAATACTTGGGAGCTAAATTTCAATTAGTGATATGAGAATTTGATTTGTTGATGTCATGGAAAACTGATTAGTTGAGAGGACATTATTGACAAATAAGTAACAATGCTTAAAATAATTATAATATTTTTTGGAGTTGCAGAAAGAATTGCAATTTGCGGAGAAGCTTCTTCCAGGGCGTCCATGGCTTTAATACAACAACTATAATCCAAATATGGATGGGGATGACATGCACGTGTGAGTACTTAACTTTTCGGATAACATTAGTAGATGAAAATTTTTTTATTTTTAATATGAAAAAAATATCTGGATGATTTTGTGTGTATACTTTGAGTAAATAATTAACGTTATAACATTGTGCTTTTCCATCCTCGATAATTAAGTTGGTAAAAAAAATCATATTTTATGCAAATGCAACTTTAGTATTTATATTATCGATGTAAGTGTGGCTTTAGTTAGTAACTTATAAATATTTTTACTGCGGTTTAAAACACTTGCCATGTTTTTGTTAGATATGAAAACGCTAAAATCCAACTTATAAAATATTTATATTATTTTTATAATTGCATTTTTTTCACACTTTGTGTTGATCAAAATGCATGAGTACTGAACTTATTTTTTGTTGCCATTATTTTTATAGTGTTTGGACCTTTTATTTCGGCCAACTAAAGAGATAAAATTTTTTGATAAAGAATTGACCATTGCTGCTTACATCTTTGGAAACAATTTGGATACAGAGTAAGTAAAATTAACTTATTTCTCATTTTATTGCTAATTTGTCATATAATTTTTTTATAACCTTTTCTACCACTATAGTATAATATTCTGATTTTATGATTTCAGGGAAGTGCTTGTTCCAAACGATCATTGTAGTGGCACATGCAAGACTCTTCTGACTATAATGCCCCGCAAGCCAATAATTGGTGATGTAAGAATTAGTTTTGCATTATTTATTTATTATCCTTGTAAAATTATCAAATTTGGATTGGTGCAGAATAACCATGATTGTCTGTACTCCATAGGTCCTTACCTTAGTTTGTTTGATGCTCACTAAACGGCATTTTGGGCCAAAAGGAAACAAATATGGCAACTAATGGTTTCTGCAACCGACATCTTCTGTAAGTTTATTAGCAATTCAAAATTTAGTCTTCAAAATTAATATATCTTCCCAGATAGACTAGAAACATAATAAGATTCCTCACTTAGTTCAATATTCATCGTAGCAAATTGTTTTAAGCCTAAAACAGAACTGTGTTGGCACAAAGAAATATATCAAGGATAACTTTATGGGAGACCTTGCCAGTTTACACCAGGTTTGTTAATTTTATTGAACTTTCAATTAATTCGTATAATAATATTTCATGGCTGTTTTTAGTTAAGGTTATTTTCCGACTGTTTGTTGCAGATTTTTGTGCCAGTTTACCTCAATGACCATTGGTTTCTCATAGTGGTTGATTTATTTCACGAGACCGTGAGATATCTGGACTCTTTTAAAAAGGGCACATTGATGACAGAGCGTAAGAGTGTCATTAACAATCTGTTAAATTACCTTGAGAATTTTTTATCCGATAAGAACTTCGGTGAAACACCTTCCTTTAGAAACATTCAATTTTCTAAGTATAAATTCAATAAGCCAGCTGTCCCACAATAATCTGCCAAATTGTAAGTTTAAATATACCATTTTTCAAAGTATATATTCAATTTAGTGGCTGTTTGTTCTTTTGTTATATTGCTTTATTAATATGTGCATTGAATTATGGCAAAGGAATGACTGTGGTATTTGGGTCGCTCAATGGATGCACCTCAATTGCTTTTGGAGCCTCGATAATAAGACATGGGTAAGAAAAATATCATTGTTAATAAAGTTATATTTATTCCATTATGTGATGTCATTGTTACTGTCTATTAGGTTGTCAATGATTTCACAAGGATGCGCCTGGCTATGGATTTAGTGAATGACTTTAATAACTCGAAGCGAGATATCATAGTGGAGCTTTCTGTCATTGACTGGAATAAAAAGATGCAGCAGTTTGTCATGCAGACTTAGGATTTTATAACCTTTTTTATTAGTAGTTATGGATTGAATTAGACCATTTTAATTTTCTTCAAAATACAAGCTATCTTTATATCTTGCACTTATTTCTTTTGGACTATTTAAATATATGTGAATCTTTTTATTTATAATGATTTATTTTAGTTAGTTGATGTACGTGCTGTTTCATGTTCAAACTTTGCCCTTTTTGAGTGATTGTTGAATTTCATCAACGATTTGCATTTAATTGTATGTTCTGCTCAATATAAGAGTCATAAAAACTAGCTATATAGCAGCCAATCACCCATGTTTCCTAAGATGTACAAATTGTTGTTCCCATCAACAGGCCAGGGGTGTTTTAATAATCATCAAATAAACACGGTCTAATAACAAATCTTTGGCAGAGTTTTAATTTATTAGTGTTATATATTATTTACATTTGAAATCCTATTAATAATAAGGTTCATATTTGCATGCTGAGAATTGAAGCAAACGATTGTCCTATTGAACATTGGTTAATGACAAAGTAGTAGCTGCTATATGGTTTGAACTCAACCCTGCTGCTTGAATTTGATCCTTCTGAGATCCATGCTCAATGTATCTATCAGGCAGAGTCATGGCTCGCCACTGCACCAACACAAAGATATAGGTTAGTACTGAATATATATATATATATATATATATATATATATATATATATATATATATATATATATATATATATATATATATAAGTAAAGGTGTGGTGCTGAATATACATGGTGTGGTGCTGCACACAATATAATAATTAAGTAAAGGTAGACCTTAAGGTTGACATCAAGGAGTCCATTAGGGCCAAGGAAATGAGAAACTTGAGAACCAAACCCTCCAATGGAACCCTCTTCAACTGTTATCAAGATTTCATGCTCTCTTGCAAGTTGCATCATCAATGGTCCATTAAAAGGCTTGCAAAATCGAGCATCAGCCACGGTTGTTGAGATGCCATGTGCTTCAAGAACCTTTACTGTCGCCACACAGCTTTGTACCATTGTTCCATATCCAACTAGAGCCACCTTGCTTCCCTCTTTCAGCACCCTGCCTTTACCAACCTCCAACGGCTTGCCTTTGTTGTTATTTGGAAGAATGGAACCAAAGCCATTCCCTCTCGGGAACCTAAAGCAACTAGGCCTGTCATCTATGGCTGCAGTAGTGGCTACCATGTGCATGAGTTCGGTTTCATCAGAAGGAGCCATAACCACCATGTTTGGCAAACAAGCCATGAATGTAGTGTCAAATGCGCCACAATGAGTTTGGCCATAAGCACCAACTAGGCTAGCTCTATCAAGAGCGAATCTCATCGGAAGCTTCTGAAGGTCCACGTCATGTGCCACCTGATCATACCCTCATTGTAGGAATGAAGAGTAAATAGCACAAAATGGTTTGAGCCCTTCTGCCGCGAGACCAACAGCGAAGGTTACAGCGTGTTGCTCGGCTATCCTGACGTTGAAACATCTCATAGGGACATGGATGGAAACAATGGTGTCACCAGCCTCTGTCTCTGCAATCAAGGAGTCCGCAAAGTAGCGTGTGTAAGTGACGTACGAAAAAATCACCGATCAAGAGTTTAGAGAGAAAACAACGTTGCAAGTATAGCTCTTAACCAATGTTGATTCCGTGTATCAATTTAGAAGGGGTTGTCACAAAATTTAAAAATAAAATACTGGGAGTATGAATCCCAAGTCGTCTCCCAACGAGTTGCAGAAAGAGTGCTATTTTATTAATCAGAGATTTTCCAAGAGATTTTTGAGTTTGAGAAACAGAGAAATAAATGATTGAGAATTTATGTAATTTAAATAAAATCCTTAACCGGGAGAAGATTAAATGGAAGTTATATCCCTGTTGAACTCTCTCAAGTGTAATAATAAAAGGGTTGTTATCCTACTTAGTTATCCCTTATATAATAAGGGAAAGTCAATCACTCTCAAACTAATCCTATCGCTTGCTTCCTAATCCTTTCCTAAGAAAGGATTAGAGTCGAAGACAGGAGAATTAGCCAATAACTTCTAATTAATATTAACACTTGAGTATTCTAACTCAAGGTTTTCCTTTTAATCAACTCCCAATCAAGTTAGGGAACTACTCCATTATCATGAATATAACTTTCACAAAATTAAGAGAGGAATAAAAGAAAGACATGATAGTTAATAACTAAAATTCAATTAAAAGTAAAAATAGTTCTTTGCATTAATAAATCCCAAAATCATGAACATACTTATCTAAACAGAGTCAATGGGCAATAAAAGAGTAAAGAATAGAGAGACAAACTATAATGAGGAAGCTCCAACGGAGGTAATGAATCTTCTCAATATCCAAAGCAAAGCACTAAAACTCTAAAACTATGAATGTGAAGAAAACTTAGAAGAACGAGTAGAATTCTCTCTAGATTCCCAAAACTAAACTAAAACTATGCAGAATGAGAATGTCCCCTGAGTCTCTGCTATTCTTTGGCTCTAGTTTGTGTTTATGGGCCGAAAACTGGGTCTAAAACCGGCCCGAAATCGCCCCCAGCAATTTTTGCAGGTCACGCATGTCACGTGTGTGCGTCAATATGTGAATGCGATAATGTGCACGTACGCACCAGGTGCACGCGCACGCCGCTCCTCGCTGGTCAGCTTCTTTGTTTCCTTGCGTTCCTTCCATTTTTGCAAGCTTCCTTTCCATCCTCTAAGACATTCCTGCCCTATAAAGCCTAAAAACACTTAACGCACAAATCACGTCATCGAATGGTATAAAGGGGAATTAAAAATATATAATTTAAATGTCTAGGAAGCAAGTTTTCAACCATAGAATAAAATTGGGAAGGAATTGTAAAATCATGCAAATCATATGAATAAGTGGGTAAAGAGTTGATAAAAACCTCTCAAGTTAGCACAAGATAAACCATGAAATAGTAGATTATCAAACTCCCCACACTTAAACAATAGCATGTCCTCATGCTAAGCTCAAGGAGACAAAAAGAGTGAATAGGGAAAGTAAGACTCATGCAATGTAACTTATGTACATGAATGTAACTATATGATGAAATATCCATGCCTACTTAGTTAAGAAAATAAACAAGTCTTTCAAGACAAACAAAAATCAAATTCCACTAATCCAAATCACACAATAAAAGTCAAGTAAACTTGGGAGGAGACATCTCATGAAAGTTGGGAACATAGAGTTAAGCTTGAACCCTCACTAGGAACGTATATGCACTCTAGTCACTCAGGTGTATAGGGTAATCCACTCTAGACTCATCCATTCACGCCTTATAAAACCTTGTTCTTCATCTAACCAATCAACAAATATCTAATGCACACATGCAAATATCATGAGGTCTTTCTTAAGGTTGTAATGGGGCTTAGGCAAGGGTGAGGGTACATGTATGGCCAAGTGAGCTGAAAATTGAACCCTTGATTATCCTAAGTTCTCACCTAACACACACACACATTCCCTATGCTTCTAAAATCATGCCTAACTACCCATAGTCTCACTTTGTATGTTGCATCTACTTATGCACTTAATTGTTCTTTTTATTTCACCTCATATGCATTGATTCTTTTTTTTAAACTTATCATTTGGGGTGCTTTCATTCTCCTAGACTTAAACTGAAACAATCATCTTTTTTTTTTAGAGCATTGTAGCACCAATGCATTTAGTTTTCATAATTTCACATGAGTATCATTCAGACCTTAGATATTTATCAATTAACATACATTCTTATTAACCCGAGTTCCCATAGTTTTCCTACACTTAGCTTGCACATAATCTCTATCTTAAGCTAACCAAGGATTCAATTAAGGTAAGTACTTGTTTTTCCGCTTAAGGCTAGTGATGTGGTAATATAGAGAATAACAGGGGATATGGAGGTTCAAAGTGGCAACAAGGGATAATTAGAATGGTAAGCCATTTAGGATAGTGAGCTAATAACAAATGATGGCCTCAATCATACATATGCATGAATACATTAAATAATGGACATATAGAATGGAACAAACCATAGATTGCAATCATAAAGGAGAGAAAACACACAAGAATAAAATAATGGTTAAGTGCTGTAACCATACAATTAGGCTCAAAATCTCACTGGTTCGTGTGTTCCAGCTCTAAACCATGTTCCAATTTACAGTCTTCAAACAAGTTTAACATAGGATTTTGGTTTGAATTTGAGAAATTTTCAAAAATAGGGTCTTTGAAAAGGACTTATTATTTTTAACCAAGCAGAGTACACATGCAACTAATTATTACTATGCAATCTATTCTACCTAAAAAAAAAGAGAAAATTTATCTACTGGTGCTAAGAGAAAGAAAAGTTACCTCCGGAAGTCAGGTACTGACCGACCTCCTCATACTTAAAGCCTGACACCGTCCTCGGTGCCATCAATCAGGAACAAAGGAGACTGGTAACAGCATCTCCACATGCGGGGTCCTCATGGCTCCCCGTGCTGGTAGTTAAAGTGGAGTCCAGAGTCTCTGGGTCTTCTTCAGGTGGGTGGTTTCCAACAATCAGCCTCTTGAGGTATGTAAATTGGTGCTTATTACGGTGCTCCATGTGTTCCATCTACCGGTCTTGCCGGTCCAACCTTTGAAGTATCTGAAGGAGCAGCTGATTTGTTGAAGGTGCTTGTGATGTGGAAGGAGAAGGGATATCTCTGGCCGGGTCTTCAGTCTGGCTGGCGGTGACTACTGGGTGTCTGATGTATTTCCCACACGGAACATATTGATCATCCCGAAGAAGCATGGCTTTGGTGTCTCCAGCTCTATAGGGGACTCCGGCTGCCGAGACCAAATCTAAAACCAAGGCAGGAAAAGGTAAGTTGCCCGCAATCTGTACGTGTCCCATGGCTTGCCGGATGTGTCTTGGTAAGTTGAGGAGTTGGTCTGTAAGTATACACCAGATGAGAACAACCATGTCTATAGTGAAGGAGGACTCGTGAGTGCTTGAAAAGACGTAGTGGGACATAATCTGTGCCCACACGCGAGCCTCCAAGGTAAGTGCGGAAGCTAATATGCTCTTAGGCTTGGATCGATGATAACTGTAGATCCACTTACTGCCAGGTAGTGCTATAATTCTGAGAACGTCGTCCTAGTCAAATTGGTATTGCCGGCGCTTAAGAGAGGCTTATTGAAATGCGTCCAATCCTTCTGGAGCAGGGGGAGATCTAAAACTTGCTGAATGGCCCTTTCGGAGGTGGGGACTTACTTCTGACAGACATAGACAGACTGCAGGTTTGGCATGTGAAAATTGGAGTAAAATTTAACTACCCATGAAAGGTTGACTTGCCTTGGCTGCCTCCGTAAGAATCCCCAATGTCTTCTGTCAATGCGGGGCTCCACCAAATTCACAATGTTGGAGGGGAGGATAAGAAGGTGCTCATTGTTGTAGTTTCTTGCCGCCAGAATGGGGAACATCTGCTCATAGAAGCGGTTAATCAACCGCGCAGTGTCCCTTTCTGGGAAGGCTTTCTCGGTCTCCTCAACCTTAATGATCCTCTTGACCCGCTTTGTTGAAGGTTTGACTGATGTTGAGGGTGATTCTTCTGCCAATGTCCTTTTTGTTCCTCTCTTTGCCGGTGGTTTGGTAGCTGTTTTCTCTTTTCCCTTCTTGGTGGCCATCCTGAAAGAAAAGGAGAAAGGTACATGTAAGTCCAAGGGTTGGAGCAAGGAAGAGGACAGTACAAGTGATAATCTTGCCAAGGTAAAGAAGGACATCGTTAACACATGGTCGCGACTTCATGTAAATAGGACATCAATGAAAATATAGCAAGAAAGATGAAGGCAATTAAATGCAAGATGTTTATTGGCATACCGGCAAAGGCATGAGTAGCATAGATCAAGCATCAATTGCGAAAAATGTATTATCACTCGTAACAAACTAACAATCACGTTTGTGTTGAAAATTATAATTAATTAATAAAATAAGATGAGGAATTTGTGAAAAACAGGCATTAGAGTAGAAGAATAGAATAATTAGGAATGCATAATGCCATACGGGCTTTTTCACAAACACTTAGTATGCACGTTGAACATGATAGGGAAAGAATTAAATTGGAACATGCAAGCATCCCAAAAATAATTAATATTAATTGTCAAACAACTCCACAATAATAATCACAAGCAAGTAGAAGAAAGTAGTTACTCAAATAGAGTTAAAGCACCAAGTAAAATAATACAAAGAGAAATAAAGAGAAGAAGAAGAAAAAGAAAATAGAAAGAGAGAGAACCTTGAAAAGAGGATGAAAAGAAAGATAATGGATGATGTGAGTGAGAAAGACGTGAGAGGAGAGGAAGAAGAAGAAGATAGAGAAGATAGGTAGAGAAGATAGATAGAGAAGAAGAAGAAAGGGGGAAGAAAGAAATTAGGATTGGGAAAGATAGAATTAGAACTAGGGAGGGAGAAAGAATGAAAACTAGGCGGTGAAAGAGTGAGTAATGTATTGCAACCGACACGAACACCACTGCATGCGCTCGCTCACATTGGCAGAGAGGAAGGGACGCGTATGCGCCAGGTGCGCGTATGCACGTGTCAATTTGTGCTTCTAGCACAGTACCCGCCCCAGGCCAGCACAACTTTCTGGCTAAACAAGCTTTACGTCGATTTTGACATCGACGCGGATACGCACCACGTGTGCTCATGCGGAACGCCAAGAGGGGAAAGGCGCGCACGCGTACAGTACGCGTGCGCGTGGGATGGAAGGTTCCCAAGGCACGTTTCCAGCCCAGCTCCCGCGTGACTCTCTGTTCAAATTCACCCAATTCACTTTCACAAGGGACACAGACACGCACTAGGCGCTGGCGCGTTGATCTCTTCTTTTTTTATGCAAATATGCAGATGTAAATGCAGACTATATGCAGAATATTGAGAAGAGTCATTAAATAAAGCTAAAAAGAGAGAAGGGAACAATCATACCACGGTGGGTTGACTCCCACGCAGCACTTTTCTTTAACATCCTTCAGTTGGACGGTCCACTAGCTTAGTCTTCTGCTGTGGGTGGATCCTCCAAGAGAAAGATCTCCAGCTCCTTACTTTTCTTCATCTGCTCACCGTGATATAGCTTAAGGTGATGTCCGTTTACCTTGATGAATTTAGAGATCGAAGGATGACTTAGGTGAAAGACTCCGTATGGCTCTGCCTTCTCTACTCTATAGGGACCTTCCCATCTTGATCTCAGCTTGCCTGGCATGAGCCTTAGTCTGGAGTTGTAGAGGAGAACTAATTCCCCAGGTTTGAACTCTCTCCTTTTAATGTGCTTGTCATGCACAACCTTCTTCTTTTCTTTGTACAGCCTGGAGTTATCATACGCTTATAGGTGAAGGTTCTCTAATTCTTGTAGTTGCATCTTCCTTTCAGCTCCGGCCCTCTCAAATCCCATGTTGATTTCTCTTACCGCCCAGAATGCCTTGTGCTATATCTCGACTGGGAGGTGACAGGTGGTGCACGAAATTGTGATCATCAACAATGGTGCCAAAGACTTGGAGCTCTCAAACGTGAATCACACTTTGTCACAACTTCGCATAACTAACCAGCAAGTGCACTGGGTCATCCAAGTAATACCTTATGTGAGTAAGGGTCGATCCCACGGAGATTGTTGGTATGAAGCAAGCTATGGTCATCTTGTAAAACTCAGTCAGGCGGATTCAAATGGTTATAATGGTTTTCGAATATAAAGACAAATAAAGCATAAAATAAAGATAGAGATACTTATGTAATTCATTGGTGGGAATTTCAGATAAGCGCATGAAGATACTGTGTTCCTTCTGAATATCTGCTTTCCTACTACTCTCCTCCAATCATTCTTACTCCTTTCCATGGCAAGCTGTATGTTCGGGTTTCACTGGCGTCAATGGCTACCTCCTGTCCTCTCAGTGAAAATAGTCCAAATGCTCTGTCACAGCACGGCTAATCATCTGTTGGTTCTCGATCATGTCGGAATAAGATCCATTGATCCTTTTGCGTCTGTCACTACGCCCAACACTCGCGAGTTTGAAGTTCGTCACAGTCATCCCATCTCAGATCCTACTCAGAATACCACAGACAAGGTTTAGACTTTCCAGATCTTAGGAATGGCCGCCAATAATTCTAGCTTATACCACAAAGATTCTGATTAAGGAATCCAAGAGATACACGCTCGATCTAAGGTAGAACAAAAGTGGTTGTCAGGCACACGTTCATAGGTGAGAATGATGATGAGTGTCACAGATCATCACATTCATCATGTTGAAGTGCAGTGAATATCTTAGAATAAGAATAAGTTGAATTGAATAGAAGAACAATAGTAATTGCATTAATACTCGAGGAACAGCAGAGCTCCACACCTTAATCTATGGTGTATAGAAACTCCACCATTGAAAATACATAAGAACATGGTCTAGGCATGGCCGAATGGATAGCCTCCACAAAAGTCTAAGATAGCATAAAAATGATCAAAGATTTGGTCAAAGACGCCTAGTACAATAGTAAAAAGTTCTATTTATACTAAACTAGCTACTAGGGTTTACAGAAATAAGTCTAAGTGTAGAAATCCACTTCCGGGGCCCACTTTGGTGTGTGCTTGGGCTGAGCTTGAGCTTTACACGTGCAGAGGCTTCTCTTGGGGTTAAACACCAAGTTGTAACGTGTTTTTGGCGTTTAACTCTGGTTTGTGACGTGTTTCTGGCGTTTTACTCTAGAATACAGCATGGAACTGGCATTGAACGCCAGTTTTCGTCATCTAAACTCGAATAAAATATGAACTATTATATATTGCTGGAAATCCCTAGATGTCTACTTTCCAACGAAATTGAGAGCGCTCCATTTGGAGTTCTATAGCTCCAGAAAATCCTTTTCGAGTGCAGGAAGGTCAGAATCCAACAACATCAGCAGTCCTTTTTCAGCCTGAATCAGATTTTTGCTCAGATCCCTCAATTTCAGCCAGAAAATACCTGAAATCACAAAAAAACACACAAACTCATAGTAAAGTCCGGAAATGTGAATTTTACATAAAAACTAATAAAAACATCCCTAAAAGTAGCTAGATCTTACTAAAAACTACCTAAAAACAATGCCAAAAAGCGTATAAATTATCTGCTAATCACAACACTAAACTTAAATTGTTGCTTGTCCCCAAGAAACTGAAAATCAAATAGGATAAAAAGAAGAGAATATACTATAAATCTCAAAATATCAATAAATATTAGTTCTAATTAGATGAGCGGGACTTGTAGCTTTTTGCTTCTGAACAGTTTTGGCATCTCACTTTATCTTTAGAAGTTTAGAATGATTGGCATCCATAGGAACTCAGAGTTCAAATAGTTTTATTGATTCTCCTAGTTAAGTATGTTGATTCTTGAACACAACTACTTTTATGAGTCTTGGCCGTGGCCTTAAGCACTTTGTTTTCCAATATTACCACTGGATAAAAAAATGCCACAGACATATGATTGGGTGAACCTTTTCAGATTGTGACTCAGCTTTGCTAAAGTCCCTAATTAGAGGTGTTCAGAGCTCTTAAGCACACTCTTTTTGCTTTGGATCACGACTTTAACCACTCAGTCTCAAGCTTTTCACTTGGACCTGCATGCCACAAGCACATGGTTAGGGACAGCTTGATTTAGCCGCTTAGGCTTGGATTTTATTTCCTTGGGCCCTCCAATCCATTGATGCTCAAAGCCTTGGATCCTTTTTACCCTTGCCTTTTGGTTTTAAGGGCTATTGGCTTTTTCTGCTTGCTTTTTCTTTTTCTTTCTTTAAATTTTTTCGCAACTTCTCTTTTTTTTCGCAAGCTTTGTTCTTCACTGCTTTTTCTTGCTTCAAGAATCAATCTTATGATTTTTCAGATCATCAATAACATTTCTCTTTTTCATCATTCTTTCAAGAGCCAACAATTTTAACATTCATAAACAACAAGATAAAAAATATACACTGTTCAAGCATTCATTCAGAAAACAAAAAGTATTGTCACCACATCAATATAATTAAACTAATTTCAAGGATGAATTCGAAACTGATGTACTTCTTGTTCTTTTGTATTAAAAACATTTTTCATTTAAGAAAGGTGAAGGATTCATGGAATTAATCATAGCCTTAAGACATAGACACTAGACACTAATGATCATGTAATAAAGACACAAACATAGACAAACATGAAGCTCAAAAACCGAAAACAGAGAGATAAGAACAAGGAAGTTAAGGAATGAGTCCACCTTAGTGTTGGTGTGATGAGCGGATAATTTATACGCTTTTTGGCATTGTTTTTAGATAGTTTTTAGTAAGTTCAAGCTACTTTTAGGAATGTTTTCATTAGTTTTTATGTTAAATTCACATTTCTGGACTTTACTATGAGTTTGTGTGTTTTTCTATGATTTCAGGTAAATTCTGGCTGAAATTGAGGGACTTGAGCAAAACTCTGAAAAAGGCTGACAAAAAGGACTGCTGATGCTGTTGGAATCTGACCTCCCTGCACTCGAAATAAATTTTCTGGAGCTACAGAACTCTAAATGGCGCGCTCTCAACGGCGTTGGAAAGTAGACATCCAGAGCTTTCCAGCAATATATAATAGTCCATACTTTATTCGGAAATTGACGACGTAACTTGGCGTTGAACGCCAAGTACATGCTGCTGTCTGGAGTTAAACGCCAGAAAAACGTCATGATCCGGAGTTGAACGCCCAAAACACGTCATAACTTGGAGTTCAACTCCAAGAAAAGCCTCAGCTCGTGGATAGATCAAGCTCAGCCCAAGCATACACCAAGTGGGCCCCGGAAGTGGATTTATGCATCAATTACTTACTCATGTAAACCCTAGTAGCTAGTCTAGTATAAATAGGATAAGTTACTATTGTATTAGACATCTTTTGACAGTTTAATCTCTTGACTGTTTAGCCTTTGATTATTCGGTCTCTTGATCACTCAAGGGGGCTGGCCATTCGGCCATGCCTGAACCTTTTACTTATGTATTTTCAACAGTGGAGTTTTTGCACACCATAGATTAAGGGTGTGGAGCTCTGTTGTACCTCAAGTTTCAATACAATTACTATTACTTTTTATTCAATTCTCTTTTATTCTTATTCCAAGATATACGTTGCACTTCAACTTGATGAATGTGATGATCCGTGACACTCATCATCATTCTCACCTATGAACGCACGTGACTGACAACCACTTCCGTTCTACCTTAGGCCGGGCGCATATCTCTTAGATTTCCCAACAGAATCTTCGTGGTATAAGCTAGATGGATGGCGGCATTCATGAGGATCCGGAAAGTCTAACCTTGTCTGTGGTATTCCGAGTAGGATCCTGGGAATCCGGAAAGTCTAACCTTGTCTGTGGTATTCCGAGTAGGATTCTGGTATTGAATGACTGTGACGAGCTTCAAACTCCTGAAGGCTGGGCGTTAGTGACAAACGCAAAAGAATCAATGGATTCTATTCCAACCTGATTGAGAACCGACAGATGATTAGCCGTGCTGTGACAGAGCATAGGAACGTTTTCACTGAGAGGACGGGATGTAGCCATCAACCAAGGGTGATGCCTCCAGACGATTAGCCGTGCAGTGACAGCGCATAGGACCATTTTCCTGAGAGGATTGAAAGTAGCCACCGATGATGGTGATGCCCTACATACAGCTTGCCATGGAAAGGAGTAAGAAGGATTGAAGGAAGAGTGAGTAGTGAAGTAGAGTTTCAAGAGGAGCACAGCATCTCCATACACCTATCTGAAATTCTCACTATTGATTTACATAAGTATTTCTATCCCTTTTTATTTTCCAATTATTATTAATTTTCGAAACCATAAACAAATTTAATCTGCCTAACTGAGATTTACAAGGTGACCATAGCTTGCTTCATACCAACAATCTCTGTGGGATCGACCCTTACTCACGTAAGGTTTATTACTTGGACGACCCAGTACACTTGCTGGTTAGTTGAACGGAGTTGTGAATTCAACTGGTGCCATAATAATGATTTCATACAAGTACAAAAGAATATGGATCACAATTTCGTCCACCAAGTTTTTGGCGCCGTTGCCGGGGATTGTTCGAGTATGGACAACTGACGGTTCATCTTGTTGCTCAGATTAGGTA
Organism: Arachis hypogaea; assembly: GCF_003086295.3. Classification (NCBI taxonomy): domain Eukaryota; kingdom Viridiplantae; phylum Streptophyta; class Magnoliopsida; order Fabales; family Fabaceae; genus Arachis; species Arachis hypogaea. The sequence continues at coordinate 23,943,922 of NC_092041.1, read as the reverse complement.
ATTTTCTTTTCAAAAATCTTTTTCAAAATTTTTCTTTTCTTTTTCGTTTTTCTAACCATGTTTTTCGAAAAAATTAAAATAAAAATACAAAAAAATTAGAAAATTATAAAAATAAAAAAATATTTTGTGTTTCTTGTCCGAGTCTTGTGTTAATTTTTAAGTTTGGTGTCAATTGCATGCTTTTAAAATTTTTCTTGCATCTTTTCGAAAATTTCATGCATTCATAGTGTCTTCATGATCTTCAAGTTGTTCTTGACAAGTCTTCTTGTTTGATCTTGATGATTTCTTGTTTTGTGTTGTTTGTTGTTTTTCATGTGCACTTTTGCATTCATATTTTCCATGCATTAAAAATTTCTAAGTTTGGTGTCTTGCATGTTTTCTTTGCATCAAAAATTTTTTTTTTCAAAAATATGTTCTTGATGTTCATCATGATCTTCAAAGTGTTCTTGGTGTTCATCTTGACATTCATAGCATTCTTGCATGCATTCATTGTTTTGATCTAAAAATTTCATGCATTGAGTATTTTTGTTGTTTTTCTCTCTCATAATTAAAAATTCAAAAATAAAAAAAATATATCTTTTCCTTTTTTCCCTCCAAATTTTCGAAATTTTGGGTTGACTTGGTCAAAAATTTTTAAAAAATTAGTTGTTTCTCACAAGTCAAGTCAAAATTTCAATTTTAAAAATCTTATCTTTTCAAAATCTTTTTCAAAAATTATATCTTTTTCATTTTTTTTTCTATTTTTCGAAAATTCCAAAAGTCTTTTTCAAAATATTTTCAAAATCTTTTTCCTATCTTTACATATAATTTTCGAAAATTAGCTAACAATTAATGTGATTGGTTCAAAAATTTAAAAGTTTGTTACTTTCTTGTTAAGAAAGGTTCAATCTTTAAGTTCTAGAATCTTATCTTGTAGTTTCTTGTTAGTTAAGTAATTTTAAAAATTAAATCTTTTTTTTCAAAAACAACTTTTTCTTAAAAACCTTTTTATCTTTTATCTTATCTTTTTCAAAAATTTTATCTTTTTCAAAATTTGATTTCAAAATATCTTATCTAACCTCTTATCTTCTTATCTTTTTAAAATTTGATTTTAATGTCTTCTTCAACTAACTATTTGACTTTGTGTTTATTTCTTATCTTTTTCAAAACCACCTAACTACTTTTCCCTCTCTAATTTTCGAAAATACCTCTCTCTTTTTCAAAAATTCTTTTTTTGTTTTAAATTTTAATTTTAACTATATCTTATATTTAATTTTCAAAAAAAATACTAACCCCTTTTTCAAAATTATTTTCGAAATTTTCCCTCTCTTTTCTTCTTCTTTTTAATCAATTAATTACTAACACTTCTCTTCACCTCTCTTCATCTAAAAATCCGAACTTATTATATCTCTTGTGTTTGGATTCTTCTACCCCTTTCTCCTTCTACTAACATAAAGGAATCTCTATACTGTGACATAGAGGATTCCTCTTTCTTTTCTTGTTTTCTTCTCTTTCATATGAGCAGGAACAGGGAAAAAGGCACTCTTGTTGAAATTGATCCAGAACCTGAAAGGACTCTGAAGAGGAAATTAAGAGAAGCTAAATTAAATTATTCTAAAGGAAACCTTTCAGAAATTTTTGAACAAGAGAAGGAGATGGCAGCCGAAAATAATAATAATGCAAGGAGAATGCTTGGTGACTTCACAAAGCCAACATCCAAATTTGATGGAAGAAGCATCTCCATTCCTGCCATTGGAGCCAATAACTTTGAGCTGAAACCTCAGCTAGTTGCCTTAATGCAACAAAACTGCAAGTTTTATGGACTTCCATCTGAATATCCTTATCAGTTTTTAACTGAGTTCTTGCAGATCTGTGAGACTGTAAAGACGAATGGAGTTGATCCTGAAGTCTACAGACTCATGCTTTTCCCTTTTGCTGTAAGAGACAGAGCTAGAATATGGTTGGATTCACAACCTAAGGATAGCCTGGACTCCTGGGATAAGCTGGTCACTGCCTTCTTGGATAAATTCTTTCCTCCTCAAAAGCTGAGCAAGCTGAGAGTGGATGTTCAAACCTTCAAACAAAAAGATGGTGAATCCCTCTATGAAGCTTGGGAAAGATACAAGCAGCTGACCAAAAGATGTCCATCTGACATGTTTTCAGAATGGACCATATTAGATATATTCTATTATGGTCTCTCTGAATTTTCGAAAATGTCACTAGACCATTCTGCAGGTGGATCTATTCACCTGAAGAAAACGCCTGAAGAGGCCCAAGAACTCATTGACATGGTTACAAACAACCAATTTATGTATACTTCTGAGAGGAATTCCGTGAATAATGGGATACTCAGAAGAAAGGAGTTCTTGAAATTGATGCTCTGAATGCCATATTGGCTCAGAACAAAGTGTTAACTCAGCAGATCAACATGATCTCTCAAAGTCTGAATGGATTGCAACATGCATCCAACAGTACTAAAGAGGCAGCTTTTGAAGAAGCTTATGATCCTGAGAACCCTGCCATGGCAGAGGTTAATTACATGGGTGAACCTTATGGAAACACCTATAACTCATCATGGAGAAATCATCCAAATTTCTCATGGAAGGATCAACAAAAGCCTCAACAAGGCTTTAACAATGGTGGACGCAATAGGCTGAGCAATAGCAAGCCATATCCATCATCTTCTCAGCAACAGACAGAGAATTCTGAACAAAACACTTCTAATTTGGCCAATCTAGTCTCTGATCTGTCAAAGGCCACTTTTAGTTTCATGAATGAAACAAGATCCTCCATCAGAAATCTGGAGGCACAAGTGGGCCAGCTGAGTAAGAAAGTCATTGAAACTCCTCCCAGTATTCTCCCAAGCAATACAGAAGAGAATCCAAAAGGAGAATGCAAGGCCATTGATATAATCAATGTGGCCGAATGCACAAGGGAGGAGGAGGATGAAAATTCTGATGAGGAAGACCTCCTGGGACGTCCTTCAAGCAAGAAGGAGTTTCCTATTAAGGATCCAAAGGAATTTGAGGCTCATATAGAGACCATAGAGATTCCATTAAATCTCCTTCTGCCATTCATGAGCTCTGAAGACTATTCTTCCTCTGAAGAGGATGAAGATGTGACTGGAGAGCAAATTGCTCAATACTTAGGAGCTATCATGAAGCTGAATGCCAAGTTGTTTGGTAATGAGACTTGGGAAAGCGAACCTCCCTTGCTCATTAGTGAACTAGATACTTGGATTCAGAAAACTCTACCTCAAAAGAAACAAGATCCTGGCAAGTTCTTAATACCTTGTACCATAGGCACCATGATCTTTGAAAAAGCTCTGTGTGATCTAGGGTCAGGGATAAATCTTATGCCACTCTCTATAATGGAGAAGCTGGGGATCATTGAGGTACAACCTGCCTTGTTCTCATTACAATTGGCAGACAAGTCGTTGAGACAAGCTTATGGAATAGTAGAGGACGTATTAGTAAAGGTTGAAGGCCTTTACATCCCTGTTGATTTCATAATCTTAGACACTAGGAAGGAAGAGGATGATTGCATCATCCTTGGAAGACCTTTCCTAGCCACAGCAGGAGTAGTGATAGATGTCAACAGAGGTGAATTAGTCCTTCAATTGAATGGGGACTACCTTGTATTTAAAGCACATGGCCATCCCTCTGTGACAGAAGAGAGTAAGCATGAAGAGCTTCTCTCAGTTCAAGGTCAAGAAGAGCCCACACAGTCAAACTCTAAGTTTGGTGTTGTGAGGCCACAACCAAACTCTAAGTTTGGTGTTAAGACCCCATATCCAAACTCTAAGTTTGGTGTTGGGACTACACAAACATTGACCTGATCACCTTGTGGCTCCATGAGAGCCACTGTCAAGCTATTGACATTAAAGAAGCGCTTGTTGGGAGGCAACCCAATTTTATTTATCTAATTTTTATTTTATTCTATTTTATTGTTATTTTGTGTTTTATTAGGTACATGATCATGAAGAGTCACGAAAAAATCAAAAAAATTAAAAACAGAGTCAAAAATAGAAGAAAAAAATTTTCACACCCTGGAGGACGCACAGGCTGGCGTTCAACGCTAGTAAGATGCATCTGGCTGGCGTTCAATGCCAGAACAGAGCATCATTCTGGCGCTGAACGCCAGAAACAAGCAACATTCTGGCGCTGAACGCCAGGAATGTGCCCAGAGAAGAAAAGCTGGCGCTGAACGCCAGCAACAAGCATGAAACTGGCGTTCAACGCCAGAAACATGCTTTACATGGGCGTTGAACGCCCAGAACATGCACCAATGGGCATTTAAACGCCAGAATGGTGTGCCAAGGCAATTTACATGCCTATTTGGTGCAGGGATGGAATTCCTTGACACCTCAGGACCTGTGGACCCCACAGGATCCCCTCAGGATCTGTGGACCCCACAGGATCCCCACCTACTATATTCCCACCTTACCTCCTAATCCTATTTTTGTGATTTGTATTCCCCATGTCACACTTCCCAACACTCCTCACCAATCACCTCAATTCCTCTTCCCAATCAACACCTTCACCACTCACATCCATCCACTCTTCCCCATAAACCCCACCTACCTTCAAAAATTCAAAATCAATTTTCCACCCATTCCCACCCAAAATGGCTGCACATACACCCTTCCCCCTCCCTATAAATACCCTTCCATTCTCCTTCATTTTCACACAACACAAACCCCTCTTCTCCCACTTAGCCGAACCTACATCTCTCCCTCTCTACCATATTTTCTTCTTCTTCTTCTTCTCTTCTTTCTTCTCTTGCTCGAGGATGAGCAATATTTTAAGTTTGGTGTGGTAAAAGCATAAGCTTTTTGTTTTTCCATTACCATCAATGGCACCTAAGGCCGAAGTATCCTCTAGAAAAGGAAAAGGGAAGACAAAAGCTTCCACCTCCGAGTCATGGGAGATGGAAAGATTCATCTCGAAGAGCCATCAAGACCACTTCTATGATGTTGTGGCAAAGAAGAAGGTGATCCCCGAGGTCCCTTTCAAGCTCAAGAAAAATGAGTATCCGGAAATCCGACATGAGATCCGAAGAAGAGGTTGGGAAGTCTTAACCAACCCCATGCAACAAGTCAGAATCTTAATGGTTCAAGAGTTCTATGCCAATGCATGGATCACTAGGAACCATGATCAAAGTATGAACCCGAATCCAAAGAACTATCTCACAATGGTTCGGGGGAAATACTTAGATTTTAGTCCGGAAAATGTGAGGTTGGCGTTTCACTTGCCCATGATGCAAGAAGATGAACGCCCCTACACTAGAAGGGTCAACTTTAATCAAAGGTTGGACCAAGTCCTAATGGACATATGTGTGGAAGGAGCTCAATGGAGAATAGACTCCAAAGGCAAGCCGGTTCAACTAAGAAGACTGGACCTCAAGCCTATGGCTAGAGGATGGTTGGAGTTCATTCAACGCTCCATCATTCCTACTAGCAACCGATCTGAAGTTACTGTGGATCGGGCCATCATGATTCATAGCATCATGATTGGAGAGGAAGTAGAAGTTCATGAGGTCATCTCCAATGAACTCTACAAAATAGCCGACAAGTCCTCCACCATGGCAAGGTTAGCTTTTCCTCACCTTATTTGCCATCTGTGTTACTCAGCTGGAGTTATCATAGAAGGAGATATCCCCATTGAAGAAGATAAGCCCATCACCAAGAAGAGGATGGAGCAAGCAAGAGAGACCATTCACGGTCCTCAAGAGGTGCATGAGGAAGCTCATCATCAACAAATCCCTGAGATGCCTCAAGGGATGCACTTTCCTCCCAACAACTATTGGGAGCAACTCAATACCTCCTTAGAAGATTTGAGCCACAATGTGGAACAATTAAGGGTGGAACATCATGAGCACTCCATCATTCTCCAAGAAATAAGAGAAGACCAAAGAGCAATGAGGGAGGAGCAACAAAGGCAAGGAAGGGACATAGAAGAGCTTAAGGACATTATTGGACCTTCAAGAAGAAGACTCCACTAAAGGTGGATTCATTCCTTGTTCTTTATCTCTTTCTGTTTTCCGTTTTTAATGTTGTGTTTATCTATGTTTTGTGTCTCTACTTCATGATCATTAGTATGTAACCATGCCTTAAAGCTATGAATAAAATCCATTAATCCTTCACCTCTCTTAAATGAAAAATGTTTTAATTCAAAAGAACAAGAAGTACATGAATTTCGAATTTATCCTTGAATTTAATTTAATTATATTGATGTGGTGACAATACTTTTTGTTTTCTGAATGAATGATTGAACAGTGCATATGTCTTTTGATATTGTTGTTTATGAGTGTTAAAATTGTTGGCTCTTGAAAGAATGATGAACAAAGAGAAATGTTATTGATGATCTGAAAAATCATGAAATTGATTCTTGAAGCAAGAAAAAGCAGTGAAAAAGCAAAAGCTGGCGAAAAAAAAAAGAAAGAAAAAGAAAAAGCAAGAAGAAAAAGCCAATAGCCCTTAAAACCAAAAGGCAAGGGTAAAAAGGATCCAAGGCTTTGAGCATCAATGGATACGAGGGCCCAAGGAAATAAAATCCAGGCCTAAGCGGCTAAATCAAGCTGTCCCTAACCATGTGCTTGTGTCATGAAGATCCAAGTGAAAAGCTTGAGACTGAGTGGTTAAAGTCATGATCCAAAGCAAAAAGAGTGTGCTTAAGAGCTCTGGACACCTCTAACTGGGGACTCTAGCAAAGCTAAGTCACAATCTGAAAAGGTTCACCCAATTATGTGTCTGTGGCATTTATGTATCCGGTGGTAATACTGGAAAACAAAGTGCTTAGGGCCACGGCCAAGACTCATAAGTAGCTGTGTTCAAGAATCAACATGCTTAACTAGGAAAGTCAATAACACTATCCAAAATTCTAAGTTCCCAGAGACGCCAATCACTCTGAACTTCAAAGGAAAATGTGAGATGCCAAAACTGTTCAGAAGCAAAAAGCTACAAGTCCCGCTCATCTAATTATAATTAATATTCATTGATATTCTGGAATTTATAGTATATTC